>NC_050578.1:237667187-238321212 GCF_011100635.1 Trichosurus vulpecula | reverse complement strand
AGCCCATTCTTGGTGCATTTGTCCTATGACCTTCACCCAAGGGCATAGGGCCATGTCCCTCTCCAGGCTTTTTTTTGCTGAGCAGAAAAACAATTACATTTTAGAATTAATTTAATCAAAGCATCATTAGTAAGGCAAATCTGATACACACCATTTCCTCTCCTTCCTCACCCTCCAAAATGCACTCTAATATGTCAATGTAGCTGTGATCACAAAAATGTGAGTATTCCCTCCAGAATTGTAACATCTCTGTCTATCTATGGCTACTCATTCCTTGCAACATTTGTCCACGATCTCCCTTAAGTTCACTATAGGTGGTCAACCTACCATATTTCAGGCTTCCTTGGTTCTCATTTCTATGTATTAGGTGCTAATGGAGCATTTGGACCATTTGTTGGTTGTGTTTCATTCCAACTATGTGGCGGCTTGTTCATATTTTCTTCTTGTAATACATTTCTTTGACATCTTTTATTCTGTTTTTTTTTCCTACAAAATGTATTGCAACCTTTTTCACACTTTCAAAGATTTTCTGTTACCTTTTGGGCAATGTTTAAATTCAGTTCTTTGGAGTGTGTGATATCCCATGACTCACAGCCATATAGTGTCACTAGAAGAATGTATTCCATTAATTTTTTGGATATCTGTTGCTTTGGATTATCTGTCATTGGATTATCATTACTGGGAAGCTCCTTTTCCTCATCTGTATAATAAAAAGAACTACCTGTACTGCCTGCCTGGTGTATTGGCAATCAAAATGGACTCTTAGCACTTAATTCAACCATGCCCTTGAAGAGTTTGGCCTTTATTTCCTTGATTAAATTAGGAGTCCTTGACAACCTCCTTGCCTCAAGGAAAACCCTAGTTTGCACGGGTTTGAGTGACATGTTTGTGACATCAGAGGCTTTTAGACCATGTGGGTTTAAGTCGCATTTTTGTGATGATTTTAGGTCACGTGGGTGAGTCGCATGTGTGACTCACCCTTGACCCTGAAAAAGATATAAAACCGGGGGTTGGCTTTCTTTTTTTGGAGCTCTGACCCACAGCAGTACTGGTGCTCATGACTCTGGGCCAGCCATTGTCATGAGCTCCCCAGCTGAACTCAGATGTTGATAACTATGAATTGTATTTGGTCTGTCTGTCGATGTTTGTAATTTGTTTGTATTTGCTCTGAAGTTTAGGGTGCTGCCTTTTTCATCTGAACTAAGTGAATGGTATTTGTATGCTGGATTAAAGTAAGATTGCTAACCCCTTAATATTGCTTTCCTTAGTAAAGCAGATCAAAAGAACCTGGGCTTATAGTGTTCTGTGAGCTGGTTGTTGTTGGTTTTACACTCCCTACAGCAGCTACTAACTGGATTGTTGAAACACCTGGGTAGATCAGTGTAAGGGAAATGCTTTGGAAACTATAAAGCACTACAGTATATAAAAATTGCTGTTATTATTAAAATCATCTTTTTAAATATATCTCAGAGAGAAACAATCATAGGACAAGTTACTTTCCTATTCTTCATACTTATTACTCGGAAGATTATTACACAAGTGAATAAAAATGCTTTTTATAATTGAATGAAAGTACTAGGAAAGCTCATCTTCTGTACATTTACTGAAAACATCTTTGGGACCACCCTAGAAGCAGATGTTATGATGGGAATGATCGTGCTGTTTCCACATGGTTTTGATTTTTTCTGTTAGGTCTCTTTGTTCTGAAAACTTTTCTATTCGTATAGTTTGGAGATTATGAGTATTTGATATGACAGCATTTAGTAAAAACATTGATTTAAAATTATTCAATTATGCTATCATTCTCCTGATTTACCAAAAGCTGACTTTTAGTTTTGAAATGAGTTGAGACAATCTGTTGGAAAAGATGAAAGTTAAATTCTTTCAACATGAATTCAACATATTAACTAAAGAGAAAACAAGGCCAGCAGAGTAATTTTTTTTGCCTGCTAGCCAACCTGTGCACTGATGTTGCAGGAGAACACAAACTTCCTCTCACTTTTCAGCCCTTTGTAATATAGCTTTAAACCTCATCACTCAATTAAAACTGCTTTCTCCAAAGTTTCCAATGATTTCTTAATTTCTGATGCTTTTTTTCTCAGTTCTCTTTCTTCTTGACCTATTTGCTACATTTGACACTTCTTTCTCAATGCTCCTTAATAGATTTTGTGACATTATTTTTTGTGACAGTATTCTTTCCTGGCTTTCCTCTTTGTCCAACCACTCTATCTCATTCTCCTTTGCTGTTGCATCATCTATTCTCTCTAACTTTGGGTGTTCCCTAAGGCTCTGTCTTGGATCCATTTTCTTCTCTCGTGTTGACCTCATCAGCTCTCATGGGTTTAATTAATTATCATCTCTATGCAGATGAAGCCCAGATCCAAATACTGAGTCATAATTTCTCATTTGATCTCCAGTTCCTCATTACTAACTACTTATTGGCCATTTCAAATTGGAATTTCCAGAGACTTCTCAACTCAGTGTGTCTTAAACTGAACTAATTATCTCTCCCCACCACCTGTTCTCCTTCCAAATATCGCTGTTACTACTAGAAACACCACCATTCTTCTGGTATCCCACATTGACAGCCTCAGAATCATCTTCAACCCTCACTGTCCCTCTCCCCATTTCACATTTTCAAATGACTGCCAAGTCTTAACATTTCTAGCTCTAAAATATCTTCCCATCTGATCCTTTCTCTCTACTCCAGGGGTGGGGAACCTGCAGCCTGGAGGCTCCTTGTGACCTTCCAGGTTCTTGGGTGTGGCTTTTTGACTGACTCCGAGTTTTACAGACAAATCCTTTTATTAAAGGGATTTGTTCTATGAAGTTTGGATTCAATCAAAAGGCTGCACTTGAAGACCTAGAGGGCTACATGTGGCCTTGAAGCCTCAGGTTCCCCACCGCTGCTCTACTCAGATGGCCACTGCCATAGTCCAGGTTCTTATTACTTCTTACCTGCATTATTGCAATCATCTCTTGATTGATTTTCCTACCTCAAGTCTCCTTCTACTCTAGTGCATCCTACACAGAATCGCCAAGGTAATTTCAAAGTGTATAGCACAGTGCCGAGCATATGGTGTAGGTACTTCCTTTCTTTGCATTAGCCATTTCCCATGAAATGCACCCTTTCCTTATTCTTTCTTTGTAAAATCTGTCTTCCTTTAAGACTCAGATCAAGCATCACCCTTTGCATGAAGCCTTTTTTTTTTTGCTAATGTCCCCTCCACAACTGCTATTACTCCTCTCTGAAATTACTTAGTATTTAATGCCTTCACATTTATTTATATTATTCTCTTTATATTGTCTATGTATACTCTTTTATGTCATTGACTCTTGTGTCAGAATGTAAGCCCTTTGAGAGTACAGATGGTTTCATTTTTTAAATATTTTTATTCCCATATTTTTGCACAATTCTTAGCACATAGTAGGTGCTTAATAAATGCTGATTGATTTCTGGATAGATGATATCACAAATCTATTAGAGCACAGGAATACGGCCCTCCACTATGGTCTGAGGCCGAGGTCTTGTGCTATGGAGGTGCCTGGGGTTCACAAAGGATACAATAGAACACAAAGTCTGGATAATCCTACCACATTGGCAAGGTTTCATGTCTTTTCTCTTCAGGTGATATACCTCTGTATGGGGGCTGGCTGGAGGACCCTCCTGGGGAAATGCAGAGAAAGTCATGATCAGGTTGGCTGTAGGGTGATGAATTTCTTATCCATAGTAATTCATAAAGAATTCCAACTAAGTCAGGGGTTGGCTAAATACCACCCTGTTTTTACACGGCCAAAACCAGCTAAGAATAGTTTTACATTTATAAATGTAAGAATAGATTGTATAAAACTAGGCAGTGGTCCAGATTTGCTCTTAGAGCTGCAGTTTGCCAACCTCTGAACTAAGGCATAGAGTGGTTGGCATTGAAATGTGGAAGGAAATGTCCATACTCACAGAGTCATAGGTATTTTAAAAATTGAATTATGAAGAGCAAATGCATTTATTTATTATTTTTATTAGAAGCTGTGAGAGGCAGCATAGAGTAGTTTGTAAAGGCCTTGCTCCATGCCAGAAAGACATAAGTTCAAGGACCACCTCTGATACCTTCTAATCTAAGACTCCAAGTTACAGAACATATGTTCATCTGTATTGGTAGAAGACATTTCATCTTTGAGGGCTCCCTAAAGTGATGGCACAGGCCTAGACAAAAAAAATATTATTGTAACGGTAATATTTATCAGATTCATTTATTAAACTTTCCAGTGATTAAAAATTAAAAAGTGGATGCTCCTCATTTTACTTTGAATATTTACTGGAGAAACTAGAAACTATCTCTAACCCCAGACATTCTGTTTATATAATACAATTATTGGGATGTAGCAAATAATATTTGTCATCCAATATTCTTGGAAAATAGTCTATGGAAAACATATTACCAGATATAATTCTTTATCAGTAGAGCTACTCTTGCCAATTTTTCAGCTTGGGTGAATTCTTTCCCAAGTCCATACATTGTTAAACTGGGTTTTCTGAAGAATCATAGGACCTCAGAGCTGAAAGCGACCCCACTGTTGTTCAGTTGTTTTCAGACATGTCTGACTCCGTGATCCCATTTGGATTTTTTTTTGGCAGAGATACTGAGGTGGTTTGCCATTTCCTTCTCCTGCTTATCTTACAAATGAGGAAACTGAGGCAAACAGGGTAAAGTGACTTGCCCACGGTCACACAGCCATTAAGTATCTATGGCCAGATTTGAACTCAGGAGATGAGTCTTCCTGACTCTGGGGCCAGTACTCTATCCATTGTGCTTCCCAGCTGCCCTGAAATTGATGTCAAGGGTCTTCTAATTTAGTCAATAATGGAATAAGGAACTCTTCCACCATATGTCTCTGGTTACCAGTTACGGGGTATCTGGCCTTTACTTGAAGACTTCCATAGGTTGTAGCAGTTGATTCTTATTTTGGAGAGCTCCATTGGGTAGCTGGGTAATGAAGTCAATAGAGACAAGTCATTTCACCCTGTTTGTCTCAGTTTCCCCATCTGTAAAATAAGCTGGAGAAGGAAATGACAAACCACTTTAGTATCTTTGCCAAGAAAACCCCAAATGAGGCCACAAAGAATTGGACACAACTAAACAACAACAACATTTGATTAAAAACTCTATGCCCTTTCCTTAATCAAGCCAATATTTATTTCTTTTGCAGCTTCCAACAACCACAACCCATTGCTTCTGGGCCCAGGCAGAACACGTCTAATCCCATTTCTGTAGGTTAGCTTTTTAACTACTTGAAGACAGCTTTCCATTCCATGCTCAGGTTTCTCTTCTGCAGGCTGAACATCCCCAGCTCTTACACTTAATCCTTATGTGACATGAGTTTGCAGACCTTGTGTTTGGAAACACAGATTTTGCTCTGGAAGGAGATCCATCCTCCCAAGCCATTTTGCAGATGAGGGAACTGGTAACCAGAGACAGTAAGTGACTTGCCCAAAGAACACACATGGAGTAACTAACAGAGCTGAGGTTGAGCAGTTTTTCCTTTATATTCTGCTATCTTATTTGATGAAGGAATGAATCAGTCATTCAAGAAGTGGTGAGCAGCTACTCTGGACCAGGCACTGTGCTGGATACTGGGGATGGAAAGTGGATGGAATATGACCCTGCCCTCAAGGAGCTTACACTCCATGTACACATATAGGTATATACAAAATATAGACCAAATCAATACAAGATAATTTGGGGGAAGGTCTGACTTTTTTTTAATTTTCGTTTTTTTGTTGATTTATGTAATTTATTTAATATTTTTAGTTTTCAGCATTGATTTTCACAAGAGTTTGAATTACACATTTTCTCCATATTTCTACCTTCCCCCCCACTCCAAGATGGCATGTATTCTGGTTGCCTGTTCCCCAGTCAGCCCTCCCTTCTGTCACCCCACTCCCCCCCATCCCCTTTTCCCTTACTTTCTTGTAGGGCAAGATAAATTTCTATGCCCCATTTCCTGTATATCTTATTTCCTAGTTGCATGCAAAAACTTTTTTTTTGAACATCCCTTTTTAAAACTTGGAGTTCCAAATTCTCTCCCCTCTTCCCTCCCCATCCACCCTCCCTAAGAAGGAAAGCAATTCAACATAGGCCATATGCATATCATTATGTAAAACCCTTCCACAATACTCATGTTGTGAAAGACTAACTATATTTTGCTCCTTCCTATCCTGTCCCCCTTTATTCAATTTTCTCCCTTGATCCTGTCCCTTTTCAAAAATGTTTGTTTTTGATTACTTCCTCCCCCTATCTGCCCTCCCTTCTACTGTCCCCTCTTTTTTATCTCCTTCCTCCTTCTTTCCTGTAGAGTAAGATACCCAATTGAGTGTGTATGTTATTCCCTCCTCAGGTCAAATCCAGTGAGAGCAAGATTCACTCATTCCCCCTCACCTGCCCCCCTCTTCCCTTCCTACAGAATTGCTTTTTCTTGCCACTTTTATGAGAGATAATTTACCCATTATATCTCTCCCTTTCTCCCTCTCTCAATATATTCCTCTCTCATCCCTTAATTTGATTTTATTTTTTAGATACCATCCCTTCATATTCAACTCACCCTGTGCCCTCTGTCTATATACATACGCATACATATATACATACACACACATATGTACATACACACACATATGCATATTCCCTTCAGCTACCCTAATACTGAGATCTCACAAATCATACACATCATCTTTCCATGTAGGAATGTAAACAAAACAGTTCAACTTTAGTAAGTCCCTTATGATTTCTCTTTCTTGTTTACCTTTTCATGCTTCTCTTGGTTCTTGTGTTTGAAAGTCTAATTTTCTATTCATCTCTGGTCTTTTCACTTCGAAAGCTTGAAAGTCCTCTATTTTATTGAAAATCCATATTTTGCCTTGGAGCATGATACTCAGTTTTGCTGGGTAGGTGATTCTTGGTTTTAATCCTAGCTCCATTGACCTCTGGAATATCATATTCCCAGCCCTTCGATCCCTTAATGTAGAAGCTGCTAGATCTTGTGTTATCCTGATTATGTTTCCACAATATTAAAATTGTTTCTTTTTGGCTGCTTGCAGCATTTTCTCCTTGATCTAGGAGCTCTGGAATTTGGCAACAATATTCCTAGAAGTTTTCTTTTTGGGATCTTTTTGAGGAGGCAATCAGTGGATTCTTTCAATTTCTGTTTTACCCTCTGGCTCTAGCATATCAGAGCAGTTCTCCTTGATAATTTCTTGAAAGATGATATCTAGGCTCTTTTTTTGGTCATGACTTTTAGGTAGTCCAATAATTTTTAAATTATCTCTCCTGGATCTATTTTCCAGGTCAGTGGTTTTTCCAATGAGATATTTCACATTGTCTTTCATTTTTTCATTCATTTGTTTCTGTTTTATAATGTCCTGATTTCTCATAAAGTCACTAGCTTCCATTTGCTCCAATCCAATGTTTAAGGTAGTATTTTCTTCAGTGGTCTTTTGAACCTCCTTTTCCATTTGGCTAATTCTGCCTTTCAATACATTCTTCTCCTCATTGGCTTTTTGGAGCTCTTTTGCCATTTGAGTTAGTCTATTTTAAGGTGTTATTTTCTTCAGTATTTTTGG
This sequence comes from Trichosurus vulpecula, assembly GCF_011100635.1. Lineage (NCBI taxonomy): Eukaryota > Metazoa > Chordata > Mammalia > Diprotodontia > Phalangeridae > Trichosurus > Trichosurus vulpecula. The sequence continues at coordinate 238,313,600 of NC_050578.1, read as the reverse complement.
GTCTCCTTTAACCAGTCGTTGACTATTTTTTTATGGTGTTCTCACATCACTCTCATTTCTCTTCCCAATTTTTCCTCTACTTCTCTAATTTGCTTTTCCAAATCCTTTTTGAGCTCTTCCATGGCCTGAGACCAGTTCATGTTTTTCTTGGAGGCTATTGATGTAGGCTTTCTGACTTTGTTGACTTCTGGCTGTATGTTTTGGTCTTCTTTGTCACCAAAGAAAAATTCCAAATTCCGAGTCTGAATCTGAGTGTGTTTTCGCTGCCTGGCCATGTTCCCAGCCATCTTACTTGACCCTTGAATTTTTCTTCAGGGTATGACTGCTTGTAGAGTAGAGAGTACTTTGTCCCAAGCTTGAGGGGCTGTGCTGTTGTTTTCAGAGCTCTTTCTACACTGCAAGCTCTGCCACACCAGCGCTCCTCCTCCCCGAAGAACCACCAACCTGGACCTGACTCAGATCTAAGCTGGCTCTGCACTCCTGCTCAGATCCTCCTCTTCATTCCTCCCACCAGGTGGGCCTGGGGCTGGAAACAACTGCAGCTGTAGCTCTGTAAGCGCCTCAGAGCAGCATCATCTCCACTGCCCCCCAGGGCGGTGACTGAACTACAAACTCCTTTCACTCTGTCCTGAGAGCTTTTCCCACTAACCTTCTCTGTTGTCTTTGGTGTTTGTGGGTTGAGAAGTCTGGTAACTGCCACAGCTCACCGATTCAGGGTGCTAGGGCTTGTTCTGCTCGGCTACCATTTTGGTTGGTCCAGGCATGGTTCACGCTGAGCTCTGCTCTGCTCAGCTCCCAGTTCCATGGGATAGACCTTACCCAGCGACCATCCAGGCTGTCCTGGGCTGGAGCCCTGCTTCCCTCTGCTATTTCATGGGTTCTGCAGTTCTAGAATTTGTTCAGAGCCATTTTTATAGGTGTTTGGAGGGAGCTGGGTGGGGAACTCACAGCAAGTCCATGCTTTCCAGCTGCCATCTTGGCTCTACCCCCAGGTCTGACTTCTTATGGGGGAATCAGGGAAAGCTTCATGTAGGAGGTTTCATTGGACTGGAGATTTGAAGGAAATTTAGTATTTTATAAGGTATAAAGTAAGAGTGCATTCCAGCTGTAGGGAATAGTTTGTGCAAATACATGTAAGTGGGCTTCATTAATGTTCCTCCCCTCTCTATATACATGAAGATCCAGATCTCTCTCTCTCTCTCTCTCTCTCTCTCTCTTTCTCTTTCTCTCTCTCTCTCTCCATCTCTGTGTCTCTGTCTCTCCCTCTCCCTTTCTCCCCCTCCCCATAAAGAAGCATTTTGGTTTGGTCTTAGATTTTTTCCCCTAAAGATAGTCCTTCTAATACTGGAGGGTTTCTGTTGTTAAATCTCTCTTTGTGTCTCTTGTCATTATTTTATGTCTACTCTGCATTTACTTATTCATGTATGTATTATATCTACCCAATAAGCTCCCCTAGGGTGAGGGTTGTATCCTAACACCAAGCACAGAATCATGCACTGTAGGTGCTTAAGAAATACTTAAGTTCTTTTTTTTGTGTGTGTATGTTTCTTCTTTTTCATCGTTTATCTCATTGGTTCTAATTCTTATGTACAACATGACTAATACGAAAATAGGTTTAATATGAATGTATACGTTGGGCCTATATCAATTTTTATGTTGTCTTGGGGTAAGGGGGAGGGGAGAGATGGGGAGAAAATGTGGAACTTAAAATCTTATGGAAGTAAATGTTGAAAACTAAAAATAAATTAAATTAAAAAAAGAAATACTTGAATTGAATTTCTTCCAGAATAGAAAAATAGTCATGGAGTGGTAAGGTCAAAGTTGTTTTTTTTTAATTCCTGAATTCACAGGGTACAGATGGTTTCTCAAACAAACTCAAGTGTGATACTATTTTTAAGGCTGACTTCCCGAAAGCTGGTCACTGGTGCAATGTGTGAGACATTGGAATGATGTACAGAGGAAGAAGGTAGGGAGAAAGTATATTGGTTGTGGGAGTCAGGAGGTACCCAAGCTTAGTATAGCACTCGGGGTCTCAATATCCTCTTATGTGAAATGAAGAGGTTGGAATAAGAAGATCTCTGAGGTTCCTCCTAGCTCTATATTCTATGATCCTAAGAAGTGAAGGAGCAGGGAGGTGTGTTGGAGGGGAGTAAAGTGGAGAAAGAAAACACAGACAAAAGGGCGGAGATATAGAAAGCTTGGAAAGAGAAAATCAAACCTTTAGTGTGGACAGAAAGACAACACAGAGAAAGAAATCCCACTGGATTCTTATTCTTTGTAATTAGATGTGTACAGTGGTATCATGTGGAAAATGTTAGTGGTTGGCTTATTCAGATTGCCTGCAAAGCATATATTTTGAAAGCTGAGCAGAGGACCAGAGTTTTCTTGGTCTTGGGATGATATTTGGGCAGAGATCAAAGCAAGAGAAGAGGTTCGGGCAACACATTTCCTTAACTGCCTGCAGGAGGAAACTTTTTATAGTTGGAAAAAGCCAGTGATCTCTGCCAAACTTGAAACTTTAAAGTTTGCATCATTAATCATAGCTGTCAAATTTCTTTTAGTAAACTGCAATCTGTTGACATATACACTGTCTTTTCTTGGAGAAAAAAAATAAAGTAACATGGTGAAGAAAGGTACATATGGGAATCAGTAATTGAGGAAAATGTGACTTAAAATGAGATGGACTGGGCATCTGTGATCCTATAAGATAAAGTCAGGGACAGAATCCTAGAACAGTAGACCTGGAGGGGTGAGCTAAGGGATAGCCTCATCCAGACGGGTGCTTTTCAAAGCTGCACCTGTCATATTCCCCTCTCTCCCTACTCTTGCTCTAAACCACTCTCTACTCACTGCATGGCTTAATATAACTTGTAGAGTGGGGAAACCATGCTTGAGAATTGTTTAAAGCAATGGGAGATGCTTGGCTTTGAAGCAAGAGATTTCAGATCAGTAGTACTTCAGGTAGCTTCCTTCAAATATTTTTTAAATGGCCAAAGGGAAGAGAGGCCTGATTTATCATACTTAGGCCCAGGGGGAGGCAGAACTAAGATTAAATGATGGAAGTGGCAAAGATGCAAAAATTGGTTCCATGTAAATAAAATGGCGGTGGAAGGAATCCTGGAGTTGGAGTTGAAAGAGATCTGAAATCACAATTCCAATTCTTGCTTTGTGTGAACCTGACTTTCTTTATGATTGATCACAGTTGGCATTCCAACTCTCTGTATTGTCTTCACTATGACTTCCAATCCTTCTACCCCTTGGTTCTTTCCCAGACTATCAATGATGCACTGGCTATACACTCTCTCTTCTTTTCCCCATCTTGACTACTTGTTGAACTGCTTCAGTTGTGTGCTGTCTTCTCTTCAGCCTCTTTTCCCCTTATCCTATCACTGATCATGCCTTGACAAGCTCCAGCCTTACATTATTCCGACCATCCATTGCCTTTGCTCCTTTTCACATACTGCTAAATCACGAAACTGTGCTTATTGGGTCATCTACAAATTTATATTATATAATTGCACTGCTGCAAAGGCAGTCCTTTTGTAGGGCTTCTAATTGAATCGCTCATTACAATGACTTTTCCATTCTTATTCAACCTCCCATGGCTCCCCTTGCCCTCAAACTGACAGCTGGGAGAGAACCTTCACACTTTAATGAAAAAAATTGAGATCATTTGCTGAGAGTTCTTCCTCCCCTTCTCCTCACTTCACATCATTCAGATGCCTCCTGTGTCACTCTTTCCTCCTTCACTCTGGCTCATATAAAGAGGTAGGTAGTCTTCTTTGCCAAGGCAAATCCCTCTATGTGCATTCCATCCTTTCTTTTCCAGTCCATTATCCCTTCTATCACTTCTGCTATTACTCTCTCTCTGATCTTCCATCTCTCCCTGTCTACTGGGTGCTTCCTTACTGTCTATAAACAGATCTACATCTCCTTCATCTTTAAATTACTTGTTCTGTCTATCCCCACCAACTTTTGTCATGTGTCTCTCCTTCCTTTTGTGGTTCAACTCCTTGAGAAGGCCATTTACAGTTGATATCTCCCCTTCCTTTTTTCTCACTTTATGCTAAACTTTCTTCAGTCTGGCTTCTGATCTCATCATTCAACTGAAATTGTTCTCTCCAAAGTTAACAATGACTTCTTATTGTTAAATCCAATGCCCTTCTCTCAGTCCTTATATTTTTCACCTCACTGAAGTTTTCAACACTTAATCACCCTCTGCTCCTTGGCTGTCTGTCTCTCTCTCTCTCTCTCTCTCTCTCTCTCTCTCTCTCTCTCTCTCTCTCTCTCTCTTGCCTATTTACTCCTCTTTTTTAGCCCCCTCTGCTGGATCTTCACCAAACCATACCTACTAATGGTGTACATTACCCAAAGCTGTCTCTTGGGTCCTCTTATTTTTTCCCTCTAGTTTGTTTCTTTTACCTAGTGGTCTCATCATCTACCAAGGATTCAATCATCATCTCTATACAGATAATTTTCAGATTTATTTATCCAATCTTAACTTCCCTCTTGATCTTCACTCCACATTCCCAACTGCCCACTTGACATTTAGAATTGGATGTCCAGTAGACATCTTAAACTCAACATGTCCAAAACTGAGCTCATTATCTCTGCCTGCCTTCCCACCCCCACCCCTGAATTTCTCCCTTCTTTCTAATTTCCCTGTTACTGATGAGGGCACCAGCAATCTCGCAGTCACTCAGGTTCCTATCCTAGGTGTCATCCTTGCTACCTTACTCTCTCCTCAGCCCCCTTCCGTATTCAGTCTGTTGCCAAGGCCCTTGTAATATCTATTGTATATAACCTTTTCTCTTCTCTGACACTGCCACGACTCTGGTGCAGACTCTCATCACTTCATACCTGGATTATTATAATAATCTTCTAGTTAGTCTCCTGCCCTCAAGTGTCTCTCCACTCTAGGTCACCTTCCACTCACCTGTGAAATAGATCTTCCTGAAGAGCAGGTCTGATCCCAACACATCATCTTCCAACTTAATGAACTCCAATCATCTCCCTGTTACCATTGGGATCAAATACAAAATCCTCTACTTGGCTTTCAAAGCTCTTCATAACCTGTCCCATTCCCCACCTTTTTGGTATTCTTACATTTTACATTTTGCCTGGTACTCTGTGGTCCAGTGACATTGGCCCCCTTTCTGTTCCTCATGCAGGACATGGATTTTTGTTTTTTTTTATTTTTTTTTTTTACTGACTGTTCTCTGTACTGCTCTCCACCCTCACCTCAATTTTCTGAATTCGCTGGCTTCCTTCAAGGCTCAGCTCAAATACTGCTTTCTGGCTTCTTCAATTTCTCTCTTCTTCAATTTGTCCTATATAGACAGATACTTGCACATTGCCTCCTCCATTATAAAGTGAGATTTTGGAGCACAGGGACCATGTTTCTGCATTTTTTCCCATTCCTCATGCTTAACAGTCCTGGGCAAATTGTTGTTGTTCAGTCATTCAATTGTATCTGATTCTTCTGACCCCATGGACCACAGCATACCAATGCTGTCCATGGGGTTTTCTTGGCAAAGACACTGGAGTGGTTTACTATTTCCTTCTCCAGTGGATTAAAGGCAAACAGAGGACTTGCCCAGGGTCAAACAGCTAATAAATGTCTGAGATCTATTTTGAACTCAGGTCTTCCTGCCTCCAGGCCCAGCACCCTATCCACTGAGCCACCTAGCTGCTTGTGCTGGTTACATAGTAAATACTTAATAAATGCTTGTTGACTTGGCCCTGGGCAAGTCAACTATCAGCTATAAAATAGGGAAAATAATATTTTTATTATCTATGTCATAAGGTTATTGTGAGGACGGTGGTTTTCATGCCTTAAAGCACTTTATGAACGAGAGACAGATTTTCATCTTGCTTTGGAGGGAAGAGAGAGTGAGACCTGGTGCTGGATCCCACCTCACACATTTATCAAGCTGTTTGACTTTGGGGGGACACTCATATAACCTTTCTCAGCCTCAGTCTTCTCATCTATAAGATAACTGAGTTGGACTTGATGATTACTCAGGCTTCTTTGAGCTTTAAATGGATGACCCCATGAACCTTTAAATGCAAGCTTCTATAGTTATCTTGTCTAATTAGACCTGTCCAAAAGCAGAATGAACGGCCTTAGGAAGCCCATTGGAGGCCTTCAGGTGGACTGTGGATTACTACTTAAGAGGCATGTCATGGCAGGTAATTCTACACAAATAAGCACTGCATATTCAGCAAAGGACACTAATTTTTGCATTGAAAAGGCCTGGATTTGTGTCTTGCTCCTGGCACTTATCAGATGTGTGATCCTGGGCAAATTAACCAACCTGTCTTGGAATAACTTTTCTCATCTGTAAAATGGGGATAATGATAGTAGAATTTCCTACCTCTGAGGTTTGTCTTGAGGACAGCACTGTATAAATAGGAACTGATGTTATTTATGTCCCTAATGGATAATCTTCTCCCTCTCCTTCCCATCACAGTCTCCATGCCATGTTGCATAATGCAGTTATCTATGTTTATATGTTATTCCCTTTTAGACTGGAAGCTCCACAAGGGCGGCTAACCCTGAAAATATTTTGTATTTACTTTGTATGTATTTTATATTTCAAATTATATTTTGTATTTGTACACACATTTTATATTAATTTACATTTATATGCATGAGACAGTGGAAAGAATTCTGGGTTTGGATTGAAGAACCTGGTTTCAAATCCCAGGTCTGCTACTTACCCGTTTCATTATCTTGGGCAGTCATTTTAATTTTCTCAGTCTCAGTGTTCTCATCTGGAAGATGAAGCATTGGGAGATGATCTCTGGGGTCCTTTTAAAGCTCTAAATCTATGTTCCTATGATTGTGTTCTTTCTTCCTGTAAAATGTAATCTCCCTGAGGGCAGGGATATTCTATTTCTGTATCTCCAGTGTCTAGCACAGTGAATTTCTGGCATATATTAAGTGCCTAATAAATGCATGTTAAATGAATGAATCTAAAGTTTTCAATTCCCCTAGGCCTAGCACAGTAGGTCCTTGCCACCTGTGTGACTTAGAGCCAGTCACTTAATCTTTCTGGGCCTCAGTTTCCTCATTTTTAAAATGAAGGGATTGAGCTAGATGGCCTTCAACCCATCTAACTTCCATCCCTAAATCTATGATCTTTTGATTTTCCTTCCCTGGCTGTTTTAGTTGTACCATACTGCCTCAGTTGTACCATACTGCCTCTTGAGAACACTAACATATGATTGTAATGATAGAAGATAAAATTATGTTTATAGCCCTGACATCTAGACTGAAAGGAACTTGGCAATAGGTCAAGAAGAGGGCTCCAAGTTGATTTTTGACTGTATTTAATCCCTCTCCAAGACTGTACCAAGAGACTGATTTCCCCAAGCCCATAAAGTTGGATTGAAATTTATGGCCCTTCACTTAGGTCTTTCTCTGATATCTCATTGCCCCAGAGGCAGCCCTAGATTCCAGGTGTCTATGTCAGAAGAACACAGGCTCGTTTCCAACTGGAAAGCCTTTGAATAAGAGCCAGCCCAGGACTGTGTGTCTTTCTTCTGTGGGTCAGCCTGAATAAATGAGGAGAGGAGGCTTATCAGTACTTGCTGTACATTTGGACCAGAGTGACTCCAAAGAGTATCTTCTAAGGTGTGTGGTAGGGCTGTGGTTCCCGTGGGGAGAGGGTATCCAAATTGTTTAAGCATACTCACCAAGGACAGGGACTGTTTCATAGTTCATCTTTGTTCCTTACATATCACATTCTATTTCCCATTTCAATTCAACCCCAGTGGTGATATACGGGACGGTGTGGAAGGGATCTATGGGTTTCACTGGATCTCCAAAAGGGTCTTCCTTCTTCCATTCTTCAAAAAATGTTTTGTTGATGCCTTTTGTCTTTTTTAACAGCCATCAATTTCCCTCAATCCCCACCACCAACTAAATCTGCCCTTGTAATAAAAGAAAAGAATAAAAGAAAAAATCTATCATAGATACCTCATCTGACAAGATATACACTAACCTAGTGCCGGTGGTCCCCTGACCGTATCCCTTCTCTGGAAGGAACATGTTTCCTTATCTCTCTTTTCAGGACCTTATGGCCCTCTTATTATATGACTTAATTTTAAGGCAGAGCTGCTCAACTAACATTTCTTTAAAAAATATTTTATTGATTCATTTAAAAGAATGAATGCTATCACTTTCTAATAATCCTATTGCCATGGAGCTCCTCCTTTGTAACAAAGAACTATAATTGAGCAAAACTAACTATTTGTGGCAATGCATGAAGAGTGTAGGGCTCATTGTGTACCTATAGTCCACCACGTCTATACTGAGAAGAGGGAAGTGTGTTTTACCCTGAAGACGAGATTGGCTTTTGTGCTTATCTGAGTTCTGGTGTGGTAGAGTATTCTTTTCCTTTACATGACTGTGACCACTGTGTAAATTGTTCTCTTCATTCTGCCTACTTAGATCTGCATCTGAAACCAAGAGCCTTGGGAGTAGCAGTGCCCTACCAAAGAACCAGCCCTGCTTCCAGCCTAGCCACCATAGCCATAATTGAAGGGAGAAATCATTGTGAAGAGAGTACCTACCTTACCCATCACCATCAGCAACAACTACTGACCAACTGTCACCAACAGTCAGATAGGCACAGAAACTGTGGGAGTGGCAGCACCTATCTGACTGCTGGTCCTGTTTCCAGGCCAGCCTTCGAAGCCATCGTGTGGGGAAGAAACTCCTGTTGAGAGGACACTAGTATGCCTACCAACTGCCAACCAACTCCCAACCATGGGACAGGTAAGCCAGCCTGGCTGAAGCAGTAAACACCCTGAAGGAGAGACAGATGGCATCATGTGGCAGGTAAGTCAAATCGCCACCACCACCTTGACCACCATTTTGCCTCAGATGATGGGAAAATTTTGGACAATGATACTGTACCTTGTTCACCAACCTCCTTCCTAAATGACAAGACAGCATGGTAGCTACCCTGGAAAGAGTGCAGGATTTAGAATTGGAATATTTACCTCAATTATTTATAGCCTGCTTGGCCCTGGGTAAGTCACTTAACTTCCCTGGGCCTTAGTTTCCCTCATCTGTAAATAAAGGGGGACAGACTAAGTGAATTCTGTGGTCCTTCTCAGCTCTAAATTCATGTTCCTATATTAATTGTTATAACTGATTCCTATTTTTGGCTAATCCCTATGGAAAAGTTCTAATTTAATATGTTTCATTTCCCACCCAAGATGCTTTTCTGTCTAAGAGGCTCTGCCAAGAACTTACTGTGTGGCCTTGGGTGAGTTGCTTCTGCTGTCTGGGCCTTTTATCCTCCCTCTACAGTGAGAGGGAGAGGTGGATTAGATGTGATCCCCAAGGTCCTTTTAAGCTCTATGACCCATGGCCTCACTTCTCAGGAGCCCAGGGTCCTAAGGAATGCTAACTGTTGGATTTCCTGTAGTGATTGTATATCTTCCATATGCTTCAGGTGCATCTTTAAATGCATTATAAAAATATGTTTAACATGCTAAGATTTGAGGCCCTGAGCTCATTTCATTAGTAGAGTTGTAAACAGAAGTTTAAAAAGTCTATGAAAAGTATGTGAACCAGCAGCCTGCCTACACATGCAGCTGTCCAGGGAGGCTGGAACACTGGTCTGTTCTCATTGACCAAGAGCACCTGGTAGCCAGCCCTCTTTAAATAAACAAGATGGAAGCTTACAGATGACTTCTAGACTGGAGCCTTGGTCATGTGTGCATGGAACTAGAAAAGCTGTAATGTGGACAAGCCTATAGAAAGCCCCCAAGGTAACTTCCTTAAGACAGACTCCCCAGGCTGTGGCTTTGGAAGCAAAGGCTTTCTCAGTCCTCCGGGGCATTGGGAGTGGCTCATAGATCTAGAGCTGAAGTAACCTTAGAAGCCATCTGGTTTGTTCCTCTCATGTTAAAGAAACTGAGGCTGAGGGGGGTTAAATGATTTGCTGAAGGTCACATAGGTTGTCAATTGGACCCAGGTCTTTTGACCCTAGAGCCAGTATTGGCTAGTCTACTGGACAGAGAACTGGACTTGGAGTCAGTATAACTCAAGTTTAAATCTGACCTCAGGCCTTTACTAGCTGTATGACCCTGGGCAAGTCATTTGATCTCTGTCTGCCTCAGTTTCCTCATCTGTAAATGGGGATGATAATAATAACACCTATGTCCCAGGGTTGGTATGAATTTCCAATGAGGTAATATGTGTAAATATCCAACATCTTTGCAAACATTCAAACACTAGGCAGAGGCTAGTTATTACAGCTTTTAGTCCAAGATGCCTGGGAAGAACCATTTACTGGATGCTGTACTGCTGTGCCTTAGCAGGTTTTAGAGATACCACAGGGTAGAGGAAAGGCAATCGGCCATGGCCAAACCCTGGATGGGAGCTGAAGGTTCCTGCAGGCTCTTCCCTTCCACACATTTTTTTAATTTGGCACAGAGTTACACACAATTTTAGGCAAGTGCATTCTCTTCCAGAAAAAACTCTGCTAATGGGATTTGTCCCACCAGTAGCAAAGGAATTATGATTAGAATAAGGAGCTGAGGGAATGGGGATCTGGACAGATTGGACCACCTCCATAAACGACACTAGCTACATTCCCTTAGTGCTGGTCTCCATGTCTGGCAGGCCGCAGCTGCTGCCACCTGGAAATGTCTACTAGCTCTCTGGGGTAGTTTGACCCCCATTCTAAGGGATTGCTGGCTGTTCACCCAGCTTCAAGAAATGATTCAAGATCAGGGAATTCAGCTCTTGCTCCACCAAAGGAAACAATGGCTTTGCTGGGATGCTTGGTAACCTGCAATAAGAAGGAGGAGGAGGGTGGTCCAGGGTCCAGTTTCTTGCCTACTGTTTTTGTTGCTTCAAGGAAAAATGGACAACTTGTGAATGAAGACCTGAAATAAACCTCTTCCATGACTTTTAAAAATCTTACTGTTATTGGAGTCTACAGCTCCATCTGAAATTCCAAAGTGAGAAGAAGAATTTAAGATGAAAAGTAACACCCTTCCTCTGAATAAATTAAAAAAAGTGGAAAAATTAAGGGGAAAGATTTCAGGGCTGACATTGAACATTTAAGGATTTGTCCTTTGAAATCACAGCTGCGTAGTTCTGAAAACTTTTGTATCACTCAGTTCCACAGCAGTTGGTTCTGATCATCTCCTCTTCCTTTTGTAAAGAGAGCACCCTGGCTTCTTTCCACAGGCAAAAATGAAAACAAACAAAAAAGATGCATCGATTAAAGTTAGAATGTAAAACAGTCCTCTACTGTATCCCTGTCCACCCCCCAAGGTAAAGGCTATCTGAGATGAAAGGTGGGACCAACCCTAGGAATGAAACACAGGGCGAAATTCATTTCCACTTCTTTAAATATTTATTGAAATGACATAGAAAGGGTTAGCACTGTCTTTACTGGCCCTGCCTGCAATTCCTGGAATCCAACAGCCCTGGAATTCACTCAGCTCCTCAGTGAGGCTGCTGGAGCTTGCTAGAGAACTGTGTACTTTTCCCGTCTGTCTACACAAAATAGCTTTAAGTAGTCCAGCTCCGTGAATAAAATTGTGACGTTTACCCATGAGGGTCCCAGCACAGGCAAAATAACAGGAGCTGGTAAAGGTAGAAGAAACAATATGGGAAATCTTTCTCCCTGTTTTATTTAATACTTAGTCTAAGAAATTTGGCTTACATCTATCTGTATTCTGCCAACTCTTTAAAACATGAGTGACAATCACAGCCTTAAGTTATAAAATAAGGAGATATATAAGATGAGAATACATTTATTGTCTGAATAAAAAACTTAAGACAGCTAAAGAGTTATTAGGTTCTCAGGATTCCTGGAGTTATAAGGAAGGTATTCAAACCCCCACAACAAAATGATACACTGAGAGCCCAAATCTTGAGCATCTAAAGATGTACCCAAAACAGCTCATCCTTTTAAAGTCACTAAGGTCTTGGCCATTGCACTTAACTGGAGACAATCCAGCTGGGAGATACGGGGGCAGCAAGACCCTCATCTGGTTATGGGGATTTGTAAGCTGGGATGCATGTCTTACAGTCTTTTTAATTGTGAGCATGCTGAAATGCTGGAAAGAGATTCCCCCACTCGTTGGAATAAGAGTACAACACACTGCTGATTCCTTCCCTAAAATGATAGAAACCGCAGCTAATAAATAAAAGAGAAAAGGAGGCAGTGAAGAATAAACCTGGAGATTTAGCTTCTTGGTTGCTAAATGAAAATGTGGATCAAGGTTAGACTCAGGGCATGCTGAGGTTTTGTCGCCTCTCCCAACCAGAAGAAGGATCATGAGTGAAGAGTCTTTGGGGGAAAAAGTCTGATGACTTCCCGGCTTCCAGGTGATTTCTGAAACAAATGAAAACTGGACTGGTAGAAGTAGATCATCAGGCATGATCCCAAAGCACCTTCTGAAGTTACTGGAGGTCCATTAACAGTGCTTTTATAGCAGAAAACAATCTATAGCAACCACAACCACAAATACCATACAGATTGATACAGCTGCGACTTTTTCTTATTGTACCCCAGACTTACTTTTCAAAGGGAAATCCGAAGTATCAATTTGGGAGGGAAAAAGATGGGGAGAGAAGTGATGTCCCCATCACAGTGTTGAGAATCTCTTCACCTCCAGTGTGTGTTGCTGGAAGTTCCTTCTACACTTTGAGATAGTCATTTTTGAGTCTCCCTAACCGGGTGCCATGGCTTCGGATGGTTAGGGAGAGCAGCTCGTACTTATCCCTCAGCCCTGCAGAGACATCCAAGGTTTCCTTAAGCAGAGACCTGGTGTGAATCAGCATCCCCAAAAAGTCATCATTAAGCCTGCCCTCCTGCCTGCCCTCCTGATCCCGGCCCTGCTTAAACTTGCTCTCCAGCTCAGTGAGTGACTTGTCAGAGTTGGAGTAAGCATCGCCAATCTGATTGGATTCCCGGCGCAGGTATTTTCCGTAGCTTTCCTCTCCATCCAGGTCGTAGGAGATGCTCTTGCTGATGCCCTCCAGCACCCTGCCAGCATCTTCTACCTGTCGCCCCAGCACCGTGAACTCCTCCCGTAGGGTGAGGCTCAGCAAGCTGTTGGCCTGGCCTGTCTCTCCTTGGGGGCAGCGCCGGTGGTCACTCACACGGAAGAGCAGCTGACACTTCTCCGGGTCATCATTCTCTTCATAGTCCCCGTCCGGCACAAAGTAGTGATGCAGGGTTCCGTTGGACATCTCTGGGTAGAGGGGCCCATCAAAGTAGCCATGGCACAGGTGGCAGAGGAAAGTCATCCAGATATACCACAGCCCTGACATCCTGGAGGCTAAGGCTGGAGCTGGGGGAGAGAGGGCTAGTAGTGGTCGGAGGAGGACTGCCACGAGTGGAGCGAAATGAAGCAGCCCTCTTCCCTACCCCAGTCAATGCCCTGGCGAAGCAGCAAGCTTAGTCTGAGTCCCAGCCTCCTTACTGCAACCAGCCCCCAGACACTTAGGAGGCTTCATGTGGCTTCACCACAAAGTGCATCTCCTTTGCAGTTCTTGGGATTCACCCACAGATTTTCAGGCTACGCTCTTCCCACGTCCTTCCTTGGGAGACACCCCTCTCCCTGGCAGAAATTCAGCGTGCCTGCCTCCGTGGAAGGAGGGGATCCCCTTCCTCCAGTCGAGGACTCAGGTGGAGTCTGTTCTGGGGATTCCCTTTTCCCACTCGGGGACTGGTCCCTTCTTGCTAGGAGATGGAGTAGGCAGCTGAGCTGAAGGAAAGAAAACCAGGAAGAAAGGGAAGGACTTTTTCAATCAGATAGTCCTGTCTGGGTCTTTGGGCTGCTTGCTACTATTCCAACTCCTGGATTGGTAATGCGGAGCTTTTCCTCTGGCTAATGATATCCTTAGGATCTCCAGGCTCTCAAATTACAGCAGGGTTTCGTCACTTAGAAGCCAGGGAACAAGTTTGGAACGAATCCTTTTACCAGGTCTCCGTTATTAAAGCTACAGGGTCTCTTTTTCTTTATTTTTTTTTTAAACCAAATGTGAGTGAACGCCTCCAGTATAAAGTTTTAACTTGAAAACAGGGAAAGGCAGGACTTGGCAGCTAGTGAAGTCCGGAGGATTTTCCAATCCAAACCATGAGCTGGAGAAAACAGACTATCCCCGATGCTTTCCTTCCCTGCAGAAATCCTGCTTCTGCACTTAGTTGTCAGTTAGGTAGAACCGTCCCAACAATTCTATTTTTGCATTTGCACTTGAGTCTCTGGGACTCAGTGAGAAGGCAGGAGAAATGACAGATTGGATGAGAATTTTAGGATTAAAGGCAAAGGACACTACTACCCTTTAAAACATCAGCAAGAGAGGAGACACTTTGGCCTTAAATGCTGTTTAGTTTAAGAACAGAAGCTAGAGAAGGGAATCACACCCGGTTCCTGTGGAATATGGCAGTGGAGGTGTTTTTTTTTTTTAAGAAATTAGCCTAAGTCAAGCCCCAACATTTTTGTTCTGTTGCTCATGCCTGCTGTAGCCAAGTGAAGTACCACTTATCCTTCGAGGCCCAGCTTAAAATGCCACCTCTACCATGAAGCTTTCCTTGATCAACCTGGACAGAAGTAGTCTGAGGTTTTAGGATCAAAAGACCATAGGTTTACAACTAGAAGAAATTTTGAAACCATTTGATCCAACTCTCTCATTTTACACATGAGGAGATGAGGCCTAGAGAGGTTAAGTCATTTTTCCAAAGTCATATGGGCAGAAATGGAAGAGCCAGATTGGGATCCCAGGTCATCAGACTTCAAAACCAGCTTTCTCTGTACTATACCAAGCTGCCTGCTGTGTAGACAGCGCTTTGTGTTCTTTTTCTGCTTTTAATCAGCTTCTATTCTGCTCCTATGATCTCTATATAATTATAAATTTATATCTATGTATGTAATATAAGAAGCAGCTAGATGGCTCAGTGATTGGGTCTGGTGTCAGGAAGACCTGAGGTCAAATCCAGTGTGTCCCTGGGCAAGTCTCTTAACCTTTGTTTGCCTTTATCCACTGGGGAAAGAAATGGCAAACCATTCCGGTATCTTTGCCAAGAAAACCTCTCCATGGGGTCACAAAGAGTTGGTCATGAGTAAACAACTGGATAACAACAAATGTAGTGTAATTAGATGATTACTAGAAATATAATTAATTGGATGTTCATCTATATGTTCATCTACGCTTGAATGAGCTCCATTAGGGCAGGAGGTTGTATCTTTTTAATGTTAGAATCTTTCCTACTGTGGTGCTCTGCTTTGCTCTTGTAAATGCTAAAAATCATTTCATTCATTACTGCATAAAGTGGTGGGGATGGAAATCAAGAAGACCTAAGATCAAATTCTGTTTCAGACCGTTACTAGCTCTGGGACCTGGGACCTGGGACCAGTTTCCTCATCTGCAAATGAGAATAATAATGGTGCCTACCTTCCGAGGCTGTTGTGTGAGGATCAAATGAGATCATATTTGGGGGTAGCTAGGTGGTGCAGTGAGTAGAGCACCGGCCCTGGAGTCAGGAGGACCTGAGTTCAAATCTGGCCTCAGACACTTGACACACTTACTAGCTGTGTGACCTTGGGCAAGTCACTTAACCCCAATTGCCCTGCCTTCCCCCTGCAAAAAAAAAAGAGATCACATTTACAAAGTGCTTTGTAAACCTTAGAGTGATATATACATGTATGTGTTAGTATATCGTCGTCCTCGTCATCCTCGTCATCATCATCATTTTGCTATTATTTGCCTGGCACTTTGTAGGTAGTTTCCAAGTATAGAAATACACACGCACACAAATCCCTAAACAGAAAGAAAAACAAAAACAAAAAAGAAACAGCCCTCCCCCTTCAAGCAACTTACTTCCATCCTATTTGATATGGTCTATTGGTTGTTGACTTGAGATAAATTTGTTCTAGAAGAATATTTTTTAAAGGAGACTTCTAAAATCTGTCTCATTTGTTTAAAAGAAACAACAGCAACAGTGACAGGACTGTAAGAAAACCCAGCTTAAAATTTTAAATGACTTCGAATCTTTTACTGTAAAAGGAATTCCTGTTCAGAGACAGAATAGACTTGTGAATTCAGAGGTCCCTTCAACTCTGAAATTCTGGGCTTTTATGATTCTTTTAGCTCAACTTATAATTCACAACAGTCCCATAAAATCAGCTGAATTGTTGAGACAATCCCCATTTTACAGATGAGAATGCTAAGATACAAGAGACAAGTCATTGGCCCAAAGTCATGCAGTTCATTACTGGTGGTTAAAGCAGTTTCTGTTATGTAAACTATGGTGTCTCTGCTCATCTGACAAAGCTTCTAGATGAACATTCTTGAGAGAAGTTCCCTCCACGTTTTAATTTATACATCAGTCACGTGGTTATATTGTTCAAGCCGAAATCTGCCTGCTGATGGGCTGTCTTACTTCCTCTTCCACTCTGATATTTTTTGTGTCATGAAAAGCCCCCTAATGATTTTTGCTATTAGTTTCTTTTCTTGAACCTGAACACTTTTTGAACTCTGCCCATCAGTGCACTGTTCTAGGAACCATTCTTCACATTAATTTCTGTTTACTCTGATTGAGTATGTGTCTACATGACACCAAACACCTGGATGAAAAATGAAGAATCCAGGCAATCATTTGGACATTCTGCCTTCGTGATGCCAAACATCTGGATGTTTGGAAATGTCCAAATGATTGACGAAATTTTCCAGTTTTTAATCCAGATGTTCGGCATCAGGAAGACACAGTCCTCGGCTAGTTTATTGTGTGTTTATATCAGTCATAATGGTCTGCCATATTTTCCCAGGGCTTTGGGGAAGCAAACTGTATGCTTTCCTCCAATAGACCTGGCTGGGGGATTTAGAGACTTCAACCTTACTTCTCTGGGACTGTAACAAAGGCCATAGGCAATTGGCCTGTGTCAAAATGGAAGACACAAACCAAAGAGGGAAGGAGGAATTTTCTGTGATGCATTTTACCTAGGGACATAGACTTCCTCTCTATGAAATCTTCCCAGACTCACAAGATAATTGGGACCTCAAAAGTCCCTATACTGTAATAAATCCAAGATGCCTTGACCTAGAAGGGACTTCAAAAATCACCTATTCCAATGCTTTCATTTTTCTCATGGGAAAACTCAGTTGCAAAATACTGTGGGGGTGGAAAAGATGCTATGATCCTCATTGTTCAGATGTGGAAGTAAAAATGCAGAGAAGTGACATTACCCACGTTTGTACAGTAAACCATAGACAGAGCCAGGATTGGAACCCAGAACTTCCTAATTTAATATCCAATATACTTTTCATTATACCTAATTGCTCTGTATATTAATCAACAGGCAATCAACAAAATTTATAGAGTAATTACTGTGCGAGGTGTGGGTGAAACTTTTTTAAGAAATAAAAGCCCGTCTATTGAAACACAAAAAGAGAAGTAGGGTAAGGTAGTGAAAATAGAGTGCTGGATTAGAGGGCTCCCTAATCTAAAATTGAAACTTTTTTTTTTTTTTACTATCTGTGTGACTTTAAGCAGATCAATTTTCTACCTCAGTTTCCCTGAGGCCATTTTGAAGTCTGAGCTTCTGATGTAGCTAGCACATTGCTAATTGCATGTAATTATTTGTCTTCAGCAGGAGCTAATTCTGGTAACTTGAAGTGACGTGCTGAGTTTTTACCGTTTTCTTCTTGCTTATACAACATCAGTCAATAAAGTCAAGTTTCTTATGCCTAAATTACCAGTCTGTACTTTTTGGTGTTAATGATCTGGTCCTGAAATTACAGTCATAAATCTCTCCAGTCTACAAACAAATATGCCTGATGTGCTCATACGATCATTGCTTCTTTGTCCACATGGTATTGGTCGAAATCATGTGGATGTCGTCCCTGGAAGGATATTTGTTTTTACTCTTTATTTAAGCTGTTTCATAGGTTCCATCTGGACATTAACAGCTCTTGGTCACATTCAACAAATCCAATGATGCGTACCTATTGTTAGCTTTTACTATTACTCAGTGATGTCATATTTGCTTGTTCCAAATATATGTTTTTGTAATTTTGTAATGTGTTTATCAGGGGTTCTGAAAATATCTGCCAAGCCTCCTCCTCCTTTTTTGGAAAACCAGAAAGTATTACTATTTCTATTGCTGCCTTGGTGGGATGGGTTCTGTACTTTGTCTGCAATTCAATAAGCATCCCTTCAGCATCTACTGCGTCAGGTGATAGGGATACAAAAACAAGTCATCATGGTTTCTAAACTCAAGAAACCTTCCATCGGTGGGAGAAAATACAAATAAATGCAAGGTTGAAACAAAGTAATTTCTGGCATTTTCTTAACAACTGAACCAGGAGACCAAAGGGCACAAAGGAAGGTGAAGGAAGAATGTGATAGGGACACCAGAAGGAGTTGGGCTGATGTGGATAAGTGTGAGCAAGTCAGAAGTAATACCAAACCAACAAGAAGGATTCTTGAGGTGTATAGTTTACATCTTGGCCTCCTTGGGGAGGGGATGTGTGAGTTAAGAAGGGACAAGAAGTAAAGATTCCAACTGCTTAATAGGAAAGGGATAGGAAGAAAGACCAACTTTTTCCTTCCTGGGAAATCCTCTGATCTCTACTTTAAAATATAGCTAGAGTTAACAACTCAGATTGTTTTGGGTGTGTTTTCCTCAACCACAACAACAAATTGACCCAGTTTGGGAAGGTACAATCCATCTTCCCATAGGAACAGAGAACTAGAAATTTACTGAGCACTAGTCCAATTCATAAAAGGAAGAAAGTACAATCAGTTCTGCTCTAGTATTTGTCTATGTTCCAGTGCGATTGATATATTAGGGAACGTTTCGAGCAGAATACAAGTTCTCGGTTTGTTTTGACAGATTTCTTCCACAAGAAATAGTGAAAACACTAAAAATGATGCCGCGACAATAACTTGCAGCCTGCGACCCTTTCCATGCCCATTTCCATAAGCAAATTTCAGGTCTTTTTCAAGGTAAAGTGTCGTATTTATTGTATATCCTCTGCTGAACTATAGATGTAGGAGGGCTGGTCTACTCCTACCCTTTGCCCACATTCCACCATGGCTGCCCGCCCCAGACTGCCCCCAGTGAGACTCCACCCCCCCAGCCTAGCCCATGGAAACCCACTCTGAAACCTGAGGCTACTAACACTATTTATTGTAGCATTTATGTATTTCTTAACCACTTAACTAGTATATAACGGTGCTACTGTTTGCATCAGATTGCCATCTTGCTTTTTTGTCTGTCACTATCGGAGTTTTTGAGCCTTGTGCTCCTAACTCATCCCCCCATCCCCATAAGCCTGTGGTTTTTATTGCATCATTTTGCATAGTTAGGTACTTTTGTGGAATGTATATGTCATGTTATAGCGGTACTGACTATAATTGATTATAGCCAAAGTCTAGTTGTTCAGGAACCAAATGCCTAGGGGAAAAAAATCTCATTTAAGAGACTAGACTAGTAAAATGATAAATGAGACATTTACTTTAAACTTGAAGGAATTAAAAAACCCCAACATTTAGATTGTTTTTTCTCCTTTTGGGGGTGGGGTTAGGGGTTCCAGTAACTTGATGTCTTCTTATTTGTAAATAGACAAAATAATTTCTCATCAATAGCCTAGACATAATATTAATCTGTAAAAAGTTAAGAACCACAATTAAAAAGGTATTACCATACCAAAAAGTCAAAATCTCCATATTAGAGGGAACAATACACACACACACATATGTGTGTGTGTGTGTGTGTGTGTGTGTATGAGAGAGAGCGAGAGAGAGAGAGCTAGCAGAAGAAAAATCAAAATCCCATGAGAACAGGATGAAGCTGCCTACCAGAACTGTCCTGGAGATGATTTCATTCAGCCTAGAGAAGATGATCTACCAAGAGTAGTCATTATATCTAATAGCAAAATAGACTGTAAAAATTAGACCTGAATAACAACAGCAAGATACCCGTTTCCAGATCATTTTTATCTGAATTTCATCTAATTAGATGAGAACGAGCTAAAATACAACATTATGATAGCAATCACTTGGAAGTAATACTGATTCATAAATACTTAAGACAGAATTTTTTAAAGTTTGTCACCATGCCACAGACTCAAAATTGCCAAGTAATGTGGAGTGAACAGTTTTCAAAATACAGAGACCTAGCAGAACAGATTAAAACCTTATGGAAAAAGGACGAGGTAGAGGAGTTTATATGGCAGTACTCTTGTTCAGTGACAAAAAATCATTTTCTCCACCTGTATCATAATCTACAACATACTAAATATGACAGAATAATAACAATAGCACAGTGACATCCTCGGACTATTTCTATTTAAGGTCCATTAAAAAAAGAATAAGGGATTGGTTATTATGAGTCAATTATTTGTGTAAAATATTTAATGTATCTTTATGATATCACTCTGGTTCAGATCCTCATCACTTTTTGCTGAACTGCTGGAATAGCCTCCAAATTAATCTGATCGTATTCTTTTTTCCTCTCTAATCTATATTCTATTCAGATGAAAGCATACGTCTCTCTCAGGCTCAAAATCTTCAATGGCTCCCCACTGCCTACGACATAAAATAGAAATTCCTTAGTTTGGAATTTAAGACCCTCCCTAATGTGGTTCCTGTTTACCTGTCTAAATTTATTTCATACTTCACACAGTCTGCTTTTCAGCCATACTTGACCAGCTATCATTCTCAAATTTGATATTCTATTTGCTGCCTTTGAGCATTTAAATGAATAAACTGCTCCCCACAACTAGAATACATTCCTTTGTCATTGCCTCTGGGAATCCTTGGCTTCCTTCCAGGCTAAGCAGATGCTACCTTCTCAGTAAAGCTTTTCATGATGTGTCTCACCCCTCCTTCTACTTTTCTGCAATTTGTTCAGTACTCTTTTCTCCTCACCTTTCCTACTATTGTTCTGATTTGTGTATATGCCATGATTCCTCTTCTACCACCAGGGGAAGGGCAAGACTTAAACTATTGCACTGCAGTTTAGTGGGACTGGATTTAACTGCAAGACATTATAATAGGAACCATCTTGAAAGTGGAGCTGGTTATAATATGGCATTTGTACAGACAAATTTATGTGGGATATGCTTGTAATAGTGCTTTAATGTCACCGTTTATGGCATTGTTTCTTTGGGAAAATATATTCTAAATCCCAACCAAGGGATGCCCAAAACACCTAACTCTTTACTTGAACCTCCAACTTGTGTTCACTCCAACTTCTACATCAGAAGTGGGCCCAATAATATGAATAAAACTACCTGGATTTGAGCTCCTGTCTTGCAGGATGTGCAGGTAGTGGTGGTGATGGTGATATGGATTGTTGGAAATGGAAGCATTGCATAACAAAGTACCTGTCTATTGACTGGTCGATTGGCTATAGAGAGAGGTCAATCGTATGTAGAGATCATTTATAAGTCAAGTGCTCATTAATATATATTTCCTGCACTTGGGGTATCTTTATCTTAGTAGAGGAGGAATAAGAGCTATTTGTTGTTTTAATGTTTCACCAGCCTATGGAATACGTAATTTGAACTGATCACAGCTGCGTCTCCGGTGAGATACAGTGAGACTTCATTCAGATATCCTCAAATGATTCCACCTCTATTCGTCCATTTCTGATTACTATGAATATAAATGGAGAGAAAAGTAGACAAATTCAGTTCAAGGGGACTTTTGATCTTGACCTGTAACTAATCACTCTTCAATTACAACCTGTCAAACCCCAGCCCAGAATATAACAGAAACACATTCCCCTAGAGCACACTGGCCCTCATAAGCACCATCCAGTGTGCTGTTCCAATTGGACAGATTTTTCTAGGATACTTTCAGTATCTGTTACAGTTCATTTTACAGTTTCATATAGCATGGCAAAGCTGGCAACATGTAGTTATTAATTGCTTTGGTGATATTGTTACTATATCACAATTATCTCTTCCCAATTTTTTGGGTAGTTTTTACATAGAAAGTATACGAAGAGTAGTCACTATCCTAATATTATTCTTTTGTTCAGGGGTCTAGGACTATTGCCTTCTCTTACCAAAAGTGGTTTTTACCCTTGATTTTTAAATACAATAAAACTCTATTTTAAAATGTAAATAATTATTTTGGGGTTAGTAAAAATGCAGCTGCAAGCAGGATTTGGCACAGGCTGTAATTTCCTGACCCCTGTTTTGTGGATAAAAACACTTATTTTTGTAATTGAGTAAGAGCATTGGGATACAAGTCAATATTTTGTAGACTTGCTGAAAGCATCTTAGGGGCAGTTCCATTAGGAGACAGGACAAGAAGCATACCATGTACCTTGTCCTATCACTTTATGGTTTTAATGTCTTCTCCTTGATCTCTATGTTTTGAAACGTTTCTCTTCATTGAGGTAGTTAAGTGATGCAGTGGATGGAATATTGGATTTGGATCCAAAAAGACCTGAGTTCAAATCTTGCCTCAGATACTTATTAGCTGTGTGATCCTGGGCAAGTTCCTTAAATCCTGTCTGCCTCAGTTTCCTCATCTATAAAAGGGGGATAATAACACCAGCACCTACCTCCCAAGGTATTGTGAGGATAAACTAAGTTGATGTCTGTGTAATGCTTTGTAAACCTTAAAGCATTATATAAATGCTAACTACTGTTATTCCATTTAGCTTGGAGAGTAAGATTCTTTGGCATGGTGACATTTATTAAAAATGTTGTTCTTTTAATTATATGGTTCAACATTATTTATAATCAATTATTCTTATTGTTATTGCTGCTTTTTAAAATCTTGTTCTGATCTTAAGAGATGGAGTTCAGATAGAAATAGTCCCAGGCGAGGTATCTCTTCTGCTATTCTTTTTCTAGGCTTCATTTGCTGCAGCCTCGTATAGACGTGGATAGAATAACTGCTTTTTGTAATAATTTGGGCATAGGAATGTAAGTTCATCTTTTCTGTGACGCTGAAGGTATCTTCAAGTTTATTCTGGGAACTGACAGTACTGCAGAGATGATGCATCCTCAGTCCTATTCTGACTTCATTTTGATTTCTTCTACTAGGTCTCTGTGTTTTAAAAGTTTTTCATTTCATGTAACTTGGAGAAGGTGCGCTTCATATGTTTATCTATTTTAATATGGTTCTTTTATGTGTGTCAATATTATGTCTTGGTAATTAGAAACAGTATTTTTGTATGTGTGATGATAATATTAATGACAAAACTTATTTTTATTTGCTGAACGTCTGAGCTAGTAGAGAAATCAGACAAATGGAGTGGGAGGAGGGAGAGGAAACATTTTCCTAGTGGGTGGAGACGGAGCCTTAACGTTCTGAAAAGAGGGAACATTACCCAGAAAGTCACGGAGCTGTGATTGCAAAGGCTCTCATTTACATTAGCCACATGGTAGGAGGCCAGCTATAAGAACCTCAGAGTTCAAAAGCCTCTGGAAGAGACAGACATTCCACTGTCAAGTTAAAATCAGCATGTTCGATTACTGTGGGTTTTGATATTAATTTCCTGGGGTTTTTTGTAGGCTGGAATTTTCCAAACTAAGAATCAGCTTAAGGGGAGAAAACACAATTCTATGATATATTTATGAAAGTTTAGGATCCACTGTTGATAACCGTCAATAAATATAGGCATTCTGTTTATACAGGCAAATTGGAGAGCTGACTGGTTAGCTAGGCGATTCTATCCAAACAGAAAACTGATTCAAAAAATGAGAGGCAATAGCCATTCTATTTTCCATAATATCTTCCCTTCTCCTCCCAAAGTGATGATTTAATTTTGTTTTTTTGGGTCCTCAGCTCCTAACAGTGTCTAGCAAGTAACAGGCACTTATTAATGCTTGTCCTTCCTAGTAAAATCTTTATTCCTTTCTCCATGAAATTCTCCCCATCTCTCAGTGCCCACTCCTTCCTCTAATCTTTCAGACCACTCTGTTGGGACCTTGCCTTTGCACTTATATCTCAGTTTTCATATTTTTCCTTTTAGTAGATTGCAAATTTACTGAGGGCAGGACTTTCACAGAAGCTATGCTTAATAAATTCTTGTTGAATTAGATTAATTATTACCTAATTCAGTAAACATTTAACGAGCACTGGCTACATAGGGCACTGGGAATCTATGCTTCCCATATAGCTCTTTATTTCTCTTTGCCTAGGAGCACTGGCTACATAGAGCACTGGGAATCTATACTTCCCATATAGCTCTTTATTTCTCTTTGCCTAGGAGCATTGGCTACATAGGGCACTGGGAATCTATAGTTCCCGTATAGTTCTTTATTTCTCTTTGCCTAGGAGCATTGGCTACATAGGGCACTGGGAATCTATAGTTCCCGTATAGCTCTTTATTTCTCTTTGCCTAGCTCTGTTTTTTACTTAGCTTCAAAACCTAGTATGAGTTTTGCAACATCCATTAGGAAAATCAGAGTCATGTAAGTTACTGAAATCTTCATTACATTGAATATTTTTATAAAAACATGCAAAATAAAATGCTTTTTGAAGGTGCTCACACCAAGCCTAAGGATTTGAAATTATTCACATGTTAATATCCCGTTGTGAAAAATTGGCAGGTGGGGGAAGAGCATATTTCCAGGTTCTTACCGCTCAAAATGCTAGTTATTAGCTATTATCATTAGTCATGGAATCTTTTGTTAAGCAGAATAGTGTTCACCAATAGAGATCTATTATGTACTCACCTGAAGAAAAATGTTAAGAGATACAAGAGTAAAAGAGATGATAATTAGAAAACATTTTCTACCACACAAGGGTGTTGTCTTTGCAAAATAAATCGATAGGGTCCAAAAGCTAATAGCTGATAGTATATTCAGATAAAAACCCAAACAAACAATTATTAGAGATATCCTTGTGTGAAGTACTAAAAACTAGGGATATGAAATTTGCCTTTAAAGCCAACATTGCCTGTCCTCAAAGAGCTTATATTCTACATGAGAGCTCTAATTAAAATAAACCATGTTGCTAATAACATCATTTATGTTGAGGATGATTATCTGGGGTGCTATATCTTGGGCATATTGTGAAGGAAATTGATGTTCTGGGTAGGAGCTGGACTGATCATTTCTAAGGTTCTTTCAGGGTTTCTGACCATTCCTCTGGCTATTCTAGGTCAACAGGGACAAGCCACTGACCCACCTCATTCTTTCCAAGTCCCAGGCTGCTTCTTTTTTTTTTTCCTATGGTCTTCGGCTCATAGATACCTGATTTCTAGCTCTCCTGAGCCTAGGTAGCCTGAGGGCATGGTGAATAGAGAAGATGATATGGAGTCAGGATAAACTGAATTCAAATTCTGTCTCAGACACTCGTGTGTGTGTGTGTGTGTGTGTGTGTGTGTATGTGTATGTGTATGTGTATGTGTATGTGTGTGACCCTGTACTTCACCTCTCTGCACCTCAGATTCCTCATTGGTAAAATGGGGATAATAAAAGCACCAGCCCAGAGGGTTGTGAGGATCAAATGAATTAACATACATGAAAGTACATTGTGAAACTTAAAGCTCTTGTAAGTGCTAGCTGGAACCTCCATTCTCCACCCCTTCTTCCTCGGCTATCATCTTTTAGGTGCTGTATTACTATTTCTATTTTAGAAATGTGGAAGGACACTGAGACTTGGAGAAATTTATGCTCATGATTATATGTACTGTATTTCCCCATGTATAAGATGCACCTTGATTTTGGGGCCCGAAATTTGAAAAAAATGTATTACCTAAAGTTATTGAACTCAAGTTTTATTCATCTGCTCATAGCTTTCAGGCATCTTTTGGGCAAGTGTACGCATGCTTAGTCCATTCCGTTTCATGAACCTGGAGCACCAATCGTGTCCTCCTTTGAAATCAGTAACTTCTTTTTCATCAGCAATTCTTCTTACCTCATACTGAACCATTTTTGTGGACACAGGAATTCCAATTGCCCTTTGCTCTTCAATCCCTATCTGCAATTCCCTCTCTAAATCAGGCCATTTTGCTGACTTGCCTCTCATGGCCTTCTTCTGCCGTGGCGTTTTCAGTAGGGTTTCTTCTTTCCGTAGCCAGTCTTGGATTGTTTTCTTGGTTGGAGGAGGACCAAACTTATGTTCAGTAGAACGATTTCCATTCACTTTTGCAAACTGGATCACTTTTAACTTGAATTCAGCACTGCACAAAAATCTTTTCTGAGCCATTTCTGGGCACAACGTGGCAAAACAGAACCTAATATGCTGGTAACAAATGCGAAACAATGAGCGCAAAGACAACAAGAGCAAAAAAGCAGGAACTGCAAGTAAAAAAATCTACAACCATTGTATAAGACACACCTGGTTTTTAGGTCCCAAATTTTTTGAAAAAGGGTGCATCTTATACATGGGGAAATACGGTAGTAAGTGTGGGAGGCAGGATTTGAACCCCGACTTCTCTTGGCTTTAAGTCCAGCAATTCTTTCTATTATAGCATAATCTATATGATCACTGTCTCTTTAACAATGGATTCTAGACGTAGACAACCCTACATGTAGAGGCCCCATGTGTGAAAAGGGCTGTCCCTTACCTGTAGCATGGGAGTATTGCTGTATGGTTCAAAGGGAGGCAGAGTAGAAATCTCTAGCCCCTTATCCCATCATCCTTCTCCAAGGGAGGCTTTCATTCTTGCCAGGAAGGGAAGCAGGAGACTGGGCCCACAGCCCACTTTGCTCTCTTCAAAGAGACAGGGTACAGGGCTAGAATTATATCTGCTCGCTTAAATTTTGTTAGTCTAGGGAATACGATCAAGTTCAAACAAACCCCAAGCTTATATATAAGGCTTGACCCCTTTCCTCTCCACAGTGAATAGTCATAGCAAATAGCAGTGATCAGAGAAGACCCATTTATCCAAATTGTTTGTTTTTCAGTCATTTCAGTCTAGTCCAACTCTTCCTGACCCCATTTGGGGTTTTCTTGGCAGAGATACTGCTTTTTCCTTTCCTTCTCTAGCTCATTTTACAGATGAGGAAACCGAGGCTGAGATTCAGAATCTCATAGCTATTGAGTAAGAAAGGATTTGAACTCAGGTCTTCTTGATTCTTAAATTCAGGAGTTCTATCTGTATGAGAGGTTACAAAGGTAGAGTAGTTGGAAACTGGTGCAGTATGAAGGAGAGGAAAAAAAATCAAGCATAATTTCATAGTTTAGAGGAGTATGGGGATACCATAGTGATAGTTGTACTGCCTATCTTATAGCAGCATTGCTGATCACAAGATAGACCTTTTTGAGGAGAATGGTATTTTAGAGCTTCCTCTCCAGGACGACAACAAAACCTTCCATTCCTATTGCATCTGAAGAAGAAGAAAAAAAGCAATCCCCAAAGTTGTGTTGCCTTGCTGTGAGACATGATAATAGTGACAGGAATAGCAGTAATAAGAATAAATGGCATTTGGCAGTTACTATAATATTTCACGATTTAAGATTTGCCGAAGAGTTCACATGGTGATCATCAGAACAGAACAGGGAAGGACGTTCTGGCTATTTTTCTCCTAAGTCTGAGTGGAGGAGCTGTTGAATGTCTTGCTCAGGTCACACAGCCAATAAACTTCTGTGGCTGGATTAGAATCCAGTTCTTTGTAACACGCCTTTGTGTCACACTCCTTCTTTACTTTGTAGGTAATTCATTGCAAAGCTAAACTAAACTCTGCTTTCCAAAAGCCTGGACAATGTCTCTTCTAGATGCATTTCATCCTGCTACATTTTGAGGCATTGATTTTTTATTGGGTCTTGCCAGAGTACGTTTTGCAAATAGCACCATCATATGGTTTCAATTGAGCTATCCCCATCTTTCTTTGTTTAAAACCAAAACAAAGAAATCTCACTTGTTAAATGTATTCCAATAAATTCTACAAGGCTAGAGACATAAAATTGGGAGGAAGGGGGTGAAGATTACATTTATTTAATTTTTTTCCCCCACAGCTGATCATTCCATGACTTTCCAAGAGCTATGAGAACAGGGCTTTCACACATCCTTCTTTCTCCTTTCCCTGAGTTTGTTGAAAATAATTATACAGAATTTGTACTGTAAGGTTACTGTTCCTGTCCAAACCCTCATGATGATCCAAGAGCTATCAATTTGAATTCTTTAGATCTTTAAACATGAGAAGCCTGTGCATGGTTACTTGAACCCCTAATGTGTTGCTTGGCATGGCGATGGGAAAGATAACCCCTCTAATTTTACAAATTGGTAAACCGATGCTCATAGAAGTGAAGAGATCTTACGTAGGGTCTTGTGGGTAGTCAGTGGCAGAGCCAAGTTTTGATACTGGGTCCTCTGGTTCTTGATCTAATGCTGCTTCAAATCTGTGACCCAATTGTTAGAGTTGGAAGGCATCTTAGAAATGATGAAGTTTACCTCTGCACAGAGGAAGAAACTGAGACCCAGAGACTTACCCATGTTTACACAGCCAGATTATGAGTTGCCAAGCACATGGCAGGTACTTAATGACTGCATGTTGAATCAAATCAAAATTAATTGAGTTGAAGTGGGTTGAACTGAAATCCACATTCCCTACCCCATTGTCCACTTTCTACCTCTTCACCTGTGTAAGGTAATCAGATGCCACCATCTTTCAGGAAAGGGCATGACACTGTGACTCCATTGATCATCCCTGTGACTCTCCAGACAAATCCCCCCTTACTGGCCGCTACTCCTCTCTTGTTGTTGTCTATAGGAATCTCCTACCTCATTTCCGCCTCCTGGCTTCCTTTAAGACTTAGCTCAAATTCCCACTTCTTTCCCCTACACCTAGTGCCTTCCTTCTGGGACTCGCTCCCATTTACTCTCTATCTCTAGTAAGTTCCTAGTGATAGACATGCTGTCTCTACCCATTAGAATGTGAGCCACCTGGGGGTAAGGACTGTGTTTTTGCCCTTCTTTCTATGGGGTACAGGAGCACATATTGCATAAAGGAGTGAAGCTTTTTCTATCAGAATTCGTTATGCCATATGCAGCATTTAAAAAGTATTATCAAGATCATCAGTTCTTTCTCTTGTTGGATTCATCTGATGCCAATTGGAATCTGTCTTGAGATCTTCCTGAGCCTCAGAGAGATTCAGTGATTTGTGGATGTGCCCACAGCCAGCAAATGTCGGAGGCAGAATTTGAAGCCAAGCTTCCCTGACCCCCGAGCCCAGCACTCTGTCATGCTCTTTCATGCTTACTCTTTTCCCTCTATTGCTGCTTGATACAACTAGCAACTAGGATTGCTCATTCTGTAGGTGTTAACTCAGCAAAATCCTTCTTGGAAGCAGGGAATCAGAAAAGATCTCTCCAAGTGTCATTGGATGACCAACTTTCATCGTCACTCTGTGCAGTTCGGGGGCAAGTTATATCTCCTTTTTGGGTTTCACTTTCCTCATCTGTAAAATAAGGAGTTTAGACTAAATTATCTTTGTGATCCTGTTGTGATGCCAAATGTTTTACATTGGAAACATCGATAACATTCCAGAATTCTAGGTTTCTATGACTATCTATGCAAATATATGCACATATATGTACATGGTATTACTATGTTGGGGATTATAACTGACATGTATATAGTACTTTAAATAATAATTTATATTATTTAAATAGCATGAATAGCTTACTTCAATATAACAATTTAAAATTTGCAGAGTCTTACATTTGATTATCTCATTTGAGCCTCATAGAAAGCATGTGGGCTACTACTGTTATTTTTATTCTGGGGAGGATAGACCCATGAATTCATAGGTGTAAAGAACTACTACTGTAGAAACTCCCTCCATTAATAAATATTAGCAATTGGTCTTTAATTTACAGTTGTGGAGATTTGCCTGGGCCCATGGTCACATAGCTACTATGTATCAGAGACTGGATTTGGACCTAGTGCTTTCTAATTTCCTTTCCAGGATTCCATCCATTGGGTGACAGGCTGTCTCTCCCTAGAGAGGCAGCATGATGTAATAATTCCTCTACCTTGTAAAAGGAGATTCTACTGAACAGTCCCTAAAGACCCTGCCAGCTCTGGCATTGTACTGCATGAGCCTTTGATTCTGCGATCTTACACTTAGGAAAAACCAGGTGAAATTAACTTACATAGAAACCCTTGGATTTTTCTGAAGCTAAAATCTTTGAGTGATCCTGAGAGTTACTCTTTGGTTGTAATGATTTCTCATAGTAAAGAAGACAAGAAATGCAATTGTTCTCTTAGGGTAACAGAAATAGGCCATATCTCAACATTAGTCTCAGATCCATTGATCAATAACTCTTGCTTCTTTTTGGGAGAGGGGTGAATGATGGAAGAGGATGAAGTGGCTGCAAAGAATCTTAGATTCCCCCATGGCTTCCAGTGGAGGTGAGAGTTTGTTCTTGCTTTGGGTAAAACCAGCTCCAGAAACATCTTGCTAGTTAAAAAAAAAAAAAAAAGTAAAAATGGCTCTTTGTCTTGGGTATCAACCGCCATGCAAAGTGGGGTACTCAAGCTATTCTAACTTAAGACTTAACCTTTTTAGGTCTGGAGCTCCTGCCATGGGGCCCCACTGTCCTGATTTAGGAGTACTTCATATGGCTCCACTACATCAAAGCAAGCTTCAGACTTGGCTGGTGATATTTCCACCAGTCCCTTTGCTTTCACAATCAGTTAACATAATTAGTTAACATAAAAATGAATATTTAAATGGAAGCTATTCAGAGTTTGAAGGTGGTAAAAGTATCAGGCTCCAATTCAGAATAAAATTTTCCTGTTAATGAGTAGATGTATGTGTGTAGGAGAGGTCCATGTGGAGGAGACATACCTAAACAGATTCAAGTCTAAAATGCATACGGATCTTGGTCCAATAGGCCTGGAGACCACCGATAAAAAACCCAATAAAACTCCCTGTCTCTGATTGGAAGCAAAGGGATTGCTTTCAACAATGGCTCTGTGGTTTCTTCCAGATGCAATTTTCCATAATATGCTCTGTTCGGGACTCCCTTCTTGCCAGCTCATTGGTGCCAGCAGACAAAGAATGGAGGAGCCCTTTGTCTTTATTAAGATTTCCTGCCAACATGATTTCCTCCCCTCTTCCTTGCCAAATTATTCCCAGTTTTTCTGCTCTTTAAGATCTTGTATCTGAACAGATCTTGTCTCCATCTCGCAAATAAGTTCTCAGTATTTGAATGACCCCATCTTTCCCCAATGCCAGCTTCATTTAGAGACAATGTGGGTCTGTCTTGTCTTGATTTTTTTCCAAGTAGGCAACATCCAAATATATTTTCCCTAGAAAATGTGTTTAGCCTGAGAGAGACAGTTGGCTGGGAGGCCTTTTGATTCGAAGACTGAGAAAGAAGTTTGACATTCCACCACAAATTACTTGGGTACTTGAAAAGGTTGGTGACCTTATCGGTGGCACATTCTTTCCAGTGGTACAACTCGCCACCTATCCTGGCCTTCTTATTTTCTGTGACTCTTGTTCATGCCCATCCTTCAGTACTCTACAGGAGATTCACTTCATGTGGGGGTTCTCTCGATATTACATTATATTACATCACATTACATTACATGACATTACATTACATTACATTACAGAAACATTGGTTGGCTTTCATTCTTACTGCATGATCAGCCCACCTCCTTTCTTGGTTGTATTTTTCTCATTCTTTGCACTGCTTCTTTTTGGTCGATAACATGTTGCTTTATAATAATGTCCCCTGTGGACTTTTCAGAAAGGATGGCCCTTTGGATAATCCTCAGCTTTAATTCTTTGGAGACTGTGTTCTATGACTTCCATCTATAAAGCATAACCAGAAGAATTTTTTTCTGGTCCATACCTCTAATTTCTTCGGAGTAGGAACTTCCTGATCAGGAAACACCTGCTTTTGGTGCAGGTCAAGAACTCTTCGGCAGTTTATAGTCTTAGAGCTGCCTGGGGTGATGGTGGGGGACACATTAAGAGATTTGCCCAGGGTCACATGGCAAGTGTGAAGTTGGACTGAACCCGGCTTTCCTTGGCTGTGAAGCTGGCTGCCTATTTGTTCTGTGACACTGCTTCACTCAAAAACATATCAGAAGAATACTGATGTTACAAAGTTTGGCCTTTGCTTTGGAGATAGGCTTGGATGCCATTAAAAACACTCTTTAATCTCTCAAAGAAAACCTACTGTGTTCTCCTTTTCCTTATTAGCCCAGATCACTGTTAAGTATAGAACGTCCTGTCCACCCAAGTGGATATTTTCATCCAGAAAATACATATTCCCTGTCCACTTTGTTTTTCCTGTGTAGATGGGTCAAAGTCTTTGAATGATAGAATCTCATTTATTGTTTTTGTTCGGTTGTTTTTAGTCATGTCTGACTCTTTATGACTCCATTTGGGGTTTTCTTGGCTAGGATACTGAAGTGGTTTGGCATTTCCTTCTCCAGCTCATTTTACAGATGAGGAAACTGAGGCAAACAGGGTTAAGTGACTCACCCAGGATCACACAGCTAGTAAGTGTCTGAGGTCAGGTGTGAACTCAGGTCTACACTCCATCTACTTTACCACATACCTGCTAGGTGTAGATAGGCCAAATTCTTTGACTGATAGGATGTCATTTAGGAGGTACAAAATTTTGCAGAAGTTGATGTACTCAGTAATATGTTCATATACATTCACTTCACTCCATTCACATAGCCAGTACCTAGGAGAGGCCTTCATCACCTGCCTAGAATGTTCCTATAGCCTTCCAAATCAGTCTCCCTGCCTTTCCCCACTACTGTTCCTCAATACAGCTGCCCAAGTGATTTTTCTTGAAGTATCGACCGTGTAAGCCTCTACTCGACAAAATCCCCTTTGCCTCTAGAATAAAAAAAATAAATTCTTTTTGTTTGACATTTAAAGCACATAGCACCCCTCTCTCTGTTTTTGTACTGGTTGTCCCCTATGCCTAGAATGCACTCCCTCTTCATCCCTACCTCTTAGAATCCATGGTTTCTTTCAGGACTAGTTCAAGCAACACCTTCTGCATGAGGCCTTCTCCCCCACCTCCCCAGCCCCTGCTGCCACAGTTACCCCCATCTGCTTTGTATATATCAATATATGTACACCTGGTCTCTCTAGTTAGAATATAGGCTCTTTGAGGGCAGTGATTGGTTTGGTTTTGTCTTTGAATCTCTAGAAGCTAGCATAGTGCTTGGCACTTAGCAAACTCTTAGTAAATACTTACGGTTGGATACTGATCTGCAAATGGCATCTGGAGGACCTTGGCACCTCTGTGGAGACCCTCTTCCATTTTGGCCATTTGTTGAAATTCTCCATAATGGTGGCCAATATCTTTGGTGAGCATGGCTCCTTATTTCATGACTCTCTTGGTGTAAATAATCAGAGGGCCATCAAAGTGAAATCTGTCATTATATTTTCAATGACTGTTCTATGATCTTAACATATACATGGGTGTATACTAGCAAGGTTCTCAGCTAGCACTTTACTTAGAGGTTGGCAACTAAGCATGGGTTAATTGCTAGGTCCTTGAGAGCAAGAATGGGTACAGAATACCCTGGAAAGGAAAGCAGTGGGGTGGTTGGGTATAATCCTAAGGGAGAAGGTTTAATACCACAAAGTTCATCACCTTTACAATTTTGCTACCAGCCTATTTTAGTCTTGTGACCCAAAACTCATCTTGCTTATTTCTTGGCCTACTGAGGCTACATATTAATTTCCCCCTGAGCAAGTAATTTCATTTTGTGTGGAGAATTTAGTCCACTGATGCTGGGCAGCTTGGCAAGTCACTTGAAAATTACAGGGTAAGAGTTGTCTCCGATACTGAGGAATTAAAGGATTTGCCCATGATCATACGGCTAATATGTATCAGAATTTGAACTCAGTTCTTCTTGACTTCAAGACTGTCCCTTTACCTACCCTACCATCTTACCTTCACATGGCAGCTAGGTGGTACAGTGCATAGGGCACTGGGTCTGGAGTTACAAAATCCAGCCTTAGACACTTAGTAGCTATGTGACCCTGGGCAAACCACTTAACCCTGTTTACCTCAATTTCCTAAACTGGAAAATGGGGATAATAACCTACCTCCCAAGGGTTGTTTTTTTTTTAACATTTTATTTTTCCCAATTACATGTAAAAACAATTTTAGCATTCTTTTTTTTCTTTTCAAATTTAAGTTTCAGATTTTCTCCCTCCCTCCTCCCTCTCCCCCCACCACTGAGAAGCCATGCAATTTGACATAGGTTTTATGTGTGCAGTCATACAAAACACATTTCCACATAAGTCATGCTGTGAAACAAAACACAGACAAAAAAATTGAAAACCCAAGAAAAATAAAGTAAAGAAAAAGTATGCTTCAATCTGCATTCAAACTCCACTAGTACCTTCTCTGGAGATGTCCCGCACCGCAAGGATTGTTGTCAAGATCAAAGGAGCTAATATTTTTAAAAAGCACTTAGCACAGGGCCTGACACATAGGTGCTAGCTATGTGAATATTTATTTCCTTCCTCCCCTGTTCTCCTCATATTGATAAAATTGTGGGTTCAGTTTAATTTACTTAGTAAGTAGCCAATTCACTGATAAATAACCATCAAACCATTTGTTTGGCTGAAGTCACCATCTGATCGGTTAAAATAAATTAATGATTAGGCAATAATTGACTGGCTTAAATTGTCCAGAAGCACTCCAGGCGCCTAGCCTGACCAGGATGCCTCATCCATCTGTAGGATGGATGCAGAGGCCTTAGGAGCAGAGGCTGTTTCATTTTTATCTGTCTTCTTAGTCTCTAGCATAGTATCTGGCACATAGTAGGTGCTTAATGAAGGTGTGTCCCACTGAGTTGAAATCCTCCCCTCTTCATGGGGAAGATGTACTGGTTGCCACATAGGGATGAGTTTAAGCTAGTTGAAGAGGTCATCGGCCTGCATTACATTGCTCTTGTGTTGGATTTTTATATAAACATTATACTAGTAGGTTTTTTGGCAACCAACAGATTGCAAGGAGGGCGGTGGAGAGCAGGGAAGATCTCACCGCATGACAATGGTATTCATTTAAGTTGAGGAGGAGGGGCCAGAGTGATTTAATGTCATGTCCTTTTACACTTGCTCTCCTGATGCTTTCTCCGTGACTCAGTGTCTACCCTCGATGCCTTCTTTAAATGGGAAACAGCTGGGTCGAAAGCACAATGTTTATTCGCTCTTCCCCATCCCTGGACCTCAGCTGATTTACACCCCCAAGAGCAAGGAAGCAGGAAGCCCTTCAGAGACCCTAATGCCATCCCAATGTTACATCCCAAATAATTATTCTGAAGGCTTCCCTTTGACAATGCATTGGTGCAGCAAATAAATTGAAAAGTAAAAGCACTCGCACATGGAAATACCATATACAACAGCCATGTGATTGTTTCTTTTAAAGAGCTGACATGATAATAATTTGCCTGGGATTGTGTTGTTGCTGCTGTTTGCTGATGGTGGGTGGCTTTCAGAAAGCACTGGGGTATAGCAAAAAGAGCCCTGGTTTTGGAGTCAGAGGAACTGGATTCAAATCTTGTCTCTGATGCTTGGGACCCATTTGATCTTTGAGCAGCCTCCTTGTGCCTCGGTTTCCCCATCTGAAAAATGAGGATACCAGACCAGATTGCTTCCAAAGCACCTTGCAGCTACAAATCCATGAAACTATGTTCTTGCAAAGAAGTTCCCCACTCAAAGAGTGCTGGCAGATAGCTTTATTCTGTGTCTGGAGCTACTATATTTGAACAGTGCTCAGAGGGTTTCCTTCTCAAAAAGTAGATTACATTTTGAATGGAAAGCTACACTGTTGACCCTTTCTCTCATGGCATTGACATGTAGCCACTCACACTTGTTTTATCTTTTTGTCACCAGTTTTTAGCACAATGTGTTGCATATAGCAACCACTAAATGCTCGTGGATTGAGTTGGACTGAATTCCAAACTTTTATGTAATGGTGATTTTTGTCATCCTCTGCATTTCCCCATTAGTACAGATCATCATCATCATCATCATCATCATCATCATCATCATCATCATCATCATCAGCAGCAGCAGCAGCAGCAGCAGCAGCAGCAGCAGCAACAACAACATGGCATTTATATGGGCAACTAGGGGGTGCAGTGGATAGAATACCTGTCTTGGAATCAGGAAGATCTGAGTTCAAATCTTGCCTTAGACACTAACTGTGTGACCCTGGGCAAGTCACTTAACCCTATTTACCTCAGTTTCTGGCATCTTTAATGAGCTAGAGAAGGAAATGGCAAATTGCTCCAGTATCTTCAGCAAGAAAATCCCAAATGGGGTCATGAAGAATCAGAAGCTACTGAAACAACTGGACAACAACAAAAAATGCCTGAAAATTTCATTGCCATGTGGCCAAACCCAGGACATGAGAATATTTTGGGCATGAGTTGCTGGAAGGGTTTTTGGAGACCATCTGTTCCACACTTTTCATTTTACAGATAAGGAAACAGCTAGGTCCAGAGGGTGAAGTGACTAGTCCCAGGACACACAGGTGGCAAGTGGCCAGGCCAAGATTTACATCCATATTAAGACATAAATCAAAAAATCCTTTGACTCTGAGATCCAAGCATCTTTTCTACAGCCCTAGGAGCATAAAAAATATGTGGTGGAGTTGGTCTAGATATCTTTAATATACTTCTAATATTATAAATAAAAAAACACCCATGGCATTCAAAAAATTCCCTGACCATAAGAGAATGGTCGGTCTGCCTTTGGTGAACTTCTATTAAGTGCCTATTATATAAATAGCACCGCCCCCATCCTAGGCTTTCAGGGAGATAGCATCCTTGCCATCATGTCATGGTAATATATAGCATAGGAACAAGACAAGCAGAGAAATGTCTACTGTTTAGACGTCTAAGCTAACACTGTGCAGACCATGGCATAAGGCAGGGTGCAAATTCTCTGATAGTTACAAATAATACAGGAGTAAGGAGTGTTTTAGAAGGACGGAAGGCCACTAGGAGATGACAATAATTATTATGATGATAAAAGTTTATATATTTATATGGAGATAAATAGATAGATACATATAGATAGCACTTTAAGGTTTACAAAGTACTTTACATATGTTATCTCATTTGATATTGAGATATTGAAGTTATTAACTACGTCAAATTATAAACACCAAAGGAGTCTTCATTGGAAGACCAAGAATAGTTGCCAGCTTGTCCCACTGGGACATGATATACAGATTATCTATAATTGCTAATAATGATAATGTCTAACTATAATAATTATCTTTTGGGATAGAATTTCTCTTTGTTTCAGGCACAGTGCTAACTGCCTAGTCCTTGTAAGGGAATACTCATTAACAAAATTGGTGCAGAATGAAAAAATATTATAATAAATGACAGATGTGGTCACAGAAATTTTTATCCATCTGTTTTCTTCTCGATGGACACATGCAAAGTAAGCAATAACTCATTTATGTACCTTCATCTGTTTTCCAGAAGGCTCATTTAAGAGAAAATTTGAGAACTTGGGAAATACGTAATTCATTTGGAAAGTTGGTAGAACCAGTAAGCCCTGCGAAGGGCACTGCCCATGTTCCTTCACCACATCTCTTAAAAGCATTTCTCTCTTTAAAACTCTGTGGCCAAATAAATGCTCCCATGGAACCTGTGCAAGGCCACTTCTTTTATGGCAGGGAGAAGTTCTTAACCTTTTTGGTATCATGGACACTTTTGGCATTCTGATGGAGCTTATAGACCCCTACTCAAAATATTGTCTTTAAATACATAAAATACAAAGGTTTAAAAGAAAACCAAAGCTTAATAAAAATAAAGATGGAGATTTTTTTACATACAGTTTCATAGACAGCCCCCCTGCCCTGAAATCTTTTTCTGGATTTCATAAAGGTCTATGGACTCCTGTTTTAAATTAATGAAAAGTAGGATGCTTGATAGGTTGAATCCTACAGAATTAATAAAATGGTTGTGCTCTGAGATTCGGGGTTGGTATTCAATGAGGACTAGGAGGCAGGTGAACTTTGAGGGAAATTCTTAAATAAATTATAAGCGTTCAAATATACCAAAGTGTTGTCTACAAACTGAGAATATATTTCTTTGTCTGCTTCCCACATTCTTCTTCCTTGACAACCTCTCTTGAATCCTACACCTTCTCTCCACTCACATAGGTACCACTTTAACTAAAACTCTGCTTAGATTATTGTAGTGGCCTCCTGATTGGTCTTCCTGCTTTAAGTCTTTCCCTACTCCAGTTCATTCTATACACAACTACCAAAATAATCGAAAATATACTTCTTAATGGTAATCTTGCAGATAAAAGACATACAAACTCTCCTGTAACAAGGATGGAATTAAATTACCTTGGGGGTCTACCTTGACATGAAGACATGCAGGTTTTGCAATCTCAAACCAAAGCAGAAGTATGGGAAAAGAGAGGCAGAGAAGGGAAGGAGAGAGGGAGGAAGAGAGTAAAGAGATAAAGAAACAGATAGACACAAAAACAGACCCAAAAGGAGGCAGAGATAGATGTTTCAAACCTGTCAGCTTCTAGCCATTCTGAGGGAGATTGTTTCTGAATCTAGCTAAGCTGGTCTTTGGGTAATGGAGTCCATTGTTTGAAGCCACTTTGTAGAGAAGATGAAGGCTAGAAGCCAGGAGAGAGGAGATTTTCCTGTTGGGATAGGCTGAATGCTAACTTTCTTGCAACATTCAAGACCTACATTGTCCTTTGTAGGGCATATTCTTTGTTTGAGTTTTTCTTGCACAGGAAAGGTCTGGTTGGCTGGTCCAAAGTCCTGAGTTTGCAGACATTGATATGACCTGTTGCTTAACCTATGTGGATTTAAAAAAAATTGACCATCCCAATTCAGTGAAGGGCATTTTATTTTTTAAATACAGAAAGGAAGAATATTTTATATTCAGCACTATTTGCAAACTGAATTCTTTTCAGGAAAACAATTTGCAGAGGAAAATCTGTTTCATGGAAGAAATTATAAGATTATAGGATTCAAAGTTGGAAAGGACCTTAAGAATCTCTTACATCAGCCACCTCATTTTATAGATGAAGAAATTGTCCAGGGATTTTGAACGACTTGCCTAAAGTCACTTAAGTAGTACATGACCCAGCCAGGATTAAAGCCCAGGTCCCCTCTCTCCAAATGCTCTTATCCTTATCCCATGCTGGAAGGAAGCATTTAAGAGACTTTGAAACAATTTCTTTCTTTTAAGTAGTTATTGATGTCTTTTGTTTATACTTTCCCAAGCCCCACTCCCCTCCTAAATGCCGTTAGTGCCTTCTCTCTGAGATCACCTCTCATCTGGTACTTACGAAGTTGCTTGCATGTTTTCTCCCTTGATTAGAATGTGTAATCTTCTCAAGAGCAGCTGACCTGCGATTTTTTTGGTCTTTTTTTGTGTTCTTAGTGCTTCTCAGAGTACCAGTCACACAGTAAGTGTTTAATAAATGCTTGTTGACTGCTTGGTCTCAGTTCTTTTCCCCATATACTACTCCCCTTTCCATAGAATTATCCAATAAAAAAAGAAAAAAGAAAAAAAATAGTTCAACTAAACTAAAAACATCGAGGATGACATTTTATTTCACATTTGACCTTAGCAAATGAGAGATGAAGGTGCATTCTTGCATTCCTTCTTTGGGGGCCAAGTTTGGTCATTATAATTTCACAACATCCAATTTCAGTTTTGCTGCTCTTGCTTTTTAATTTACATTGCAATCATTAAGCCTGTTGTTTCCCTAGCCCTGCTAACTTCATCTTGCATCAGTTCATATGTCTTCCCATGCTCCTCTGATTTCATCTTTTCTTACAGCACAATGATACTACCTTACGTTGTTGTTATTGGTTAGTAGTATTTCAGTCCTATCCAACTCTTTGTGACCTCATGTGGGGTTTTCTTTGCAAAGATACTGGAGTAGTTTGCTATTTCTTTCTCCAGCTCATTTTATAGATGAGGAAACTGAGGCAAACAGGGTTAAGTAACTTCCCCAGGGTCACCCAGCTAATAAGAGTCTGAGGTCAGATTTGAACTCATGGCTTCCTGACTCCAGGCCCAGCACTCTATCTACTGCACCACCTAGCTGTCCCTACATTCTTGCACCACCATTTACTTAACCATTGCCCATCAGTGGGTATCTGCTTGGAAACGATTTCTTTTTAACCCAGCTTTTTGGTTAAGCAACACGTTCTCATATTTTTTGGTAGCTTAAGAGGAAATGTTAAAAAATATGAGATCTGTTTGGGCTTTTTTCCCATTTCTCAAATGGCATTATGGTTTTCCAGTAATCTTGCCATTGGAGTGTTAGTGTTCTGACATGGTCTGTATCTTAGAAATATAACTTTAGTATCACTTTTAGTCATTCAATTGTTTGATCACAAAACCACAGAATCTGAGTTGAAAGGGACCATTTATTCCAACCCATACTTAAGTAGGGTTCTTCTTTGGGAGAATGTCCCTGGTATATGTTCATCCAGTATGTACTCAAAGTCCTTTAGTGATTGGGCACTTGCTCATTACCTCCTATAGCAGGCTGTTCAAATTTTGGACAGTTCTTATGGTTACCAAGTTTTTCCTTACATTAAATCTGAATTCCCAAATATTCATACATAAATGAAGAAGGTATTGGCAATAAGCAAGATGAACCAGTGGTTGTGTTGCAGTAGCAGGGAGTCAAACTTGCCCACAGATGTCTTACTGACCACCTGGTGAGATGGGGGTCATGGCTGAATTATGACTCTGAAAGGATCTCCCTTATTTGAAAGAAATAAGATTAGTAAAGTGAGGTAGTATGTGTCAGGCATTGCTAGGCACTACAGACACGAATTTAAAAAAAAGACAGTCCCTTTCATTAAGTTGCTTATATAATAATAGAGACACAAAGCACATAAAGGGGAATATTGACTAAAGAAGAGAGTTTTGGTCTAGGCAGTCACCCTGTCCTTTTTAGCAGCAATGATGTTACTGATTTGATAATCATTGCCAGAGCAAGAGATGGAAGGGGAGGCGGTATATGTGGTAGGGAGGGGCAGGGCATGACAAGTTGCCTTTCTGGGGGATGGCTGGGTCAGATGTGAGCCATTGGTCCCAGCTCTCTTCTCTGGGGCCAAAGGATGTATAGGCCCTTATATTCACAGAGCTTATCGTTAATCCAGTAGTCATGCACAAACAACTGTAAAAGAGAATAGAAGATGGTAGCTGTACACGAGAGGAACAAGGCTTGGTAGGAAGTTGAAAGATGGGAATATAATATCTTGGTGCTCTGTGTTTACTTAGTAAATAAATATCTGGTAAATATCCACTGGTTTGGAGATGGCAAGCAGACTACCATGACTAAAAATCTGAATTTTTAAGCTTGATGATGAGGTTTGAATGGAGAATCAGAATGCTCCAGAAAGACTTAACTGCTGGCAGGAACATGGAGTAAAGGACATGTCCAAATAAAGCTACTTGATTGAGAGGCTGTACACCCAGCACCGGTCACTAGCCATGTGACCTTTGACACATCATTTTATATCTCTGAGACTCAGTTTCTTCTTTTGTAAAATGGGATGGTGATCTCTTTCCTGTCTACCCCCCTAGGTGATCAGTAGTCGTAATGGAGGTAAAAGTACTGTAAACTAGATAGCATTTTAAAAAAAAGTTGGTTGCCAATATTTTCAACTGAAATGCTGAAGCAACATAGGTAATAAAGCTTACTGAGCTGTTTTCTTCTTTTTTTTTCTCTCTTTTTAACATTCATTTAAAATTGTTTTAGTTTCAAATTCTCTCCCTTCCTCTCGTATGTCTCCCACCTATTGAAAAGGTACTGAACTATTTTCTTAAAAGATAAGAAAATCAAAACCAAAAAAATCAAACCAAGGTGAACTGTTGTTTGACCATATGGAAGAATCACCACCATCTTGGTATCACCAATACACAGAACAGCAGGAATGAAGATTAGCAATGTGTGTCATTTGTTGTATCGATGGAAGGTGCTAGGACCATAGAGAGGAAGGGAAGCAAGGAAGAAGAAAGGGAAGAGAGAGAGAAAGAAAGAGAAAGGGAAGAAGGAAGAAAGGAAATGGAGGAATGATCTAAAAAGGATAAAGGAGCATGGAAGGAAGGAAGAAAAGGAAGGAATTAAAATAGGAAAAAAGGAAGCTGATCCAAGGCCAGGGAAGTATAGAAGAATTGTTGTGTTTTTAGAAGGTAGCATTCCTTCTGGTTGGATTGTAGGACCACTTTATCCCTCTGAATATTCCTTCCCAGAGGTGTTAACACTCCCTAAACAAAAAAAAAAATCTTGAATTGTGGTATGGAATCAGACTGATATTTCCAGATTCTTGGCAAGCAGTCTTGTGCTAGTTTGTAGTTAATAACAGCTATACTCTGCATACTTTTTACATTATGAAAATAAAGTTGCATTGAAAGTAAAAAAGGAAGGGAATATTTTCACATTTTAAATGGACATCTATCAAGCCTATACATTTTTTTGTGATCGATATTGCGTTTATACCACTCCCATTTAGATATTACTTTTCAATGGAATTTGTGTAGGAATCTCCTCTTCTCCCCACCCCCCACCCCCATCCGCACTCATCTTAGTCTGAATGTGTTCCAGGCAGAGAGCTGGAACAACCTTCTGTCTGGGGCATGGACATGTCCATGGATCCTGGGGCTCACTTGGGAACAAACTGAGCTGCCCGTGGCTTTAGATCTCCTGCGGCAGAGCAGGGCAAGGGTCTCTGTGCTTTGCTGAGGCCAGCCCCAAAAGTCCTCCACCAAGCTGGATGTTAGCTTTCTGCCAAAAGAACAGCATGTGAGGCTTGTATTGTTGCTTCAAGCTCCTGCTGCTTATGTTTCTCCTCTGTTCAGCTCCAGCAGGCTCCCACCCTTGCTAGGGTATACTGTAGCAGTGAAGTTTCCCCAAAGTGAAATGCATGAAAATACACCCCAGAAAAATATACTGGGAAGAAGAAGGATGGGTTTTCAGGGGAAGTGGGGAGGAATAACCCCGGACATGTTACTGAAAGCATTATGTTTTTATGACCTGCTTTTAAAATAATTCACGCATCCTCAAGATCTCTTGGCACCTGAGCAAACCAGCCCCATATTTTGCATATCTGGAAGTTCTTTGCAGGCAGTGCCACATAATTGGACTCTTCGTATTATTATTTTTGGATTATAATGATGATGTTTTACTTTCTGCTGCGATGAATGGGAGTGATACAGGCACAGTATGTGAGGGGGGTGGTTCTTTGACCACAAAATGCACCGTGTGTCATGTTACCTTTGTCAGGCATGGAAAGAGCTGAAATGGGACCTCATTGACTGAGACTCAAAGCCTGCTCCTGCCCCATCCAGCTGGGCAACCTTGGGCAAATAGCCTCACTTTCATCTATAAGAAGGAGGCTCATCCTATTTGCACTGATTACCTGCTGTGATTGACTTAGAGCTGAGAGGGACCTTTGAGAACATCTAGTCCAAGGGTCCTTAACCACTGTCTGTGTCCTGGACCCCTTTTACTGTCTGGTGAAAACTATGTTCCCATAGTTGGACCCCTTCTCAGAATGATAATTTTTAATGTATGAGATATGATATGTGGAATGACCAGTTATATCAAAATGTTGGGAATATGAAAAATTGAAATATTGGGAAATATTGGAATATTGGAAAGATGAAACACGGAAATATGAGAATGTCAGAAATATGAAATATGGAGATATCAAAATATTGGAGATAGGAAATATGGAAATATTAGGATATTGGGAATATGAAACATGGAAATAGGGAAACCAGTTATATTGAAATATTTTAAATAATGAATTCAAGGGCTCAAGGTTAACAACCTCTGCTATAGTCTAACCGTCCTCATTTTATAAACTAAAGAAGCTGAGAATCAGAGAGATTACATGAGCAGTTTCAGGTCAATCATCTGGAATAGGTGGCAGATCCAGGATTCAAGCCAGGCCCTCTGATGGCAAATCCAGCTGTTTTCCAATGAACATGCCGCTGCTCTTGCTCTGTCTCCAACAGGGGTTATGAGAATCAAATGACATAGTAATAATGATAATGACATCTGTATAGCACCTACTCCCTGCTAGGCACTGTGCTAAATGCTTTACAGATATTGTTTCCTGATCCTTACAACCCTGGAAGGTAGGTACTACTATTACCCCAATTTTATAGTCAGGGAAACTGAGGTAGACCACGGTCCCACAGCTAATGAACATCTGAAGTCTCGGGGCTTTCTGACTTCAGGTTCAGTGCTCTACCTGCTGCACTGCTTAGCTTCCAGAGGATGAAACGGCTTTGTAAGCTGGTTAGTTTTTATAATTGTTCTTCCCACCAATGCACTGGGAGAATTCACTCATTCGAAGTGAGATTAGACCTATTTAAGAAACAAACAAACCCAAACAAGACTTTGTTGCTTTAAGCCCCAGCCTTCCAGTCTCCCAGGATTGTAACACAGGGGTGATCCTTGAATTATCACCATCCTTCACCCCAATTATCATCTCGTCGATGACCCCTCCATCACACCTCTCTTGTCTGTT
The DNA here is from genome assembly GCF_011100635.1 of Trichosurus vulpecula. NCBI lineage: Eukaryota > Metazoa > Chordata > Mammalia > Diprotodontia > Phalangeridae > Trichosurus > Trichosurus vulpecula. The sequence goes on along the minus strand of NC_050578.1, from coordinate 238,269,131 downwards.
CCCTTCTCTCTACTTTCACAGTCACTAACTTAATTCAGGTCCTCATCAGCTCTTACATGGACTAAGCAAGAACTTCCTAGTTGGTCTCCCTGTCTGAAGTCTCTCCTTTCTTCTCCACCCAGCTGCCAATGTGATGTTGCTAAAGCACAGGCCTGACCATGCCACTCACTTTCTTATAGTAAATGTCCCAGTATTTCATTATGAGTCAAAGACATGGGAGGGTTAAGGTATCATTATTTTCACCAGGCAGGGAGTGATCATGGCACATAAAATCGTAACTTTTGTGAGCCTCAGTTTCTTCAACTGTAAAAAGTGTGTGTGTGTGTGTGTGTGTGTGTGTGTGTGTGAGAACTAGATGGCTATGAGGTTTCTTTTAGTATTAAGTCTTATTATCCTAACAGGAAATAATAAATGTGTCCTATATTTTGGTTCAAGATATCAACCATACATATATGGGATGAGAGGCATGGCTAGATGGTAGTTTGTGTAAAGATCTGGGGTTTATTGTGAGACGTACAAGCTCAACATGAACTCTGAGAATAACATTGAAGTAAAAAAAACAGTTAATGTCAATTTAAGAGGAACAGAGTATCTATAACCAGGGAAGTGAAAGCCCCACTGCTCGGTTCCAGCTGTATTGCGATAGTCAATTGTATTCTGGGTACTGCATTTTAGAAAGGATATCAGTAAATTGGAGTGTGTCGTGCAGGGAGTAACCAAGATGGGGGATGGGGTGGGCCTAGAGAATGTTCCATATGACTATTGGTTGGTTGAATGTTTTGTCTAGAGCAGTGGTTCTAAAAGTGTGATCTAGAAATGTTTGGGGTCTCTAAAACCCTTTCAGGGGAGGAATCCATGAGATCAGAATTATTGTCATAATAATACTAAGATGTTTTCATTTCTAATGTGGTAAATATTGATAGATATTGCCAGCAAAAACAAATCTCTTTGGGTGGCCTCAATACTTTTTAAGAGTGTAAAGGTGTCCTGAGATTAAAAAAAATTAGAGAATAAATGGCATAATAATTAATAATAAATAATAATGTTTGCAAAACTCTTTACAAATAACTCATTTGATTCTTACAATAACCTCATGAGGTAGGTACTTTAATTACCCCCATTTTAAAGATGTTAAAACTGAAGCAGACAGGTTAAGTGACTTGCCAATATGGTCATAAAACTAGTAAGTGTCTGAAGGAGGATTTGAAATCAGGTCTACCTGACTCCAGGTCCAGTGGTCTGTCTGCTCCATCACCTAGCTGCAGGTAGATTTAGGGAAGACATGACTGCTGTCTACAAGTGTTTGAAGGACTCTCTTGTGGAAGAAGGATTCGATTTACTCTACTTGACTCAAAAGGGCAGAACTAGGAACAGTGAACAAAAGTAGCAGGGAGATAGGTTTTGATTCTATTAATTAAGAAAATGGAAACACAAAGGATAAAAAACCATCCTAACAATTTTGTTGTTGTTCATTCGTTTCAGTTGTGTCTGATTCTTCATGACCCCCTTTTGGGGTTTTTCTTGGTAACGTTACTGGAGTGGTTTCCTATTTTCTTCTCCAGCTCATTTTACAGATGAGGAAACTGAGACAAACAGGGTTAAGTGACTTGCCCAGGGTCACGCAGCTAAGAAGTATCTGAAGCTGGATTTGTACTCATGAAGATGATTCCAAGCCCAATGATCTATGCACTGAGCCACCCAGCTGCTCATGTGCTCCATCCATGGTGCCATCTAGTCCTAACAATTAGATCTGTTCCAAAGTGTAAATAGGCTGCCGCAGAAGATGGACATCTTCAGGCAACGTCTGGAGGAACATCTATTGGATATGTTATCCAGAGTGTTCTTGCCTGCTCAGGATGGATTGGATGAAGTGGTTTCTGAGACAATATGCAAAGGAGAGAGCGCTGGTCTTAAAGTCCAAAGACCTTGGTTTGAGTCCTAATTCCTAATCTTCTACTGCATCACCAACGGCCTCAATGTCTCAGACTGTCAAATATGAAACAACAATGCTTTGCTATCTAAAAATGGGTTTTTTTGGAAAAGTATGTTCTTTGCAAACCATCAAATTCTGTGAAACCTTACATTAAGGAGTCCATGTTTTCTAACGTACAAGAAAACAATCCTGTGTTTCTTGGAGACATCTGAAGATACTCCATTAACTATCCAATGTCCAAGAGGAGAAATAGTTTTGTGGTAGAGCAGCCCCCAGGTTTTTCTTGTTTGGGGCCAGGACCCTTCTTCCTGTAAATTGTTAAGTTACGTCTACCATGATCATTGATGAAGTGAATTCTCTCCCAATGATTAAGCAATATTTTCCAATGGGAAATCAAATTCTGTTTTGCCTCTTCTCCTCTTTCAAATCATGAGCCTTGTTTTGGTTCCCAGCCCTGGTCTACACACAAATGACCATCTGGCGTGCAGCTGTTGCATCAAAATGGAAAACTTTCTGCTCCAGTGGCCCAAAGCCTTCATTTATACCTTCAGTCACCTTTCCTAAGTAGTAATAGCTAGGTGGTAGAGTGCCCATTCGTGGTCTAAGTGGGAAACAGACTTAGAGGATATCTCAAAGGCCATGTCTTCAGGCCCACTGCCATGGTTGCTCCCATTGAAACTACTCTTTTCTAGACATATTGAAGAGGATGAGTTGTCTTAAATCCTAAGGAGGTAATCCTTCCTGGAAGCCTAGCTTTCCTGGAGAAGTCATGGTGTCAAACACTGAGCTACGGGCTTTAGCCAAGTGCATGTTCCAATGGTCATTAGAAGTTGTTTGTTGAATGTTGACAATATACTCAGGGTTGGAGAAAAGCCCAGTTTCTCCTTTCCGCCCATACCCTGACAGAGTCAGAGAACATAATTAGGACACAAAATGCCCTATTCTCAGGAAACACACACATTACACAACCTGTAATTTCACTGATGTAGAGATCCGTCGTGATGAGACTCCTTCCATCAATTCAGCTTGGCACCTTCTCTCTAACTGATAGTCTTAAGAGAGATTCCTGAAGCCATGGTGTCAAATTCAAACAGAAACAGATCTCTGACTTGCTACTGGCTGGCGACTGACAGCACTGTTTTCTTAGTAGTTAGTTTCATGAGTCGTTATGGACCTACCTCCCACACCCAAATCCATAAAAAAAAAACAAAATCGCAAGACAAAACTATTTACCAGTAGTCAACCTTCTGGTATGGAGAGTCTCCATCGCTGTTTATTCTGGTACTCGAATGACAGCCACAAAGACTTTTGTGGGGCTTATGCTTATACGTATATCTTGGTATGTCCTGGAGGCCTTTGACACTATTGACATAGCTTTTGAGAATACCTGGTCAATTTTATGCCGTGAAGAAGCGATAGAGTGTGGTTTTGAGAAGAGATTTCATTGTTCATCTAGGTGGCCCATTGGAGTCAGGAAGACCTGAGTTCAAACTTGGCCTCATGCCTTATGCCTCATGCATAAGTTTTGTGCATATTGGTTTTGTGACCCTGGTCAAGTCATCTGTCATCTGCCACAGTTTCCTCATCTTTAAAAAGGGGATAATAATAACTCCTATCTCCCAGGTTTATTCTGAGATTAAAATAATATTCTTAAAATGCTTTGCAAACCTTAAAGTACTATGTAAGTGCTAGCTATTAATAATAAGTTGTAGCAGTAGTAGCAGTAATAGCAGTAGTAGTAGTAGTAGTAGTAGTAGTAGTAGCAGTAGCAGTAGCAGTAGTAGTAGTAGTAGTAGTAGTAGTAGTAGTAGTAGTAGTAGTGGTAGTAGTAGTAGTGGTAGCAGTAGAACAATAACAACAATCATAAAAATAAGCTCTCAGCCTCTCAGGAAACCAAAGCTTTTTCGAGACCGGCTCTTCCCATTCAGTCATCATTTTGTCCCCCGGTTTCCTCTTGCTGCCAGAAAGATGGAAAGAGCTTATCTCCTTCTAAAGAGCAGCTGTTTTTCTTTATGATGGCTCCCAAATCTCATTGGGTTAGGGCAGAAATATTTACAAGAGCTATCCCCCAACTATTTTTTCCCCTTGACACCAGACCATAGGAAAAAGTATTAACTAGTTTTTAGTTTGTGTGATCTCAGAAGTTTTGTGGTGCAAACACGTTTTCCCATGTGCACATTCCTCTCCTTCTGGGAGTTTTCCGGCATCATGTTTTTAATGCCATCAGTGGCTTGGATCCTCAATTTTGACAATTTCCTCTCCTGGCCAGTGAGATGGATTTGCTGGAAAGTAATGGATAAGCTGCTGAGCCACTCTGTGCCCTAGTTTCTCCCACCCTCAAGTGGATGTTAATTCCTTGAATATCCTTGGTTGAATTGGTTTTTCCTATCATGGCTCTGTGAAGGCAGAATGCCCTACTGATGTGGGGCTGGTGGTAGATGGGAGGAACACACTGAGATCCTCTGCCTTTGGGGGGATTTGAATGGGTTAGGGTTAAATCTTCATGAGTCAGAATCCAATGAATTGAGTTACTCAGTTAAGCAGTTCGTTATTATTATTAATTATTTTTGAGGGACAAAGGAAGGTGAGAAGGAGGAAGAGAAAAGAACATACCATTATAAAATGAATTGTTCAGGATTTATTATTTTTAGGAAGCAGCTCCTTGGTTATGTTTTGAGTTGGCTATATGTTCAGTCAAACCTCTTCCACTTTCTATAACTACATCTACAGACTAAAAAAATGAATATTAACATTCACAGTGATCCTACAAGATCTCAATTAGAGAAGATTCAATTAACTACTCTATTAAAATAGGAAAGGGAATAAGGTGATCTTAGGCATTTCATTCATTCATTCAAAATGATCTTAATGCTTAGTTCTGACCATATCACTCCGCTGATCTAAAACCGCCCATGGCTCCCTATGGTCTAAAGAATAAATCACAAATTCTTAGCTTGGCATTTAAACGAGGTGGTACAATGGATAGAGCTCTGGACCTGGAGTCGGGCAAACTTTCAAATATACAACAAAATTATTGTATAAATTATTTTTTTCCTTTTTTCCATCTTACTCTGCCCCCCATCTTAGAGATGGCTACCACCAGAAACAAATACATACACATATACATATACACACACACACATATATGTAAAATTATTCTGTACAGACTTCGATTTATGAGTTCTTTCTCTGGATGCAGTTAGTGTCTTTCTTCACATGTCCTTTATAGTTAATCTGAATATTTATAGTAGTCAATATAGATTGTTCACTCAAAATATTTGTATTTTTCTTAGTAAATTATATGTAAATGATCAAAAGAATGTGAAAGGTTTAAAGAACAATGAAGAAAGTAGTTCAAATAGAAGTGAATTTGAAGATATAGTTGTATTCTGGAGATACTAGGGAATTGCTAAACATCCCAGCAGAGTCTAGCCTGGGTGAAAGATAAGGAAAGGTAAGAGAAAAAAGGAAAAGAAAGAAAGAAGGAAGGAAAGAAAGAAAGGAGAGAGAGAGAGAGATAGAGAGGGAGAGAGAAAGAATGAATATCCAATTATATAAAAGGAAAAGGAACCTGGAATTTCTGGAGAGAAAAATCACTTCGCTAAAAAGCATCAGAATGGTTTGAGAAGTCAGAAGTTGGCCAGAGAAAAGTTAAGTGTTTCTGAATTTAAAAGATCTCACACCCAAAGTAAGCAAAGAATTGGGGGATTTTGAGAAGGGTGGCTCTGATGTTGTCTTTTTCCTGTCTCTTGCCTTGATTTCCTTAGGTTCTTGCTTATATACATAGTGATAATACCCTTGTCAGGTCCCAGGCAAAGTTGTAAAGCAGAGGAAATTTACCAGATGCTTGCCCCACCTCACCCCCATCTCCATTCCATGCCCTCTGTCCTTCCTAAGTTCATTCCTCATTCTCCCTTTAGTGGTACCTAGAGTTCTTTACATACCAAAACCTGTTTACAAACCCCTCAAGGATCCAGGGCTATAAGTGAGATTATTATACAAATGGAGCTCCAAATGGAAAACACTTGGGGACCCCAAAAATGTAGAGGGAAGAGTCTCTTCTCCATCCTTTTCCCCCTCTTCTTTTTCTGCTCATCCTTCCCTCTATACCGTTTTCCTGCTTTCTGTCTTCCTCTCCCTCTTCCTTCCTTTCCCTTTCTCTTTTTTTCTCTCTCTCTTTCTTAGTGATCACTCCTTCCTTAAATTTGTGATGGAGGAGGGAAAAAAACTGGGAACATCTGACATAGGCTCTAGATTTTGGCTCAACAGCTTCCAAAAGGTTCTGGGAAGGGATAGCTGGATGGGAAAGAGGGGAGTATTAAGCATTTATTTGGTGTCTTCTAAGTGCCAGACACTATGCTCAGTGATTTACAAAAATTTTCTCATTTGACTCTCACGACAAGCAAAGATAGGTGCTATTATGATCTTCCATTTTACAGTTGTGAAAACTGAGGCAAGCAGAGTTTAGGTGACTTGCCCAGGGTCACACAATTTGGGAGTACACAAGGCTAGATTTGAACTCAGATCTTGCTGATGCCTGAATAAGCACTCTACTCATTGTATCACCTCTTTTGAAAATCTTATAGAGGAGGTAATCTCAGGAGGAATGGGAAGCTCTCAGGAATGAAAATATGAAGTCAAAAAACATTCAAATAAGAAGGGAAAGGGGGTGTTATCTAAAGAAAACAATGTGGGTATGGGTATACATCAACCAACTTAGATTAAAAAAGAATACATGTACAGAAGATGGAAGCAAGGAGGGGTAACTGAAAATGAATGGAAACTGTGCCATGAATTTGTACGCAACACACCAAAAGTAAACTTCAGTATGAGCAAAAGCCAGTGATGAAAACGAACAATAGTAGGCTAGACAAGCTGGGGCCATCACAAATGCTAGAAAGGATTAATCATTTAGATGGAGAGATGGAATGGGAAGGAAAGAGAGAGAGAGAGAGAGAAAGCATGAGGAGGAAGGGAGAGAAGTAGGAAGGAATGGTGAGAGGGAAGGGGAGAAGGCGAGGGAGACGGGACTTTCCCCTTTACATTTTTATGTGTCCCATAACTATTTATCGAGTGCCCCGATTATTGTAGGAGTCTCAATGATACAAAGCAGAATCAGAACTAGACAGCTGACCAGATGTAGGAATCTGCAGTTCAGTGCCCTGGTTTTTGGATGTTGGTTTGTTTTTTTAGTTGTTAGCTACTTTGTGTGAAGCTGAAGCTTAAATACTTTGGTCACATAATGGGAAGGCATGACTCATTGGAAAAGACCCTGATGCTGGGAAAGATTGAAGGCAAAAGGAAAAGGGGACGGCAGAGGATGGGATGGATGGATAGTGTCATGGAAGCAATGAATATGAGATGGACAGACTTTGGGAGATGGTGGAGGACAAAAGAACCTGGCATGCCATGGTACATGGGGTCATGAAAAGTTGGACACGATTGAATGATTGAACAATAACAACAAACTTTGTGCAAAGAGGAGGATTAAAAAAGGGTTGGGACCAATACCTGGGGCGGGTAAAGTGATGACAACATATGATGGAGAGAAGGCACCTAACTGCCTACTTTGCATTCATTTTCTCTCCCGAAGAGTTATTTTATATTAAATTCTGTACTTCATCTTCCCTCCCACACCCCCTAGTCTGGCTTGTAGAAAACCTTAATGTGGTTTAATGTCTGAGTTGTTTTTCACAAATGTGCTATTTTTCAATAGAATGTAAGCTGAGGACAAGCACTTGTATCCTTTGTACCGCTAGAGCCTGGTGCGTAGCAGATGTTTAATAAATACTTGCTGAGTTTGGTGCTCTTTTCTACTTGTGCATCAATATTTGTTTTGGTCAGGAAAAGCAATCCTGGGTGTCACAAAGAAGGAAGGAAGAAACGATTTACTTTCGTCTTTGCAGCTAAATTTCCTGTAGGTTCTGAAAGAACTTCCCTACATCCACTTACTCTTCAGTTTGAAAATTATGACTGTGCAGTATTAGCATCTTTAATTATCACCTCATTTGATGATCCAGGATGAAACTTGGACTTGTCAGAGATGGAGACTGGACCCCATCTATTTTTCTTTGATTTTCATGATAATAGACTCATAGAACAGACAAAAACTGAAAAGACTTTTTCAAATCACCTAATTTTCCTTCTCGTTTTACAGATGAAGAAATCGAGGCCAAATGCTTTTTGTAAGGTCTCAAAGTTAGTTTGTAGCAAAGCCAGGACAAGAGATCCCAGGGATGAGGTTTCTTAATTTCCAGTTCAATGGAACTTTTCCTATAACCATACTGGATCAATTATCACATATATGCAGACATCTGCCAATTCGTATCCACAGCCCCTCCTTTCAGCTCCAGTCCCACATCGCTAACTGCCCGCTGGATTTATCACTGCTTACGTTTTCTGAATTCAAGAGAGATTTGTCCGCTGCCCACTTCTAGATAGCAAAACGATACAGTAGCAAGAGCAACATTCGACTTGATATCAGGGCAGCCTGATCAAATTCTGCCCCAGACACTTATTAGCTGCATGACCCTGGGCAAGTCACTTAACCTTTCTTGTCTCAGTTTGCTTATTATACAAAACGTGGATAATAATAGCACCTACTTCCCAGGATTGTTGGGTGGATCAAATGAAGCTAGAAATGTAAAGCGTTTGTGAATGTAAAGTGCTGGGTAAATGCTGGCTCTTATTATCATTAATTTCTGTTGATGTCCCATCATCCTCCAGTTAGCCAGTCTCAAAACCTCCATCGTTCTCGACTTTTTCCCTTAAGCTTTTGATTGCCAAGTGGCCAAAGCTGGCTCCAAAATACAAAAGCTTTTAGTGACTCTTCATTGCCTAACAAATATCTTGTCATAACTTAAAAAAAAATCCTCCAGGTTCTTGCAGGGCTCTTCATACAGTCGGTGCTTAATAAATGCTTGTCAAATGGATGGATCAGATCAGTAATGATATTCTTTTCTTTCTTCCAAGTCTGGCTGAGATACTGTCATTTTCCCAACTAGAAGTGCCCCCACCCTCCTTGAGGGGACATTGCCCAGAAACATTGTCATTTTCTAGCCTAGGGTATGTGTGTGTGTGTGTGTGTGTGTGTGTGTGTGTGTGTGTCTTATTCCTCTTATTACATTATAAGCAGGGATTGTTTCTTGTTTCATTTTCATAGGAGCGTGGCGTGGTAGCTAGAACACTAGATTTGGAGTGAAGATCTGGGTTCAAATCCTGTCCGTGACCCTATTGTGTGTGACAAGAGTGATCATTTAACCTCTCACAGCCTTAGTCAACTTTCTATGCCTTGTTTTAGTTGGGTTGCATTCTATAATGGTACTTCCACATCCACATAGCTTGTGAATGCAGTAACTAGGAAGTTAGCTAATTCTTGCTAATTAGGGAATACTCTTTCTTCCCTCCCCACTTTCTCTTTCCCTTCCTTTCCTTTCTCTTTTTTTCTCTTTTTCTTTCTCTTCCTTTTTCTTTCTTTTGCTCTATCTCTCACTTTTTCCTTCCCTCCTTCTGTCCGACCTTCCTAGGATTCACATTCAGTGCTCTGGGACAAAATGCAGACTGCTGTGCCTTAGTTACACCTTTGTCATACCTCAAAGATCTCCTAAAGTGCTGCCTTCTCCCTTAGGACTTCCTCAATTACTCCAACCCACTGTGATCCCTCCTTTTTCTGAATTCCTTTGGCACTTGTCTACACCCCACAAGTTACCCCCTGATTCTGGCTTCTATTTTTCTGCACTCTTGTTTCTCTAGTTACACATTCTCTTACTGTTTGCCTAGCACAGAGACTGCAGCATATATTTTTGTCCTACATTCCGGGGCCTCAGTAACCTAGTACAGCATTCTGAGTAAGCACTGAAAACATGCCTTTTGACTGATGTACTCACATCAGCTCCGGCCCCAGGTCAGAAAACTAGGCTCATTGAAACTCAGTTCCTAGTTCTTTCCAACAGTGAAGTAGAAACCTTGGGTCTGCATTTTTGTAATATCGCTCTGGCCAAGGTGCCTTGCACTGCTGGGAAAAGCCAGGACCATCTTGCATCCATTTATGGAACAAGCCTTCCAAGGATAGAGCGAACAGGAGGGACAGACTGGGAAAAAACTTTCTCTGTCAGTGCTGCAGTATTAATGGCATTCGCTGCCTTGCCGGGTCATAAATAACAGTCCATTCTTCTCTCCAAAGAGAAACGAGTTTGGGTTCCAGGCCAGAAACACAATGTGAACAAGACCAAGTTTCCATAAGTACAAAATGACATGGATTACATGACATCTGACCATTCCATGGGGATCAGAGCAAGAAGAATTTCTTTAACAGCCCTTTGCAGTGAATTATGCTTGTTGCCATGAAACCCCTAAAATAGATCTCATCTGATGTTTCCTACATAGAGCTAGTGCTGGTGGAAAAGGCCCTAGGCCTGGGTCCAGATACCTTTGTTTAAGCCCCATTTCTGCCATTTACTAGCTGTGGGACCTTGGGCAGTTCCTTCTCTTCACTGAGACTTGGTCTTCTCATCTGTAACATGGGTCAGTAAACATTTGTGCTCCCTACATCACAGGGTTGTTATGAGTGCCACATTTTTTTTTATCTTAAAGAGGTAGCAAGGTATACAGGCGATAGTCAACCTTCAGTCAAGTTGATTGGCTTCAAGTCTTATGCCTAGGACACAACCTGGCTGCCTGATCCTGAGCCAATCACTGAACTTATCAGTGCCTCAGGCAACTCCCCAAAGCTGTCAGACACAGAACAGTTGTAGTCCTCCATAGTTGGAGGGCATCTCCTCATTGAGTCTCTCCTAGCACCAATGGTCAAAGGTCAGGGAAAAAAGGTGCTATATGAATATGAAATCATCATATTGAGAGGGAAGGAAGCACAGCAGATAGAAAGCCAATCTCAGAGCCAGGAAGACCTGGGTTCAAATTCTGCCTCTCAGTGAGTTCAAATATGACCTCAGACATTTACTAGCTGTAGGACCCTGGGCAAGTCACTTAATCTCTGTCTGCCTCAGTTTCCTCAACTGTAAAATGGGGATCATAATAGCATCTACCTGTCAGGGTTGTTGTGGATCAAATACATAATATTTTTAAAGTGCTTAGCATAGTGCCTGAACATAGTAGGTGCTTAATAAAGCTTCCCTTCCTCCCTCCCTCCCTTCCTTCCTTCCTACATCCTTCCCTCCCTCCCTTCCTTCCTTTCTCCATCCTTCCCTCCCTCCCTTCCTCCCTTCCTTCCTTCCTCCATCCTTCCCTCCCTCCCTCCTTCCCTCCCTCCCTTCCTTCCTCCATCCTTCCCTCCCTCCCTCCCTTCCTTCCTCCCTCCTTCCCTCCGTCCCTTCCTTCCTCCATCCTTCCTTCCCTCCCTCCCTCCCCCTCCCTCTTTCCTTCCCTCCTTTCTTGATACTTCTCAGAGTTTTATATAAGATTACAAGTTACCAATGACTTGCCATCCGAATTGATAGGAGTTTCCACACTAGGAGTTCCCTATTCTTATGCATCACAAATCCAACTAAAAAAGCAAAATAAAAAGAAAACAAAAAATCCCTTTTATTAATAATAATAATAGCTAACATTTCTTTAGCACTTTAAGGTTTGCATAATGCTTTGTATTTATTATCTCATTTGATCCTCACAACCACCCTGGGAGATTGATACTATTTTATTTTTTTTTATTATTTTTTGTTTTTGTTTTTTTTTTGGAAGAGCAGTTGGGGTTAAGTGACTTGCCCAAGGTCACATGTGTCAACTGTCTGAGGCCGGATTTGAACTCAGGTCCTCCTGACTCCAGGGCCGGTGTTCTACTCACTGTGCCACCTAGCTGCCCCTATTGACACTATTTCATCCCCATTTTACAGATGTGGAAACTGAGGCAGATAGCAGGCAAGCAACTTGCTCAAGGCCACACAGCTAGTAAGATTCTGGGCAGAGTTCAAATTTAGGTTTTCCTGCTTCTAAGTCTAGAGTTCTATCCCTCTACTACCCAACTAATAGTGATATTATGCATGAGACACATAGTACAGATTAGTCCACTCACTAAATACTTGTTAATTGATGATCGATTGTAATATATCCAGTAGACCAATGTTAAGGTCTGGTGGACCTGGGTTCAAGTTCTACCACTAAATAGTTTAGGCATCAAGTAATTTCCACTCTCTGAAGTTCAGTTTTCTCATCTTTTAAATGCAGATGAAAATACTTGTACCGTCTACCTAAAAGGGTTCTTATGAGGCTTAAATGATATAATGCAAGGTGCTACATTTCTGCAAATTTTTGATATCTTTTGTTATTTTGGGAGACAGCTTGGTAGAATAGAAAACCACTGGACTTGGAGATGGAAAACCTGGGTTCAAGTTTTTGCCCTCAAATTTGCCTTCTATGTGACCCCGATCATTCAACCTCTATCTGCCTCAATTTCCAAATCTGCAAAACGGGAAGAATAATTGCACGTTCCTCCCAGGTTGGTTGAGAAGATCAAATAAATATAAAGCACTTTGCAAACTTTAAAGGAATAAAGACATTTTAGTTATTATGAGTTGGCACAAGATTCATGTTTGGACAGGCCGAGGAAACTAGACCACACCCTAGGGATCATCTATAAATTATCAAGGGAGTTGCAAAGGGACTCATTCTGAAAATTTGAGCAAGTGTGACTTTTTAGCCCATCCCTGGAGAGAAGCCATATCACTGGGAGGAGTAGGACAGTCCTTGGCCAGGGCTCCTCCTTCTTTGAATAGAGGAGGACTTTGTAAGCTTTGAAGGGTTTGCAGGATGTTACACCTTCCATCTTTCCATCAGTGTCCAACCGCGGGAAAATGCTAATGTTAGAAAAGGGCTTCCAGCAACAAGGAGGCATACGTTCCCCCTTTGTCCCTTGCGCTGTCTAAGCTTGAGTCCACTTTGCCCTGAGCCCTGTCTATACTTGTAAGGGAGTGGGCACAAGGAGAGAGAATGTTTTGTGCTCACTTAGCCAATAACCCCTTCCTCGAAGTTACTTAAGACGGATTGAATAAATTGATTCTCAACTGATAATACTGCATGAATAAATAAAGCATTTATTAAGTGCTTACTATGTGCAAAGCTCCAGGGTTATAAATAGAAAAATCAGACAATCCCTGCTCTCAAGGAGCTCATGTTCTGATGGGGGAGACAAAACATATATGGAAGGTTTTAGTCATGAATCAGATGCAGGGATCACATGGTCCTTAGGGTGCAGCGGTAGGGCAGATGGCAATGCCCCTTCTTTAACGTTATTTCCACTTGAGGGTAAAAACACTAGGGAGGGCTCGAGACAATAGCATTAGAGATCCCTCAGGGGTACCCTGTAGAACACTCTGGGAACTCTACTTCTTTTTAAAAAAATATTTATTTACTTTTAGTTTTCAACATTCAGTTCCACAAACTTTTGAGTTTTAAATTTTCTCTGCCCCTCTCCCCAAGATGGCATACAATCTGATATAAGCTCTACATATACAGTCATATTAAACATATTTTCATATTAGTCATATTGTAAAGAAGAATTATAAACAATGGGATGAACCACAAGAAAGAAGAAACAAAACAAAAAAGAGAGAGCAAATAGTGTGCTTCGATTTGTATTCAGACTCAGTAGTTCTTTCTTTGGATGTGTGTAGCATATTACATCATGAACCTTTTGGTTCCTGAGAAGAGATAAGTATAACAAAGTTAGTCAGTGCATAATGTGGCTGTAAGTGTATACAGTGTTCTCCTGGTTTTGCTTACCTCACTCAGCATTAGTTCATGTAAGTCTTTCCAGGCTTTTCTGAAGTCCACCTGCTCATCATTTCTTAGAGCACAATAATATTCCATTACATTCATATACCACAACTTATTCAGGCATTCCCCAATTGATGGGCATCCCCTCAATTTCCAATTCTTTGCCACTATAAAAAGAGCTGCTGTAAATATTTTTGTACTTGTGGGTCCTTTTCCCATTTTGTATGATCTTTTTAGGATACAGTCCTAGAAGTGGTATTGCTGTATCAAGTGTATGCACATTTTTATAGCTCTTTGGACATAGTTCCAAATTGCTCTGCAGAATGGTTGGATTAGCTCACAACTCTACCAACAATGCATTAGTGATCTAATTTTCCCACATTTTCTCCAGCATTTATGATTTTCCTGTTTTGTCATGTTAGCCAATCTGACAGTTATGATATGGTACCTAACAGTTGTTTTGACTTGCATTTCTCTAATCAATAGTGATTTAGAGCATTTTTTCACATGACTACAGATATCTTTAATTTCTTCCTCTGAAAATTGCCCGTTCATATCCTTAGACCATTTATCAATTGAGGGATGACTTGTATTCTTATAAATTTGTCTCAATTCTCTATATATTTTAGAAATGAAGCCTTTAGCAGTTGTAAAAATTCTTTCCCAGCTTTCTGCTTCCCTCCCAATCTTGGTTGCATTGACTTTGTTTGGGCAAAAATTTTTCATTTTAATGTAATCAAAATTATCCATTTTGCATTTCATAATGTTCTCTGCATCTTGTTTCGTCATAAATTCTTCTATTCTGTATAAATCTGAGAGGTAAACTATTCTTTGCTCTCCCAGTTCGCTTATAGTATTGGCCTTTATATTTAAATTGTGTACCCATTTTGTCTTCCATTTTTTTCATTCCTTTGGTTCTGTTTTATAATATCCTGATTTCTCATAAAGTCACTAGCTTCCACTTGCTCCAATCTAATTTTTAAAGTAGTATTTTCTTCAGTGGTCTTTTGGACCTCCTTTTCCATTTGGCTAATTCTGCCTTTCAAGGCATTCTTCTCCTCATTGGCTTTTTGGAGCTCTTTTGCCATTTGAGTTAGTCTGTTTTTTAAGGTGTTGTTTTCTTCAGTGTATTTTTCAGTATTTTTTTGGGTCTCCTTTAGCAAGTCATTGACTTGTTTTTCATGGTTTTCTCACATCCTTCTCATTTCTCTTCCCAATTTTTCCTCTACTTCTCTAACTTGCTTTTCCAAATCCTTTTTGAGTTCTTCTATGGCCTGGGACCAGTTCATGTTTTTCTTGGAGGCTTTTGTTGTTGGCTCTATGACTTTGTTGTCTTCTTTAGGCTGTATGTTTTGGTCTTCTTTGTCACCAAAGAAAGAATCCAAAGTCTGAGACTGAATCTGGGCGTGTTTTCACTGCCTGGCCATATTCCCAACCAACTAACTTGACCCTTGAGTTTTTCGATGGGGTATGACTGCTTGTAGACTAACGAGTTCTATGTTCTACATTTGGGGGGGAGGTGCGAGCTCTGTCAGAGCCGCACTCCTCCTTCCCCAAGAAACCCCAGTCCAGACTGGGCTTAGATCTTCAGCAGGCTGTTTCACTCCTGCTCTGATCCGCCACTTAATTCCTCCCACCAGGTGGGCCTGGAGCCGGAAGTAACAACAGCTGTAGCTGCCCCACCTCCACTGCCCCCCCCCCCCCGGGGCTGGAAGCCGAACCGTGAACTCCTTCCACTCCTGCAGCTTTTCCCACTGACCTTCTCCGCAGTCTTTGGTGTTTGTGGGTCGAGGGGTCTGGTAACTGCCGCAGCTCACATATTCAGGGCGCTAGGGCCCCCTCCGCCCGGCTTCTGGTCTGGATGGTCCACGCCGCTCAGGCTGGGCTCTGCTCCACTCCATTCCCAGTTCCCAGCTCCCAGCTCCGTGTGGAATAGACCTCACCCAGAGACCATTCAGGCTGTCCTGGGCTGGAGCCCTGCTTCCCTCTGCTGTTCTGTGGGTTCTGCCGTTCTAGAATTGGTTCAGAACCATTTTTTATAGATTTTTGGAGGGACTCGGTAACGGAGCTCACTCTAGTCCCTGTTTACCAGCTGCCATCTTGGCTCCACCCCCTATTATTCAATTGCGTACCCATTTTGACTTTATTTTGGTATATAGTGTAAGATATCGGTTTATGCCCAGTTTCTGCCATAATATTTTCCAGTTTTCCCAGCAGTTTTTGTCAAATAGTGAGTTCTTATCCCAGAACTTAGGGTCTTTGGGTTAATCAAATAGCAGATTACTATAGTCATTGACTACTGTGTCTTGTGTACCTAACCTATTCCACTGATCCATCACTATATTTCTTAGCCAGTAACAAGTAGTTCTGATAATTGCTGCTTTATAATATAAGATCTGGTATGGCTAGGCCACCTTCCCTAGCATTTCTTTTCATTAATTCCCTTGATATTCTGGAACTTTTGTTCTTCTGGATGAATTTTGCTATTTTTACTAGCTCTATAAAATAATTTTTTGATAGTTTGATTGGTATGGCACTGAATAAGTAAATTAATTTAGGCAGAATGTCATTTTATTATGCTTTCCCCCCATTATTTAGATCTGATTTTATTTTTGTGAAAAGTATTTTATAATTGTGTTCATATAGTTTCTGGGTTCATTTTGGCAGGCAGACTCCCAAATATTTTTAATGTCTACAGTACCTTTAAGTGGAATTTCTCTTTTAATCTCTTGCTATTGGGCTTTGTTAAAAATATATAGAAATGTCAATGATTTATGTGGGGTTATTTTATATCCTGCAACTTTGCTAAAGTTGTTTATTTCAAGTAGTTTTTCACTTGATTCTCCAAGTATATCATCATGTCATCTGTAAAGAATGATAGCTTAGTTTCTTCTTTACCTATTCTAATTCCTTCAATTTCATTTTCTTCTCTTCTTGCTAAAGCTAACATTTCTAGTACCATATTGAATAACACTGGTGATAATGGACAATTGTGTTTCACCCCCACCTTCTTAGAAATGTGTATAGCTTATCCCCATTACGTATAATGCTTGCTGGTGGTTTTAGGCAGATGCTTCTTATCGTTTTAGGGAAAGCTCAATTTATTCCTATACTCTCTAGTGTTTTTAATAGGAATGGATGCTGTATTTTGTCAAAAGGTTTTTCTGCATCTATTGAGATAATTACATGGTTTCTGTTAGTTTTGTTGTTGGTGTGATCAATTATGCTGATGGTTTTCCTAATATTGAACCAATCCTGCATTCCTGGTATAAATCCTACCTGGTCATAGTGTATTATTTTTGTGATAAGTTGCTGTATTTTATTTTATTTAAAATTTTCTCATCTATATTAATTAGGGTAATTGGTCTATGATTTTCTTTCTCTGTTTTGGTTCTTCTAAGTTTAGGTATCAGTACCATATTTATATCATAAAAAGAATTTGATAGGACTCTTTCTTCGCCTATTTTCCCAAATAGTCTATATAGTATCAATATTGTTATTTAAATGTTTGATAGGATGTCCTTGTAAATCTTTCTGGATCTGGAGACTTTTTCCTATGGAGTTCATTGATGGCTTGTTCAATTTCTTTTTCTGCTATGGAGTTATTTAGGTATTTTATTTCCTCTTCTGTTAATCTGGGCAATTTATATTTTTGAAAGTATTCATCCATTTAACTAAGATTGTCAAATTCATGGGCATATAGTTGGGCAAAATGTTTACTAATTATTTTTTTTTAATTTACTCTTCATTGGAGGTGAATTCACCCTTTCCATTTTTGATGCTGGTAATTTGCTTTTCTTCTTTCTTTTTTTGAATCAAATTAACCAAACGTTTTTCTATTTCACTGTTTGTTTTTATAACACCAGCTCTTAGATTTATTTATTAGTTCAATAGTTGTCTGAATTTCAATTTTATTAATCTCTTCTTTGGGTTTCAGAATTTCTAATTTGGCATTTAATTGGGGATTTTTAATTTGTTCTTTTTCTAGCTTTTTCATTTGCATGCCCAATTCATTGATTTCCTTTTTCTCTATTTTATTCAAGTAAGCATTTAAAGATATAAAAATGCTCCTAAGAACTGCTTTGGCTGCATCCCATAAGTTTTGTTATGTTGTCTCATTATTGTCTTTCTCTTGGATGAAGTTATTGATTGTTTCTGTAATTTGTTGTTTCACCCACCTATTCTTCAGTATTAGAGTCTTTTGTTTCCAATTAATTTTTGGTCTATCTTTCCATGGCTCTTAATTATGCATAATTTTATTTCATCATGATCTGAAAATGATACATTTAATATTTCTGCCTTTTTGCATTGGAGTGAGGATTTTATGCCCTAGTAGATGGTCAATTTTTGTGTAGGTGCCATGTACCACTGAGAAAAAGGTATATTCCATTTCTATCCCCATTCAATTTTCTCCTGATGTCTACCATATCCATCTTTTCTAAAATTCTGTTCACCTCCTTGACTTCTTTCTTGTTTATTTTGTGGTTATATTTATCTAGTTCAGAGAGGGGGGTTGAGGTCCCCCTCTAGTATAGTTTTGCTGTCTATTTCTTCCTGTAACTCTTTTAACTTCTTCTCTAAGAATTTGGATGCTATCCTAATTGGTGCATATATATTTAGTAATGATATTACTTTATTGTCTATGGTGCCTTTTAGCAGGATATAGTTTCCTTCTTTATCTCTTTTGATTAGACCTATTTTTGCTTTTGCTTTGTTTGAGATCAGGATTGCTATCCCTGCTTTTTTTTTTTTACTTCAGCTGAGGCATAATATATTCTACTCTAGCCTTTTACCTTTACCCTGTTTGTATTCCTCTGTTTCAAATGTGTTTCTTGTAAACAACCTATTATAGGATTATACTTTTTAATCCAGTCTGCTATCCACTTCTTTTCTGTGGGAGAGTTCATCCCATTCATATTCACAGTTATGATTATTATTTGTGTCTTTCTTTCCATCCTATCCCCCCATCATTATGCTTTTCTTTCTCCTTTCCCTCTTCACTAGAGTATTGCTTTTGTCCACCACCTTCCTCAAACTGCCCTCCCTTCTATCAGTCCCCCCTTTTCTTTCCCTTTTCCCTTACTCCTTTTTCCCTCCCCTCTGCCCCCCCCCTCCCTTTTCTTTCCCTTCCAACTGCCTATAGGTCAAGTAAGATTTATATACCTGAGTATGTTATTCCCTCCTTGAGCCAAATCCAATAAGAGTAAAGTTCAAACAATGCTCATCTCCCTCTCTTCCTTCACTCTACTGTAATATGTTTTTGCACCTCTTCGTGTGGTGTAATTTACCCTTTTCTGCCTCCTCCTTTCCTCTTCTCCCACTACAATCCCTTTTCACCATTTAATTGTTTTTTTTATCATCACATCAAATTCAACCTAAACCTACACTCTCTGTCTATGAATTTCCCTTCTAGATGTCATAATAAAGATATAGTTCTCAAGAGCCAAAAGTATCATCTTCCCATGTAGGGGTGTAAACAATTTGCCCTTATTGAATAACATATTTTTCCCCTTCAGTCTGGAAGTCCCCTATTTCATTGACTATCCATCTCTTCCCCTGAAAGATTATGCTCAGTTTCACTGGGTAGTTGATCCTTAGTTGTAATCCAAGCTCCTTTGCCTTACAGAATATCATATTTTAAGCCCTCTGATCTTTTAATGTAGAAACTGCAAGGTCCTGCACAATCCTGACTGTGGTTCCATGATATTTGAATTGTTTCCTTCTGGCTGCTTGCAGTATTTTCTCCTTGATCTGATAATTCTGGAATTTAGCTACAATATTCCTTGGCATTTTCAATTTGGGATCTCTTTTGGTAGGTGAGCAGTGGATTCTTTTGATGACTATTTTACACTCTGATTCTAGGATCTCAGGGCAGTTTTCCTTGATAATTTCTTGGATACTGTCCAGTCTCTTTTTTTTTTATCATGGCCTTCATGTAGACCATTAATTCTTAAATGATCTCTTTTGGATCTATTTTTCAGGTCAGTTGTTTTTCCAATGAGTATTTTTTTCATTCTTTTGATTTTGTTGGACTGATTCTTGATATCTCATAGAATTATTAGCTTCTACTTTCCCAATTCTAATTTTTAATTAATTGTTTTCTTCAGTAAGCTTTTGTACCTCCTTTTTCCATTTGGCCAATTTTACTTTTTAAAGAGTTGTTTTCTTCAGTGTACTCCCCCCCCCCATTTTGTTAATTGTATTTTTAAAGGAATTGTTCAATTTTTCTCCTATATCTCTTATTTGACTTTTAAAATCCTTCTTGAGCTCTTCCAAGAAGGCTTTTTGGGCTTGAGACAAGTTCACATTCCCCTTTGTGGTTTCAGAAGTGGGTATATTAACAATGTCGTCCTCTCCTGAATTTGTGTTTTGATCTTCCCCATCACCAAGATACTTCTCTATGGTCATTGTTTTTCTTTGTTGCTTTTTGCTCATGTTGTTTGCCTTTTAAATTTGATCTCTGCTTCTGGAGCTCGAGGGGAGCTGTCCCAGACTTCTTGTGCTGGGGGCTAGGGGCTTGGTTACTGGTTTTCTGTGCTGGGGCCTTGGGTATTGGCAGCTGGATGTTGTTTTGGTCTGGTATTTTATCTGGTGCTGTGTTTCAACAATCCAGCTAGCAGCTTCTGTAGGGGTGTAAGATCCACCCACAGCCAGCACCCAGAAAGCTGCCAACAGCACAGGTTCTTTTGATCTGCTTAACTAAGGAAAGCAAGGTGAAG
The DNA here is from genome assembly GCF_011100635.1 of Trichosurus vulpecula. Lineage (NCBI taxonomy): Eukaryota > Metazoa > Chordata > Mammalia > Diprotodontia > Phalangeridae > Trichosurus > Trichosurus vulpecula. Next base: position 238,248,752 of record NC_050578.1, on the reverse strand, counting down.
GGGTTGACAAGCTCACTTTAATTCAGCATACAAATATCAGTCACTTAGTTCAGGGGAGAAGGCCAGCACCCTGAACTTCAGAGCAACATACAAACAAATTATAAACATCAACAGACAGACCCAATACAGATTCATAGTTACCAACATCTAGGTTCAGTCCGGGAGGTCAGAACAAGGGCTGGCCCAGAGTCATATGTGCCACCACTGCTGTAAGGAGGAGCTCCAAGAAACAGACAGTCAACCCCTGGTTTTTATATCTTTTTCAGCATCAGGATTGAGTCACACATGCGACTCACCCACATGACCTAGAATCGTCACAAAGAGGTGGACTTAAACCCACATGGTCTAAAAGCCTCTGCTCTCCCAGGCATGTAAACTAGGCCCTCCCTCGAGTTAGCCCCGCCTTGGACCCTATCTTAGCTGCCAATCCACACCCACATAGGTTTTACACCTAATAGGGGTTTGGGCCTGGGGCTTAGCACTTAGTAAGGCTCAATGAAATACACTCAATTACTCAAATGGAACAAAAGTCAAACTATTCAAGGGCACTTGTTGAACTAAGTGCTAAGGAGCCCATTTTGCCTACCAACACATGCTGAGGTGGAGCTGTTGGTGGTGGCTGGTGTGTGCCTGGTGTTGGTGCTTACCTGCTCTTCCACCATAGGACTCAGGATTCCCCACTGATCTGCTGAGGTGGGGGTTGCTGCTGGCTTGCTCGAACATCTCCCATCCTGTACCAGTCCCTTTTAACCATAGCAAGAGGGACCTTTCCCCTTGATTCCCCTAGCCTCTGCATCTAAAAGACTGCTGTTCCCCATCTTTCTGTTGGCTCCACTCTGCCAGGATTTTTACTGGGGCAATATTCTCTGGGTTTTTCAAGGTCTATGATGGAGAGTGAGAGTTGCTTACTGCTTATTCCTCCATCTTGGCTCTCAGAAGTTGAAACAGGTGACTTTCAAACATTCTGTCTGTGGGCTGATAGCTCCAGGAGCAGCCACTTCTGCTGCTGAATGTCCTGCACAGGATTGTGCTCCTCTTTCATCCAGGTCTGACAGACCTTCCCTACTGACCTTTTAATTTGTCTCTGGTGTCTGTAGCCTGAGGGGTCTGGAAATTGCCACTGCTGCCAGTGATCAAACTCTACTTCTTGTAGGTGTTGGAGTTGGCATAAGGATTTTCACAGCATACATGGGCTCCATTTTAAACAGCGAAATAGAATTTTTCAAAATATTGTAATAGTGATGACTTTAACACACTTAAACTACTCTTTCCGCTGAACATCAGAAAATATAATTTGTGCGTGTGTGTGCGTGCTGCAGACACTGATGTTACTTATTTCACTTCAGGATTTCCATCTATATATTATAGAATTTTAGAGCTGGAAGAAACCATAGAAGTCATGTAGTTAAACAAATGAAATTGGGGATCCTGGTGGTAAAGACCTTGTCCAGGGTCACACAGCTAGTCCCTGTCTGATATGAGGTACTGAGGGAAAAGAAGAAGGGAAGAGGAGAAAGGAATAAAGATGGCAGTTGAGGGAGAAGGGAGATGATAGATAAATCAATCAACAAATACTCATTAAACATCTTGGCACTGTATCAAGCAATGTGCCTAGAATACAAAGACAAAAACAAACAAGTCCTTGCTCTTAAGGAATATCCATTCTATGGCAGGCAACATGTATATAAATAAACATATTTCTATCTGTCTATCTATTTATCCATCCATCCATCCATCTGTCTCTCTACCCATTCCCCATTCACTCATCCATCTACCCACCTGTCCATTCATCCATCTGTTTGTCTATCTATCTGTCTGTCTGTCTGTCTATGTATCCATCCATCCATATATCCATTTGTCTATCTGTCTATCAATCTATCTTTCTATCTATCCCAGATTTTGCACAGTCAATTCAAAGGCACAAAGAAGGTGGAATGTTATATTCAAAGAACAGCAAATAGTTCAGTTTGCTGGAACTCCAGCAGAATAAATTAAATTAGACTTATGAAGGAGGAAGGGTGTGGGATAGTGAGAAGAAAAGAGAGAATGCTAGAGTAGGAGAAGAAAGAGGTTGATTGTTAGGAATTATGGAGAAATAGAGGAGAATGAGACATGTGGGGTGATTAAAAGGCAACTGAAGAGAGGAGAGAAGAGGTCAGAAGAAGGTTGTATCTTGTTATCTAGGGATGTGTTTGTGTGTGAGTGTGTGTGTGTGTGTGTGAGAGAGAGAGAGAGAGAGAGAGAGAGAGGGAGGGAGAGGTTGCTACATCCATTTGTCCATTTGTCCCTTTCAGGTGACACCAATGGTACCTCCCTAACCCCACTTAGCTAGAGAAGATTGTTTCTCCTGTAGCCTGGCCTTGCTGTATACCATCATCCCAGAATCCTCATCAGGCAGGGCTACAAATTTCTTGTTCTCCTCTGTGCTTAGAAGCTCCTGAGAAGTGATAAATATTTCCATCCCATAAACAGAAAACATCAACTTCCCATTTCTGGGAAAGGAGCCCATTTCTGTATTGTAAATACAGTATTGATTTTCCCATCTTTTCTCAAATGCAAAGCCAAATGACTTTATCTCGCTTACTTTCTCCCTTTCTTATTATCACCATCCAAAATGTCAAGAGACCTTCACAATATTAGATCTGTTAGGCGATTACCACTCCCTCAGTAATGGGCTGTAGTTAGAATGAATGTGTCACTGAAGATAAGCCTATCCCGTCCATTGGCTAAGTCAGTGCATACAAAGCAAAAGGGGAAATGAAGATGGTTATTAGTATCCAACAGAAATAAAAACAGCTAACTGGTGATGTGCACAGAGGAGTGTGTGCATCCAAGGCGATATGACTGCTTGGAAACAGGTACCTATATACCAATCTTACACCAAGTGCAAATCAATTAGAAATCTATATCACCACGTTGTTTATCTGGTAAACGATTTCACTTAAGTGAATTTTTTTTTTTCCTGATAACAGAAGTTTGTCATTTCAACTGCATTTCCCTGCCCTCTGCTCAGTAATGGCATCGAAGAATAACCAAATGTCAGAGTTGGAACAGACCTCTGTGGCCTTTTATTTCAAAACTTACCTGACCAAAAATCCCCTGTAGAGCATACCAACCTTTGCTGGGGTTGGGGTGAGGGACCACTACCTTGTGAATCAGCCCATTCTATTCTTATGTAGCCTAATTTTACATCAGGCCTAGATCTGCTCTTTGTAACCTCTGTCCATTCCTTCTTGTTTTGCCCCTTGAGGCTGGAAAGAACAAATCCAGTCCCTTTGTCCTGTGCTGTTGTTGTTTTGTTTCAGTAATGACCCCATTTGAGGTTTTCTTGTCAAAGATTCTGGAGTGGTTTGCCACTTTTCCAGCTCATTTTACAGATGAGGAAACTGAGGCAAATAGGGTTAAATGACTTTCCCAGGGTCACACAGCTAGTGTCTGAAGCCAGGTTTGAACTCATGAAGATGAGTCTTCCTGATTCTAAACCCTATGCTCTATCCACTGCACCACGTAGCTGACCATGTGACAGCCTTTCAAGTATAATTTCTTCTCTAGGGCTATTTCTCTAACTCCCATAAAGCACTTTCCCATGGTCTTGTGTATTAGGGTTGAGTCATCAAACTTGTATAGACCTCCATGATAAACAAGAGTCCCTGAAGTCCTGAGGGAGGTAAGGTGGTCATGGTCATTGTGATAGCAGAAAGGGGTGTTGGTGATCAATGCAGTTTAGTGGATGAAGCGCTGGATTTACAAATCTCAAAGTCTTCTAGAAATATAATAATTACAATTATCAAAATAATGTTATGATAGTATCATTATTACTTAATTATAAAATCTGGGTCTCTATTCTCTAGGATTGTGGTTGCCTGATATTAGACCTTTGCTTCTGTCACTAAATTCACACATTGCATCCCACTCACAAGTGTGAGAAAGTCTTAGCATAGTTGTCTATTTCCTCTATTTACAGAGGACTTTTTATGGGGCCCAAACTGTACTAAAACTTCAGTTTTTCTGCTAAATTTCAACTACGTGCCAGTACAAACTGTACAAACTTAAGAAATTGGGGCTGTCCAAGTTCTGTGCTACTGTTTCTCTATTAAACATGGCTAGCCTTTGCTTCAGGCTTCTTCTGAAGCAAGCCAATAAAAAGAGTGATTTTTTAATCATATGAATGTATCTCATTTAAGTGTTTAACTCTTTGGAACTAACATGAGAATATGGTCATTCTGCTTTACCGTTAGTCGTGATGGGGTCTCTATCCAGTGAAGCCACATATTGGAGAAATTTGACCACCAACATAGGCTTATATTTAGTACGCAAAGATCAGAATTACACATACTGTGTGTCTGCTTCCTGTGCACAGTACTTCTCCCTAACTCTCAATTCCATAAGTGTCTTTAAAATTATAGGTGTAGAATTTAGAAAGGTTACAGTTTTAGTAATTATTTTTGTTAGATTTCCTCTATAACGGTTCTTCCCCCAATCCTCTCCCAGACATGTAATTTCATCTGTGTGTGGGACTCCAAATGTGTGTGTGTGTGTATATGTATATACACACACACATACACATAAACTCTCCTCACTGATATAGCTCAGTAACTGGCTCGTCATTAATTCTCTTTGAGAGTTGACTAGGACATGGAGAACTGCCTCTAATGTGTACAAATGACTTATTCAGGTCACAAAAGTAACATGTGACTATACCAGAACCTGTAGACTGTGGTAAAAAAACAAAAAACAAAAGACATCCATATCACGTTTTGAAAAGTAAAAATAAATCAACTACAAAAATAAAGAAAATGAAATGTCATCATATGATGACTAAAAATCCATATGACTGTATTTTGTGTGCCCATTGTCCCATGACCTACCTCCATCCTGGACTTGCTCAGTATATCACTTTCTTGTTAGTCTGTTTCCACGAGAATACTGTTATACCTTGGCTCCAACTCCACCAAATTCAAATGATCCAAGAACAATCATTACAACCAATCTAAGAAAAACTATAATCAAGGGAGAATTTTTGTGGCTAGAAAACGTACCCCAAATTGCCAATAATGAATATTCCATAAGCAAGATGGCTCTTTTAGTGCCAGATCCTATTAGAAAAGTAGACGTTTTACAAAAAATAAAACCCAAAATCCTTATTTTGCTAAATACTTTTGAACTGAGAAAATGACATCAAATAGAATGAAGTGTCCAAGGATGAGTGATACATGTTTACATGATAGGTGGGATTTTCAACTGTTAAGTTGATGTCAAATTAAAGCACTTCAAATCATTCTCATCATTCAAATTATATGAGATGTTCTTCATACTCTCAGCAGCTTACCCTCCTAGATGCTTTCACTTTTGTTTAGATTTCTGGAAGATTTCCTCCTATGAAGGATTGGTGCTCTTCTCACCAGTGTGCCGGCAATAAATTGTACATTAGAGGTGAGAGGCTTTTGGTATTGCAGAAACTGCAGTGGATCTGAAGTGAGGAGGTCAGGGGTTGACTTATGGCCTCCTTTGCTTGCTATTTGTGTGATTTCAGGCAGGCTGCTTTCCCTCGTGCCTCAATTTCCCCTTTTCTTGAGCTACATTACTTCTAAGGTCCCCTCCACTTTAATGTTCTGCCTGTAGAATCAATGAGAGAGAGTTTTCTGGTTGCCTAATTCTCTGGCTGTTTGGCCCAGCCAAAGAACTCAACCATGTTGTTATGACTAAGGGTTCAACTGATCACCCAGCATTCATACTAGCATGGTGGTATGGGTCTTCCTGGTGGCATCTCACTGTGCTCTAAATATTAAGGTCCCTGTAACCCTCTTAAATAGTGTTGGAGACAATCCTGCTTACTATTATATATTATATGGTACACAGCTTACTGTTGTACAGATTTGGATATTCTACAGGTCAGATGAAATTCCTCAAATGTGACAGCCTCTTACAATAAACCCTTAACGTAAAATAATTTGCCTACAGTGCTAGGTATAGTCCTTTCTGCGATACCAACTCACTTTATACAGTCTCAAAAACTTTACTCTGTATGGCAAAAGTCTTGGCATGACCACAGGATTCCTTTAACATGGACATCTTGTCTCTGCAGATCTTTAGACACAGTATCTGTCCTCATGAGGCTTATTGGTAGGAGAAGGGCAGGGATAGCTCAAATTCAAGGGCTCATGGGAAAATGTACCATGTGAGTTATTGGACAAAGTACTTGGGTAGTTCAGAGGTAAGAGGGATCACTTCTAGTAGAAGAGATTGGGGATGGCTTCATGGAAGAGGTGGCTGAAAGGGGCCTAGAGCTGCTCAGATAGAGTTGGAAAACAGTGTTTCAGCTCTAGGGAATAGCTCAGGTTGGTCGGTCATATTGTTGGCATGGAGTAAAGGTAAACTCTATATTACGTGTATTTCCCCACGCCCCCAAATATGATACCACTGACACTACCAATGATGCATACTCAAGATGCTGGGTTTTTGTTTTCTTTCTCAGTAGCAGAGGTGTGTTCTATTTAGTCCTTGTTTTCTTGTATGTTGCCATTTGTGTGGGAGGTGGGCATTCAGCTAGCCTATAAACATTTAAATGCCTCTTATGTTCCAGGTACTGCTCTAAGTTTTGGGGATAGACACAAAGAAAAGTACATGTGACACCCTTGGGATGTTGGGTTGAGGGGATTGGGAATAAGCAGTGAGAGATGGAAAATGGGGTTTGAATAATGGCTGCTGGGGGTTCAGAATTCCTAGGATTTGGAGGGAATGATGACTGGCAAACTTTGATTCGTTTTTAGGTATAAACCCATAAACGTAGAATGAATACAAATAGGCCTATTTTCATAAAGATTTACATATATGCAAATGAAAGTAAGAAAAATTAAGTTTCAGGCATATGAATCTAGATTTGGAGCTCTATGTCAATCCAAGTCTACAAATGAGGAAACTGAGGCTGAAGAAGGTTAAGTGACTTTTCCGAAGTCCCACAGGCAATGACATTGACCCTGGCCATTTGAGAGCAGCTCTCCACTAACTTCTGATAGAGCAAGCAGATAGGGTACATAGACCTCAGCAGACATCAGCAAGACCCAAATGTGCTGATAGGAACTCAAGACTGATCGACTGGAACATTACCTAAGGTGAAATGGTTTAAAAGCAGTTCTTTGGGGTCAAACAGTCAAAGGAATAGAGAGTTGGGGATCCGACGGTGTGGTTAGAGCTGATGCGTTGGGCAGAACGGTGAACTAGTTGTTCCTTTGAGGTACATTCAAGGCTTATTACTGTATAATTAGGGGAAAGTAGAACTAAGCCAAAAGGAAGAAATATTTGGATCATCTGTTCTTGTTGATATTTCTTTTATGGGAAGGCCCTGTGAGCATGTGTGTAAATTACTGCTCATGGACAAAAATGGGCTTATTTGTAAGTATTCCTGTAGAGACGGATGGTTAAAACCTGTCCTAACCCAGAGAAAGTTTGATTTAGAGTGTAACCTGTAATTAAACAGAATTTAAAATAATTTTATAGAGTGAAAATTATGTCTTCAGAGACACTAAAATTTAAATTTTCAAAACTACCTTTGTTGAGCTAGTTAACAGATGGCAAGTTATAAAACAACTTATTTTTAAAGTATTTTTTGAACTTTCATTGATGTTAAAAATTTAGCTTATTTTAACTTATTTTAGCTTATCTCTTTTTAAATTCATTTTTCAATTCAGTAAAAACATTTTTAAAATAACTTGTTTTTTAGGTCTTAAATAATGGTATTCATTTTCCCATAAGGGCCTACTCCATCAACCATTTTGGAGATGGGTTGACCTAAAAGCAAGTGACCCAATTTGTATGTATGGACATCTACACACATGATATTAGCAAGGTGGCTTTTGGCTTTGAACGTTACAAGAGTCCTTAGGCTTTATTATGCTTTTTATAAAGTGACTACGCCCCTATGAGTACTGCATATTGGAAAAGGCATATAAACTTGAAGCCTGAGGCCCTGGGTTCAGATCCTGTGGTTTCATCTCCATTATTGTTCACTTGTTTCAGTTGTATGTGACTTTTTGTGATCCCATTTTGGTTTTCTTGGTGAAGATACTGGAGGTTGTCATTTCCTTCTCCAGCTCATTTTACAGATGAGGAAACTGAGGCAAACAGGGTTAAGTAACTTGCCCAGGTTCACACATTAAGTGTCTGAGGCCAGATTTGAACTCAGAAGATGAGTCTTCCTGACTCTAGACCCAGTGCTCTAACTACTATGACACCTTGCCATCCCTAAAAATGATTATTAAATTTTAATAGCTCCTTTGGATTTCTGGGCCTTAGTTATGTTTTGCAACCTTCGAGCTTTAGTTACCTATTCTCATTAAACCTCCAGGTTAGTTTCTTTCTGCCTTTAGCAATTTCATGCCTCTGTCACTTTGGAAGACCATAAATGTTGTTCCAATTTGAATTTTTAAAAATTGCTCCTTCCTTCCTTCCTTCCTCCCTCCCTCCCTCCCTCCCTCCCTCCCTTCCTTCCTTTCCTTCCTTCCTTTCCTTCCTTCCTTCCTTCCTTCCTTCCTTCCTTCCTTCCTTCCTTCCTTCCTTCCATCCTCCCTCCCTCCCTTTCCCCTCTTTAAACAATGGCCCATGGCTTATTTTAGTCTATTTTTTACTGTTTTAAAGTGATAGAGGGGAGCTGGGCTTGAGCATGACCGTGAACTCAGCCATCTTGCCCAAATTCTCCTTTTCCTTCTTTTTGAGGAATGGATTTTTGGAAGCAGAAATTCTCAGCTTAACAGTACAATAGTTTCCCCTAGTTCTGGCCCTTGCTTACACAAGGCAGAGGGTTAGACTAGATTACCCAAAGGTCTCTTAGAACAGGAATTCTTAACTCCCAATGGGTTGATGGATAGAGATCAATGAACTTGTGTGGGAAAAATTACATCTTTGTTTTCATCAATTTCTAACTAAAATTTAGCTTTCCTTTCAATTACGAATGTAGGCAATGAAAAAGTATTTCTGAGAATAAATTCATTTTGAGAAGGGGTCCATTAACAGGCTTCACCAAACTCTCAATGGGGCCTATGACACACAAAAAGGTCAAGAACCCCTGCCTTTGAATGCTATGATTCTATTACTCATATGTTATTGTTGTTCAGTTGTATCCGACGCTTTGTGACCCCATGGACTTGTCCATGAAGTTTTCTTAGCAAAGATACTAGAGTGGTTTACCACTTCTTTCTCTGGTGTGTCCCCGTTTTATGGATGAAGAACTAAGGCAAATAGAGGTTAAGTGATCTGCCCAGGGTCACACAACTAGTTCAGGAAGATTTGAACTCAAATCCAGCCTAGTTCAAATCTTCCTGACTCTAGGCCTGGTGCTCTATCTATAGCATCACCTAGCTGCCCCATAATTCATATATTTATGTTTAAAAAATAATGTTGGAAGTAGAAAGATCAGATTGCTTCTTCAAAAGAATATGATTTCCATTCTAATCAGATACATATTCATATCAGATATATACATACTATAAATCAACCAATCAATAAACATTTATTAAGCACCTACTATGTGCCAGGCATATGCTAAGCACGTAACAGGGCTGTCTTGCTGTCTTTACAGGTGAAGTCTGTTAACAAGAAGCTTTTGGTATGTCAATGATAAACCCATTTGTAGAGAATCAACCTTATAATGATTTTTGTTTTGTAGTAAATCAACCTAGGCAAGATTCCACTATATGAAGCATAATGGCCCCATCCAAAATTAGTATTGTGATTATGGAAAAGCCATTTGCAGTGAAAATTTTAGATAATCATTTAATCTAAGGAGACCCCAAACATCTGATGCTAGTTTTTTCATCCACTTTCCCCCATATTTTTAGTTTCCTGGTACAGGAAAGCTGGTGTTAAAAGTGCCTCCAAAGAGAGACTTATGGAGGAAAATAAAACCCAAGGCTGTCTTGTGATATACATGATATACTGTGCAATAAAACCAAATCCTTCCACTTTAAGTTTGAACAAATCCAGATGTTTTCATGTGGCAATTATGGGAACGCTTCATTTAAATTACTTCTGTCAGAAATCATTTGGTTTCTGGAAAACACTGGCGTACATTACACCTGAGGTACACAAAGGAAAAAGTGCCTGAGCTCCCGTCGCTCGTTAGCTAGAATATGATCTATGGCACCGAGGGCTGAACCTGAAGGCTGTGGGCATTTTAGAAGATGGGCCTAATGGAAATAGTCTCCTTGTAGCAAAAAAGCTGGGCCTTTCCACTAAAAAGAAAACGAAACAAAAAAATGTAGAATCTCAGAGTTGGAAAGGACTTTAGCGACCATCTGGTTCTGCCAGGGCAGCTGAGCCAGGTAGGGGGCTCAGGAGATAGAGTGCTGGCCCTGGAGTCAGGAAGACAAGTTCAAATCCAGCCTTAGACACTTACTAGCTTTGTGACCTGGGCCTAGACACATAGACTCTGTTTGACTCAGCTTCCTCAAATGTTAAGACCCTGGTAGCACTTACCGCTCAAGGTTGTTGTAGGGATCGAATGAGATAATAGTTGTAAAGTACTTAGCAGCACACAGGAGGTGTAATAAAATCATTATATAAATCCATCAAATAAGACACAATATCTAATGTTATATTTGTAATTATAGTATATATTACATGTAATTATAAGAGAAAGAGAGAGGAAGAGAGGGTAATAAAAGGAGGGAGGAGTGATAGAGGCGGGAAGAAGATAAAGAGATAGAGAGCTTCATATCTGGGGTTAATTTTTTTTAAATGAACAACTGATTGCTCCTATCAGTATATGCTCAGCTCTATTAATGGCTCCTACTATAAATGTGATTTTCCAAAGGAGGTTATGTCGGCTCAGGGCTATGAGATTTATTACTTTGATTCATAAAATTTCCATGCTGGAAAGGACATTCAAAACCATTTATTCAATCCCTTCCTTTTACAGATGAAGAAAATATGGAGGCTCAGAGAGGGAAAGAAATGTGTCCAAGGACACCCAGCTTGTTAGCAGCAGAGCAGAAAGTAAAAACTGAAATGTGAACTCTTTGTTGTTGTTCGGTTGTTTCAGTTGTGACTGACTCTTCGTCACCCCATTTGGAGTTTTCTTGGCAAAGATACTGGAGTGGTTTGCCATTTTCTTCTCAACCTTATTTCACAGATGAGGCAAACAGGGTTAAGTGACTTGCCCGGGGTTGCTAGCACATGTCTGAGGTTGGATTTGAACTCAGGCATTACTGACTCCAGACCTCAGCAAATCTGAGCACTATGGTGCCACCTAGGTGTGGTCTGGTAAAATTTCCACTACACAAGGGCACAGACAGGTGGTGCAAGGGACACAGCAAATAGACGTGAGTTCTATTCTAATAGATGCTGTGCCCCTGCATCATTTAACCTATATCTACCTCAGTTTTCTTATCTGTTAAATGGGATGAATAAAAGTGCCTACCTCGTAGGGTAGTTGTTAATGACAAACTACTAGTTGTTAATGACAAAATAAATATTTGTAAAGTGCTTTACCAATCTTAGTGTTTATATAAATGCTAGCTTTATTATTAATTGATATTGACAGGTTAATTTAGTCATGTTGCCAATTGATTTTCCCCCCTCCTGATCAAGGATACTCGTTTAAAGATAAGTCTTTGGGGGGCAGCTAGGTGGCCCCATGGACAAAGCACCAGTCTTGGAGTCAGGAGGACCTGAATTCAAATTCACCTTCAGACACTTATTAGCTGTGTGACCCTTGGCAAGTTACTTACCCCGATTGTCTCTTTTAAAAAGAAAGAAAGAAAGAAAGAAAGAAAGAAAGAAAGAAAGAAAGAAAGAAAGAAAGAAAGAAAGAAAAAGAAAGAGAAGTCTGTCAAATGTTGGTCAGCTTAGCTATTTTGAGTTATGATTATGATGATATGGTGAGATATTACAGGCTGATGCAGTAAAGCTTTTCACCTGGATGTCTTGTTTCAGCATTCATAGGTTTTAGGGGATTTAAAAGTGGTTAAAAGCCTAGAGATTGTCACTGTTCAAACTTTGCATTTCCCAGGAGAGATACCTGAAGCCTAGAGAAGGGAAAGGAGGGGACATGGCTTATCTAAGTCCATACAAGTAGCAAATCTGTGATTTAATTTGAGATCATTGGACGACCCTGCATCCAGTACATTTTTCTCCATGTCACATTGCATCTAGTGAGATTCAACAGCTATTCCTTAAGTGCCTGCTGTGTACAGAGATGCTAAGTCTCTATCCTTATAACAGAGCAGAAAAGGGCTCTGGAGACCCTTCCTTTCCAGTTCTTTCATTTCATAGAGAAGAAAACTAAGGTCCAGAGAAAGCATGTGATATGCTTCAAGTCTCATTGTGATTGATCCAAGAATACATGCCACATCTTCCTAACCCAGTCCAGGGCTCCTTCTGTCCAGTTAGGTCAGATTATCAGAGCAGAACTTGGATCACCAACACGGACCCTCTTACAATACTTCTATTTCTCTTTCTGACCTGCATCCCTTATTAGAAAAATCAAACAGTGCCACGACAGAAACCTTGGGCATTTTTCCCAGAAGGTTTTCCATGATATCCACACTCTATGGTTGTATCTACATAACACTAAACAGCTGGGTACTTTAAATTATTTAGATCATCGGGTGACAGATCTAAGGCTAGAATGAGCCACAGAGGCCATCTAGTGTAACTCCCTCATTCTACAGATGGGGAAACAGAGGTTCAGGAATGTCTTGCCCAAGGTCAAATGTGTAGTGTCAGAGATGAGCTTCTTGGCAAAGGGGAGAGAAAGCATCTGAATAATTAAAACAGCAAAAATCTATTTCTTAATTAATGTTCTGAAAATGTCGAGTTGGAAGGGATCTCTGAGGTCATCTAGTCCTACCTCTTAGCCACTTCAATGATCCTTCCATGGCCAAGTTTCTTAACCTTTCTCTTTGGCAGTCTGGGCAACCCTTCTTAGAATAGTATTTTTAAATGAAGAAAATAAAATACACAGGGCTAAACAAGAAGACAATTATATGAAATACAGTTATCAAAAACTTTTTAAAAAGTTCACAGACCCCAAGCTAAGAATCATTATTTTCCTTGAGGTACTCAAACCTGCCTCCCTGTAACATCCAACTATTAGTCCTATTTCTTTCCTCTAGAATGCAAAAGAATGCATGTCATTAATTTAACTCATAATGTTCTTTCATGACTGAGTTTTAACGACAGGGTAAACTGAGACAGATCTTTGCTCAAGATAACATTTGTTAGCAGGGGCATGCTACCTGTCAATACCTGTCAACACTTCAGATATTAGAAAGAAGTGCCCATGCCCTACTAAATCTTACCTTTTCCCACCAAGACATCCTTATTCCTTCAACAGTTCCGTAAGAAATGCAGTCAGTCTCCTCATAGTCTTTGATAGCCCTCCTCTTAATGTCCCTTTAGAATGTGAGTCTCAGGATTGGGCTCATTATTTCAAATATAATCTGACCAAGGCAAAGTGCCATGGGAATCACCTACTCTAGGTTAGGCCCTATTCTGCTACCAATATAATTCAAGGTTGTTTTTAACCAGCCATGTTGTGTGGCTGTTTTACATTGAGCATATGTTCAACTAAATCCCTCAAGTCTTTTTCACATGAGCTGGTGATTAGGCAAGTTTCCTGATGCTGAACATATGTAGATGATTTTTTTTAACCTTGACAATAAAACTTAATCTTCTTGGTTTCATGCCGTTCATCACATTAGCCATCCCTCCATTAAAAAAAAACTGGCCATTCTATGAATGTGCAATCTAATTCATTAGACTTATTTGTCCTGTTTATTAATTGAAAATTGTGGCCAAAGGAAAGAATGAAAACTGAACCACGGCACATAGGGAGTAATATACATCCTGAGTGAGCTGTATGGGTTAAGTTACACATGGCCAACCCAAGTGATCTGATGGAATTCTGTTTTCACAAAATCTTTTTATATTAGTCTTTTTAACCCTGCCTTCCAATCCTAGATACTTCCAATCACTAAAAAGTCAAGGCTTTTAAAGCCATATCATAGAAGAGGAACTCATCCCATGGTTAAAAAGTCTACGGCTTGTGTGGCTGCTTAAGAATCTCCAGTTGACATTACATAATTCTACACGAGGGCCCGTGCAGATGTTGTTTTAAAATTGGGGAGTTTTGAAACCAAGAAGTTAATCTCAGATGTCTAGACGTTCCTTCCCACATGACTCCAGCATGGAAGGCCTTCCTAACCTGAATAATTTATATATCTGTAGTGTATTTTTACTGTCACAAAGCCAAGTTCCCCAACAAATTTTGCCAGAGAGCTACTCTGCTCATTTTGCTTTGATCTCCAACCCCTTGGTTCTAACACTGGCTTCCTTTCTTGCCCCAAAGCAGGAAACAAGCTCCGATTTGTTAGATAATGTCTTTTCCACTAAGAGAATGTAAGCCTTTGGATAAAAAAGTCCTGTTTCAGGTCATTTGCTTTCCCAGGAAGTGGCCTCTAGCCCTTGGAGAAAAAAGTCCTGATTCAGGTCGTTTGTTTTGCCAGGAAATGGCCTCTTTTCACAACTGAGGCTTGCTCCCAATGCAGAGGGTGTGCCTGCCGCTGTTGAATGGATTATTCCAGACCAGTCAACAAAATAGATTGTATCCTTGGCAGAATGATACCATCTACCTAATCCAAATCTTTTCGTATGGCATTGATACAAATAAGGAAAGAAAACCTTCTCTCTATTAGATTAAAATCACTGTTGAATAAAAAGTTGGCCTTATGTATAGAAAATGAATCACATCATGACTTGAAATTTGAGGGGTCCAAGACAGGAAGCTTTTATTCTCAAATAGCTCCCTCATTGGCTTACCCAGAACCTGAAATTCTGCCATTAGTTATTCATGTCTTTCAGTCAAGACATATGTCCTTTTGAGTGCCTAGTTGCAATGAGATGAGTAACACATTCAGTCACTCACTACATGCCATTAGCACCAATTAGTATAAATGATTATTGTTATTAATAGCATGGCTTAGTCATTGGAGAAGAGACCTTGGAGTCAGGAAAACCTGGGTTCAAGTTTCACCTTTGATACAGACTGGCTGCATGGCACAAGGCCCTCAGACAAGACTCAGAGACCAGAAATTGCCAAATGGTTACCCAGTTACATTGGTAAAGAGAGTTTTCTTACACATGCTTGTGCAGTATATATACGTGTGTGTGTGTGTTTGTGGGTGTATATGAATATGCATGGCTGCATTGTACATATATAATTATCCCTTCCATGTGGCAGAGGGTAGGAGTGTGGTGCCCTGGAGATCTGGAAAATCCACATAAAATTTTTGGCCCTCTCTTCATACTAGAGAAGAAGTCTGAATTATTATGGTATTAAAAGATAAAATATGTTGATATTATATAATACTATATATGTATATTTTATGTATTTTTGAGTTCCTAAACTTTTTCTGTCTCATCTGATAGCCTTTGTATGTCATGTGAAGTTTCTGCAATCCTCCCTCCCCAATTACCATTTAATTTTTTATGCCAACCCATGATACAGTGAAACTGTGATGGGGAAAGTAAGTTGCTATGTGGAAAGAATAACTGTAATCTCTCTCTCGCTCTCTCTCTCTCCCTCCCTCTCTCTCTCCCTCCCTCTCTCTCTCCCTCCCTCTCTCTCCCTCCCTCTCTCTCTCTCTCTCTCTCTCTCTCCCTCCCTCCCTCCCTCTCTCCCTCTCCCTCTCCTTCCCCCTCTCCCCCCCATATATATATACACACATACATATACATGCATGTATGCATGTATGTATATATAGATATACATATGTGGGTATGTGTAGGCATATATGTATGTATACATAATTATATATATCCACATGTACATCTTATTAGTAGTGATAGCAATAGCTCACCTATATGGTTTATAAAGTTCCTTCAGACAACTCTGTTGAGGTAGGTAGTTCAAGTATTCTTGTTCCAATTTTAGAACAGTTTAGAACCTGAGCTTTGAAGGGGAGGAGCTATTTGGCAAAGTCACATGACTAATAAGTATCAAAGGCAGGAGTAGAGAAAAGGTTTTCTGACTCTAAGGCCAATGTCCTTTCCATTAGAATAACCTGCCAAATTGCTTTCCTATAGCACAGCAAATTAGTGCAAGACCCTGACAAAATGGGACCTAGGCTAGGTGGGCTTTGATAGTGGATATGGTGAAGAGATAGTTTTGGGTTCTAGAGTCTTTCCGTTCTAGGCTCCTGAAGAAGGGTGCTCAGCATGAGATCCTTGAATCCATAGAGGTTCTGTGGGTGTATAAGAAGGGAGTGAGAAGAAGGAGGGCACTGCAGACGATGGGACAGTACCAAAAACAAATTTTTCCTGAATAAACATTGAGCAAATGTTGCCTGAATAAAAGCAATAATTAATAATAATAATAAACTAGCATTCACATAGAGTTATAAGAGTTCCAAGCACTTTACATGTATGATTTCATTTGTAACCTTTCGTTTGTTCACAGTAACCCTGGGAGGCAGTTGTTATTATGTCTATTGAACAGATGCGGAAACTGAGGCAGATAGAGATTAAATGACACGCCAAGGATCACACAGCTAGTAAGTGCCTGAGGGCAGATCTGAACTCAGATCTTCTAGATTCCAGGCCGAACACTTGACTTGCTGTGCCATAGCTGCCATAACCACTAGTTATCATCAGCTTTCTGAATCATCAGTGTAATATCTGAATGAGCAAAATGCCTCAGACTTTCTTGAGAGGCCAACCCTTGTGGTGCAGTGGATATGTGAAGTCAGCAAGATTTATCTTCCTGAATTCAGATCTGGCCTTAGATACTTACTAGCTGTGTGACCCTGGGTAAGTCATTGAACCCTGCTTGCTTCAGTGTCATCATCTGTAAAATGAGCCGGAGAAGGAAATGGCAAACCCCTCCAGTATCTTTGCCAAGAAAACCCCAAATGGGATCACAAACACTTGGAAAGACCTGAAATGACTGAACAACTCTTTGATTCTCTATCACATTCCCTAGAGCAAATAATCCAACCCTTCTCTTTAAGCCTCCCACACCATCTCTTTCTCTTTCTCAGTTCTCTTCCCTTTTACTAAGAAAATAGAGGCCAGTTGCAGTGAGCTCTCTCTTCCACATCTCCTATTGCTTCAACATTACCTCCCATTATTTCCCTTTTACTCCCATTCTCCTGCTATCTTCCTTGACATTTTGTCCCCACAACCACCTTCTAACTACCCCATCTACTCCCTTCTGATTTTCAATATCTGTCTTGTTAATTATCTGTTTCCTATAAATATAACAAAGCTTTAAAAACCTTTAAAAATAACCAAAAGACAAAAAAAACTCACTTGACTCTACTCCTCTCTCTAACTATTGCCTATCTCTCTCCTCTCTGACAGTCCAACACCTTGGAAAAAGCCATCTGACCTCCTTGCCTTCATTTCTTTCTTGTTAACGTCTTCTAAACTCTCTGGAATCAGGCTGCCAATATTATCACTCAACGGAAACGGTCCTGTCCAAAGTTACCAGTGATCTCTTAAATGCCGTATTTTATGATTGCTTCTCAGCTGTCATTCTTCTTGATCTCTCTGCAGTCTTTGATACTGTCGACCCCCTTCTCCTTCTGTATAGTCTCTCCCCTCTGGATGCTGCTTTGTCCTGCTCTCTTCTACTTCTTAGAATGCTTTTCAGTCTCCTTTTTTGAATAATCGTCCATATCTTGTCCTTAACTGTGGGTGTATCCCAAGTGTTCTGTTTTGGGACCTGTTCTCTTTCTATATTCTCTCTCTGTAACTCCATTATTCCCATAGATTCAGTGGTCATCCTTATGCAAATACTCCCCTGATTTATGTGCCCACCTCTAGCTTTTCTCCTGAGCATTGCCAGCTGCCTATTGGATCTTCCAGGCTGGCTGTCTCATAGGTGTTGCAGCATCAACAAGTCCAAATAGAGCTCATCCTGTCTTTCTATTTCCCTTTTTCCATCACAGGCATTGCCATTCTTCTAGTCACCCAGGTTCTCAGGCTTGATAGTTCACCCCCACCCTTGCCCCACAAAGCTAACCAGTTACCAAGTCTTTTTGATTCTTCTTCCACAATGTTTCTCCCATCCATCCCCCTTTCTCCACAAATAACCATCTCCCTTGTTCAAAGCCTAATTACCTCTTGCTTGGACTATTGCAGTAGCCTACTAATTGGGCTTTCCCCTGCTCCAATCCATCTTTCACTCAACTATCAAAGTGATTTTCCAAGTCTAACCTCTATTCAGCAAATTACAATGGCTTCCTATTGCCTCTGGGATCGAATATACCATCATCTGGTGTAGCTTTTAAAGTCCTTCATTAACTGAATCCAACCCACCTTTCAATGTTTACTATACATTAATCCCTTATGTGCACATTATATTACTTATTATGCGTATTCTTCTGTATAGCTGAGCCAAACCAAACCCTTTGCTGTTCCTCGTGCATCACATTCCATCTCCTGTTTGCTAGTTCACCAAAGGTGTAATATCTCTTTCTTGTCAGAACAACACTCTACCTTCTAGTCTAATACAGTGAAACAGCATTGAGGACATGGGTTCTAACCTCAGTCCTGCCGCTTAATACCTCTGTGACCTTGGACAAATCATTCGACCTCTATCTGCCTTGGTTTCATCATTTCTAAAACGTGGGTCTTGGGTGAGATGATCTCTAAGGTCTTTTCCAGTTTTAAATTTATTATCCTATGAACCCCCTTAGTCCTTCCATTAGCCACATATTTGGGATTCATCCATCTAGGTGGTCTAAACAAAGTTCATTCATCCATTCTTCAATGTCATGCTCACTGTTAGGCAATCAGGAAGCCAACTGATCAGTGTCATGATTCTAGTGCTCTTGCCATCCCTTCCCACTCTGTTTCCTCTGTGTTAGTCCTTTCTGCTGTAGTATACAGTCTTTAATAGTTACTGTGGCTCCTGAAATTCATCACCTCCTGGTTGATTTGCTGATGAGCCTCTCCAAACCTAGCTGGTTCTTGGATAATGAACACACAATTTTCCACTGAGCCCACACAAGAAACATTTCCAACTGGCTGGGACCTGCTATAATTTGTGTTCAAATGGCTTAACCTTTCAGAACCCAGAGCTGGCTCCATTCTATGACAAGGCATCCTAAAAGGTCTCCCAACTCCCCAAATAATATTCCTTACTGAGAGAGAGTGAATATTTCTTAAAATAGAGATAGAGATAAAGAGGTAGAAAGGGACCTCACAGACCATCTAGCTCAACGCTTTTATTCTACAAATAAGGAAACTGAGGGATTAGGAGGTTAAATAATTTGCCCAAAGCCACACAAGTGGTATTGGAGGTGGGATTTGAATTTAGATTTCTCTCTTTAGAGTCACTACTTTTCCATTAAGGGAACATTATTTTTTAAATTTGAACTTAGGTTTTCTGTTGCCTAGGGGGAAAAATAATTCAACCTAGTTAACCATCCAAGTTCACCAGAAACACATTTTATTTCCCAGGATCTGAGGGGGACTGTGAATTTGCACTGTGGAACTTTCATTTCCTCGTTATAGCAGTAGGCCACCGCATCTATAGAAGAACATGTAGCCAAAGCTGGACGAAAGGCTTGGAAATGCAATTGGAGACTCCCAGCAGTGCGCCTTATCCTTGCTAGCACTAAATTGATTTGGAGGGGGCTAAGATTGACTGTTCCACTGGCCTGGGAGGACCATAAGGAGCCAGAAGCACAGGAAGGCAAAGGAAACATGATCTCACCTCTGATTCCTTTTGAAAACCTGTTAATGCAAGTCTTGCTTTGAGTACTGAGGTTGGATACATCTCATTAAGAATGACGAAGCCCCTCTGAGCAGAATTGCTCTGTTTCCCAGCACTCTGTTCATTTCTAGAGAATCCCCCCAGACCTTATGAATCTCATCCTTCTAATGGGAGAAATCCTATGGAGAATCCTTGTTATAAAAATACGCAAATGTGGGAAGTTTCTCTTTTCCCCTTTCTGGAGATCTTCCTCCAGTGGTCTAGTTTATGGCTTCATTATGATTTAGTAGATAAATCCTAGGGAGTAGCCTGAGTCAAGTGGAGGTTTTGCAGTGTGGCCAGGGTCACATGGCTATAAAGGTCAGAGGCAGGTTTTGAACACAGATCTTCATAACTCCAAGTCCAAAACTGCATCTACTGTCCTTCATTGCCGTTAAAATATCCCTGGATTATTATAGCATTTCTACCATTCTAGGTCTCCCCATGGTTGTGTGTTATCTTGCTCATGTGCAATGGTAGTTGGAGGACGAGTTGGTCTGGAGAGCTGAATGACGGTAGATTGAAGGAAAAACTGGGACCAAAGTGTAGAGAAGTGCAGGAAGCAGATTTTGACTCAGTATAAACAGCAACTTCTGAACGATTAATGGAAAGGGCAGTGTTGGGTGATAGTTGGTACCCCATTGTGAGAGTCATTCAAGCAGGGGCTGGAATTGGGTAATAAGGGGGATTCACGTTTTAGTGATGGTTGGACCATGGAACCTTTGAAAGCTCTTTAAACTCTGATTCTCTGATGTGATTCTATGAAACCAAATTGCAAAATGGGTTAAGATTTCAGAAAGAATAGACCACATTTCTAAAATGATCAACCAGTGATTTCGGTCAGTTGCTTTTAAAAAAAGCACAAAATTAGTCACCTCAGTTTGGTGTCACGAAGAATAGATCAATCAACCAGCAGATGGCCTTAACTTTATTTTACAACTAACTGTTAGCATATTGTATCCCTATTCAAGGTATAGGATGTCTACATATGATAAATATAATGGTGAAGGAAATTTTCCTCATAATTTAGGTAGTGATCCTTGGCTCTTGAGAGTAGAACTAGAAGAAATGGGTACAAATGGCAGCAGGGAAGACCAAGGATTGGCATAAGGAAAAACTCCCTAAGTGTTAGAGCTGTTCCAGAGTGGAATGTGCTGCCTCGGGACCCGTCTTTGGAGATCCTCCAGCGTAGAGGCTGCATGACCACTTGTTGGAGATACCGTAACAAGGATTCTTGGTCAGGTTGCACTAGTTGGCCCCTGATATCTTGGGTATTCCAGAAACTGTCTTAAAGCCTAAGACATCCAGGAAAGTTCCTGAGTCTTCCACTTAGCTTTCTACACTTCACATTCCCATATAGGGAAAGCATAATTAGTACAGGAATTCTTCCTTTTCAGACTGGTGTGCACAGAAATAGTAATAGCATCCTTAAATAGAATGCATTCAAATAACAATGTGCTTTTTGTTATTGCTGTTCTTGAGTCATTTCAGTTGTGTTTGACCCCATGACCCCATTGGGGATTTTCTTTGAAAAGATATTGGAGTGGTTTGCCATTTCCTTCTCCAGCTTATTTTACAGATGAGGAAATCGAGGAAAACAAGGTTAAGTGACTTGTTTAGGGTCACATAGCTAGTGTCTGAGACCAGATTTGAACTTATGAAAAAGAGTCTTCCTTATTCCAAGCCCACTCTATCCACTGTGTCACGGAGGTAAAATATTTTTCTCTCTGCCCTTATGCTCTCTCTTGGAAATTACTGCTGAAATACATTAAGGCAGGAAGTGATTCCTTATTTCTGATCTTGGAGGGGTTTTAACACTCAGCTGTCTGATTTAGATGACAGCCATGTTCCCCTCATTCTCATTAAAGTCTAAAAAAGTTGAGTAGCATATATTTAGAAAACTCAAGTTCAACAAATCTCCATCAAATGTCTACTCTGATCAAGGCCTTAGTCTAGGTGTTGGGGATCCAAACCCAAAAGTGACCCCTGCCCTCAAGGGGATTATATTCTACCTGGGGTCTATAGTGGTCTAAAGGATAGAGTATTGGGTTTGGAGTCAGGAAAACCTGAGTTCAAATCCTGCCTCAGATATTTACTATCTCTGTGACTTTGAAGAAATTGCACCACCATTCTGGGCCTCAGTTTCCTCGTCTGTAAAATGAAAGAATTGGACTCAACCCCTTAAGTTTCTTTTAGCTTTGAATCAATGTCTGATCCTATGCACACAGGTAAATAGAATGAATGAGAATTCGAGGAAAGAGAGGACCTTAGCAGTAGGTGGTGGGTGTAGATCATGGAAGGCTTGATGGAGGAGGGAAGCCTTGGCGGAGCCTGAAATGATGCAGATGAAGTCAGAGAACATTCCAGTCATTGGTGGAAGGCAGGAGGGAGTGGCTTTTGGGAATGACCTGAGGTGGAGTGTCAAGTTCAGAGGCGTCGCTGGTTTGGCTAGATGGTAAAATACTTGAGGGGAACTTGGTACAAGATAAGGCTGGAAAGGTATTTGTTTTTCTTTAAAGTGAGTCAAAATTAATTTTGTTTCATGGCCCCCTTTTGAGATACCCTCAGATGCCTCAAGATCTCATAAGAGCAGGATTGGGGCTTTTGCTGGATGGGAGCTTAGCGGTTTTTAGCAGCAAAGTGATTCTGCAGACATAGCTGGAAGTATTTGTTTTGGAATCATAAAAATTCTAAGAAATCAATCATTGGGTGGAAAAGTTTCATAAAAAAATTTTCGAGGTTAGGAGCCTGTGTCCCCTCTCCCAGAAGAATCACTTTTTTATTTTCAAGCTTGTTGAAAACATATTGCTTTTTGTTAATGTTTCTTTCTTTAAAAATACAGGGTTTTTTACTTTTTGTTTTAATGGTAAAAAATGTGATCATGACAGCTGGAGAAGCCTTCCCTAAAACAATGAGAATGTGGCTAGGATTTCCAAGCCTCAGTTTCTTTCTCTGGAAAACAGGGAAGCCAGACTAGAAGATCCCTGTGGCCCTTTCTGGCATTAATAGTCTATGACTGACGAGCAGATATGGAAATGGTACCAAATTTGGGATTAGAGGATAAGGGTTTGAATTTTGACTCCTTCCTTACTACTTTCTGGCCTTAATCTTGGGCTTCAATTTCCTTATTTGTCAAACAAGGGTTGTGGTGAGCTGTTATATAGATGACCTCTATAGAAGATAGATTTTTAAGGTTTCCAAAGCACTTTACACATATGTTATTAATTTGTTCCTCACCATAGCACTATGATTTGGTGTCATTATTATCCCTACTTTATAGTTGAAGAAACTGGGCAAGTGACTTGCCTAAGTTCACAAAGGAAGTGTCTGAGGCTGGATTTGAATTTGGATGTTACTGACCTCAGACCCAGTGAACTATGGCACCCTCTAGCTACCTCTCCTGTTCCTTCTGGTTCTAAATCTGTGATTTGGTGAGTCACTTTTAGTGGTACAGTAAAGGAATGACCAACTAAAGCAATATTTTATGATCACTGCTTCAAAAACATTTACTAAGGGTCTACTTTGTGTAAGGCTTTGTACTGGATTCTGAGCATCCACAAGGTTAAAAATGACATAGTCTTTGCCTTTAGCGGACTTTAGCTTCTGCAAATGGGAGATGACACATGTGGATATTTATATATGGATATATTTAAAGTGAAGCCTCACCTGATTCTCCAGCTTCTAGTATTTCCTCCCTCTCCCCCATTTCTCTATAAGGTTTTTTGTTTTTGTTTGTTTTGCGTATAGATTGTCCATACTTATATATGTACATGTTTTCTCTTTGTAAGCTCCTTAAGGCAGGGACTGCTTCCTTTCTGTAGCATTTCACACAGTTTCACTAACACTTAGTAAATGCTTTTATATTTATATTTATTTATTATTTATAATATATTATATATTTATATAATTTATAAATTATTGTTTGTATTTATATATAAATAAATATATTTAAAACATAATAAAAATTTAAAGGTTAAGAGACTGTGCACTCTTGCAGCAGAATTACTCTTTTCAAATAGCATTATAGTTGAAAAGTTTTTGCTGACGTTGCTTTTTTAAAAATATAAAGGATTTTGTTTTTATCTACTTGTCAATTAACATCTATTCTTCTATGAAAGCCTTCTTCTGATGCCCTTTCACAGCAAAGGGGCCTCTGGGTGTCCAGAGGATATGCCAAAGGAACTCAAGTTCTGGTGGGTCCTACCAAGCCAGAAAGGCATCGGGCAGTGAGCCATTGTCAGAGGACCAGTCTAGCTAGGCAGAAAGGCACATCACCAGGAAGTTGGCCACAACGTTGTGGATTTTCTTAGCCACTGCAGTGCCTGAAACAAAGTTTGGTTTTAAGAGGTGCTCTCTGTGCTGGTTGGAGTTTCCCACATTATCAAAATCATGGATCTTGTGAAGTATCAAATGTCAAAAGGTAAGGGGCAACATGGCATAGGGGATAAAAAGCCTGCCTCAGAATCAAGATAATCTGGGTTTAAGTTCTGGTTAAGGACTGCTCAACCCTGGGCAAGTGACTTAACCTCTCAGTGCCCCAGGCAAGTCTCAGAGAGTATAAAATATAGTCTATTTGCTAGTCTGCATTGGCAGACGGAGTTTCCTCCCTGGGCATTCCCTACCCGAATGAAATCACACATCCAATCCAAAAAACCAAAACAAACCAAAACAAAACAAAAAACCCTGAGAAAGAAGAACAAAGATATGTTGGCTTTCAGTTATCCTGAATTCTCTTTTTTTTTATAACTAGTCCCCCTCCCCAGATTGCTTATTTGTTGGCACAACATTTATAATGAAGGAAAGTGACATATGAAATTAAAATCCAACCCCAAATTTAGAACAAGACGAATTGTTTTGGGTTTCTAACAAGAAACAGCCAGCTCTTTGGAATAGTCATAGCCACAGTTCGGAGAAAAAGTATTCAGTCTAGACTGGGCATCTTTTCTATGGGGAAAAAAGGAATATCTATATGGACTGGGTCTTTAGTGAGAATTACATTGCTTTATTTGGCCTCACAGGCTCTGGTTAAAGCAAATACCTGAGTTCGTCATATCTAGAAAGTTGGTACTCAAGAAATGGTATAATCACAAGCTTTATTGTTATGTGATGCAACAAGCAGGCAAACAAAAGCGCATACACACAACGTAAAAATATAACTAGGTGGAGGTTTGTCCTCACATGCAAGCAGCTCAGCTGAGAGTGAAGGAGACATGTTGGAGAGGGAGCATGCTCAATGTTGGGGTTCAGGTGGCAAGATTGTACACCTGAAGAATGGGCTTGGTTGCGAATAGGTAATTGGCACCACATGTAGGGGAGGACATTCCTAAACAGACCCAGATGTTGTAGAAAAGGTTTTAGAGCTCCTTATTGACACCAGACTGGACACAGTTTGGATAGGAGAAGTTTCTTTATCTAGAACTCAAACTAATAGAAGGGTCTGATGTTAACTAAAGCAGCAGAGGAAGAACAACTCAATGTCCTTGCATTAGGTTGAGTTCAGCCCATTGAAAAAGCTCCAAGTCTTGTTTGCCTCATAGAGTTAGCAGTGGATAAGTACAACTATCTGTTTTGCCTATATGTTTCTATGGGTATTGAGGCTGCTTAGTCTAAGTGACTCCATACTGGAATCCTATTGTTATAACAGAACATCAAATGATAATCAAATAATGATATCAAATAATATAAAGACCATAATTATTATGCACATCCCATCCAGAAGGTGACACTGATGTCCATCTGCCTCTGGCAACTACTTTAAGGGATGTCTTACCATATTAGCAAATGGGAAAGTTTATTAACTTAAGATAATATTTTCAAGATCGTATTTTTGACAGTGGGTTAGATAACACATAATAAAGTGGTAACTGCACTGAGCAGATAACTGATTTTTAATACATTCTTAATTTTTTAGTCTTTGTTATTAAATTAATCTGCATGTGATTCCTCTAACTCCTTCCAGATGTTTATTTTCATGTTGATTCACACTTGAAAATCATCAGGGAATTTTGTTTAAATGACATAAATACTCTGCAGCATCCCATGGAAAGGAGTTGGAGAGGGGAGGGATGGGGATGTGCAGAAATTGGATGTAGGTAGGCATCAGCTGAATTAGTTTGAAGTTTGGGGTGAAGGCAGCAGAAGTTTGACCCTAAACTAGTTATTGTAGAGAGCAAGAGTGATGCATTAGGGTGAGGGGTGGATAGGAAACATACGTGAAGGCCATCGGGAAAGGGAGAAGTAAGTTGGTAATGTTCCAAAACTTATTGCCAGGGTCCCTGGACCTCTTGCTGTCAGAGTTCCCAAATTGTTGCCATCAATACACTCTAAGGCAAAGGTTATTGTGATGTACCAGTCTTAGCCGAACTTATGATATAGAGTCACCATAGTTAAATGCCTTCATTTGGCGTTCTCTGTGCCTTAGATCATGGGCAGTTTAGCAACATAGACTGATGCATAAGGCCCCCTACTAGGGAAACACTAAAAAAAGGGAAAATACATCCACAGACACAAAAGAAAGACATCAAAAGAATCTTAACTCTCAAAGCTATTCTGCTACATTGTGTTAAGGGTCCTACCTAACTCTTGATCTCTTCTTCCAAGTATTGACAGGGAATTCAGAAATGCCAATGTGATTAGGACAAGTGTCATAAACTCTAGGGCAGCTAGGTGGTACAGTGGATAGAACACTGGACTTGGATCCAGGAAGACTCATCTTCATGAGTTCAAATCTGGCTTCAGACTCTATCTGTGTCACCCATGGCAAGTCACTTAACTCTGTTTGCCTCAGTTTCCTCATCTGTAAAACCAACTGGAGAAGGAAATGGCAAACCACTCCAGTATCTTTGCCAAGAAAACCCTAAATTGGTTCATGAAGAGTAGGACATGACTGAAACAACTGAATAACAACAACAAAAAACACCACCACAAACTTTAGTAAGGACAACACTGCTTCCTCCTTCATACATACACAACATATACATGTGAATCTATAAATATGCATAGATACACACACATAATATATACATACACACATATACATTCATATGTTTAGATGGCTCTAGGGTAGGAGAAGTGTGCATACCTTAAGTCATGAGCTATTTTTCAAGAATTGTTTCTGGCTCTCCAGCTCTCCTATTGGCAACCATGGCTATTTACCTTGACTACCACTTAGGGTCATAGAATGATAGGCTTTTTTGAGATCTGGGGGCCAACATAAGCCCAACAACAAGAATGCTGCCAGTATGGGTTCTTTTGATCTGCTATTGTGTGTGTGTATCTATGCATTAAGGGGTTAACAATATTATTTCAATCCAACATACAAATATCATTCAGTTTAGGGGAAGAAGCCAGCACCCTGAACTTCAAGAGTAAATACAAACAAATTGCAAACATACATTATAAACAGACCAAATACAATTCATAGTTACCAAGAAGGAGTCAACATCTGGGTTCACAAGCTGGAGGGCTCTTAACTACAGCTGCCCAGAGTCTCCACATCAGTACTCCTCCAACAGTGAGAGTCCCTGCAAATAGCTCTGTTCTCTCTTTTTATACACTCTTTAGGCATCATCAAACAGTCATCTGAGCAACTAGAACTTAGGCTCCTACTGTTGACTCTGGCCTTAGCAACTCCCCTTAGCCTGAAGGCTTCATGCCCACATAGGCTTAGCACCTAGTAGATAGGGGTTTGGGCCTGGGGCTTTGCACCTAGTAAGGCTCAATCAAAGACACTTAATTAATTTATCATTCTAAATCAGTAAAAAAAAGTCCCAACTTAATTGATATTACACCTAGCCATCTTGTTTTATAGATAAAGAACCTGAGGCCCCAGAAAGGTTAAGATCACACCTGGAGAAGTAATCCAGAGACAGGATTTGACCCTTTCATTTCTAAGACCTGTATCTCTAGTCACCTATCTTTACTTGAACATGTTACAATCCATCCTCTTCTTTGTTCTCATTTCTAGCCAAATGCTTGTATCTGAATCCTCTGAATAAAAACTTATCTCAAGTCCTTCTCCTCCTTTGGAAAGCATTGGTTGTCATCATGAAACTAGGGCTACTCCCAACACTTTATAGTCTAAATTTTGGTTCCACCCCTCAGTAAGATTGGTGGGGGGTGGAGGTGGGAGGAAAATCCCTACATTGGAGGCTTTAAATGGGATGTACCAGGAATCCTAAGGAGAAAACAGAGAAATGTGGCTTTATAAATATAGGAACATTCAGGTAAATAGAAGGATTCACACAGATCACAATATTAATAAAAATAAAAACTTGCATTTATGTATTGCTTCTGCATTTTAGAAAGATTTTCCATAGAAAATGTTGGAATACCAAGCATTTACTATTTAAATAAATTAGCTTTGAGAAAGCTGGAGAAGTCCAGAATTCCAAAGCTAAGCAGTAGTTTCATGGATAGAGTAAGTGTGGACATAGGAATCTCAGCTTTCATCCTTTGATGTACTTGGAAAAAGACTCTTAATGCTGTTGGACCTTCCTTTGCTACCTAGCATCTGGCCATACTGAACTCACTAAGTACTAACAAAATGTAGGAGGCAACCTGATTAAATATTTTAAGCTCCAGATTTTCAAATTCATGAAACTTTAGTGAAGCTTTGTTTACCAGAAATGTTCAGGGGTAGGGTAGTAGTGATAGTGGTAGCGAATTTCTGTTTCATTCTATTCAATTTATTTATTTATGGGCTAACTTGATTATAATGTTAGTAGGAGATTTTTGTATTTTCTTAAAACCATTTCCCCTCTTTTGGAAATCATCTCTAAAATTATAAGTCAATGAAAAAATAATGTGTGGTTTGTCCCCAAAATCAGTTTACCTTCAACTTCTCAGAAGTGCACCTGTTGTATTAAATGAGAAACCCCAGTACTCTATCTAACTTGGGAATTCTTACTAAGTTAGTGGAATCTGGTTGCACAGGATGGAGTTCTACTGGTCTGGGGGACGTCCTGACTGAGAGATGCAGTGGTCATGAGATCATGGTAGGCTTCTAGCCTTAGTTCACCACAGCTGTGAAATTGGCATGGGGTACTTCTGAGAAGAGGAGATAGATGATGGATGGGCCACTGGGAACTCAAGACAGTTGGAGCTGTTGAAAGATATTCCCCTGATGTTGTACACCTGTGAGGAGAGCCGAGTCCTTGGTGAATGATAATAGCAAATGTTTTCGGTTTTTCCTTCCTAGAACATATTTATTGACTGGGTAAGTGAAACAAGGGAGCTTAAGAACTTAAAAGCATTGTTCAATTGTTAGCGTTTTCTTTTCGGGTCTATAGCCAAAACAATCACTTCATTTTGAGCCTCAAAATTCTGAAGTTGATCTATGAACTAAAAAAGACAAAATCCCAGGTGTCCATATTCCTTCTGCTGTCATGCCAAGCACTGTCCCCTTTCCAGGATGCTTCAGGCCAGGAGCTGAAGCTCTTTTGGTAGCAAAGGAGGGGCCATAGGTGTGTATTTATATTTTGTAAGCAGATGGCTTAAGTCCCCAATTTAACTAAGGCTTCATGGAGAGAATTAATTTGCTCTGCTTTCCCTGGAATGCAGAACTAGGAGCAATTGGTAGATGCTGAAGAGGCAGGTTTAGGTGGGACATAAAGAAAAATTTGTTCCCACTTCAAAGATGTCTCAAAGTGAAGTGGACTATGTAATGCAGGGGCTGGTGGTTAATCATGACTAGAGGTTCCAAAGGGTGAATTATCATTTGTCAGGGATGTCAGGGGAAAGAACAAACATTAACAGCAACAATAAAAAATTCTTGTCTAGGGACAAGTTAGGCAACTTGACTGCTAAATCTAGACCTAGATTGCTCCCTAGACCAAGAAGATGTAGATTTGAATACTTTAGGCAAGGTTCTCTCTAAGCCTCAGTTCCTTCATCTATTATGTGCTGTTATCAACACGTGCTTTGAAGGTCAATCACCAGAATGTATATACAGTGCTTTGGAACTATAAGACATAGTATCAACATGCACTATTACTATTGTTAAATTCTTGCTACAATAACCAGGAGAATTCTGAAAGGAATTATGATTTTTTTTTGGTAAGGGGAAAAAACCAGACCAAACTCCCCCAAGGAATCTGTATAAATTATTAAGCAGTTGCTGGGAAGGCCATACATTTATCAAAGTCTGCAAAACCGCTTCATAAGGGCTTTTGCTCCATTACTCCAGCCTCTTGGTAGGAAACCTTCAGGAGATGGACCAGTGGGTCCAAATCCAGTCAAATCAAATTGAACTCACATGCATGAACAAGCAGGATGATGTAATTTCTGGATTGGCTTCATAAAAGAATTGCTAATGTGTCTCGTTTAAACCCCATTGCATATTCAATTATGATGCTTTTATTTTTTCCATAAAAAAGACAGTATGTGATTGTTTCAAAGCACTCTAAGAATCACCAAGTCAGATCAGTCATTACGCATTGCTGTGCCGCATAATATGCTTGTAAATGGGATGGAATTTCTCTTTCCACATGTCCCAGAGGTGGTCTTTATCCTCATTTTTAGTTTGGCATTAAAACCCCTTCACAGTGGGTCATTTCATGTGGCTCCTTTTGTTTTGGGATCATTGGATTTGGAATTGGAAGGGACTTCAAAAGTCATCAACCAAAACATGATCATTTTACAGAGGGGGAAACTGAGGCCCAGAGAAGGGAAAGAATGTAGGATTATTAATTTAGAGCTGAATGGATTTCAGAGGCCACCTATCAATTCCTCCATTTTACAGATGAGGAAACTGAGATCCAGGAAAGTTATGTAACTTGCTCAAGGCCACATTGTGAGGAAATAAAGGAAACAGGATTTGAGCAGCCTCAGACACTCACTAGCTGTGTGACCCTGGGCAAGTCCCTTCACCCTGTTTGCCTCAGCCTTCTCATCTGTAAAATGGAATGGAGAAAGAAATGGCAAACCACTTCAGTATCTTTAGTTACCAAGAAAACCCCAAGTGGAGTCATGAAGAGTCAGATGTGATTGAAATGACTCAACAGTAAAACAACCTCTGACTAAAAATCAGGGCTTTTAGAATACCTAGCACTAGTCAGAATTTCTTTTTTTAAAAATTACCCTTCAAAAAAAAGGAAGAAAAAATGATGCATGCTGAGAATCAGGAATATCTAGTAAAGGGAAATATTTGGAAATAAAACTATGTAAGGAGACACAGACCTGAAAGAGGCCTTAGTTCAACAACTTTCTATAATTACATAATAGTTTATATTACATGTAATATAAACTATTATATAAATATTATTATAATGTCAATTAAATTATAATATCATATTACTATAATATTATATTTTATATAATAAGGGAACTGAGTGCCAAAGAATGGAAGTTGCTCAGGTCTTGTAGTCAGTCCTGACTCCTAATCTAGTGTTCTAGTCCTCTGAATGCTCTAGGAGGTCAGAGCTAGGTCCGTTGGGAAGAAATAATAGCTGATTTTGATTTTGTGCTTTACACGTATCATCCTGTTTAAGCGTCCCAGGGACCCTGTGAGGGAAGGTACTACATCTCCATTTAAAGAGGAAGAAGCTGAAACTCAGGGAGATTAAGCGACTTGCCCATGGTCCCACAACTCGTAAGTCCTTATGGATCTTCGCGATGCCAAGTCTTGTACTCTATCCACTATTCCAACACTGCGTCTTAGGAAGCAGTGATGGGTAACCAGAGCACATGCTGGTCGGAGAAGAGGCTTGCTGTGGCATCGCCGGGACACTGATATATTATCTAATATTTTCCATTGCTTATTTTCTCCCAACCATTACAATTAGAAGCTAAGCCTTTGGCTATAAGTTGGGGCAGTGAGAAAAGAACTCAAGTGTTTGCTATAGATACTGCAAACATCAACTCCCTTGCACATTTGTGGCTTCCAACTTGGACGGGTGAAGCAGGCTATATTTGGTCCTACCTTAATAGACCACCCCAGAGGCTCATCTGGAACAGTACTCAGTGGCTTATTTACTTGAGAATCTGGGCCAAGTGGAACATATTACACATCTGTTCCTCCATCTGCACTGGCTACCTATTTTCCTTTGAATGCAACTCCAAAGCATGAACGTGATCTCTGACTCCCTATGTTGTCAAAGTCTGCTACCTTGGAGGCTCTCTTTGTCCATGACCAAGTCTATTGCCTATTTTTTTTTTGCTCTGAGTTTTCAAAGCCCCACCTTGTGGCTGTTGCCTGAGGCAAAACTTACTTGAGCATTTAGGGCTGAATGACAGCTGACTTTGATCCTGTTTCCATGATGTTAAAAGAGGCACAGGTAATTGTTAGCAGGTAACATAAAATATTAAGAGTTGGAAGAGACTACAGAGCTCATCTAGACCTAGAACCCTTTTTTTGATGGACATAACAAATGCAATTCAAATGTAAGGGGTTAATTGGAGGGATTACCTTGTCAGCTTGAAGGGAATATTTGGAGATGCATCTCCCTATGGACTACATGGCATTGAGAGATTCAGAGCATCTCCTTCAGCAGTGGGGTCAATTTCAAAGCCTATTAAACCACATATGAGGATTGACTTAGAAAATTGCATATTAACATTGTCTATGTTCTATTGTATTTTGGTTTTTTTTTTAAATATTTCTCAATTACATTTTAATCTGGTTTGGGCCACACTTGGGAGTGTTGTGGCCACAATGCCCCAGAAGGCCAGTGTTTGACCTCTGTGTTTGACGATGAACAGTTGATTCTCATAGTTTGGGAATGTTTTGATTTGTTTAGGCTGTTGTTAGGCTGTTGTGAGTTACAGTCACCTCTTTGTCTATCAGACACATGATAGAACTGTCACTGAGACTTTGAGAGAGCTGAGGAAAAACCAGATAGCTGAGTCCCAGGGAAAAGGGTATATATAGCCCATGTGTTTGCATAGACTACCCTCCCCTTGTGAACTTCTAATGGTAGATTTGGGTAGAGGCAGATTGCTTTTGCATGTAGTAGTCATCTATATGACTGAACAGGTGAAGGGGAAGTCCTGTGCCCTAAGTTCTTGGACAGTTGTAGCTTTTTGGAGATAAGAGAATTACATATGTGGCCCTGAAGCTGGAGGAACAGTTAAGGGACTTAGCCACAACATGGAGGAGCGTAATCCTTGACTTTTCATTCTATTGCTACCATAAGTTATTTGGAGAGTGCAAAGCTGGGGGTGAAGTAGGGGGAAGGGGAAGCCCCAAATATGTCTGCCTTCTGAGGGAGGTCCCAACCACAGCATGACAGCATGAGTTCTGGGGGAGGTGCCAGCCACAGCATGACAGCATGAATACAATGATTATGTAAATCCCTGATTGGAGGAGAGGGGGTGAAGGGACTCACCAAAGAGGGAAGACAATTATATTGATTGAGCCCTTTGAATTTTCTGCATTATTACTAGGGAGTAAAAGAAAAGAAGTCCTACTCCCAGCATGTGTGTATGTAGACATACGTGCATGTTTATATGTATATATGTATCTGTAGGTGCTTGCTTGGGAACAGGGAGTCTTTTCTCAATATCCGTGGAGACTGAAAAGAACTATATTCTGATGTTCCCAGAGGAAATTCTGGCAGAAGGCAAAATGAACCAAAAATGTTATTTTGAAGCATTTTGTATGTAAGTACAGAGTATTATTGGTCAGGTGATGGGCTACAAAGTGTTTGTTAAGGATGTACTATAAAGAAGACAATAAGACAATAGACTCTGTAGCCACAAATATAAAAATGAAGATAGTCTCTGCTCTCAAGGAACTAACATTCTATTATGGGAGATATGTGTACATATAAGTAAGGTAATCTCGGGAGTAAAAGAATGGTAAGGAAGGCAGACCAGGAAGGAGATCTGAAAAAGCCTTATGTAGGAAATAGTATCTAAGTTATGCTTTGAAGGAACCTCCTAATTCTGAAAGGTGGTGCTGAAGAGAGAGCGTTTTGAAGATATTGAGGAACCATCTGAGAAAAGAGAAGAAGGTGGGAGATGGAATGTTAAGTGTGAGAGAAAAGCTACCAGGATTGTCTGATTGCCCTCCACACATGTTGACTCATAGACCCTTCAATACTTAGTGACTGTTCATTGAAAGTAATGGTGGATTATGGACATAGTAAATCTCATAGCCGTGTCCATTCTTCTCCAAATACCAAAGTCAAAAAGAAAACATTAATTAAGTCAATTGCTCAACTTAAAAATCCTAGTCGCTTCTTTCCCAATAGCTTTCCTCCCCTTGTGCTGTCCCTGGCCAAAGAAATTTTCCTTGGTTTCACTGGCCCAGGCTGAGATGTTCCTTCTGCCCTTGGAATTCTCTTGAATGCATTTCATTTGCTAAGTCCATGAAATCGGGTTGTAGGAACATTTCCACAACTTGCTTATTTTTTTCCCATCTTGGCTCCCCAGTGAAGCAAACAGCCTGTCTTACCTTAAATGACTGTAATAGAAAATGCCTCATTGGCTTTGAAGGATGTTTGGGCAGAACAAAAGTAGTCATCATTAACCAAATAAAAACAAAAACGTGGAGATTGTGGGATTATTGTTGCTCTCCCCCCATTCCCTCAAAGCCCACATACTTAAAAACCATGATGGGGAGAACAGATCATTTTGGATCATTTTTACTTGACTCTACACATTCTCATTAAAATCTTGCTCCAGTTAATACATAGGATTATAGACTTAGACTTGGAGGACACTTAGAATGTCATCAAACTCCTTTGTTCACAGTTGGGAAAGCAGGCCCAAAGAAGGAGATGACTAGCCTGAGGTCACATGGCTATGGAGCAGAGATGAGATCTAAATTCAGATTCCCTTACTTCAAATTCAGGAAAATTATTAAACTTTCAAGGGAAGAAACCCCACCATACTTTGAATAGAATCAGAGATCTGGAACTGAAAGGGGCCTCAGAGGTTATATAATATACAACTCTCTCATTTTACCAGTGGGGGAAATAAAAGCACAATTAGATTGTGACTTCTCTAAGATCACAAATATTACATAAAGAGGATTTGAACCCATATCCTGTGTCTCCAAATCTAGGACTTGTTCTACTTTACCATGCTATTTGTCAATGCTCTCTCTATAGTTTTAAACTAGATTGAAACCCAGACTATAAATGTTATTGGACAATTGGAGATTCATGGTACACTGGAAAGAGCCTGAGATTTTGGACCACGAGGCTGGGGTTTAAATCTTGGCTCTGCATCTTACCTCTGTGGTCTTGAGTGAGACCTGTAACTTGTCTGAACTTCCATTTCTTCATCTGTCAAATGAAGGGGTTAGATTTAATTATGGTAAAGGTTACTTCCAGTTAAAAAAAACACCCAACTGTATTTTGAATTATGATTCCTATTCCCTGGAAAGCATTTTGTAAGAAAATATGAATTACATTTCAAATTCTAACAGTCATGTTGCTTTAATTTTATTTGAGATACCAATAAGGGTGATATCAGATCACCCTTTTGCTGTTATCTTGAAATAAAATTGTGTAGATGATATAGTTGGATTTTATGCGGTTGCAGATAATTTAGGACAAGTACAAATTTATTCTTGGGGGCTGCTCCATAATGAAGTCAGATCGACAAGTACTTTTATGTACCTACTGTGTGCCAGGTACTGTATCAAGCACAGGAGACACAAAAATAGACAAAAAGACAGTACCTACTCATAAAGCTCACAATCTAAAAGGGAGGTGATGGAGGGAGACAACCTACAAATAGCTATGTACAAACAAGAGATATACGAGATAAATTGTACCTAATCTCAGAGGGAAGGCACTAAGATTGGGAGGACTGGAAAAGGTTTCTTGTAAAAGGTGAAACTTTAGCTAATACTTCAAGGAAGCCAGGGAAGTCAGGAGATGAGGATGAGGAGGGAGTTCCTGGCATACAGGACCATCAACTAGAATGTCTGGAACTAAGAGACAGAGTCTTGGGAGATTAAAAAGGCAAGGTAACCAGGGACACTGTATCAAAGTTTCGGTTATTGTTTTGCCCCCACCCAAAATTTCCTTTGGGAACTTTAGACTATAACTTTTGTCTTGGTCTCCACACATAGATGTGGGTAAAATGATCCCTTGTTCCTGTATGAAGGGTATAACTTATGGAATCATAACTTCAAAGAATCCATCTAGTGCGATGTGTGTCTGAACAAAAATCCTCTCTATGACATCCTGATGAATGGTTGTCTCACCTGGAAACTCTCCAGCGATTGTGTCTCTGTCACTTCCTAAGGTAACCATTTTTACTCTTGAAGACAACTGATGAAAAGGAAGAAGAAAGAAAGAAAGATTAGAGAAAAGAGAGAGGTAGCAGAGAGGGCATGAATGGAAAGTGGTTACTTTATCAGAAGGGAAAAAATAAGGAGAAAACATGGAGATGATGGCAGTGATTGGGAAAATATTCGTAGCATGGAATAGAGTTCACATGTTGCCTTTGCAGGAGCAGCTTCCTGATGGAAGCTTTTAGAAGGCATTTTTCTCTTCTCTGAACCTTCTTATTTCTTTGCCTGTACCTCTCTTTTTCACTTACCAATCAATTTTTTATTATAGTGATTTCCATAGTCTGTCTATTCATGGAGGCCCTATTTCTCTTATTAGACTTTAGGTTATTATTTACCTTTTGAAGATAATTTTATCGATATCTTTTGTTCTGACATCACTAGATTTTCCCTTAAATAGCTACCTTCCCTATTTCCCTCCCTCGAATCATTCCATAAAACTTTTTTTAAAAGAAAAAGAGGAAGTTTTTTTTAAATCTACAAGACCAATCAATACAATGAAAATGGCCTAATGATATAGGCAATGTACCACATCCATGCATCATCTCCTCTCCTCTCCTCTGCAAAGTAGTAAGGTGATGTATCTTCTCATATCTCCTCATTAGGCTCAAGCTTGTTCATTGGGATTTTGCAACATTCATTTTCTACTGTTTTATTGTCTTTCCAGTTACATTGTGGTAGTTAATTGCATATATTATTTTCTTGGCTCTATTTCACTTTGCATCAATTTATGCAAGTCTTCCCAGCTTCTCTGTATTCATCATATTTGTCACTTCTTATAGCACAGTAATTTTCTGTTATATTCTTGTACAACAATGTGTTGAGACATTCCCCAATTGATGGACCTCTGCTTTTTTTCTAGTTCTTTACTACCATAATTACTACTGCTAGAAATGTTTTGGTGACTATGGGGACTTTCTTTTTACCAAAAATGTCCTTGTTATTTATGTTTGGCAGTTATCTGGGTCCAAAGGCATGGGCATCTTGACTACTTTATTTGTATAATTCTATATTGCTTTCCAAAAATGGTTGTAGCATTCACAGTTCCACAAACAATGCATTAGTGTGTTTATCTTCCCAGGATCCCTACAGCATTGACTATTCCCATCTTTTATCATCTTTGCCAATCAGCTGAGTCTAAGGTAAAACCTTAGGGTTTTTTTTTGATGTACAGAATGCTTTACATATATCCGCTACTGCACATATATCATCACGGCAGCCCTTTGAGGTAGCCAGTGCAGATGTCATTATCCCCATCTTACAGATGAAAAAGTTGAGGCTCAGAGACCTGAAGTGATTTGCCTGTGGTCAGACAGTTACTAAGTGCCAGGATCAGGGATTCCAATGATCTCTCAAGTCTATTCTTTCTATTGCGCCATGTTGATACTCTCAGGAATTGCTAAAAGCTAAAGTTAGATTTAACCACAT
The DNA here is from genome assembly GCF_011100635.1 of Trichosurus vulpecula. Classification (NCBI taxonomy): domain Eukaryota; kingdom Metazoa; phylum Chordata; class Mammalia; order Diprotodontia; family Phalangeridae; genus Trichosurus; species Trichosurus vulpecula. Next base: position 238,211,322 of record NC_050578.1, on the reverse strand, counting down.
GATTGTGCTCGGAGCTGGCCCTTTGGTAATGTGAACTTCTTTTACTCAAGACAGAACAAAGAGGAAAAATGCATCATAAGAGTGATGAGAACACTACAATGGACTCACAAAGCCAAATGACTTTTCACCATCCTGTCCCCCTCCCTTTGTCCTCGGGAAGGCCTGTTGTTTCCAATAGTCTTTGTAGAAGGCTGATGAGCCCTCCACATCTGAATATGGAAAACTCTCAGAGGAATCAACAGGGAAATGGAAGAAAAGGCTTTTGATCCATTTGCTTACACTTACGGAAATATTTTTAATGATCTGTAATTTCAACGCTATTACCTTTTCTGCCTCAGATTGCGACTTCTCCATGTCTGAGCAGACAGCTTCACGACCCGCAGCAGGCAAAGACTCATCCACTGGTAGCCAGATTTCTCTTGAGGGGCCTCTCACAGCCAAGCCAGCCAAGCTGATCCCTGGACAAGAGAAACACTCCCGATCCAGCTCCAGACCTGTGTGTAATCACAGCTTTTCCAGCTTGGTATACAGAACCTGTCAGAGGTTAGGTTCTGCTGGCAGAGCCACTGAGAACCCGGAGTCACCTGGACACCATGATGAAGCATCAGTGCAGGACTTTAGTGGAGGAGGATGGAAATGAGCCATGGTTGGAAAATTATTCTTGCTTTATCCAGGCAGTAAATCTGAGCAGGGCATGTGTCTTGGCAGATTACAGTAGCGATGTGCTAAGTGTTTACTGCCAAAAGGAATAGCAAAAAGACAGTGGATGATTATAAACACTGCTGTTGAGCATTAGTGAGAGGAGACAATTGAAAAAGAATTGTCCAGACCTAAAACCATCCCAACTCCAGACTTTCGCTAATGAGTCACTTTATTCAAAGCCCCAGAGTATCTACCTAGAGTGATGATAATAACAGCTTAGCTTTACATAGCACTTTAAGGTATGCAAAGCATTTTACATGCATCGTGACATTTGATCTTTCATGACCTGTGCTATTATTAGTCCCGTTTTCCATATGAGGAAACAGAGATTCAGAGGAGTTGCAGAGCTAATAAGTGATTAAAGAAGCATTCAAATCAGTTCTTTTGGGGCTCAAGTCTAGCATTCTCACAACTAACCCACCCTGTGTCTAGGGTATGCTGTAGACATGCCCTTGTATCAGTAGATGCACTGATCACCGTAGGTCATGTGGGCATGCTATCGACTGCTAAGCCAATAGCATCCTCACACCCCAGCCCCAGTAGAATGTGTTGGCGGTCAGATGGTGGCTACCGAGGGTTCTAATCATTAAGATGTTCCTTCCAATTTTCTCTCTGGATACTCAGTGCATATATTTTATTAGGTATGAGAATTGGATCCTGCCCTCACTACCTTGGATGAGTTTTGCTATTTCTGCTGGTTTAAAGCATCCTGGTGAATAAGGGTCATTTGTCCTCTGCTGTGTGGTGGGGAGAGAAATTTAACAAATTCAGCCTGAGAGGAAAAAAAATGTGCTCTAAGACTTCTTCCCCATCCCCATCTGAATAAAGGAGGTAGTCACACAGCAGGCGTCTGGAAATGGGACTTCCTGATGGAGTTACAAAAGCACTGTGTTACATAAGGCCTGGCATCTGTCTGTGGGCACTGGCCCATCAGTCACACCTGGCCAGAAGCACAGTGTTAAGGCATCATCACACTTCTCTGAAAGGCCTTCACTTATGAATGTTGCATTCTTTACATCAGCTGGCTAATATTTACATGGAGTCCTTGGCTTTTAATCCCTGCTTTCAGTTTTCTGAATGTCTCTTTATAACATTGGATTTAAAGGATAAGATCCTCCTGGTTGAGATGAGATAATCTACAACTAAATTCATGGCTGGGTTTTAGCTCCATTAAGAAAGTCAGAGTGTCAAGTAATCTTGTGGCCTGGTGAACTAGATCAGACATTGGAAGTGGAGACGAAAAGACCTGGGTTCAAATCATGTCTCAGCCACTTAATAGCTGTGGGACCCAGAGTGAGTCCCCTAACCTCTGTCTGCCTCAATTTTTTCATCTGTAAAATAAGGAAGTTGGAATTGATGGCCTCTAAGGCCTCTTCCAGCTCTGAACTGATCCTATGATCTTGCTTCTCCCTAGTCAGATGACATCTGGTATATTCTATGTGGGTTTGGGCACCACCTTTTGGGAAGAACATTGGGAAACTGGAGAGCTTTTGAGCAGGACAGGTAGGTAGTATGGCTAATGGTCCCAAGATCATGACTTTGAGGATTGTTTAAAGACCTGAGGATTTTTAGTGAGAAGTGAAAACTTAGGGGCAGACAGGCTTCTCTGAAGGGTTTTCACTTGGCAGATGGAATAGCTTTGTTCTCCCTGGTCCTAGAGGGCAGAAGCAGAAGCAAAGGAGGGAAGGCAGAAAGAAACTCATTGAAGCTTGATGCAAAAATAGTCATTTTTAACAATGATGACAGTTTCAAGGGGGACAGGCTGTGTTTGGGGTGGAGCTGCTGCTGCCCCTTGTTCTCAGGACAAAACATCTGCATCTCCTAGTCCTGATGCTGCCTCCCTAGACTAGGCCAGAGTGCTACTGTAGGCCTGATCTCTGTCGTGCTTGCCACTGATGGAGCCTGACTTGACTCCTGTATGCTAGGCCTGACTCTGTCAGAGACAGACACAGAGAGAGAGAAACAGAGATAGAGACAGAGGGAGAAAGGGAGGGAGGGGAGGGAAAGAGAAAGAAAAGAGGGGAGACAGATAGATAGACACATACAGTGAGACATAGAGACAGAGACAGAAGCAAGAGACACACAGAGAGGGAGAGAGATGGAGGGAGAGGCATCAGAGAGAGGGAAACACATAGACAATTTTCCCACTGGTCTCTCCTTGCTAAATGACCACAGATATTTCACTTTCTAATCTCCCTGGGATCCCTCACAGTAAACAAGCTCTAACTCTCTCGGCACCAGAAGCACCAAGGCTCATCCATCTTCCCCTTCCTTTGCCCCACTCGTCTCGCCCTTCAGTTAGAGCCTTCCATTCCAGTTTTCCGTGACTGTGACAAATGTTCTGTTCTATTACTAACTGATGTCAGTCTCCTGGTACTTTAGGTCATTTTGGAGCAAAATCAGACATTCATGGTCATTCTACATTTAATAGAAGATTTATTTAGCCATGGCCGGGGAAAGTTATTTGACCAGAATATGTGGTAAGGACCCTGCTCATTCATTCGTATGAGTGCGGTGCTCTTGTTTCTACGTTGCCCATCACGGTCCATCAGTCAAGAATCATCCAGAAGCCAGAGCTCCCCATGTCTGTTTATTTACATTTGATCAAGGAGTTATATGAGACCTTTGGTCTCCTGCGTCAATTTAAGTCTCCAGGACAGTTTTAACGTCACTTAAAGAAAAACTTGCATAGGGTAAAGGAGGTTAGGGTATTTTCCCCATTACAGGAAATGGACTGTCATGTGAGAGGAACAGCAAAAAGGCCAGTGTTCCTGGTTGTAGAGTATGTGGAAGGGGATAAAATATATGAAGACTGGAAAGGAAGGAAGGGGCCCGACTATGAAAAGTTTTAAATGCTCTTTTCATTGACATTTTGTTTATTTTTGATCCTAGAGTTACAAGAAAGCCACTGGAGTTTATTGAATAACTGAGGGTGGTTTTGTGATCTCCACCGGAATAAAGGGGATAGTCGTTAGTCCTCAGACTCACTTTGAGTCCTGAGCTATATTTTCTAGGACTTTTGTCTGACTATTGGATAATAGCTCAGGCGCAGGCTAATTAATTAATATATTTAATTAATATATAACTATATATAATTAATATGGTAACATAGTTTAATATATTAATAATATAATTTCTATAGTTAGTGACAATTTATAGTTTACTTTCCTCACAGCAACAATGTCAGGGTAAGTACTACCATTAGTATTATACCAATTTTATAGATGTTATGAAAGCAATGACCAGAGAGGTAATAGGATTTGGTCATATTCACATGACTGCTAAGTGCTGGAGTCAGGACTTGAACCCAAGCCTTGGGTCTCTTTCCATTATCCTGTTCCTTTTCCCCATTTATCCTGCAAGAGCATTACCTTTTCAATAAAGTGAATCATACCAAGTAGAAGAAGTGGTGGTCACTTTTAAAAGCCTTGCAACTTTGTCTAGATGGTTATTTTACCATCATCTGGGCTACCAAAATGAGCCACCAATTTATTGTTCGGACCTTCAGCATCTCATCTGTTGAACGCCCGGAATTAAATTTGTTCTGCAGCTATTTACACGTAAATAAATGAAGCCCACCCCATTCGAAGTCAAAACAACTTTGGAGTTACGCTTCTAAGTTTCCCAGGATTCTTTGTTTGGCCATTCCTTCTTATTTCCTTTTCATTTTCTATGGTCATACTTAGCTGCTCATCTCTGAATCTGCTTTTCATTTTATTTTCCCCACTTGGCATTACATTAAATGTCTTGTGGCAATTAATTTAACCTCTGTGTTGTCTCAGGCTACTTCCTATGATTTATTTACTAATTCAATTCAGTAAGCATTTATTAAGGGCTTATTATATGCCCAGCTATGCAGATACAAATAAAAATGAAATATTCATTTCTGCCTTCAAGAAGTTTACATTCTCCTGGGGGAACAACATGTCAGCAGACAAGCATAATCATACCATGGACTTGGACTCTCTGGCTCTGAGTTTGAGGTGGGCAGCTTCAATTTTTGGACTCCTCCGGAAGATGATTCTTTCTTTGGGTCCCCCCAAAGTCCCAAACTCTGGGTGAACCCCTCCCAGAATTCTCGATGAGAAATTTAAAATTAAGCCTATGTATAACTCTTGTTTAGGTTTCTACAGAAACAGATAATACAGTCTCCAGCTTCTTTATAAGCACTCAAGGTGACAAATGATATTAAATACAACACAAGCCTTTGTTTCACCCCATAGAAAATGCAGAAAATGTAAAAGGTTAGTCATTGATGAGTTCATAATAGAAATTCCTGCACTGGGAGTTGCCCAGGCTGACAGAATCAGATTAGATGCATTTTTGGTGTATTATCTCACAAAAGTCCTTTTCCATTTTCTTATACTCCCCGATCTTGTCAATGTCAATTGCATTTTAGAATCTCATTAGATGGGGCCAGCTAGGTGGCTCAGTGGATAGAATTCTCAGATTGGAGTCAGAAAGACCTGAGTTCAAATCCAGTCTCAGACACTTATTAGTTGTGTGACCTTTGGTGAGTCACTTAACCCCATTTGTCTCAGTTTCTTCATTTGTAAAATGAACTGGAAATGGACATGGCAAACCTTTCTAGTATTTTGGCCTAGGAAACTTCAAATAGGGTCATGAAGAATCAGACACAACTGAAACATTTGAACAACAATCTCATTAGCTGAATGTGCCACAGTTTACTCAACCATTCTCCATTGTTAGAAAATTTAGGTTGCTTCCAGTTTGGAGAAATTTCAAGCAATGCTGCTGCAAATGCCTATGGACCATACAAAGTAGGAACAAAAAACAGTAGAAGCACTCAATAGAATGTTGACACATGACACAGTTCCCCATGCCTGGAATACACTTGCTCTTCACCTTTACCTGTTAGAATGTGCAGCTAGCTTTCTTCAGAGCCTAGTGCTGGTACCACCTCTGATGTGAAACCTTTCCTGGTCCCTAAGTCGATACTGTGCTCCTCTTCTTGAAATGACTGCATTAATTTGTTGATCCTTTGTGTTTCCTTATCTGTTTACATGTTGTATTCTCCCAAGAGAATGTAAACTCCTTGAGGGCAGGCATTACTTGTCATTTGTTTTGTCATTGTATCCCCAGTGTATAGAACAACACCTTGCTCATCATCAGCACTTAAGAAATTTTTGTTGAATTGATTAATGAATATTTTGGACAGACTCGTATTTTTATTGATTTTAATACATTTTTCTGGGTACATATTTCCTAAATCTGACTTTTATCACAGTTATAATTTAAAAAGACACCTTAGATAGAGATTGCCAGCTAGTTTTTATGGTACTAATATATCAAGTTGTTTTCATCACTGGTAGATAATATGATTTGGCTACTGACATGTTGACATTTGGAGTGTTTCTAAAGTGATCCCACATTAAAAAGAACAAATAGTACAGAACATTAGTACCTTCGAGCCAAGTCAACATGAAATGATTCACTTCATGTCCCCAGAAGTCTTTTCTTTGGCTCTGCTGTGAATGAACATAGATGAGCTTTAGGGTATTTTCCTGGGAAGTATGTTTATGGGTCCCCTGTAGTAGAAGTGATGTCAGATACAGGCAGATCCATGCCTTGTCCTACCTGTTACCTCTCCTACCCACCCCCAACTCCAGCATCTATATCTGGACATTGAGAAACATAGATAGAAACAACCATTCTGCTTGTTTAGGGCTCCATACTTTCAAAACTCCTCTCCGTGTGTCCTCAATGCTAATGGAAAATAAGGGCTTGATTACCTGTGGGACTTTTTTGATGCTTAAGTACCAGGCATGTCAGCTGAGTCAACTGATGCCAAAAAAAAATTCTGTATAATTTTATTATACATTAAAATAATTCCTCCTATATGTGCAAATGAACTTTAAAGGTAAATAATTATAAGCAGATATTTTCCTTTGAAATAAAATTTTTATCCCAGTATCTCTGTTTTCTCTGCCTAAAAGATAAAAACAGTTGTTCAGTTGTTTCAGTCCTGCCCGACATTTCGTGACCCCATTTGGGGTTTTCTTAGCAAAGCAACTGGAATGTTTGCCATTTCCTTCTCCAGCTCCTTGTATGAATGAGGAACCGAAGCAAACAAGGCGACATTACTTGCCCAAGATCACACAGCCAATAAGTGTCTGAGGCCAGCTTTGAACTCAGGAAGATGAGTCTTCCTGACTTCATGGTCGGTGCTCTATCCACTGTACCTCCCAGCTTCTCAATAAAAACTATGCACTGTCTCAATTGACACAAATTGGTCTTTCAAGATATTCTTAAATTTTGGTTTATCTATAATTCCATGGTGATTTATGACCGTCAAGCCCATGGGCTTTTAAACATCTGCTCTCTGGCTGCAAATTTCGAATCACTACTGAGATCTTAAAATAAACAAAGAGCCTGGCACGTGACCCAAAGGGGCAGTGGAAGTGGAGAATTTAAGTAGTAACTGCCACAGTGATGGCTTGTGTGTAAGAAGGAACACCAAAGACATCATCTAAGGCACACAAGAACCAGAAAGAGCAGGCTGATGATGGAGACCTCCATGGGCGATGAAAGATGGACAGTCCCAGAGTGGCCCCAAAGCGTATGTTATATTCCAAGTACAAGAGGAAAGCTTTCAAAACACTGTATGCAACCTCTTCAGAGGATTTAGAAAAAGACCTAGATGAGAAGGAAGGCCCAGAGGGGACCCTACCTGATAAGAGCATGGTTGCAATGAAGTTAAAAAATGCTTCTGTAGGACTGAGTCCCATTAAGTAAATTTCAGCTCTTTTAAGGGCATGGGGAGATTTTAACTCACTGTCTTCTGAGGTCCAATTTTAATTCTCTGAAAAAGCATAGTGAAGTGAAAAGAATGCTTGATTTGGACACACAAGTTTTAGGTTTGAATCCTGACCCTACCATTAGCCCCCTGTATAACTTGGGGAACTCAGTCTCTCTGGGTCTCAGTTTCCTCATTTGTAAAGTGAGAAGATTTAACTAGGTGACTTTTGGAGTCAGTCCCTTCCCGCTCTAAATCTATCACCCTAAATAGCAACAACAACCACAACTAGCAGTTGTATAGTGAAACCTTGGAAGACACTACTATTATTATCCTTGTTTTACAAGGGGTAATCCCAGGCATACAGAGATTATGTGACTTGCCTAGGGTCGCACAGTTCACAGTGACTAGGCCAGGGTTTAACCTCAGGGATTACTGTCTCGATATCCAGTGATCTACCCGTTGGAACACACAGGTGGGACCTTCCCCATTCACATTTTCCCTTTTCTTCTCTTTTCTGTCCTGCGCCTTCAGACATCAGTGGTCCCCAACCATTTTCCTTCCAAACATGCAGTTTTAGGAATGAAACAGATCTATAGGAAATCCCAGCTTGGTTTTCTGAGTTGAGAACAGGTTTTTTGTTTTTGGTTTTTTTTGGCCAAGTCCTGATACATTCCACTTTTACAATACGATAAAGAGACCATTACCAATTCATTTGGATAGAATTTCCCCCTCATGGGAAGCCAGCCCAGGAAGCCAATGTTGAGAGTTCAGGCACTGCTTTGGCTGCTTCAGATAGACTATAGCACTGGTGGAAGCAAGAATTCTGTCCCTCAGTGGCTTCATTGGTGTTTGCTAAGGACTAGGGCAGAAGCTCCTTACAGGGAATGTTCCCCTGAATCTGGAACATGAATTTAATAGAGATGATCCTGGGAATTTTCATGAAAAGGATTGTGCTTAGAAAGTTGCCTGAGTCACCAAGAAATTAAGCCTGGATTGAAAAGCCAGCATAGGTAGAAGCCAGAGTTGAACCTAGGTCTTCCTGGTTCTAAGTCTAGCTTTCAATCCACTATGATATACTGACTCTGTATGGTAGGGTTTGCTCAGGTGGTAGAGCATATAACAGGTAGATGGGTTGATGCCATTATCCTCCATCTTTGCTTCCCTTTCTAGAACCTCTCCATTGTCTGGTCTGCTGCAACTCTGAATGGCAGGGGGAGGGGAAGAAAGAGTGCCAAACATTCTGATGAGAAGGAAAAAAAAGAAATGTAAGGAAATGAATATAGGTGTACAAGGAACCACCAACCAACGGAGGTGTTTAAAGACATACATAAAAGACAGATGCAAAGTATGGGAACAGAGGATGGATATCAGATCAGTATAGAACACTGGATTATGAGTCAGCAGAACTCTGGCCTTGTTAGAGTCTACACATGGAGTCCATGCCAGTGAAATCACAGGTCTAATCTCTTTCCAGAATATTTTCCCTTGAGTCTTGAAAATTTAATTCTTAAGAGCTCCCCATCCTTTCTGAGCTGACCTTCCTTTTAGATTTCTATCCGTGGGATCCTATCTATTTTTCCCTCTGAACCCTTTGAAATCTCTTCCTAGACCAGACTATACTCAACTATGTCCAATTTTCTACTCCTCTCTTACAAACCCAAGGAAGAAATGCTCATTTTACCCTAAACTCCTCCCCTCTCCCATGCCTTGAACGTTTTCCCTCTTACCTCTGCCTGTTCTATTTCTTGTTTCCTTCAAAATTTTTCTCAAGTACCTTCTACACCTTACTAATCTCCAGCTGCTAGTACCCTCACCCCCAAAAGACAATCACTCAATTTATTTCATGTATATTTATTTTAATATGTATTGTCTCCACGAATAGAATGTAAACTCTTGAGGGCAGGGATGATTTTTGCTATTATCTTCATATCCCCAGTGCCTACCACAGTGCCATCACTTAGTAGATGCTTAATAATTGCTTGTTGATCATAGGGAAGGATAGCAACTCACTTTGATCCTGTTTACAGTGAGTGTGCCAGCACACAGACCATATTTTAGAATGTTCCATCTCTAGATCTCAATTTTCACCTTGAGGGACACACGGAGGCGTTATGTAGTCTCCCTTGGATTACTGAGGCCATGGTAACTATAGAGTTCAAACTCACATCTGTCCAGAATAAAGCCCAGCTTTTGAAGACTCAAATATATTTTCTTCAGGATGGCTTCCCCATTCATTGAATTTCTATTTCTGTATCCTTTTTGGTGAGGGGCACTTTTCCATGTTCTTCTTTCCCTAAAAAAAGAGGCAAGGAGGGGGCAAAGTACATCTCATGTGCCTACAAATTAATGTAATTATCTCCCTCTGTGAGAGTTCCAGTCACACTTATCCTACAGAGGGCACAAAATAGGGACAGAGAATTTTGACATCTGGATCACATCAGATCATATGGATTGCAGCTTTTAGACTGTGACCTTCATGCCAACTCCTTGTTACTAATCCCCTGGTAACATAAAAAGAAAAAAAATGGTTCTAAAGTGTTCATAAACTAAAGTTGGGAAATAATATGTTCAGTAAGGCATTTATTGGGCTTGGTAGAAAGTTGAAGAATTTTCCTCTGCCTGTCTCCCAGAGTCTCTGTATCTATCTTTCTCTCTGTCTTTCACCCAGATGCACACACATACATTCCCTCTCCCCACCCATCACCAATATACAAACAAGCACACCTTCAGCCTTCCCCCAAAAGAGAATAAAATAGGGGTCTAAACAGCTGGAAACAGTTGAACTGCCCTTGCTGGCAGTGAACACAATGAATGAAAGCAAAATGTGTAAGTTCTCTAGGGTCATTAGGAAATGACATATCAATAGCCCATTCATGAAAGACATTAGAGTTTCTAAAGGGCTTTCTGCATAACAATATTATGAGGCGAGTCATGCCAATAGAATTCCCATTTCACAGATGAAGTGATTTGTAGATAGTCACATGGTTAGTAGAGGGCAGAACTGGATCTTGAGCCCAGGTCATTTGATTCTAGTTGCAGGGCTTTTATATCACAGAAATCATGTGATGTTAGCACAGAAAGGGACCATTAAGATGATCCAGTCTAATCCACCCATTTTATAGATGAGGCATCTGCGCCCCAGGGAGGGAGAGGTGACTTGTCCTAGGTCCTATAGCTTGTGAATAGTAGAGTCAGTACTTGGACCCAGCTTTTCAGACACCCAGTCAAGGGCGTTTCTTGATGCCTTATGGTGGATTCTTCAAAAAGGTAGGAGAGGATTTGGGGGTCAAGGGTATTTGGGGGTATATCTACAGTGTGTGCGTGTGTGTGTGTGTGTGTAGATGGTTTCTATATACTTTGGTGGCTTGCATTCTCATTCCCGAAGATCTTTTCCATTCTCATTAAAATTTTGTCATCCCACATCACAAGATCAGTTGAAGCCTCAACAATCTGCTTGCCATTATTATCTCTTAAAGCTAGACCCTAAATAATCATTTTTCTCAGGAGCTTCATTTTAACATTGTTTCAACAATCTGGGTAGCAGCTGTTGTGGGGGTGAAAAACCAACATAAGCCCAACAACAAGCATGCTACCAGCACACTGCAAAAGTCCAGGTTCTTTTGATCTGCTTTAGTAAGGAAAGCAACGTTAAGGGGTTGACAAGTTTACTTTAATTCAGCATACAAATGCCATTCACTTAGCTCAGGGGAAAAAGTCAGCACCCTGAACTTTGGAACAAATACAAACAAATTACAAACATCGACAGACAGACCTTGTCTGATTCAAATCCCAATACATAGTTACCAGAGTTTAACAAAGTCCCAACATCTGGGATACGAGCTGGAGGGCTCTTAGCTACAGCTGCCCGGAGTCTCCATGCCACCTAGAGTGAGAGCCCTGCGCAAATGGCTCTGTCTTCTCTTCTTATACCATTTCAGACATCAAAAGTCATCTGAATGACCAGAAATTAGGTTCCTATGATTGGCTGTTGAGTTAGCACCTCCCCTTAGTACCCTGGGAGCTTCATACCCACATAGGCTTAGCACCTAATAGGGGTTTGGGCCTGGGGCTTAGCACCTAGTAAGACTCAATGAAATACACTGAATTAATCAAAGGAAAAAAAGCCAAACTCTTCAAGGGCACTTGGTTGATCTGAGTGCTAAGAGCCCATTTTGCTTACCAACGCAAAAATATACCATGCCAGATATTTTTAAACCAAAGACAACAAATGTCAATAAAAATGGTTAGGTATTGAATGTTTCAATGAGAATGCTCTTATTTGCGAGTCCCTAACCTTGTCTTGTCCCAAGGAAAGTAGACATATAACCCTCATAGCTCACATGTGTACTGAGCTTTGCGGCTTATCTGTGAGGGAGGGGGCACAAATATTCTATTTTTACAAGGATGTAACTGAAGTTCAAAGAGTTCAAGAGATTTGGCCATTGCTGGACAACCAATACACAGAGTTAAATTGGAACCCAGGCATGAGAACAACAGAGAGTCCTAGCCCAAGGCTGGCATCCTAGCCCCGCCCCCCATACCATCGTTAGTGAGTTTTCGCTCTCTAACTGGAGGCATAATGGTAAGCCATTCAGATGTTTCATAAGTAGAGTTATAAGGTGAGAATAATTACAACTTTGGTCTTTCAGTTAATCGCTAAAGCATGAGCCTAATCTGCTGGGATTCCTGGGGTGCGGTGGGGGAAAGTTCACACAAAGATGTGTAGGTGGAAGATGGAATGTCCTGTGTGAGGAACAATCCGTCTGTCAACTAACATTTAGTGAACACCTACTGTTAGACACTAAAGGAAATTATCATAAACACCTACTATGTGCTAAGCACGAGTTTAGCAAGTAGACCAGCGTACGTAGATCCCAATGTGTGTGGAGAAGAAGAAAGTGTAAGAAGATTGTTGGAAAGATTGGAAAGGGCCAGTCTGTGAAAGGCTTTAAATGCCAGACTTAGAGTTTTATATTTGATCCTAGAGATAACCAGAGTTTATTTAGTAAGGAGGCATCATGCTGGGGTGTATGAAGTAGGTTTATCGAAGGAGATTTAAGAATGACAATGGAGAATTTTGAGTTAGAAATACACTTCAGGTATGTTTCTTACATGGTTATTATTCAGTTATTTTAGTATGGTTTGACTTTTCATGACTCCATTTGAGGGTTTCTTGCCAAGATAGTGAAGCGGTTTGCCATTTCCTTCTCCAGCTCACTTACAGATGAGGAAACTAAGGCAAACAAGGTGAAGTGACTTACCCAGGGTCACACAGCTAGTAAGTATCAAATTTGAACTCAGGTCTTCCTGACTCCAGGCCCGGTGAGCTATCTACTGCGCCACCTAGTGGCCCTTGTTTGGTTGTTTCCCAATGGGCCAGTTGTTATAGTACAGGCTTCCTGAGAAAGGATATGCTGAGAGCTAAGAAGGGCTATAAGATAGGCAGCAATGGTGGACTGCAATGGAGAGCAAAGATGAGAAGTGACAAATGACACTTCCTGAAAATGATGGCGATGAGAGCTATTATGGAGATAGAGGGCTTGTAAAGGAAGCAATAATCTTCTATCAGTGCTGGAGCCCTTTCTGGGACAGTACTGTAAGTCATGAAGAGCATAAGGGTCTCTGGGGGAAAAGCTCCTCATGCAGGGTAGCACATCTTTCTATTGGTTTGAGTCTGAAGGTTTTTGGTTTCATTGACTTGTAAATACAATTATAGACATTTGGAGACACAAGCTCATGTGATATTGAGGTAAGGTAGTGACTGTTCTTTGGAAGAGGGAATGTCAGATACTGAAGTTTTGGATTGTCTGGGGAGGAGCAATGAGTCAGAAGTGAAAAATCCTGCCAGGATAATAAATAAAAACATATATTAATATTTCAGAGAAAAACTATGACTTGCATGAAACCCTTCTCATGGTTCCCCCGTCCCATCAGTTAGGATACAAGGTTTCTATCAAAGGCAAAAAATACATTTTCAGTGCCCTGGGTCCTGAACTGAAAACTTTGCAGAGCTTTAGACTTAATTTCTGAAGTCTTGGTGCTTCAGTCCTCTCCTCTGACCTTAATGCTAGTCAACTTACGGTCAATCTTCCGGAGTTTGCTATTACTCTACAATGCCCTGTAGGCCTAATGTTCTAATTGTCCATTATTGGATAGAAACTGGAAATGGACTTGGTTTTCATTAATTACCTCCTCTCCTCTCCTTTGTACCACTCCATCCCCACCATTGTTTAACTTGGCCTAGGAAGAAAATTCAGACCAGGATGTATATATATATATATATATATATATATATATATATATATATATATATATATATATGTATATGTATATGTGTATATATATATTCAGTGTGGCCACAGTCTAGAAGCAAACCAGGTATACTAAGCAATCAGTTAACTTGAACCAAGCTTGCTAAGTGAAAATGCAGACTGGAATTCAGTTCAGGCACCAACACATGGCTTTGGAGGAGGAACTGGCTTTTTCCTAGCTCTCACTTTTCAATATTATCCCATGAAAACACTCTTCTTCATGTGAAAATGAAACATCTACAGGTAGGATTGCTGTGGAGTAGATGCACAAAAGCTCCCTTCCAAAGAAACTGGGACTGCATGTCTCTGAAATTCCCTTGGTCTTTTGAAGATGCCATCTTCCTTCCTTCCTTCCTTCCTTTCTCTCTCTTTTTCTTTCTTCCTTTCCTTTCCTCTCCTCTCCTCTCCTCTCCTCTCCTCTCCTCTCCTCTCCTCTCCTCTCCTCTCCTCTCCTCTCCTCTCCTCTCCTCTCCTCTCCTCTCCTCTCCTCTCCTCTCCTCTCCTCTCCTCTCCTCTCCTCTCCTCTCCTCTCCTTTCCTTTCCTTTCCTTTCTTCTCTCAAGAAAATAAACCCATATAGATATAGAAACACACATGCACACTTTTCCCTCCTTTTCTTTCCCCACCCCTCTGAGTGAGGAAAGTCATAGTTTGAAGACAGTGCAATACAGTAGAAAGAACATTGACTTTAAAGTCAGGGGACCTGGGTTCAAATTCCGCCTTGGAGATATATTATCTGTGTGATCTGTACTTCCTCATATGCTACGAGAAGGGGGATGGATCACATGACCTCTGAGGTGTCTTCTAGACTGAGATGTGGGATCTTATGATATCGAACCAGTGGCCACACACATGGACTTAAATATATTCATATGTGTCTTCCATAGCTAAACTCTTTTGCACTGCCCCCTTCCCCCCAACATATTGAATGACTTTATGTGGAATTAAATAAACATGCAATGACTTGCTTTTGCTCCATGCCAGGTCTATAAGCTTTAAAACAGACCATATGCAAATGATAGCAGTTCTGCATGAATAACTATATAATTGAATTTCCACTTAGGTTCAAAAGCCAGTGAAAAAGAGTAAAGTGTTTGTCCAGGTTTTAAACACTAAATTCCAATTCTCATTTTACACTGAGCCTATCTCTGGTTTCCTGGACTCACCACTGGGATTACTACAGCTCAAGGTGGACACTGAATTCAGATTTTCTTCCACTAAATGTTGACTTTTCCCCCAGGAAGGATTTCTTCTGCATGAGAAGAGAAATTGAATTTGCTTTCTGCTATAAATTATCATGGAATCATAGAGTATTATATCTGGAATGGACCTTAGAGATCCTCTCATCCAACCACCTGATTTTGAAGAGGAGGAAGTCGAGACCCAGGGAGGAAAAGTAGACTTAATTGTTTATGCAGCTGATTAGAGCAGAGTGCAGGCTAGAGCCCAAGACAGACTCTAAGACAAGGTTTACCTCTTATTTAATGTAGTATCTTCCAAACCCTTATCTTGTGTTCTCCATGTAGTGGGCACGATCACTTTGTTCATTATCTCGCAACTGATGAGACTAGGGATCAATCTTTTCATCGCTTTTAAGGTTTGGTTTTGGGCCCTTTGTGATTGGCCTACAATTTGAAGGCCAGGGGATTCATTAATTCTCCAAAATTGACTTTGGTCTTTTCAACTTAAAACAGTGGCAATGACAGTGCCAAAATAAAAACAGTTTGGAGGTCACAGGGGCTTCCTCAACCCCTTAAAGTGACTTTTCAGCTTGAAATAAGAGTGACAAAAAAACCTCACTTCAAACCTTTCTGTCTTGAGCCATAGTTACATAATTTTTATCCCCACATGCCCCGTGCTGAACCTAATTAACAAAGGATTGCACTTTAGGCATCCAACTGATTTTTTTTTTTAAAAAAACCCTTGAGAGCATCTCGGTCTTCACATATAGCAATCCTTTAGGTACTCTAGGATGGGCTTCTGGTGACCTGAATTAAGGTAACGAACGAGGCCCTCTAAACATTTTCTTATTTAGATGCTAATTCATTTGTTCTGTCCTTCTTGAGTCAAAGGTCCTTCTCCTTGGAAGGGTGAGCACCCAACATAAAAGCTCAGGCTTTTACTTTCTCACCATCATTGTTATCATCGCATTGACTCTTAGTAACGGTCTGGTCTGTTCTTTGATCATGATCTTGCCTCCAACAAACCTTGGCTGCTTCTCTGTTCTGTTCTGCTTCCTCTTCAGAAATCATTGTCAGTCTCCTTTCATTCTGGATCTTAGTGATTCTGACTGTATTTTCCTGGCCACGTAACTCTGTTGTATACATTGCTTCATGTATATGTGTGTGTATATTACATTATAATTATATTATATAATATTATCATGTAATTATAATAATACACATATATAATATCCATATATACTCCTATACATGAATGTATTCATGTATAGTCACATATGATATATTCATGTACATGAGTATGTAAGCATGCAAACTCATATGTAGATGAGTATACATGGATACATATACAGATCTCTTTTTAAAATGCGAATTTCTCAATTGGTTCCCTGAGTATCCACATCTGTCTCCTCAGGCATCTTTCCTTCAGTGAAATGGAAGTTTGAAGCAGTCTTCTCCTTTGAGGATTTCTTCCTTTGTGAAAATGATGCGCATTTCCTGCTTTTCCTTTCTATGACTCACCCACATGGCCACAAACTGGAAGGCCAGCCTTGCTCCCTTCTGGCTCAAGCATTAAGATAATGATGTTAGAGCATCTCTCCTCCAAAAATGCCTTCCAGATCCTGGTAACCTCTGTTTGATTTGCTGGTATTAGCTTCCACATTTTCTCTACTAGATTCTGGGGGTAGCACTTCTTGGGATCCCAGCTTCTCCAGAAGAATGGGTTCTTGCCCATCCTTGTTTACTAATGGTGGGCAAGGATTCCTCAGGCATAGTTCAAGACTGAGGTGAGCTCATTATAACAAAGACTGATGGAATGTCTAGTGGCTATGGATCAAGGAGGCTAAAGTAAACTGTGGCAGTTAAAATCATTTCAAGAGACAAAGTTTTGGGGTATATTATAATCAATTTTATCAGTCACAGCCAGCAGATGATCAACAGAAAAAGCTTCTTATCCTCTCATTCCATCCAAAAGAGCAAATGACTGCTTTTTTAGGTTTATATGCCTTTGTGCAACAGGTATTCAATCAAACAGCAATCCATTCTAAATGATTAACAGTTTAATTAGAGTGGACTTTACAAAGAGAAGTAGGTTTACTCCAGTGATGGACTGAGAGTGATATCATGTCACTTTTGGATAGAAGGACTATTCCTATACTCAGATCACTCCCAGCCTTGGGCAATCTAGACAAAAGAAAAAAATCTAGACAGAAAATAGTCTGCCTCTACCCAAGCTTGATTGAGTAGAATTTACCTAAGACCTAGAGATTCCTTGTAAGGTTGAGTTGGGTCAGATAGAGGAGAAGTTTAGGTCAACATTCAGAGACTGAGGTCTTGAAAATAGAAAAAATGGGGGACTCTGAATCTCCTCCAATCATTAGTTATTAATAATCATTTCTCTCATATTTAAAAGACCACAGCATTCACCACCTGAATGATGAGGAAGGGAAGCTACGATTCAATCTATATAACAACTTCTAGGAACATTTTGCAGTGCAGCAGTTACAGGAAGATAGATAGACCTGGTCCTCCATGGCCAGTGCTTCCTGTTGGGCATGCTACCTTGGCTCCTTCTGGTGCTAGTTACAAGTCAGATTGTATAGCCTATAACTCCCCTAGATTATCATTGACTATGTAAGATATAAAACATGGGGTGGCTACAAGGACAACTTGAGGATCAAATCTACAATTCATACAAATGATGTGTGCTGGGTGGATGTGAGGATCATATTATTTTGATAAATTCCTCAGTCCACAGTCTAGAAACAAATGGTTAAGCTCATGACCATGTAATTGGGTCAGAGTGCTGGTAATACTCTAGGCAGGAAGGAAGGTAATACTGTAGGCAGGATTGGAGTCAATCAGGTCCAAATTATAGCTGAGACTAGTAGAGAATGAGAAGAGGTAGAGATGGATTTCAAAGGTGATAGAGGTGGGTGGTTGGGGGAATAAAAAGAGGCTTGCCTTTTGTGGGAAGTTTTCTGATACTGGCCACACTTCTTAATAATAATAATAGCTAGCATTTATATAGTGCCTACTTTATGCCAGGTGCTATTTTAAGCACTTTACAAATATTATCTTATTTGATCCTGATAATAAGCCTGGGAGGAAGGTGTTATTACCCTAATTTTACAGTTCAGGAAACAGGCAAACAGAAATCAAAGTGACTTGCCTAAGGTCACAGAGCTAGCAAGCATCTAAGACCAGATTTAAGCTCAGGTCTGTCTGATTCTTGGTTTAGCAATCTATCCATTGTGCCACCTAACTGCTTTAAGGGGGCCAAATTGTTAGAAGTCAGGATCAGGAGCACCCCTTTCTCCAATTCTATATGCATTTTAGGCATATCCCTATTTGGATTAGACACAAGCAACGTTAACATAAATACTGTTGCTTGTTATGTGTCTCTTATACTTCTGACCCTTACTATCTGTTGATGAAATGAAGACCAGTACAAAATGGAGTAGATGTGATGTGGGAATTGAGAGAACCAATCAGATTCTATCTCATGAATACTGACTTTATCTTGTGCTGCCATGTATATTATCCTACATCTGGTTGTTGTTCTGCAAATCTTCCATCGGAATCTAGGTGGTATAAGCCATTTGTTGCTTCATAATTGCAAATGGATGCAGTTAATCAGTGTCTTTCATTTCTGGGAAAAGAAAGACCCCCCCAAACCTATTTGCCCCTTTTCCTACTCAACTGAAATTCATTCTTCCCCTTCCCGACTTGGAAAGCCCCTTTAATCTTTCCTCCAATTAGAAATCATATTACCTAATTTTGTATCCTGGCTTGTAGCCTGTTAATTGTTTTCTTTTAACTAATTGGTCTTATTTGATTAATTATTGTTAATATGTAAAAATCTGTTTCACTCTGTATTCAGGGGTGTTCGACTGACTGGGGATTCCACTGATTCTACTTATTATGCCTGTTTTGCTAATAAATGGTATAGCTTGGAGGTTTCCTCAGTCATTATTAATTATCTACCACACTGTGTTGTTATTGAGTTGTTTCAGTTGCGTCCAACTCTTCATGACCCCATTTAGGGTTTTCTTGGCAAAGATACTGGACTGGTTGGCCATTTCCTTCTCCAGCTCACTGTGTAACCTTGAGCAGATCACTCAACCTCCTTCAGCCTCATCTGTAAATCAAGGAGATTAGATTATATGGTTGGCAAGCTCTCTCCCAGCTTTCTACTTATAATCTTATGATCCTGTCAGCACTTCTGATGTCTTGGAATACATTTCATTGGCCTGGTTTGCAACCAGGGGCACAGGGAATGGACTTCAGATGAGAGGGACGTAGGAGAACTTTTGAAGGTTAAGTTGGAGAGAGGAGCATGATGGTTGGGATAAAGCCAGCCTACTTGTCTCCTTCATTTGCTTCCCTTTCCCAAAACTCTAGGGGCCAAGAGGCACATTTTTAGGTTTTGGCAGAATCTAAATGATGGCTGTGATTGCTTCAATCTGCAATATTAGACTCTGAGCTCCTTGAGAATAAGGACTGTCTTTTACCTTTCTTTGTATCCCCAGTATTTAGCACAGTAACTGACGCATAGTAGGTGCTTAGTAAATATTTATTGACCCTACAAAAAATGTAAAAAAAAGTTCCTAATAGGTTTTTCTTGATTGGACATATATAACCTTTATCAAATTGCTTACCAACTTAGGGAAAGAAGGAAAAAATTTGGAGCTTAAAATTTTATAAAAAATGAATGTTAAAAATTGTCTTTTCATGTTGGAAAAAATAAAATACTATTTAAAAAAAAGACAGCCCCTGCTCTCAAGGAGCAATCTAATGCAAAGCTGAGTCACTTCTGGATTCACTGGGGCATAGTGTGTGTGAGCCAGATCTGAAGTTGTATTGGCTGAGTTCCTGTGACGGGGTGGAGTGATTTACATACTGTGCAGATAATAGGGTGATGGGATCATGGATTTAGAACTCTTGGGCAGATTGGTGGTGCAGTGGATAGAGTGCCCAGCCTGAAGTCAGGAAAATTCATCTCCCTGAGTTCAAATCTGGACTCAGACACTTACAAGCTGTGTGACCCTGGGAAAGTCACTTAACTCTGTTTTACTCGGTTTCCTCATTGGTAAAATGAACTGGAGAAGGAAAGAGCAAGCCACTTCTGGATCTCTGCCAAGAAAAACCCCAATGAGATCACAAAGAGTTGGACATGACTGAAAAATGACTCAGTAACAATGAAATTTAGAGCTGGAGGGAAACTTTAGAGGTTATCTGGTCTAACTCTTTTATAATCATGGGGAAAACAAGGCTCAGGAATATTAAATGATTTGCCTTAGGTCACGTAGGTAGTAAGTCTTAAGAGAGATCAGAATCCATGTACTCTCAGTCCAAATCTAGCCATTTCCATGGGGTCATGTTATTTGTCCGTGTTTACTTCTGTGACTGGTCAAGTGGGTCTGCCACCATTCCAGCAACACCCACACCATCCCATCTCTGCTTGGGGAGGTGGCTTGGGTTGGGAGGTTAAAGTCTGAGATCATAGCTGTTGGGTAAATGAAAGTATATGCTAACACATCCTAATTCTTTTGTTTTACTAGGCTGTTATTAATCTGATGTTTATTCCAGCTATAAAGGTGTAAACCCTATACCAGTTTAGGGTTACTGTTCTAGAATATTCACATTTAGGTAATGGCTTTAGGTAGATTAGGTAATGGGTCCTATCAGAAGCAAAAAACTGGAATATTCAGAGCCAGGGAAAATATAATTTGATGTAAGGAAACCTGAAAGATGAAGGGATGAAAAAGACCATAGGAGAAACTAGCTGATAGAACTCAGCACCAGCCAGAGGAGAGAGAAGCACTTAAGACAGGGGTGGGGAACCTGGGGCCTTAAGGCCTATTATTGTCAAAGGGCCTCACTTAAGGATTTAGAAGGCCATATGTGGCCTTAAGGCTGCAGGTTCCCCACCCCTGATTTAAGACATGCTATACACATTGTTATTGTGTTTGTCCTTCTTTTTTGAAGGCGTCAGGGAAATGATGACATGACTTGCAGTTGACTTTGATTTGAGTAAGGGAGAGCTGTGCAAGGTCACTAGCCTTACTTTCTCCTCCGCAGCCATCTGGATCCAGTGACCAGATATTCATCAGGATGACTGGAGATGGCCCAGGATGCAGTAGGAGACCCCGGCCCTTTTAGGCTGAGGCCTTTTCAGGTACTCACTTAGAGTGAGGTAAAGCCCATTCAGTGAACAGACCTCTTTAAGAAGTGAATCAAGGGATGACCCCTTTAATTAGAAAAAAAGGAAAAAAATCAAACTGGGAGAAGACCCTTGGGGTCTTCCTTCCTTCCTTCCCCCCTTCCTTCCTTCTTTCCTTCCTTCCTCCCTCCCTCCCTTCCTTCTTTCTTTCCTTCCTCCCTTCCTTCCTTCCTTCCTCCCTCCCTCCCTTCCTTCCTTCCTTCCTCCCTCCCTCCCTTCCTTCCTTCCTTCCTTCCTTCCTTCCTTCCTTCCTTCCTTCCTTCCTTCCTTCCTTCCTTCCTTCCTCCACATTCTCCAAGGGAAGGAAGAATGAGTACAGATTGGAGAGAGAAATTGTTATGTGAATTTGGACTTGCACCAGAACCCACCTAGAATGGATTTTGTTTCCCTCAAAGGCTAGGAATTAAGGGAAATAGTCTACTCAGGTAAAGCAGGTGGGAACAGAAAAGCCATATTTACTTATTAAGATGGGCCAAGCTACTGGAACATTGTGGTTTAGCTGTCTACCTGATTTACCTTTTACCTCCCTTTGTGTCAATAGATTTCTGCTCCAAATGAATGGATAAAAGTCATGAAATTAATGTCACTCTTGGAATAACAACAGTGATAACTGGCATTCATATAGCATTTTATGTCTATGGAGCATCCCAAAAGTCTTGGTGTAGTTCTAAGTTATCGCACTAAAACTTTTGGGACACCCTGTATTATTGCGTTCACACCACAACAACCTGTTGGGGTCAGTATACAGGTATCATCTTCCCAATTTTAGAGATGAGAAACTGAGGCTTAGTAGGACTACAGGGTACAATTGTTAAATGTCAGAGATGGGATTTGAATCTAGGATTTCTTTTTTTAATTTTATTTATTTTATTCTGAACTTAAGAAATAAAATAAGCATGTTTATAACATAGTAGAATAGAAAAAAAGATGATTGTATGTGAAGCTGCAAATCTATTGTGTACAACTTGGTATTCCGTTTAAATAGATAATAAAGGGCTTCTCAGTTCTATGTCAAAAGCTCCATCTGCTATGCCAGGCTGTCTCTTGGAGACAAGAATCTGGGATTGGGCTGGCAGTCTCAGGGGAATTATTCCTTAATTCCTTGGGTGGTAGACCAGTTCCAAACAAAGCTTGGTATTCTATTGAGTTGTGAAATTAGAGTTGAAAGAGATCTTAGAAGTTGTCTACCCTCTTATTGAAATCTGTGCCTTGGTCCAGTGACTTGCCTAGGGTCACACAGCTAGTAAGTGTTAGAGGTCTGATTTGAACGCTGGTCCTCCTGACTCCAAGTCATGACTGGCTTATCCCATGGAGAGTCCTAGAAAAACAGGGGACTTTCTTGGGAAATCAGTCATCTAAAGTGAAAGGAAAGAGGAGAAGGAAGACTCCAATAACAAAGAGAGAAACATTGAAAGATAAATAGAGAAATCCCTGCTTTGCTCCCTTCACGATTCTGCCCAGGGCCAGCTGTGGAGAAGGAATTAGTTCTCTTTGTCTGAAGTTTCCTCCAGGAAATGACATAGACTGCCTGTGAATGATTCTAAGCTATCATTTTATTTTAAAACACCGGTTCATGTCAAACATCATTAGCCTCATGAAAAGTGTCACACTTCAGAGAGGTGCCCACTTTTTCAAACAGAAAATTGGCATGTTGGGATAGACATAAACATTGATTGTAATGTTTCATAATTTATCTACTGGAATTCTTCTCAAGCCTCACCCAGCACAGGGAGGGATAGCACCCCAGCTCCCAGAATAACATCCTTGTTTATGGATGGGAGTCAGAGAATGTACCAAGTATGTGCTTGTTAAAAAAAATAAATAAATAGAAAATAGCCAAGATCATTCCACGTAGCACCATGTGAAAAGCATTGTGAAATGGAGGGAGACTTGGAGCTAATTGCATAATCCAATCTAAGACTGACATGGAGTATGGGCAATAAAACTACCCCTCTGACACGTTCTCTTTTCCAACTCTTTGCAGTAATCAAAGGGTGACCCATAAAAGTCCCATTACTCACACAGCCTGTGGGGCAGCCAGGGGAAGCCTCATGGAGATTATGAAATAACCTTCTCTTGGGAGTTAGCAGAATCATCTCCTCAATTTGGTTAAGTGAGCTCTAAAAGTATCTGTTTTCAGACGTTACAGCTCCCAGCACCTGCAGCTCTTCATGAGACTTGGGATCTGCCCATGCAAACATTTTGGGTTCCTACCCCACTGACCCTCCCTTTTCTCAATCTTTCAAACAGGCCCTAGTTTCACTGGAAGCTGGACAGACTCCTTTTGAAGCCTTTGAGTTTTTTTTTTCCCTAGACAAATGCCTGCCAATTTCAGAAAGCTTCAGACCTCACTCAGTGGCTAAGGTCGATTGTGTATATCCCATGTCTATAGCTTCCAACCCCTTCTATCACCCCCCACTGCTGTTTTTCTTTCTTTTCCCTTACAAGCAGCTGGCATAGTGGAAGGAATACCAACCTTGAAACCAGGATGACCTGGGCCCAAGTCTCACCTCTGACACATCCTGGTTGTTTGACCCTGTCATCTAGGCCAGGGGCATCAGACTCAGAAATGGTCCACGCTCCAAATTGCCTAAGCAAACTACAAATGAACATAATCTGTGTTGTATTGTATTTTTATTTGTCTTGTTAAGCATTTTCCAATGATGCTTTTAATCTGGTTCTGCTGAACTCAGGGACGTTGGGGTTCATGCAGCTTGCTCAGATTTTGCTACCTCTGCTCTAGGCAACTTTCTTAGACTCTAGGTTTCTGTGCACTTTGCACTATATTTGTCCTCAAAGAGTTTCAATCTACTGATCTTTCAAGTTTGGGTTTCATAGTCTTTCTCTGTCATGGATTTCCTTTTGGCAGTCTCATAAACCCCTATGAATGTCTTCTCAGAAGAACGTTTTCTAAATGTATAAAGTAAAATACACAGGATTACAAAGGAAGCCAATTGTATTGAAAGAGTTTCAATACTTTAAAAATATTTTTAAAAAATCGAATTCATCTGTACTAAGGGAAGTCTCTTGGAAGCTTCAGGAAATAAACCCTTTGGTGAAGGTTCAAATTAATCTCTGCTCATATGCTTATATTTTTCATATACATGAGGTGGATGGGTGCTTGGGGAATAGCAGAATTTTCCTCTAACTCTGACTTGTACAGGGGCCAGTGCTGAAGGATTTGGAAAAAATTGGTTTTCACCTCAGTAGTATTTCACAGCACAGAAGCCTTATTGCTATTGTTACTTATTAGACCTACACAGATTATGGGATAGAAAAAAGTATGCTGGATTTGATTCCAGATTCATGGCCTCACCTCTGCTATTGTTAGCTGTGTGACCCTAGGTAAGACACTCAATATCCCCGAGCCAGAGTTTGCTCATCTGTAAAATGGAGACATCTGTACTACCTACTTCATTGGGCTGGCAGGGTAAGGTGCTGGACACTGAGGTGCTTTTTGGAACAAAATGTGCCAAGCATTCAAAGTCCACTGCAGAGAGTGCAACTCTGATGGGCTGGCCTCATTGTCTGAATGCCAAATGTAAGTTTGCCTAAAAGAGTAATTAATGGAGAACTCATGCAAGGAAGGCACTCACATGGTGGTCAGAAGAATAGATTCAAGGGCATTCTCAAGGTTTCTCTGAAGAACTTTGGGATTGATTGCATGACATGGGAAACACTGGCAAAGGACTGCCCAGCATGGTGTGCCGGTATCAAAGAAGGTGTTGTGCTCTATGAGTGAAGCAGAATTGCAGTAGCTCAAAAGGAACTTGAGATGTGCAAATTTAGAGACATCTCCACCCCAAATGTTCAAAGAGACCGTTTGTGCCCAACCTGTGGTTGAGCATTCTGAACCTGTATTGGTCTGATCAGCCACAGTTGGGCACATGGTTACTTGACTCCAACATGGTGGTGCCATTTTGGTCCTCTTTGAGAATGATGGACACCAACTAATCACCTAAGAAGAAGGGAAAGGAACAGGCGTTTATTAAGTAGTTATTAAGTATAAGGCACTTTAAGATAATATTTACAAATATTATTTTATTCTCCCAACAACTCTATGACATGGGTGCCTTTTGCAGTTGAAGAAGCTGAGGCAGAGAGAGACTTCTCCAAGGTTCCATAGCTAGTAAGTGCTTTAAGAGATTTAAAGAACTAGACACCAGTGTGAATAATGAATCCCCATGAATTGGTCACAGATATTTGAATTTGCATTATATAGTTATAATTATATAAAATGTGATCATTGGTTCCAGTCCAGTGGAAAAGTGTGTTATGAATTCAGAGAATCAGGATTCATTATTTACACTAATCAGGACCTAGATTTAATATACTCATATGAAGCCATTTGCCTCTAAAGTGCTCTGTAAATGTCAATGACTCTTCTTCCTATGAAGTCATTAGAAAAGGAGCCAGGCAGTGCCCGGTCTTTTCCATGATACAGCAATAATATGGGCACTGAGTGACGTTAAGTCCTTGCATCTAGACTGTCTGGCTGACTGGGAAGGAGTTGTATATGGTGTTGTGACATGAAAACACACTTTCATGTTGATTTTTCTCTCATCGCAAATATTTATTTTTTTTTTCAGTCAAAATAGCAAGGTTTATTTGTATCACCAATAGAAGCAGGCTAGATTCTAAATGAATCTGTGAATTTGATGAGGATGGGACTGATATAAAAAAATACTGAGAAGATTTCAATGGGATTAAGGAGTGGTAAACAGCCTGGAAGGCCCAGGTACAAACAGTGAAAGAAGTTAAGTGGTCTGGGCTGGGACAAAGGACCATAGTGAAAGGATCATTGAAAGAACTACTGAGTATCTAGATGGGCTGGGACGGGCCTGATGCCTCAGGAGAAATACTAGGGACTGGGCTGCTTTCAAACACATGGTCTTTTCCTTTTTGGGGTCCAAGTCCCATTACCCCATCATTTCCCCCTCAAACAAATGAGACCCCAAATCTTTTGAGG
This sequence comes from Trichosurus vulpecula, assembly GCF_011100635.1. Lineage (NCBI taxonomy): Eukaryota > Metazoa > Chordata > Mammalia > Diprotodontia > Phalangeridae > Trichosurus > Trichosurus vulpecula. Next base: position 238,185,174 of record NC_050578.1, on the reverse strand, counting down.
TAAGGGGCAAAGGTCTCATCTTCTGAAAATGCTTCCTGCTGGCAAGGGACCCTCCCTTGCTGGGTCCCATTCAAGGGGTCAGACTTTGGAATCTGGCTGATGCCAGGTCCAGTAGGTTAGAGACCTTGGACCTGGTCAGGGGTTGGCATACAGCCTGGGCAGTCATCTAGAAGCTAATGGCCTGGAGCATGGAGGAGAAAAAACTGGCAAGGAGGTTAAGCAAACAAAGACCAAACAGGCATTAAAGGAATATGATCAGGTGGGGAATAAGTATGGAAGCTAGTAGAGAAAGGAGCCAGGATTTCCATGAAGAAGATGATTTGGGGGGCAGTGAGGTTATCATGGAATTCTTGCATCCAACTAGCCTTTTCCAAAACATGTTCAGCATGGATTTCTACCTGCCCAGAGTTGTTGATGTACATAGAGCAAGAGGTGTTTGCTAGAGCACATACGGCCCCACTGGAGGCAAGCAGATAGTCTAGGACTATTCTGTTACCTAGGACCACCTTTGCTAGGGAATGCGAAGATTGTTGGATTTCCCAGAGACCATAAGCTGCCTTGTTTGCCAGTTGATGAATGGTGTCTGGAAGGTTAGAGAAAATGAGTTCATGTTGTAGATGACCATAACAGGACATGAGATACTCTGCTCCCTTTTTAAGGAACCAGAGGACATTTCCCCAGAATCCATGCTTTCCCCCTTTTTAAGCTAGAGACCCTGGGCTATGTGGCATTGAAAATGGAGAAAGGGGTGCTAAAAACCAGAGGGTGCCCACCGCAAAGTCCTCGTAAGGTGTTAAGCATTGAGTGGCTAAGTAGTTCTGAGGTCTCACCATGTGGTGGCACTTCACTTCACCTCTTCCTCAGAATCTTTGCCACTTGATCCGCCAATACCACAAAGGAAGGTATAGCCTTTGAGGGTGCAGATGGGACCAGTTCATAAAAGGCTCTGTGTATAGATGCCCCAAAGGTCAGAATGGTTGCACATTAAGCTCCCAGGTAAGAGGTGTGTCTTTAAGAGATCAATAAGAGTGTTATAACTGGAAGAAGCTGTGGCATTGTGAATTAACTTAGAAGTAAAGCTTTAAAAAGGGGGAGCCTAATAGGAGAGTGGGGGAGGTATGCAGTCAGAGGTACAAGTGGGAACTGCTCGCTCAGCACAATTGGTACAGCTGGCTGAAGTGAAGTTCCAGAGACATTTATCACTAGTCATATCAACACAGGTGGTACAGGTCAAAAGACCAGCAGAAACCTTTACAAGTCCTCCCTCAACAGGGGTATTAACCTGTCCAGTGGCCACAGAGGTTGTCTTCCAGGTAAGGGAATATTCCCCTGTAAAGAAGCAAGGTGTCAAGATGGAGGGAGTAGTCCACAGAGGAGTGGCCAGCATAAATGGGGTGGCAAAAATCTCTGAGGAAGTCATGTTCGGAAGTGGGACTGCTGTAAAGAAGGCCAGTGATGGGAGATGAGCGTTGCCCTGAGGGAGTGAGTAGCATACCCAACAAACTTGGACTCCTCCCCATGCCCACCCCAGGCATAATGAGTTTCCCAGTTTAACTAGAGAGTTATCCTCCCACTTGCTGAGGCCAAGGGTGCTTGAGGTGTCAGGGAAGAGGAGAAAAAGGATTAGGGTTGTCATTGTCAGCTCCGAGGGAAATGATTCCCAAAGTGAGAGAAAAGGCAATTTCTCTGGAGGAAATCAAAATGTCTATGGCAGGGCCAAAACATAAAAGGAGGAGGGCACAGATAATTTCACTTCTTTTTATCCACCTGTCTGCTGAGGGGAAGGGAGAGCTGGGGCCTTTCTAAACAGTAGCTTGAGGTCCTCCAAGGTTCACAGGTATATTCCAGAGTCTCTTTTCATGCTTCTCTTGATTCTTATGTTTGAAAGTCAAATTTTCTATTCAGCTCTGGTCTTTTCACTGAGAAAGCTTGAAAGTCCTCTATTTTATTGAAAATCCATATTTTGCCTTGGAGCATGATACTCAGTTTTGCTGGGTAGGTGATTCGAGGTTTTAATCCTAGCTCCATTGACCTCCGGAATAATGCATTCCAAGCCCTTCGATCTCTTAATGTAGAAGCGGCCAGATCCTGGGTTATTCTGATTGGGTTTCCACAATACTCAAATTGTTTCTTTCTGGCTGCTTGCAGTATTTTCTCCTTAATCTGGGAGCTCTGGAATTTGGCGACAATATTCCTAGGAGATTTCTTTTGGGGATCTATTTGAGGAGGCGATCGATGGATTCTTTCAATTTCTATTTTGCCCCGTGGCTCTAGAATATCAGGGCAGTTCTCCTTCATAATTTCTTGAAAGATGATATCTAGGCTCTTTTTTTGATCATGGCTTTCAGGTAGTCCAATAATTTTTAAATTATCTCTCCTGGATCTATTTTCCAGGTCAGAGGTTTTTCCAAGGAGATATTTCACATTGTCTTCCATTTTTTCATTCCTTTGGTTCTGTTTTATAATATCCTGGTTTCTCATAAAGTCACTAGCTTCCACTTGCTCCAATCTAATTTTTAAAGTAGTATTTTCTTCAGTGGTCTTTTGGACCTCCTTTTCCATTTGGCTAATTCTGCCTTTCAAGGTATTCTTCTCCTCATTGGCTTTTTGGAGCTCTTTTGCCATTTGAGTTAATCTGTTTTTTAAGGTGTTGTTTTCTTCAGTGTATTTTTCAGTATTTTTTTTGGGTCTCCTTTAGCAAGTCATTGACTTGTTTTTCATGGTTTTCTCGCATCCTTCTCATTTCTCTTCCCAATTTTTCCTCTACTTCTCTAACTTGCTTTTCCAAATCCTTTTTGAGCTCTTCCATGGCCTGGGACCAGTTCATGTTTTTCTTGGAGGTTTCTGTTGTAGGCTCTTTATTAATTTCTTCTGTCTGTATGTTTTGGTCTTCCTTGTCAGCAAAGAAAGAATGCAGAGTCTGAGACTGAATCTCGGTGCGTTTTCGCTGCCTGGCCATAATCCCAGCCAACTAACTTAACCTTTGAGTTTTTCAGTGGGGTATGACTGCTTGTAGACTACAGAGTTCTATGTTCCACGTTTGGGGGGGAGGTGCCAGCTCTGCCGCACCAGCACCTTCCCCAAGGACCCCCAACCCGAACTGGGCTCAGATCTTCTGCAGGCTGTGTACCCCTGCTCTGATCCGCCACTTAATTCCTCCCACCAGGTGGGCCTGGAGCCGGAAGCAGCAGCAGCCGTAGCTGCCCCACCTCCGCTGCCCCCGGGGCTGGAAGCCGAACCGCGAACTCCTTCCACTCCCGCAGCTTTTCCCACTAACCTTCTCAGCAGTCTTTGGTGTTTGTGGGTTGAGAAGTCTCGTAACTGCCGCAGCTCACTGAATCAGGGCGCTAGGGCCCCCTCCGCCCGGCTTCTGGTCTGGATGGTCCAAGTCGCTCAGGCTGAGCTCTGCTCCACTCCGTTCCCAGCTCCCAGCTCCGTGTGGGATAGACCTCACCCAGAGACCATCCAGGCTGTCCTGGGCTGGAGCCCTGCTTCCTTCTGCTGTTCTGTGGGTTCTGCCGTTCTAGAATTGGTTCAGAGCCATTTTTTATAGGTTTTTGGAGGGGCTCGGCAGGGAGCTCAGGCTGGTCCCTGCTTTCCAGCTGCCATCTTGGCTCTGCCCCCCTCATCGCAAATATTTCTAAAGAGCAGAAAGTTGACCTGTCCTTGTGTTTGTTTTAAAGCAGAGTACAGTGGGAATGGGGCTCCCCAATTGGGCCATGTGGCCCCTGAGGTCCCTTCCAGCTCAGGAATGCTGATCCTTTGATAAACCCTGACTACACTATGTACTTCTTGGGTCATTTAAACTCTGACCTTCAGTTGACTCATGTGTGATTCAGGGATTTGGACTGGATGTATTATTTTGCTGGCATAGAGAATTAAAATCAATGCAAATTTGGTATAAGAAGAGCCATGGGGGTCAGAGAGATGGAGAGAGACCAAAAGAAAAGAGGGAGAAGGAGGGGAGGCTCACTGGCACAGGTGGCAAAATCAGTCTTGCCAAGGCAGAAGGCCACCTCATCTTCTGAACCAGTAAAGAAAGAGAGGATAGGTTGAAACAGAAATGAAACCTCACAGTTGATTCAACTCATTCCAGCCCTTCCAACCTGCTGAATGTTTACAATATTGTGCCCAGCAAATTAAAGCATTTTCTGGACTATGTCAGTGTTTCCATTACAGTTTGGTTTAAGTTTGCCCTGAAGTGGCATAAGTTTATTAGAGTGTCCATAAAAATTTATATTCTGCTGAAACTTGGCCCCTAGCCAGAAAGTAAATGTTTATATATGCTTTCAGATATTAACTTTCTTATATTATTTCTGCTTTATAGGCCTACAACAAAAATTCCCAAACACACAGCTCCCTGTGTTGGTGAACTCAGTAAGGCTTTTCTTTAAATGATTAAGTTGGAAAAGATTAATCTATCAATGGTTTGTAGTTTTTAAATTATGAAGTGGTACCTGAAGTAGGCAAGGAAAGAAACAGAAGTGACCTAGCAATATTTTCTTGGACCTGAGACCTCAATGATGTATGTGTAAAGGTGCACATCACAACTCCAGGCTACGTGCATGATTCTTGTCCATGTCTCCTGTGAAAGCTCCATTGCCCTGGGGGGGGATCCAAGATGCTAGGAACCATCCCAAGTTTTTCTTGGTATCAGATATAGACTAATGTAGTGCACAGTCTATCTTTTGGTTCTCCTTTAACTACAAGTCCGTGTATTGGGTTCCTAACTTATTCATTCAGTTGATGAGTATATCCACATAGATGATGGTAAACACTGGAAATTTTCAGACAAGGTGAGTGTAGGTAAGCAGGCTGAGTTCATGGCACCCTGTCACATCCCTCCTGACCAGGATACATTTATTACCCACAATAACTGCTAGAAAACAGTGAGGGAACCAATACACAATCTCCCACCTCCCCTTTCAGTCTAGTCAGGGTTTCTCCTTAGTAGAAATCTTCGAGCAGAGACCAGATGACCTCTCGTTGGGGATAGAATGAATGGAATTCTTGATCGGGTGCCACGTCATTCGGATGAAATGTCTTGTGAGTCCTGTTCTACCTTTGAGACTGTGGGATTCTACAAGCTTTCTTATGTTCTACTGAGGTCATGGTACTCTTGCTCAAAATCTTTCTGTAGCTGCCATTGACCATGAGCTAAACACTGAAGTCTTTGGTATTTTGTGAGACAGTCCAGCTGGCAGTTCTTTTAAAGTATTTCTTTCCATTTGTAGTGCAGAGGCTCACCCACTCACACTTGGATGAATGGCTTGAGTCCCCAGAGCTCAGCTCCTGCTTCTCCCCTCACTCAGTATTTTAGAAGTAACTATGAGGGGCGGTTCTAGTATGACTGCTCATGCTCCTTTGGCCAGTATGTTCCCCCAGTAATAATTACCAATTAATATCTCCCTAATATTTGACTAATTAACATTAATTTTTACAAAGGAATATTTACTGAGAAAATAGCTATAGCAGATATATATGTACACATCATATATATATATATATACATATAACACACACACACACACACACACGCACGCACGCACACACACACACACTAGTCCAAATGGACAACAAACTCTCTTCTATCCCTTGGTATATGGGAAGAGCGGGTTTACTCTTAAATTAGTTGCTCTAAATGTTACCCCACCAAGTTCATTTCCAGATTTGCTTTAGCCAATTTAGTTATTCCATTACTTGCAGAATACAGTGTCTTGACTGCCAGGTCAATTCATGACTGGGATGGGTCAAGTAGGTTGCTCTAGGGGAGGAAAAAAGGGAAAAAGAAAGAAACTGAATGCTATCTTATTATAAATGACCAAACTTGGCCCCAAAGATAAGGTGAGAAAATACAGGTGTGGAGCAGTACATATACTTTCAGACTTAGTTGATATGTTGGCTAGTTTTGTAGAACTTTTTTTTTAAACTTTTCCTCCTTTTTTGTTCTTTGATACAAAAGATGTCTCTTCAGAGTGGAGAAGAAATGAAAGGATATATTTGGAAATAAAGATAACTTTTAAATGAAATAATACACACAGGTACACAAATATACACACACAGACACACATATAGTTGTTGTTGTTCAGTTGTATCCTACTCTTTGTGACCCCATTTTGGCATATCTTGGCAACGATACTGGAATGGTTTACCATTTCCTTCTCTAGCTCATTTTGCAGATAAGACACTGAGGTAAACATGGTTAAGTGACTTGCCCAGGGTTACACATCTAGTAAGTGTCTGAGGCTGGATTTGAACTCAGGAAAATGAGTCTTCTTGACTTCAGGCCCAGTGTTCTATGCACTATGGCTCCACTATAGCTACTGTGTGTGTGTATGTGTATGAGTAACTTCTTCAGGGTTCTTAAACCTCCTCCTTCTATCTCTTTCAGATAACAATCACACTTTAGTGAAAAAAAATTGAGGCCTTTCTACATGAACTCTCTTGTTTCCCATTACCCTCACCTCTAAACCCTTTGGTGCATTCTTCAACCCTTTCCTCTTTCCCCCAGTTTCTGATAAGGAGGAGACCCTTCTCCTTTGCCAAGGCCAATCCCTTCTACTTGTGCCTTAATTCTGTCTTTTTCTGCCTTCCCAAAGACACTTGCTAATTGGGCTGCGAGCTCCCCATTAGACTCTGAGCTCTTCATAAACAAGGATTGTCTTTTGCCTTTTTCCCCCATCTCCAAAATTTAGAACAGTGCCTGACAGATTTTAGTTGCTTAATAAATGTTTATCAGCTGACTAGAATATTCAGCCTCTTCATATCTATATTAGTTCTTTCCCTACTGTCTTTCAACATATTCAGTTTTCTCCATTCTTAAAAACAAACAACTTTCACTAAATCCTAATGCCCCCAAATGCTGCCCTCTTAAATCTCTCCTCCCATGCTCAGCCCAACTCCTAGATATGAAGTATTCACATCTTTTCCCTCCACTCAATCTTCAGTCCTTTGCAATCTGTGTTCCTACCTCATCATTCAACTAAAAGTACTATCTAAAAAGCCCCCAATAATTTCATAGTTGCCTAATTTGATAATCCTTCCTTCACCCTAAACCTTCTTGTCCTTCTGCTGCCTGTGACAGAGATCGCCATTCTTTCCTCTTGGATACCTTCTCTTCTCTGGATTTCATGACACAACTCTCTTCTGGTTCCCCACCTCCTCCCTCTCTTTTCACTCCTCAGTATCCTTTGAAGGTTCATCATCTCTATAATGTCCCCTGTGTGTGTTCCCTAAATATCAGTCCTACCCTCCTTAGTTTTCTTTTCTCTACACTTTGTCTCTTGGTGACTTCAGCTCCCCTGGGCTTAATTACCAACTCTATGTTAATGATTCCCAGATGTGTGTGTGTGTGTATGTGTGTGTGTGTGTGTGTCTGTGGGTGTGGGTGCGTGCGTGTGTGTGTGTGTGTTTATGTATCCAGCTAGTCTCTCCTGAGCTCTTTTTGCATTTTATAAGATGCAGCTTAAGCATCACCTTCTACATGAAGCCTTTTCTGATCCTTGCAACTGTTACTGTTCTCCTTTTCTCTGAAACTATCTTTTTAGTAGAGTACCCCTTTAGTAGTTTCAGAGGGAAGGCATTAACAATTGCAAAGATCAGAAACTATGAAAGTATTTTAGATTTATTCTGTTTACATTTATTCTGTATATCCTTTATGTGCTTATTTTGTCTCTCCTTAGAATGTAAACTCCTTGAGAGTTGTATTTAATATAGTAACTAGCAAATAAGAGATACTTAATAAATAATAAGTGACTGCTTCATCAATATCAAAGTCATCTACTGATATTTTGAAGCATCTACCCTCTTCCTTTTTTAAATGTATATTTTTCTTTTAATACCGTGGGTATGATTTTTCTATGATTTTTCTCAATTTTTCAAAGCTCACTAATGACAGCTCACAGATGCCAGTTTTTTTTTTAGTACTTTTGGTATGTTAGAATGTAGTGTCAGGCAGAGAGATACTCCCTTACCATTCTCTTACTTATGTTAAGTTTTACCTGTTATTTTTGATCTATCCTTCCTTTTAAAAAACTATTAATGTGTTTTGTTATTATGTGACACACATTTACAGATTACTCCTTGTTCATGAGAGATCTCTTGTAACTAAGCAGAAAAGTTAAATAAAATTACTAAGAAAGTGACCTCTTCAGAAAGTACATACATTTTACATTTATGGCACCATCACCATTATCTCCATTTGAAAAAAGAAAAGAAAAAATAATTTCTTGTAACAAATATGCAGAGTCAAGTAAAAGAAATTCCCTCAATGGCTGGATATACTAAATTCTGCACCCTCAATATGTCACTTCTCTGTAATGGATAGCATGTTTCATCATTGGTGTTCCGGAACTGTGAATAGATATTGTGTTGATCATAGTTCTTAGTTCTCAAAGTTGTTTGTTTTTACAGTGTTGTTATCATATAAATTGTTTTCCTGATTCTGCTCATTTCATTCTTAATGAATTTATAAAAGTCCTCAATAGTGGTCACTTAAAAATATTGATGTCATGGTATAAATTGCTCTTCTAGTTCTGTTTACTTCATTCTGCATCAGTTATACAGCCATTTAGTGGAGCTTGGGCACAGACCAAAAATTTTGGGCCCCTCTGGCTCAGAGTGAATGTCAATGGTTACTGTTTCTCTTTTGACTGGCAACCCTGAGGGTCTTCTCCTCCCAGTTTGATTTTTTTTTTCTAATTAAAGGGGCCATCCCTTGACTCACTTCTAAAGAGGCCTATGGGTGTTACCTCACTCTGAGTACCTGAAAAGGCCTTAGCCTAAAAGGGCCATGGTCTCCCATTGCATCCTGGGCCATCTCCAGTCATCCTGATGAATATCAGGTCACTGGATCCACATGGCTCTGGAGGAGAAAGTGAGGCTGGTGACCTTGCACAGCCCTCCCTCACTCAAATCAAAATCCACTGCAAGTCATATCATCATTTTCCTGATGTCACGGTCCTCTTCAAAAATAAGGGACAAACACAACAACCCCAGCTAAGACGATACTTTAAAAGAACATGTAAGTTTCCATGTTTTTTCTCTTTGTACTCCTCCACCCCTTCTTTCATCCAAACACAACCCAGAGTCTAGAATAGCATGAATGCCCCAGTATAATCTCTAAAAAATAAGCAAGTCTTTACTCCCCAAAAACAGGACACACACACACACACACACACACACACACACACACGACACAGTGGCTAGGGCCTGAAGTTAGGAAGACTTGAATTCAAATTCAGCCAAAGATACTTGCTAGCCATGGGTTCCTGGGCAAGTTTCTTAATTTTGCTCAGTCTCAGTTTTCCTCATCTGTACTGTATCTAGACTTGGTAGCCTCTAAGGTCCCTCCAATTTTGAATCTGTCTATGGTGCTATAAGCTCTTCATTTACCCACTCAGTTTCATGGTGGATCATTCCATCTGGTCCTTTTCCAGATTTAGATAAATCTTTCTGATTTCTTAACCGAAACCACTGTCAGAATTCAAGGTAAGTCAGAGACAAAATGGCTGTTTCTTGAAAAGGCAAAATAAAGGTTAACTAAGGCTCAAAAGGCACAGTAACAGTAGCAAGGTCCAAAAGGAGACCTGGATATTTGGAATCTTGAGCTCGATCTTCACATTATCTTTTTCTTCTCTAATAGATGTCTCTCCCTTCCCTCTCTTTTCCTTCCCTTCCCTCCCCTCTACTCCCCTCCCCTCTTTTTCCCATCCCTCTCCTTCCTTGCCCTCTTCTCTCTTCCCTTTCCTTCTCTTCCTCCCCCCTTCCCCTCTCTTCTCCTCTCCCAGAAACTCCTTAGAGGCAGTTCTAACTAGAAGAGTAATAACTAGACATCTTGGCAGCTGGGTTGGCATTTGAGGCATACAACATTAATTATGCCTTAAAACTGAGCGTGGTAAAGAGATGATCCTAGCATACCAGACATTCATGAGAAGACAGACACCCATGATGAGAAAAACCTGGGGATTGAAAGATTACGCTTTTAATATCATCATTTTATTTTATTTTTTCATTATCTAAATTTCCATGCCCGCAGGAAGAGCCTCAGTCACCTTGCCCAAGTTGAAACTCTCTTAACTAGCCTTTAAAACCAGTTCTGGAAAATAGAAGCTCCTTACTGTCTGCCATACGCATACCCGTTACTTTTTATAGTCTCTCTTTGGCCCTGGCTGCTTTGACATCCAGAGGCAAAGCTATTTTAGACACAATAGTTAAAATCAACATGGTGTTGCACTGATTAAATGAGTTCTTCTGTGGCCTTCACTCTGAAATGGTATCTTTTTGTTGTCAGAAACTCATCCCAACTTTCTAACTTACTCTGAATACAATGGCCTTCAGCCCAGACTAATAAAATCTACTTTGACCCAAATCGACCATTCTCAGATACATTCTTTCAAGTGCACAAAGACCTGAAGGAGGGCAGGGACCAGCCAGGCCTGCCTGTGATAGCAAGCTGTTCCTGTGGGAGCCTCACAAAATGCATCTGAATCTGAGATTTACAGCCCTTCTATCTCCTTAAACATAGGCAATATTTGCCAGCCAAGTTTTTAGGATTGTTTTTACATCTCTTCTTTCTAGAAAAAAGTGGGATACACGAATTGGAAGCTAAGATATTTATAGTAAAATAACTTATTAATTCTGTATTGTTTTTACATGAATGACTTATTTCTTTTATTCTAGTGTTAATGAATTGATGAGGTCTGGAAAACCTTAGAACAGCCTAACTGTGCCAGCATAAACAGCTCTGAAAATAAATCCCTCACCTCCCTGCATCTCCAACAATGACTTAACAGTTTGAAAACAGTATATAAATCATGGTTCGATTGGGAGGTTGTGTGTGCCTTAGCAATGGACGGAGAGATGGCTACATCTCAGGTTCTCAGGTAAGTATTTCATGTCTAAAGATGGAGCCCAGTCTGTGATAGCTAGGGTTTTAAATTGAAAAACTGGGAAGGAATCCAGGTGCCACCAAATGTCATGAAGTGTTGCCATGACTAGTAAAAGGATCCCAAGGGAACAGGGTCCTGGTCACCAGGGAAATTTTAAAAAGTATTCAAGGAAAATGGAGCAGGTAGATAGTTTTCATCAGAGTCTATCCAATAGCAGGAAAGCAAAAAAAAAAAAGATTTAAACAAAAGACCCATAATAAATTTTGGTGATATACAAGACCAGTCCAAAAATGTATGATTTCCATCTGTATAGAATCATGCGCTGCCAGTAGTAATGTTTCCATATGTTAAACAAAGGAGAAGTGCAAAGCATAATGGAGCAGGACAATTACTGTAATCAGTTAGAGAAGGAAACTGACAGGATTTCCCAAATGATTCTCAATAGCAGTAGGCAGCTAGGTGGCTCAGTGGATAGAGCGCTGAGCCTTGAGTCAGGAAGACTTGTCTTCCTGAGGACAAATCTGGCCTCAGACACTTGCTAGTTGTGTGACCCTGGGCAAGTCAACCTTTTTTTTGCCTCAGGAAGATACATGAAAGGTAGCCAATGATTAGTTAAAATAGAAAAAGGACCCCCTATAGATTGTGAAGTATATTATAACCAATGATGAATTCCCCACAAAAAAGATTATAGGAATATTATCAGGGACATGTATTAACATCAATGGCAGTCAGATGGTCATATAGCCAGAGTGGAGGAAAACCAATGTTCCATTGGTACCTCACAAAGGCAAAATATATTGGGGAAAGCCCCCAGCTATTTCAGGAAATTCCATTACGCAGGATTTATGGGAGGACGTGGACAAGAGATAGACAGGCATGTATGGGTTGTGAGCTGTGTAAATGGAGGGATGACCATTGTTGGTAAGATCATCTTATGAATGAAAAACTATTTATTAAGTCCTTCCTATATAATTAATGCTATGAAAACTAACTCTATGTAACTAGCAATTTGGGACAGCTTTTCTAAATGCACCATCTTTGAGCTATGCAAGGCTGCATGAGGTCTTAGAAACAGGAAACCTGAGGATATGAAATCTGGCTCTGACTACTCATATGACCTTGGGAAACTTCCCTGAATCACAATTTCCTCATCTGGAAAATGGGGGTATTAATGCTAGTATTACTACTATGACAGAGAAAACTGTTATAAGAAAATTCCTTAGTCCTAATGCACTCTACAGGGCACCCCAAAAATCTGAGTATGGTTTTATTCTTTAATAGCTTAAAAGCCTTAATGATTTTTATGCTTTAATAGCTTAAAACTGCACTTGTATTTTTGGGACAAGATGTGAGGTATTATCACTGCTTAGGTTCTGCTGAGCACAACTATGATGTCATTGTGAATTACACAAACACTCTCATCTCGCAACTCTCTGGTGACTTTACCTGTCACAAGGCATATATTCAGTACCAGGATTCTGAGTGGCTATAACAGGGTGGCCTGGAAGGCAAGAGAATCAGAGTAAAATAGATGTCATAAGTGATTAGGGAAGAGGTGTCAAATAGTCAATCCCTGGGCAGCATGTGGAACACAGCACTCTTCAGCGCTCTCAAACCAGATTAAAATGTAATTGAAATATTTAACAAAATAAATGAAAATACCATAAAATATAGGTAACATTACATTTTAATACTAATCAATATGTAGCCCCTGGTTCTATTTTAGTTTGATGCCACTTGCATGGAGAAGAGAGTACTGGATCTGGATTCGAAAGATCTGAGGACTAGGGTTCAAATTCTGACATATTAGCTATATGACAGTGAAAGTCCCTCATCTTTTTAGGGATTTGACTTCCTTATCTAGAAAATGAAGTTAGACTTGACCAGGGGTAGGGAACCTGTGGCCTTGAGGGCACATGTGGTCTTCTAGGTCCTCAAGTACAGTCCTGTCACTGAATCCAAAGGGCTGCACTTGAGGACCTAGAGGACCACATGTGGCCTTGAGGCTGCAGCTTCCCCACCTCTGGACTTGACAGTATCTACAGTTTCTTCCTATCTATGTTCCTGAGATATAGTATGACTAGAGTAGAAGAATATGGGACCAGAATGAAGAAGCCTATGTCAAAATAACTTTTTTGCCTTCTGTTTATACAAACGATTTATGCTGAGCTTGTAGTCTCCTAAGATAACATAGGTGTTTTTTTTTCCCATGAGCAGCTGTCTAGCCATGTTTTCCACTCACACAACTGGGCAGTTGATTTTTTGAAATGAAATTGAAGACTTTCCATGTATGCCTATGAAACCTTATCTTATTCAGTCTGGCCCCTTATTCAAGCCTGTCAAGATACTAACAACAATAGCCTGCATTTTAATGTTTGCAAAGCACTTTCTAAATACAACCTTGGGAGGTAGATTCTATTGTTATCATCCTCATTTTACAGATGAAGAAACTGAGGTAGACAGACCACAGCTGGTAAATTCCTAAAGCTTGACTTAGGTCTCTGACAGCAGGCCCAACATTTTTACCACCTAGCTACTTCTAAATATTTCTAGGCTCTCCAGATCATGGTTCAATTGCCTGGCCTTTAGAGACGTGGATTAAATTTATTGTGCTTGTGTCACTAAATCATAATGTGAAGTCATATGACTTCACATAGAGATAAAATTGATCAAAACTATGGATTAATACTAAATTTGTTTTGTGGTTGGTAGGCTGTGTGCCTGATAAAATAAACTGAATTTTAACTTGGTTCAAACTGAAAAAAGTCTTATTAATAACAAAAAAAGACCTCAGATTTTTCCCCCTCCATCTATGATGGTTATATGGTCCATTATAGAGCTGTAAGTAGAACAGTAATAAGACTTGTATTTGTATTTGGTTATCTGTCCCTCACTACCTATGTGACTTCGGGCAAAGATTTTATTTCCTTTGGCCTAAGTTTCACTTTCTACAAAATGAGTAGGTTGGACTAAATGATCTCTAAGGTTCTTTCCAGCTGTAGAACTATGATCCAGTAATAGGGAAACCCTTAGTTCAAAGAGTCAATCATACTGGACTCTTCCTCTAGGGTGGATATTGATTACATGTCCTGTGCCTGCCTGAGGGGTGAGTGATGGAGTAGTTGAGAACAAGAGATAAAAGTTTAGGGTTCTTCTGGCTTCTATCTTTGACTGAGAATAAGCTCCATTCTAATCTCTCTTTAGGTCACTTAAGGGAGAGAAAGACTCTGGAAAGAAACTGACATGTAGAGCTTTGATCATGTCCCTTTCCCTAGCTTGCTACACTACTTTGTGGAAGTTCCCATTGGGTGATATCTGAGTCAGTCTCTCTCTCTCTCTCTCTCTCTCTCTCTCTCTCTCTCTCTCTCCTTCTCTCCCTCTCCCTCTCCCTCCCTCCCTCCCTGTCCCCCTCTCCCCCTCCCTCTCTCTCCCTCTCCCTCTTCCCCCCCCTCTCTCATTGAATTATCTCACTCACAAAGGGAAAGCTCATTCAATCTCTATCATCTGGCATGTATTCTCATATGTATATTTTCTTTGATTTCTATTTTGCTGTTGACTTGGGTGAATGAGTTATTCACCATTTGCTACGTGTGTTCGTCACAGGACTGGCATTTGGTGGTGAGAGTTGTTTTGGATAGAGCTTGGTATACTCTTTCTCCATTCAGAAATAATGATAGATAGCCTCACTTGAACTAAAACTTGCTTCCCCTAGACTAACAATATTTAAAGAAGTAAATAGATATCATTCTAGTACAGTACCTCCTTGTCTCTGAGGAGAAGACAATAATTGGTCAAACAAAACAGTAAACTGACCTTACAATAGTTTTTTTTTGTTATCATTGTTTTAACTTTAGGTTTTTCAACTGTCAAATCAGGGTATGGTGTAGAATAAATTCCTTTCAACTCTAAAGCTGTGCTTGTATGACAGCTTATAAATTTCAGGATGAATATAAGAAATTGGGTGTTTTATAGAGAGTGGGAGAAGGAATCTAACTTTATTTTTAATTTTTCTTTTTGTTATTTGTTTGTTTGTTTTTGGAATCTCGCTTCCAGTAAATTGCTCTTTCTATGTAGAGTGGAAGAATAGAACATGGGACAATATCTTTTATAATGAAAGGACAAAATATGAAGAACTTTAAATGGTGATGTCAGAAACATTGACTCTAATGTTTGTAAATTTATAATCAAAGAAAAGATTTAGTCATTTCATCTATATATGTCAGTCTATCAGAGATAGAGTAATGTAGTGAGTAGAGAGATGGCCTCAGAGCCAGAAAAAACTGGAGTCATGCCCTGCCTCTAACTGGAACTGGTTGTGTGACTGTGGGTAAGTCACTTGACTTGCCATTTCTCTGGGTTATTTTCCAAGACTATAAGTAGCAGAGAATATGGTGATCTCCAAAGGTATGAGGGAGTTCTTTATCTGGGAGGACTTTTACAAATAAAATCATAGGTTCACTCCTTGTTTTTGTCCCTGTGTCAGTCCATCAGAACAGATCCTTGAAACTTTCAATATGTTGGATTTCATATTTGATATTGGGTCCAACTTCTTTGCCTAAGAGCTTTACTAAATGTCTTTCACTGTCAATATTAACACTTTCCATTTTTAAATGGAAGTATCACCTCTATTCTTTCTTTCCATTCTCACAACCATCACCCCGAGTCTGGTCACCTTTGCCTGGAATGCCTAGATCATTTCAGCATTAACCTTGCCTCCAGTCTCTCTTCACTGTCAATATATTCTGTGCACTGATTCTAGGTGAATCCCCCTATAGTGTAGCTCTTACCATGATACAGCCATGGCTACACTCTGGCCTTCTGGGACATCCTTCCATTTGAGAAATTTACAGTCTCAACAATTTCAAGGGTCTTCTGAATACAAAATTTCTGTATACAGCTGTCCTGTATGCCATCACTCCTTGCTCAAGAGACTCCAGGCCTTCTTAGAGAATGCTTATTGTCTGTTTCTTCAAATTTAAACTTTTCAGTCCAGAATTAATAACCTCAAGTCTATCAAGTAGTAAGCTTCAGCTGATCATTAGCATGAAAATTCCTTGTAGGAAGTGACTTTTTGTGGTTCTGCCTTTCTTTGTGTCTCCAGCACTTAACATGATGGCTAGAACATAGTAAATGCTTGCTGATTTGTTGACTTGATATCTTGAAACCATCAGACTATAAATCCAGACCACATTTGAAAAGGAATACTTGCTAAAATATGCCTAACAAGAAAATTAGGAAAAATCCCTATCTAGATCACTTTCAAAGCTAGAGAGGGTCTTTTTGACCCCAGAAGACAGAACTGAGAACAAGGAGTAGAAGAGACTGATGTGTGCTGGATCCAAGGGAAACCAGACATGTCTAGAAGTAGAAGAGATTGGAGAATGGGTTCTCCTTCACTGGAGGTCTTCAAGCAGATGACGGAGACTGCTTATTGGATGTGTAGAAGGGATTCTAGGCCTGGTAAAAGATGGCCTTTAAGGTGCCTTCCAGCTTTTAAGTTCTGTGAAATGAGATGATGTATCTAAAGGGTATTTGCTTCTGTCTAAGACCTATTTGTTTGCATTCCCTTTGGAAGGCTTCATGGAGGGAGTCTGATGAGCTGGGCCATTAATTTTGATAAAAACCTAATTAATATATGTAACACATATAAATATAGAGTAAACCATTGCGTGGTAAACTCATTCACATCCAAGGAATAGACTAACAAAGTAAAGGAAGAAATGATTTTAGTTCCTTAGAATGTGAAGCCATGAAGAGTGATCCAAGCAGTTTGGCAGTAGGAAGCTCTGAGAAGGTAAGGGAAAGACCGAAGGTTCTGGGTAATTCTTGGAATGGGTGGCAGTGTGAATAGAGGATAGAGGGGGCAGCAGGTCCAAACGGTGAAAAAGAGAAAGGGAGAAGGCCCAGACCTTTGCCAGCTTCACAGCCTGTCCATAATTGACATGTCTGTGAATGTTCCAATTTAATGCATTCCAGATTAGAGAGAAATTATTATGTTCTGTGTGTCAGCCAGTTAGTGGTAGAACTCATCCTATATAAGGTCCTTGAGGGCAGGGCCCATCTTGCTTTTGTATTTGTACTTCTAGTAGATGGTATCCCCAAGCAGAGTCCTGAGTACTTGGTAAGTTTTTTCATTCATTCATCCAACCATCTATAATAGTTCCAGGGGTGGGGAACCTGTGGCCTCAAGGCCAAATGTGTTCCTCTAGGTCCTCAAGTGCAGCTCTTTGACTGAATCCAAATTTCACAGAACAGATCCCCTTAATAAAAGACCTGGTGATTAAACCTCACTTTTTAAAAAAAATTTGATTTTGTGACCTTCCATAAAGCTCAAGCCCTTAACCTAAAAGGATGAAGAACAATATATCTCTAAATAAAGCTCTTTACCTTCTGCCTCTTCCCTAAAAATAATTTCAAAGCCATAAGTAGGAATTTGGATGCTGTGAGAAAATGCCATAATTAAGTGTGGTGAGAAAAAAGAACTACTGGAAAGGTTGTGCCATTGGGGTGGTTGAAGGAGGCAAGGCAGAGTAGGAGTTTATCTCATCCTAGTATATGGTAGCTTCCAATTTGAACCAGTTATTTTTGCTAACTAGATACTGAATGATGTTGCTTCTGTGCTACTGAAGGAATGCAGATTCTGCCAGCACTCTACATTTGGCACCCTGGAACAAAGCCCTGATCACCTCATCTTTGTTATAACTCTGATTCATATTACATATACATGTAATTTTTTTCTTCAGTGTTTATGGGTATGACTACTTCACTCCTGTAAAAAGAATGATCATAGATTCAGAGCTGAAAGGGACATTAAAGGCCATCAAGTCTGCTGAATGCTATTTCCTGGGCACTGACATGGGGAACTTCATTCCAACTTTATGGGGGAAAAAAGTTCTCTTGGCATCTGCCGCCTGCTAACCAATTTTCAATCTATTGCATTTCTAAGCAACAGATGAAACTATTTTCTGAGTATCCCATGACTCCTCCTCTCAGATAATAACTAATATCTCTGCCAAAAGAAAATGCTTCTATGTGAAGAGGTTGTGAATAAACAGATTTTTAACTTGCTTAGAATTTCAAACCCTTCCTTGGAGCTGCTTTCTTTGCTATGTGGATCATTGGTTGTTTTCATGTAAATGAGGTAATTGACTAAGTCAGACATTCACAACCACAAAGTGGAATTTCTAAGGCAGAAAGAGGAAAGGGCAAATGAGTTATGATTATTTGTTTGAATCATCATTGTGTGTTAGAAAAGATGCCAGTGTGTGCAGATGGTAATTCCATCTCTTACTGGCTATAATTTTAGAGCATCTGAGAATTCTCACCTTTCTCTGGAAGGTGAAATTCATAATGACATTTTAGTGCCAACAGTAGGTCATGGTTCCTTCTTGAAGGATTGCCCATTTTTGCAGGCTGCTTTGTTTTCAAAAGCAGCCTCAGGAAAAAAGGTCACCTCATTCAGGGAATGATGTCCAAGGCCAAGGACTTAAAAATAACCAGTGGCCTGTTCTATCAATTCATGACTACACCTGTTGGCTCTATGTTTATCCAGCCTGCTGTATTGATAGAAACAACCAACTTGTAACCAGCTCAAGCCTATTGGAGTTGGGATAGTGCCAGGACAAGCTTCTTATTCAATTGGCTGTAGGTTTCTCTTTCATCCCCTCACTCCCCCAAAACATTGCTATATCTGGTTATTGACCATATAGAAGGCAGGAAGCAGTCTGAAGATTGCTTATGTTAAGGAATTTAATCAAATGTATGATACATCTTTTAAAACCCAACCCTATTTGCCATGGTGCCAGTTCTCTGCAAGGCCAGCATCTGTAGATTCTGGCTCAGGCATGCTATTAGGGTGGAAAAATATTCTAAAAGAATGTTTTTAGAGGGATAGTTTGTACTGCTACAGTCATTGTTGTTTTGAGTATGAACTCTGACCAGAGACTTGAAGAAAGTTCAAAAGAATAAAGGAAGTGAGATGATTCCACCATGGAGAAAAGGATTAGTACAAAAGAAATATGAAGCTTTTCAGACAAATAAGAGTGAACAGCTGGTCTCCATCACTACCAATGATGAAAAAAATAGAAAATTACCTTTCTTAAGTCATAGACTGGAGGTGAGGACGAAATGGATAAAAACAATTCCACCGTGAAACTTGCTATCCTTTTCCCTTGGTTGAACTAAATAATTTCTAGGATCCCTTTCAACTTTGGGATTCTCTGATTCTATGAAGAAATAATTCAATTTAATTCAACTCCACAAACATTTATTAAGTGCTTACTTTGTACAAAAAACAGTGCTAGGTGATGTGGTCTGATAATGACTGATGCAGCTTAAGGTATTTCCCCCAACTCTCTCCCAAATAAATCTAGCTAAATAAAGGTACGTGTTCTTTGTTTGTACATGTTTTATAGGTATCTTTTGTTTTTATACCATCTACATTTTACAATATATGTTTTTCCACTCTTCCCCTTCAGGAGGGCCATGCCTTAAACCAAAGGATAAAAAAAGAGGAGAAAACACTTCTGCAAAACTAACTACCCAACACATCCACCAAGTCTGACAGTGTCCCTCACTCAAGACTTCTGCCTCTGCAGAGTAAAGTAGGCATTATAATTTCATAACATACAATTCTGAACATTTTAGTGTTGTCCTTTCCTTTACCTTGTTTCATCTTCATGCATATTGCTTTATGTGTTCAACTTATTTTACTTTGCGTCAGTTCATATAAACCTTCCCATGCTTCTCGTAGCACAATCATCTTTTCTTATTGTGTAGTACCTTTCCATGTACCACAGGCTATATTGAGCCATTCCCCAACTGATGAGCATCTCCTTTGTTTCTAGTTTATTACTGCCACAACAATACTGCTACATACCTTCTGGGGGTATATGCCCAGCAGTGGTATCTCTGGAACCCGGCTATTGTTACAAATTGCTTATGCTTCATATTGTATCAGGGAACAAGGACAAATTCATTATAATAGAAAGCATTATGACATAGCTCACATTCTCACAGAACCTTAAGGTTTCCAAAGCAGTTTACATACATTATCTCATTTGATCCTTATAATGACCTTGTAACGTAAGTGTAATTATTATCATCTTAAAATTGAAGCATGTGAGAGTCAAAGAAGTTGTAAGCTAGGGTCTTTCAGCTATTGAGTGTCTGAGGCAGGATTTGAGTGAGGTCTTCCTCCGCCCAAATCCAGCTCTTTCCTCACTCTATGACATTGTAAAGAATTCTATCTTCAGCAAACAAGTCATTTCATCATCTCCTAACCTTTCAAGGATGGAAGGTTGTGTTCTTGCCCACATCCTGGCCTGAGCTCAAAGTGGGGAAGATGGAAACATTGGGATGGTAATTTGTCCTTCACCTCAGGAACACCAAGTATTTGAGATTGGGAAACTGATGTTGCTTGACACAGGAATTTGGCCCCACACAGGAAGCCTGCTTTTGCGCAAGAGGCAAAGAAGAACTTAGCCTGCAGCAAATCCCTAGCCAGAAATGGAGACCAATCCAGACCTGGCTGAGGCTGCGACAATCATTTGCTTTGCCAGGGAAATGTAAAGCTCCCTCTCGGTGTTTAGTAAGTATAAGGATGTTCCTTTCCAGTGGCTTTTATCTGCCCTGCCCTTCCTGGTCCTTGGCTTTCTTGCCCTCTCCATCACCCACTGCCAACTTCCAGCTAAAATCTTCCTGGTGCAGAGAGTTGAAGGTCTCTGATAGGGCCACAAAGTAGGATCATGCAAATCATAGAAAGGGAGGAGAATATTAAAAAGGACCATACCTTGGCAGGAAAGACACAGTGGAAAAAAAAAGTTTTAGATTTGGAGTCAGAGAACCTTGGGTTCAAATCTCAGGTCTGTTACTTAATAGGTATATGATTTAGATCACTTAACTTCTACAGAATTCACTATCCACATCTTTTTTTGTTTATTCATTTTTCAGTTGAGTCTGACTCTTTGGGACCTCTTTTGGGATTTTCTTGGCAAAGATACTAGAATGGTTTGCTGTTTCCTTCCCCAGTTCATTTTATAGTTGAGGAAACTGAGGCAAACAAAGTTAGTGGCTTGCCCAGGGTGGCACAGCTAGTAAGTAAATGGATTTGAATTCAGGTCTTCCTGACTCGAGGTCAGACACTCTATTCACTGTACCACCTAGCTGCCCTAAATCTATAAAATGAAAGAATTGGGATAGATGTTCGCTTCCAACTCTAGATCATGTTCATTTGGTCCTAGCATAGGGTGTGGCTTGTAGAGTGGCTTTGCCAAAAGTATTCTTGTCCACTAGCTTCCCTTTGCTTTTTGAAACTAACATTTTTGGACACCTATGCACACTTCCAACAGAGCCGTTGGTGGTAGTAGTATCATTTGTCATGTCCCGTCCACGTATTGGATAACATCATCCTAATTTGTCCAGCAATCTGGGGAAAAAACCAACAACAACAAACCATTGCTAAATAGTTCCTGGTGAAGTGATAACGTCAATAATATCTAATAACAATAATAGTTAGCATTTTATAAGAGTTTAAAGTTGGCAAGGGGTTCAACATGTTATCTCGTTTTTTTGCACAACAGCCCTATGAGGTAAGGTTCCATTTTTCAGATGATGAACCTGAGGCATAGAGAGGTTGTGACTTGTCCAGAGTCACACAGCTAGCAGGTATCTGAGAAAATATTCAAACTCAGGACTTCTTGACTCCAAGCCCAACCCATCTTCCACTGCATCCCCTAGTTGTCTACTTTTATCAAGATAGAATCAAACTAATTTTAGTGGAAAGCAGAACTTTGGATCTCTCTTATCATAAAAGAAAACAGAAAGACTGAGCAAAAATCATACTTTATTATGAAAGTATCAAAATTAGTATTACTTCTCATTTCCTTTGTATTGATTTCACAATGTAACTGATTTTTATGCAGTATTAATTTTATGTTTGAGTATACATCTATTTTAACACCACCTTGCTATATCTTTGAGTTGAGCTTGGGAATTTAACTTTCTTTCTGAGTTATTTTAAAGGTATAATTAAAGGAAAAGTTGTCTCTCATACCCTTTGCCCCTGCACTTTCTGCTTATTGTCTTTAAGTGCCAGTAAGTTAACCTGGTGCCATCTCTAAAAGGGAAGTTTGTCCTTACCTGTCTTTGTTCAATTAGGGGAGATATTATCTCCTCCAAGGGAACAGCAAGTCTGGTAGTACTCATCTCCTAGCAAAGATGGGGATGAGTCCCATAAAACAACCAACATTCCTTAATTGTCAGAGATGGGCATGATTAGCTTCACCTGAATGCCAGCCCATTTTCTTAGCTGAGCCAATTTTAATGTTCCACTACTACCTAGACCCTCTTCTTTCCTTTGTGTCAATAAAGAGGTTCCCCCTCCTCATTGATGTTGCTGGCTTTACTGAGGTGGTCAGTCTGACCTGCTTTGTTAACAGTTACAGCCATCAGTGTTAATAACCCGATCTTGCTCAGAGTCTGTACTTCAGTCTTCCTTTATTAAATTTACTCACAACAGTTGCTAGAACATATTGGGGCTTGGACTTCCCACTGGTTTGATGTATATAATGACAAATCATAAGGTCATAGATACAGAACTGAAAAAGGGATTCAGAGACTATCCAGTCCAAGATCCAATTCTTACAGATGAGGAAACTGAGACTCAAATAGAACTGACATGTCCAAGACTAGAGAGGTAGTAAGCCTTGGAGGTGGGATTTGAACCTATGATCTCTGACTCCAGAGCTGATGTACTTGATATTCTCTTTCAGTTCTAACATTCTGTTATTCTATTAGTCTATTGTTTCTTTCCTTCATTTTCTTTTCTGAGGACTCAGAATCTGTACTCCAAGCTAGTTTTTACATGCCAATGGATACAAATGTTCATGTAGGAGCATTTTCTGTTGGCTGTGATTTTAGCAGTAAATTTGGTCCATACCACTTATTTCTTTTCCTCTGAAGGATTAAGTATGGGGTGAAGTCCCCTCACTTATAGTCTATGAATAAAGAATTTTAGAACTTATATAACTCAGTATCCTAAAGGGTACCATGACCCTCAAGTCAAGAGGATTAATTTCAGTTAGGAGGCCCAACAGGATTCTAGGATTTGAGACACAGAATCTCAGAGTTGGATGGGGCTTATTCAGCCTATACCTAAATAAAGATCTCCTTCCTAAATGTGACCAACAAACTGAAATCCAGCCTTTTTCTTATGGGTTCTACTGGGGGAGGGGAGGTGGGAGACAACAGTCAGTCAACAAGCATTTTTCAAGTAGTTACTATATGCCATGTACTGTGCTAAGAACTGGGAATACAAATACAAGCAAAAAGAAAGACAATTCTGGCCCTCAAGAAGCTTACATTCTAATGGGGAAGATTACATAAAAAGGAACCTGAAAGGGGAGGGCAAGAGGTCAAGAAGGAACCTGGTACAAGGACACTATGGAGAAGGCCTAATGTATGCAGCCTGGTGAGAAATGAAGAGTTGACTGGCCTGGGAGCCCTCCCTGAATGGAGGCTCTGGGAAGAACTCATAGTCCTCCAGTTAGAAGGAGGGGGCCCAGGATCAGAGGAGTACAGCCAAGTGAGCCTCAAATCTCTGCAAGCAGCACATTTCATGAAATATTTGGAAGTATTTTCTATCCTTGGAGCCTAAATTTAAGTCTTTGCAGCATGGTTTCTTGTTCTCTTTATAGGGCCAAGTTGAATAAGCCTAATCCCTTTCCTACATAATGCCCCAAGAGTAAACTGAGGCAGTAGTTAAGTGACTTGCTGTCATGTCCTTCTAGAGTTTACTCTTTAATCCTTTGCAGACAGGAGTTTAAGGCCTGTGATCATCTTGATTGCCATCCTCTGGTCATTCTACAGCTTGTCAGAGTCCTTTAGAAAATGTGGCACCCAGAAATCAAGATAATATGATAGATTCAGCTTGACCAGGGAAATATACAGAAGCATTAACACTCCACAGTTTTGGACAATAGGCCATTTTTTCCACTGTTCCACTTTGCAGCCAGCCAATGACAATATTGACTACTATTTCTTTTTTGGGTGGGGGGACTCTATTTTATACATTTGTTATTGTTGTTGTTCAGTCAATCAGTCATGTCTGACTGTTTGTGACCCTATTTGGGGTTTTCTTAGAAATACTGGAGTGGTTTGCCATCGCCTTCTCTGGATCATTTTACTGATGAGATAGCTGAAGCAAAAAGGTTTAAGTGATTTGCCCAGGGTCACACAACTAGTAACTGTCTGAGGCTAGATTTCAACTCAGGTCTTTGCACACTGTGCCACTTCGCTGCCTATTTTATACATATATACACATATATTTATGTATGTGTATACATATATTCACACATATATATTTACAAATTGAGATAAAGTCATCTAATGGTCCATTGATTAGGTACTGTTGTCAATCATCAAATCAACAATGCAGAGATAGTTAACCATAGTTTTATTACACTTAGAGACTAGGCTCAACTGATCGTGTGTGAGAGTCAGCAAGCCCAGCACAACACTTTAAGCAGCCTTATTTATCATGTGACTACATAAGCAGCATAAAAAACAATACTATAAGAAACAGGAAAAGAAGATCACAATATACCACTAGAAACAAGCAACAGAAAAGGGAAGATAAGAATGCCTGCCAGGCGCTCAAAATTGGAGCTCCAGTTTGTTTCCCAGCTTTCATCTTACAGGTGGTTTGATTTGTCTTTTAGGACTAATGTCCAAAAGTCCAAAGTAGACTGGCAAATTGTCCTCATCTTATCACAGTGGTACCAAGAAGTCTGAGCCAGAAATTCTCTTGTCACACTATCTATATCTATGTACAGGGCATCCTAAAAATCTTAGTGCAATTTGAAGTTTTATACCTTCAAGCTTTAGTAGCTTTAATAATTTTATTATTATATCGTATATTATATACGCTGTAACATAGAATATGATTGTCATAATATATTATTAATTAATATTATTATGAAACTACCCGTAATTTTATTTTGAGATTTATTGAAACTGAAAACTGAAATTGAAAATTTATTTTGAGACACCATATATGTGTGTGTGTGTGTATGTATGTATGTGTGTGTGTATACATGTGTTGCTGTTGTTTGCCCTTCAATCTTGAAGAGTACCAATGACATCACGAGGGTTATTTCTTGACTTGTGAATGAACTGGCTATAAGTGAGGCAGAGCTGTGAAGGTTATCAGCCTCACTCTCTCTTCCACAGTCATCAAAGTCTGCTGGCAAAACAAGGTCAAGATGACCGGTAATGGTCCAGGATGCAGTGGGTAACCTGGGCCTTTCTAAATTAAGGTCTCTTCCAGGTTTCAGTTTGTAAATATACGTGTGTGTATGTATGGATACACACACACACATATATACACATGCACATATATATATATATACATATACACACATATATACATGCATATATATACATATACACACATATACATGCATATATATATACATATACACACATATACATGCATATATATATACATATACACACATATATACAGACACACACACATACACACACACACATATATATATATGTACACACACACACACACACACACACACACATATATATATATATATATATATATATATATATATATATATATATATATATATATATATATATATATATATATATAAACATTATCCCTGGCTCTGAGGAGTTGGCAGTCCTATTGATTGTTCTTCCTATTTTAATCTACCCTGGAACCTGTGTGGCCCACTTTGAATTTATTCCTTCCTAAGAGCCGGGATTTGCACCCTCATATTTTTGTTTTATTTGCACACCCTCAAATACATATGACACTGTACATAGTACGTGCACACTCTATATCTTCCATTGTTGACTTACATTCGACTTGGATTCCAATTCCCTTAATGACAATAGCTGGCATTTATGTAGCAATTTTATAAATATGATATTATTTGATGTCCACAAAAATCCTGGGAGGGAGGTGCTGTTATTATCCTTATTTTACAGATAAACTGAGGCAAAGGCTAAGTGACTTGCCCCAGGTCACGCAGTAAGTATCTGAAACTGGATTTGAACTCGAGACTTCCTTGACTCCACTGCACCACCTAGCTGTCTCCTCTTCTAAAGAATTAATGAAAAGCGCCATTTCTGCACATAGAAAGTAAAACAAAATTGAGTGATCTGGGATAGGGATAAATAGAAAATGTTGTAATACCTGAGAAGTCTCAACAGGACTCTGTCAGCCTGTCTGGAAGGTAATACAGCATTGATGGCAACATTCATTTTAAATGAAGCTGCTCAGAGAAGTCGGTGTTATTAGGCAGATACAATGCTCTTTTAAATCAGCACTGTTTATCTTCCCCTGTGTTTCCATGTCTACATCTATGCTCTTCAGTCATGCCCTACCATGTTATTTTCCTTCTTTTATAGATTACAGATGTTGAGCTAATGGGTTTGTAGTTTTATAAAGTGGTCCTCGTCCCTCGCCTCAATATTGGTTCCACATTTGCAGGGCTATTTTTTGGAACCTTGCACAAACTCAAATGTTTATGGTTGTCACTAACCTCAGAACTAAATATGGTCTTCCCCTCCAAAATGTCAGGAGACATTTTTTCATTAGCTTCTGGAAACCAATTGGTTTTGAGCAACTTTCTTTCCCCAAGGAACTCAGTATCACTTATCCTAAAATTATCTGGTAGCTGAGTGAATTGCAGTAGACAATGTGGAAAAGCAGCATTGCAGTAGGGATGAAGGGGGGTGCCCAGCAGGGAGGACAATGCCCTCTACCTCTTTCTCTTGAGCAGTTGAGTTTAAGAGTTAAAGACAAAAAGTCACCAATGCATTCTCCATCCTTTTGGGAAAGCTAGAAATAGAGAAGGAGGAAACAGATTGGTTCAGCGTTGTAAATCCTTGATGCCTGACTGCTTCCTTGGTCCTCCTCCCACCTGCATCAGGGTACTTCATCAGATAAAAAAAGAGAGATAACTTTCCACTCACTCTTCTTCCTTTGACTCTTCTGGTGACACTATATAATGTATAGCAAAGAGGTGGAGTGCTTTTCTTTCATACCAAACAAATGGCAAAACTCTCCCAAATGGCAGATGAACTCGGTTAGCTTGTGGAGACCTCTGGTGCCATACCTGCTTTGTGACTTCTTTCCTAAGAAGTGACCAGACTTTGATTTTGATGTGTAAGTGCCTGTATTTGGATATAACCATGTATAGGGTTCCCTTTTGGGGAAAAAGCCATAAAATCCAGTGATAAGTGAAAAGCCATAAAACCTTAAACTCTGTGAAAGGTAGAAGCCTGAACATGGTGGCCTGTTAACAATCATAACTTAGATACTGAATTATACTGTAGACACTGAGTCATAACTTATGATACTATGACCTATGAAAGCCATAACAAGAATGTTGTGATATATATATGTGACTGGGACATGATCGATACACAAACTTATGTTTGGGCATAACATTGGCTTAACTCCCAAGCTCATTACTAAGCAGAAAACCAAAAATTTCCACTGATTAGTAGTAATGTACTCTCTAGCGCCTCCTCTTTTTGTTTTCTATAATTACCATGGGGATTTTGGTGATTCTTAGCAAGGATCAACTGAATTGTCTGGCTGCTGCCCCAGACCCAAGATTGCTCCTGTTTGTAAATATTCATAATGATTGATTAAACTACTACCTATAATCAGTCTGAAGATACTTGGCCTCTTCCTTTGGTATCAAAAGATCACCCTATGGTTATGTGGGAGGTACAGGGTTCCCCAGTCATGGGAATTCTGGACCTTATACCATATGAGTTCACGGGTCTATGTGGTGGAGCTGACTTGTGCCTCAGGAAGTTCCCATATTAGAGAGAATAAGGCCAGCATGAGGATGTCCGGGAATTGTTTAAGCATTGCAGAAGTGCAATAAAATGTGTACTATTTTGTGATCTTGCAAACTGCTTTATGTTTTAATACTTGTGACTCAGCCTGTGGAAGAGTATTTAAGTAGCTCTAATAGACTTCCTATGGGTCTTTGTGTCCTTTAACATTTCTTTTGTGTGTAGGAAATAAGTAGCTGTCCCATACCTAATTCATAATGTAACCTACTCACTCCTTTAGGGAGAAACTCCAAATGGGCCATATTCTAACCTTTATGTAATTTGTCCCTGAAGGACCAGTGTGGGAGTTTAATGAGCCGAAGGGTATGAATAAAAGGGGTCTCAGCTCCCTCTCATTAAAGGTCAGCCTCCCCAAGGATTGGGCCCTGGTTAGGCTACATGCATAAGTCTAGAGGGCAATGCTGTGTCCTATAGGGCCAACAGTTATTCTTTAATGTTATTTATGAATTTAAACAAACAAGCTTACTTCTGCAGTTTCCAAATCTTAAGTGGACAGATTGTTAACAGCGGCTGAATGACTTGAAAAAAGTCATTTTCAGAGAAAACACAGCATTCCCTTGCTTGTAATTAGTAACACATCTGCTCAGTGTTTCAGATAAATATCTAGGCTCCAAAATGATGTTTGTCATTTCTACCTTTACATCTGGCCCCCTCTCTCCATTCACTCTGCTATCACCCCAGTTCAAGCCCTATTCATCTCTTGCCTCTTAATTGGACTTCCTCATTCAAGTCTGCATGTTGGTGTGAGGTACAGAGTTGGCAAGAGTTTGGCAGAGGAGAAATACTTGTCTTCCTTCTTAATTTTCCAGTTTCTAAAGGAAAAAGGAATGATCACACTGCCATGATTATTCCCTGGAAAATTTACTAGGGCAAGGGTTTGGGGCAGGGAGAAAGACCAGTTCTCTAACCTTATTTATAAAATTAATTTGCATTATTCTTAGACCTAAATGTTGAAAACAGTAATGATTTACAGTTTAGAATGACAAATCTCTTTCCCATGGCATGCCAGATTCAGTTTCCAGATGTGTAGTTTGTGAAACTGAATTATTCGTCACAGGTGTCTTGGGTTATTTTTTTCCCCTCCCACTGGCATTCTGTAATTAACTAAAGAAGCAGGAGGAGACCTGCTGAATTCATTTTGGAAACTGGATACAGTTGGAACTTCAGCTGCCTATTCCTGAAGTATGTATGATCTAAAATGCTAGTATTTGTAACGTAACCTTGAGTTTGTTCACTCAGACCTGACAGGGTGATGTGGAGTCTCATGATGGATGCATGTGTTGCTAATTTGAGAAGGAAATGGTATTCTCTGGAATTCCTTCCTGGAATACATCGAGGCAATCAGGCTGTGCTAATTGAATGACCATATAAAGCTGCCCTAGGGATACATTCTTTAAGTCACCTTAAATGAAGAACTCAAGTTCTTGGCTCTGACACTTTTACTGAAATATAGAAGGCACTGATAATATTTGAATTGCTTCAGCAAGTAGAAACCACTGCACATTGAATTTGGTTGTCAAGAATAATGAGCTAAAATAGAAACAACAAAATTATTTCTTCTTACCTCTAGTGGTCACATGAAAAAAGTTCTTCCCTTATCTAACCTACCACATTCACTAATGTCTGTGGTGTTTTCCCTTCCCCTCCCTCCCATCCCCGTAGGATAGTGGCCCAAGCCTTGTTCCAAATTTTTCTATTGCTTTTGAGGGTACCATCACCCCCTCAGTCACCCAGGTTCATAACCTTGGCTTTCCCTTTGATTCCTTATTCTTCCTTACTCATATGGCCAATCAAAATCAAGTCATTTCTACCTTCACAATATTTCTCACACCTGCCCCCCTCTCTCCATTCATTCTGCTATCATCTAGTTCAAGGCCTAGTCATCTCTTGCAGTAGCCTTTTAATTGGACTTCTTTACTCAAGTCTATATGTTGGTATGAGGGACAGAGCTGTCAACAGTTTGGGAGAGGTTCTACTTGTCTTCTGGCTTCCAACTTTGAGAGAAGGTATAGGTCCTCTTCACAGAGAGGTCTCTAAAGGGACAGAAAGACTCTGGAAAGAAGTCAACATGTAAAGCAGGCAGTGCCTTGAGCACGTCCCTTTTTCCAGCTTGCCTCTAGAAAGACCTGAGGAAATTTCCCATTGGGTGACAGCAATTGAGGCTTCTCTCAGTTAAGCTGAATCTTTTTCCTAGTGGAAGAGCTCATTCACTCTGTATATTATCTGGTATATTCTCATCTATATAACTTTTCTGATTTCTATTTGCTATTGGCTTGGACAGTGGGTTTGTTTGCCATTTTCTATGTGTGATAGTTTGTGGTGTAACTGGTACTTGATAGTAATGGATTCGAACCTTTGGGATATCCCATTAAGGGATAGCAATCAGGAGAGTAGCTTGAATCCAAAGTTTATTTGCCCTAGACTAATAATACTTAAGGTGGCAGGTAGATATAACTCTAGCCTAGTATGACCTCTCTGAGGAGAGCAGAATGGCCTACCTTGTGGCCCCAATCTCCTGCTCCCAAACTGGAAGTAATAAAAGTATCCCCTGGAGAAAGATGGGAGGAAGACACTCCAGAGATATGTTTTCTTTTTTAAAAGGTTTTTAATAGTATTTTTTTCCAATTACATGTAAAGATAGCTTTCAATATTCATTTTTGTAATATTTTAGTTCTAAATTTTTTCTCCCTTCCTCTCTTCCCTCCCCCCTTCCCAAGACAGCAAGCAATCTGATATAGGTTATACTTGTACCATCATGTTAAACATATTTCCACATTAGTCATGTTGTGAAAGAAGAATCAGAAGAAAAGGAAAAAAAAACAAGAGAAAGAAAGAACAAAAATAAAAAAGTGAAAATAGTGTGCTTCGATCTACATTCAGAATCCATAGTGGGTATAGATAGCATTTTCCATCACGAGTCTTTTGGAATTTTCTTAGATCATTGTGTTGCTGAGAAGAGCTAAGTCAGTCATAGCTGATCATTGCACAATGTTGCTGTTACTGTGTACAATGGTCTCCTGGTTCTGCTCACTTAACTCAGTGTCAGTTCATGTAAGTCTTGCCAGGTTTTTCCGAAATTCGCCTGTTCGTCATTTCTTCTAGAACTACAGTATTCCATTATATTCATATACCACCACTTGTTCATCCATCCCCCAATTGATAAGCATCCCTTGCCCAGTTTTTAATTCTTTGCCGCCACAAAAAGAGCTGCTATACGTATTTTTGTACGTGTGGCTTTTTTTCCCTTTATTATTACAGAGATATGGTTTCATGATTCTCTGTGAGTCACAATCTAGATAAACTCATGCAGAGCATAGTCTACATGGATAACATATGTATATATTACACACATATACATATGTGATATAGATAGTATGTATCACATGTAAGAAGAAATCAGTAGGTAACTGTGATTTCATCGGTATTGGGAACTCCCAGTGTGGAAATTTCCTCCACTGATTCAGAATGGTGATTCATCTATTGCTTAGTATCACAGGAGCATAAATCTAGACCTAGATAGATTAGGTGATAATAGATCTAATAGATCTAGGCCTGTAAGGGATCGCAGAGGCCATCTAGTCCAGTCCCCTCATTTTATAAGTGAGGAATTTGGGTCCAGGGGAAGCAAAGGGACATAATCTTATAGATTTGCTCAAGGCACTGAGAAATTACATGACTCAAACCCAGGTCTTCCTGACTCCATGTCCAGCCCTCTGTGCATTGCACATTGATATTCTTTCTCCTTTTCTCCCCTCCAATCTTTTTCTTTCTGTCTCTATTTCTCTGCCGCTCTTTGTCTTTTGTTCTATCTCTGTTTCTGTCTTTCTCACTTTCCTCCCCCTCTTCCTTCCCTGCTTAAAATTATAATATTTTGTGTTAGAAAAATTGCCATAACAACTGGTGAATTTTTTCAATTGGCAGCTTGAAAAACTGATCTTCAGTTATCTGGAAAATTTGTTTATGTGAAAGAAATAGCTCAGTTCTTGACATGCCAGGTAATGAGGTATTACTATTATCTGTCTGAAACCAAAGCTAACCCTTTTGCAAAAATGGAATGTAACTCTGGTGCAAGGTTGTGGGTATCATCTTGAAAAATCATTTTCTTTAGAGAACACATTCAAAATCTGTGTTGTTTTTCCCAAGGAGTCTGCAGCTCAGAAATCTCTTATTGAATTAGCCAGAAGGTTCATAGGGGATGATTACATCTGTGTGCAGGGTTTTTTTTTTTTGAAACATTTCAGCATCCCAATATTTGTCATATGAATATTGGCTAAGAAATAGCCACAATGTAGAAATTTTTTTAACTATATAGAAGCCTATGTTTTTTATATTTTAGAGACAGTTTTGGGAGTTCAAAGGGTGATATTTCCTCATTCTTCCTTTATGATTTTTATAATTGTGCTTCTCACCCATGTGTGTCTGAAGAACCTCTATAGAGAAATTGCTCAGCATTCTGGATACCTTCCTCTAGTTTGTTTAATACTTCGGAAGTACCAAAGCAACATGGGCTGTCCATCTATTAATCTCCAGAGATTCCTTCCATCTCAAATAATCTGTGATGCCTTACTCTTGATAAGAAGACCTTATCACTTTGTACTCTAGTTATACATGTAGGAGACAGCATGCTGAAGTGGATAAATCACAGGATTTAGAGAAAAAGACCTGGGTCCAAATACTTGCTCTTATTTACTACCTATGTAATATCTGGCAAATAAACTTAAACTCTATGGGCCTTCATTCCCTCATCTGTAACCTAAGGAAATTGGACTGAGGTCTCTTCCAACTCTAAAGTCATCCTCATCCTTCATGTGTTGAATTATCATTGGTCCTAGGCTATGGCCTCCATATATTTACAGTGTTTCTTCCCATTGTCCTATAAAGTAAGGATAGTAATATTTAGCTTTCCACATTGTGATGAATAAGTGAAGTTTTTAAATAAGATAGGTGAAGTTTTTGAAAGTGTTATGTACAGTAGAATGTAAGACCCCTAAAAATAGAAAAAAATTTTCATTTCATGTTTGTTTCACCTAGAAGAGTATTTTGTCCATTTTGGAGATGTAGAGGGGTGTATGTGGTGTTGTCAAGACTTGTGATTTCACTGGTGTGGACAATTTCTGGTATATATTTTCCACCAATGGTGATCAACTTGTTGTCTATGGTTTATATGCTTATAGGAGATATTCTTAAGGTCCACAGATTTTACACACACACACATATACATACACACACATATATATATATATATATATATATACATAATCATATTTTAATATAATTCCTTATAATCATTTGTATTTTCTTTTATAGGTTTTAAAACATTATTCTAAGAAAGGGGTACGTAGGCTTCACCAGACTACAAAAGAGATCCATGATATAAAAAGGTTAAGAGATTCTGTATACTTGCCTGGGACAATTAAAGCTTAAGGAACTTGCCCTTGGTTTCACAACTAGGGTGTGGCAGGCTCATGGAATATAAACTGCTTGCCAATAGGAATTGTTTTATTCTTTGTGCTCATATCCTCAGTGCTTTCACAAGGTAGGTGCTTAATAAATGCTTATTGATTGATTGATTTGAACCCAGCTCTTCCTGAGTCTAAGACCAGCCCTTGAAGCTCTAGTAGACCATGCTGTCTTTCCCCTTGTACATAGTAAGGCCTTCGCCTAAAGGGGTCAAGGTCTCCCATTGCATCCTGGGCCATCTCCAGTAGTCCTGGTGAATATCAGGCCACTGGACCCAGATGGCTCTGGAGGAGAAAGCGAGGCTGGTGACCTTGCACTTGCACAGCCCTCCCTCACTCAAGTCAAAGTCAACTGCAAGTCATGTCATCATTTCCCTGATGTCATGGTCCTCTTCAAAAAAGAAGGATAAACAAACACAAGGTACTTAATGAATATTGGATTAGATTAGATTTTTCTCTGGTACTACCTTAACCATGTGAGCAAAGTTAGTAAGAATAACTTCTTTTCAGCTCAATTTAAATTTAATTTGACAAACATTTATCAAGCACCTACTACATGCAAAATCCTGTGCTAGGGAATGGGGGTTATAGAGTGATGAATAGGACACTGTCCTAGTGGAAAGGATGTTGGATTTGAGTCAGAGGACCTGGGTTCAAATGCTACCTCTGACATAAACTGACCGTCACAAGCAATTGTCTAAGACATTATACTGAGAGAAATGATTATTTCCCTCTTATATTAATAGCCAATTATTTATATTTATTTATTTATTTATTTTAGTGAGGTAATCAGGGTTAAGTCACTTGCCCAGGGTCACACAGCTAGTAACTCTCAAGTGTCTAAGGTCAGATTAGAGCTCAGGTCCTCCTGACTCCAGGATTGGTGCTCTCTCCACTGCACCACCTAGCTGTCCCCTAATAGCCAATTATTGAATTAGGACTAAGGTTCCCCCCACTCCTTTTCTTTGTTTAGAAATCAGCCCCTACAGGTTTTTCAGGCAGCCTTTGAAGTGCAGGGCATATGATGAGATGAAATCTTGGATGAAAACTCAGATCTAATCAAAATGTAAAGACATTTTAGTTTAGGGGAATTGATGGAATCCAGTCCATTGTGTTTTAGTCAGACAGGTCTGAATGGAAGTAGATTCCCCCTTTTGTCTAGATTGTTCCTTACTGGGGTGGTCTGGGGAGAATTAGGTCTCTTTGACCAAGACTGAGGAATCAGAGTCATGTCCTCCAGACTCTTATTAGAATGAGCCCACCTCTCATAATACTGATTCTCTCATTACCTGTTGACCAATCAAGAGTTGATTGCCACCCTGAGGAATACCTGCTCTTCCAAGGCCACATAAGTGTTGAGTAGGTTCCATGTGGGGTCTTTGACATTTGAGAATGCCACTGACCCCTTTTATTAATTATCTGCCAGCATAATTAATAAAATGATTCATTACCCAGAAACTGTGTCTTTTTAACTTTTTCACATCATAATACACTGGAGAATAGTTGTTAATCTACACTAGTAGGAGTTCCTTCATAGGGAGTTCTAGAGTTTTCTAAGTGATGAAATCACAGGGTCCAAAACTAAATCAAATCAAACCAACCAACCAACCAACACCAAACAAAGGACAACAACAACAAACCCCTTACAACCCGAGGTCAAGCAGTGCTTTGCCCCAAGATGTCATCATCCATGGTACTGTTGAACTTGGGGGTAGGGTTATGGGGGATAGCTGTCACTCAACCACTTAGTGCCCCAGCTAACTCTTTAAGGCTGTAAGTGTCATCAATCAATCAATGATTATATATTAATCACCTACTTTGTGATAGATCCTCTACTAGGTACTACACATACAAAGACCAAAGAACAATGATCCCTTGCCCTTGGGAAGCTGACATTTTAAGGAGGAAATTATGTGTACCATGTGAGTCTTGAAGGTAACTGACTTCCTGGCAAGGTTTGGACTGGATTTCTTATGAGAAAGTGTAAGTTACTAATGACCTGCACTTTGTGTTTCTTCCTAGCTCAAGAAGAGAGGATACTAATAATAATAATAACCATTATATTAACAACAACAGCAATTCCATTATAATATGAGCTCCTCAAGGGAAGGGACTGTCTTTTGCTCTTTGTATCTCCGGTGCTTACCACAGTGCCTAGCATGTAGTACGCCCTTAATAAATGTTTATTGACTGACTTCACTGAGGGAATCAAGATTGAAGGGCAGAGTTTTCTGGTACAGAAGCAGTTTTAAAAAGCCTCTCTGGAAAGGGACTCAGTAGGAGAATGGGATAGTATGTGGCAGTAGGAACAGAAGCAACAAAGAAACAGATGGAGGACCCATCTCTGGAGATTTACTCTCAGCCCTGTAAAGGCTGGATCCTCATCCTTTCCCAGCCATGAAGCTGAGATTATTAAAAGAATACAATGACTGGATTCTGGCTTCTTATAGAAACCAGCTGGAACAATGGGGAATTCACTCAATTCTCCGCTTCTCTCCTTTGTTTTACAGCCAAGTACAACTAAGGGCAGGCTTTATTACTAACGGTTTCTTAACAGTTCTTTACAGTGTTGATGATGGTTTGCTAGATAAGCATAAAAAAGATTTTAATTGCATCTTTAGTTTCTGTTTTTGCTATAGAGAATATGGGAGAGGAGGAAACCCTGCGGAGAATTGATTATTGGAAATTCAATTGGCTCCTGGCTTGGCTATCAACAGATTGCCTTGGGCCTCAGAGTATTTTGTGATTCTGATTTCTGATTTGTATTTCTTAAGGTTTTTTGGAAACAAAATTTTTTTATAGAGAAAGAAACCATGAGGCAATGGGAGATTCACCCTGGAATAAAACCCTCATGAGCTAGCCTCATTATTTCCAAAGAGCAGGTCTCTTTGAACCAGAAGCCTTTGGCTTGTCCTCCATTCTGTAAAGAGACAGATGGGGAAAGGGCAGGGAGAGTACAGACCTCAAGAGAAGGTCACACTTTGAACCAGATGCAATGAAGAGCACAGGTATAGTCAACTTCATTCATTTTCCTGAGGTGGATGAAAAGTGCTCTTCATTTATATGGTCTTCTACAATTATCTCAGTCATCAAAAAGTGTTTTGGGGTTGGTTGGTTGGTTGGTTTGGTTTTAGTCTTAGACCCTGTGATTTCATCACTTAGGAAACTCTAGAACTGTATGTGAGGGAACTCCTACACACACACACGCACATACACATACACACACATGCACACAGATACACACATACACATAACAGGTAAAAGGGCGTCACAATGGTAAGGGTACTCTCAGCTAGAAGGACCAAGAAAAGCCTTGTAGAAAGTGGTCCTTGGACAGGATTACAAGATGTAGGGGCAATGGCACATGCTTCTGATGGTGTTGCTTCAAGTGGAGGAGACCGAGGAGTCTGGGTCTGGGACAGCCATAGTGATATGTAATAGAAATCCCTTGGAGACACATAGGGGCCTGTGTAGACATTTTGTAATTGATTCTAGTCTGAAAACTACTTGGTAACTGGTGGACTCTTGATTGGCTATGGGGCCAGAACTAGGGATGCCATCACAAAGCAGAGCATTCTTTTTTGCTACTCTTTTGGTGGAGTGCTAGGCAGCTAGATGGTGCCATAGTGAACAGAGCACTGGTCCTAGAGTCAGGAAGACTTATTTTCCTGAGTTCAAATCTGGCCTCAAACAGTTACTATCTGTGTCACCCTGGGCAAATCATTTAATCATATTTGCCTCAATTTCCTCACCTATAAAATGAGCCGGAGAAAGCAATGGCTCTAATATCTTTGCCAAGAAAACACCAAATGGTGTCAGAAAGAGTTGAACACAACCAAAAGGACTGGACAGAAACAAATGGTGGAACTCTATCGTGGCTCTACTCTTTCACTGAAGGCATCTGCTAAGAGACACAGCTTTAAGAGGAGAGGCCTTGGGCCTCTTCCCTCTTGGCCTTCCTGTGTCCCTGAGAAAATGAGCCTCCATCCTTTACTTTGCCGTTTGCTCTCATTTTTAATGGAGATCAATTTGGAAACTTGAAAGATCGGGAGAGCATGTCTGCAGACATCTGGGCATCGCAGATTCTGGGAGCCCACAAGTCAAAGTTCATGGCAGGTTTTGTAGCCATATCAGTACCTTGAGGAGTGAGGCTCTCTAGGACCCAGTCCAGTGGTAGTTGAGATGAGGACTCAGGCAAAGATGAGAGTGATAGATGTGAACTTAATAGGACCAAGACAATCTAGAAATTGTGCTAACAGTGGCCAAGTCTCCCCAGAGCCCATGGTGGTATAGAGGAGGGTATGGCTCTGAGGTTTTTGGTGGGAAATTTTACAGTCCTGTTCTTGCTGTGTCTTTTAAGTAAATTTCCTTTTGCAAAAACTCATTGACATTTCATGGTTAGATAGAAATCAGGCTCTACTCACTGGCAACTAACAGTGGGGGACCTCTGAGAGCCTGAGCCAATAGAATTAACGAAGAAAAACCCCAAACCTCTCAGGATACCACTAGAACCCTGAGGAGGAGATGGAGCCAGGCTGGCTCTGGATTAATGCCTCACTACACAGAGATGAGCAGACACAGAAGCAAAGCCAGTGCAAAAGTTTAGAGATAGGGCTTGGAGTGTCATGTGTGAAGAACAGCAAGAAAGCTAGTTTTCCTGAACTATAAATGTATGGTGGGGAGAATTGTGTAATAAGGCTGGAAAAGGATAAGGTCATGTTGTACAGAACTGTATGTGTCAAAGAGAGGAAGGGGCAATTGATCCTTTGGTTAGGAGGGAGCCACAGGAGCTGTTTGAATAGTGAGGTGACATCATCAGACCTGGTAATGTGCACTGGTAGAAGAAATTTCTTCACCAGCAGTCCCCTACATCAATTAAATTCCACATCTAGACACCTCCCCCACTCCATGGAAATTATAAAGAACTCAATGTAATTTTCCTTACATTCTGAAGGAAACTGGGGATCTTTGAGAATCTTCAGGCCATTCATTATTCCAAACACCAACGTCCATTGTACAGGTCTGGGGTGGTGATTTAAGCTTTTGGGTTGGGTGAATTCTTGACAAAGAGTGTGTTTATTGTACCTCTCATATCACAAAATAAACCCAATGGCTGACACCCTCCTGAGGCTTATTAAAAATAGCCCTGTGGTTATCTCTCCTGTAAGCCACAGGGAAGCGGAGCCTGATTTTAAAAAGAAATAAAGAAACCTCTGTTTAACTCTAGCCACATGAGATCTGAAAAAAAAATCATTCTTTCTAAGCTAAGAATAAAGTTCTTTTTGGAGAGGGGAATATAGCACTATGGGGGAAACTATAGCATTTCTCCTTCATAAGTCTTCTGCTCTGACACATCAGACAGAGGCCTGGCAGATCCAAGAGGCCTTACGTGTGTTATGTGAATGTGCTAATATGGTGGATGGTTGGAATGTTCACCACTTGTACCTTGCTATTCTTCATTTCAAGAAGGGAAGGAAGGATTGCTGATTAGCTCAGTTGGGCTTGGTACATATAAGCAAATGAGTGTGAAAAGCTCTTGGGGGTTTGTGTGCGGCTAACTCATCTCTCCTTTTTTCCAATCTTCCTTCCCTGTTCTCACTTGACAGGAATTTCAAATCAGGTTAGCTGAGTTTTTGCCCTGTTTCCTGATTTCTTCTTCCTAGCCTTGGCTTTTGAGGTATAAGAATAATTTATGAGGAGCCAAGGCCATAAGAAATTATGCCAGAATTCATCCCTGAGTACTTTAAAGGAAAAGTTCACCTCAGGAGCCTGGGGAATCAAACTATGTTTGTTATTATTATTTTTTTTAAATAAGACCTTTGTAATCTCCTTGCTATTACTCATCTGGCAAATATCTCAAGGCAAATCATTAATCAGTCTTAACATTTAGTGCTGCTTCTCCTATGACTCAGGACTGAATGGAACTCATCCATTTATTCTTCTCCCACTGACCATGTTTGAACTCCCTGTCTTGTTGGCTTATGACCACTACAAAGACAATGGCCATTACTTTGCTAAGGAATTAGGAGATACTCAAGCTAAGTTTATAGATGCCTGTATGAGCCAAATTGCTTTACTTGGTAGGAGAGCATGGAACATAAGCACCTTGAGGCCAGGAACTGCTTTGTTTTTGTATTTGTATCCTTAGCATTGTGTCTTACACATAGTAGGCATTTAATTGTGAAATTTAAAAAGTTTAAGATATGATTTCTGGGTAATTGATAATTTTATTAATAATGCTAGCATATTACCAATAAAATGGGTTAGTGACACTCTCAAATGCCAAAGATGAATCATGGTAGTGGGCTCACAGTTTATATGCCTTTGGGAGGGTGGGAGACTGAGGGTCGCAATCACCTCTGGTTGGTTTACAATTAATGAGAAAATCCTGTCCTTCAGAGATTGTGTATTCCCCATTAGGCTGTGAGATCCTTGAGAGCAGGGACTTTCTTTTGCCTTTCTTAGTATCCCCAAAGCTTAGAACAGTGGCTAGCACTTAGTTGGCACTTAAAATACTTATTTTCTGACAGATGTATTTTTCAAATGCAGCAGGACATCTAATTTTTAAAGCTAAAAATTGAGACATCCGTCAGACTATTTTTGTCCAAAGTAATTAAATTGCAGAATTGTATTTTTCTTTAATTCTCTGTAATCAGAATCTAAGGTTTGGTCCCTTAGATAATTTATATCTTGTGCCAAGAAATGGATTTTTCTTTCACTATAGATACAACCAGTGAGATAGTGTGGTAGAAATAGATGTAAAAAGAGGTGGCATATTATAGGGGATAAATGATGGGATGTGCTGGCATGGGGTGTACTTTGTTTAATGATGCCTTATTTATCAACCTCAGCACATCCTAAGTTCCTCAAGGACAGGACTTTCTTGCTTTTGTGTATATATATAATGACAGCAGCTATCACAGTGCCTGGTGTAGCTTAATAAATAACTGCTTAATAAATAACTTATTGATTGATAAAACAGGAAGACACACACTAATTGAAGGCAGCTGTCAATATTACCAAGGAGGAGATATCAAAGAACAAGGAAAAGGATGTATATGTACAAAAATATTTATAGCAGCTCTTTTTGTGGTGGCAAAGAATTGGAAATCAAGGAGATGCCCCTTGATGGGGGAATGGCAAGACAAATTGTGCTATATGATTGTGATGGAATATTATTTTGCTATAAGAAATGATGAGCAGGATAGTTTCAGAAAAACCTGGGAAGACTTACATGGGCTGATGCAAAGTGAAATGAGCAGAACCAAGAGAACACTGTACACAGTAACAGCAATATTGTATGATGATCAACTGTGAATGACTTATCTATCCTTAGCAATACAATGACCCATGACAATGTTGAAGGACATGATGAAAAAATGCTATCCATGCAGATTGAAGCATGCTTTTAAAATTATATTTATTCTTGTTTTTGAATCTGGTTTTTTTTTGCTATATAGCTAAGGTGGAAATGTTTTGCCTAACCACATATATATAATCTATGTAAAACTGCTTGCCTTCTCAAGGCGTGGGGAAGAGATGGAAGGAGGGAGAGAATTTGGAACTAAAATGTTTTTTTAAAAAAAATAAATGTTAAAAATGTTTATGTACATGTAATTGAGAAAAAAAAAGCAAAAATAAACAACATATATTCTAAAAATATAGCTAAATTAGATATCAAGATTGCAGAGTCCAAATGGAGGAGGACATCATTGGTCATAGATTCAAAGCTGGAAAGGACCTCTGAGGCCATCAAGTCCTACCCTTTCATTTAATAGATGAGGAAACTGAGGTCCATGGAGGTCAAGTGACTTGTCCAAAGTCACACAGGTAGTAAGTGTCAGATCGAGGACCTCAGCCTCCAGATCCATTCTACCAGATGGTAAGGTCCTCCAGATGCTCCTAATTTGTGGATGATTCAGTACTACTTTCATAAAGCTGAAGAAAACAACTGAATTTCCTCAGCAATATTTATGACCATTTAATGTGGCCTAAGTCCACAGAGGAGAAAGTAAATGGATGAAGAATAAGTTGTCAAACTGTGACATTCATTTGTATGGGTAGGCAGGCACTGCAGTTGGGTGATAAAACTGACCCAGAATTAAACAGGAGAGGAACATGCTAGATTGTATTTGGAAAATTGTGCAGGATTTTTGACAACCCCAAAGCTTTTCCTGACCTCAACCCATAATCATTCTAACATGAATAATCTGGTGATGCTAGTTGACCTCGAATCATGGATAACTGTGCTTTCTGAAGAATAAAAATTGCAAGTGACCCAAAGAACAGAAAATCCCTCATGTGTATAGTACCAATAATAATAGGCTGCCCTTCAGGGGCTTACATTCTAATGGAGAAGACAACACACAAGAGAGCTGAGAGAGGAAAAGGAAGGGAGGCAGAAGTCTGGGAAGTCAGAAGCAGAGACAGGAAGGAAATGAATGTTGGCTAGCCTAGATCCCTCTTCAGAATGGAGTCCCTGGTCAGGACCTCACCAATGAGAGAAACTTACAGAAGTGAGAAATTCATCAAAGGGAGCAGGGAGCTGGCATGAGGGAGGGATGTTCCAGGTAAGACAGCAGCTGAGGCATGGAAGCAATGTCTAGAAAGTCACAAGCAGAGCCAGGAGAGGAAACACTGAATTAATGGAAAGTATTTGGAATCAAAGACTGATTTAAAACAT
The DNA here is from genome assembly GCF_011100635.1 of Trichosurus vulpecula. Taxonomy (NCBI): domain Eukaryota; kingdom Metazoa; phylum Chordata; class Mammalia; order Diprotodontia; family Phalangeridae; genus Trichosurus; species Trichosurus vulpecula. The sequence continues at coordinate 238,143,250 of NC_050578.1, read as the reverse complement.
TATGGTTTTTGCCCCGTTGTTCTTCAAGCTGTGGCCTTGGGTAAGTCACTTCTCTGACTCTCAGTTTCTTCTTCTGTAAAAAGAGGGATGAAAATACTTTCACTCTCTTGGGGTGGGGGTGGAGGTGGGGTTATAAACTATGACATCATATATAAACACAAGCCATTATTATGGTTCTCTATCTCTACCAACATCTGAACAGAAACAGTCTCAGCAGACATTCACTTATCTTTCTGGCTGAACCTGATTGTCAACTACATTGATAAGAAATTCTACACTCAGCCATTATTGGCCTTGCAAAATCAACAGGTTAAGTGAGGATATATTTAATAATAACAATAATAATGACTAGCATTAAGACAGCACTTTAAGATTTGCAAAGTACTTTACGTATGTTATCTCATTTGATCCTCGTTTTCCTCCTCACCATCATCATAGTTAACATTTATATAGCACCTACTATATGCAGGCACTGTACAAGTACTTTCCAGTTAGAGCACCTACTATGTGCAGGCATTGTACAAGTACTTTCCAGTTGGTGCACCTACTGTGGTGCAGGCACTGTGCTAAGTGCTTTTAGTTATCTCATTTGGTATGCCTCACAACAGCCTTGTAAGATAGAAGCTATTGTTATCCCTTTTTACGAATGAGGAAACTGAGGCTGAGGGTTAAAAAAAATCAGGGTCACAAAGGTAGTGTCTAAGGCAAGATTCAAACTCAAGTCTTCCTGACTCCAAAACTAGCATTGTTCCCACTGTCATGTCGCTGCCTTAATCCCAAAGTTTCCATGCAAAGGTTATGCTAATTATCCGAATCTTCCAAGAAGAAATAAGACTTACAGGGAGAAAATATAGTACATTGGAAAGGGTACAGTGTTAGAACCAGAGAACTTGGATTCAAATCCTGCCTTTGACACTACCTTATGACCTTGGGCATGTCTCCCTATGCTTCCATTTCCTTACCTGCAAAATAAAGGTGTTAGACTAGGTAACCTCTGAGGTCCTTTACAGTGCTGGAGCCATAATCCTCTACTCTTTGATAATGTGAACAACGGCATAGGAGGCAGTGGGGAAGCTTAAATTTGGGAGGGGGGGAGGTCTTAGAGTACTAATGACAGAAGACATTACAAGTCCACGTGGAGTAGTGGACTTGGAGTCAGAAGACCTCCATTTAAATCCCTTCTCAGACACTTAATAGATGTATTTTCCTGGATAAGCCACTTTCTGGGCTCCTGTTTCCTCATTTGTAAAATAAAAGGTTTGGACTAGTGTAATATCAATTAAGTTGGGACTTTTTTACTCTTTTAGAATGATAAATTAATTAAGTGTCTTTGAGCCTTACTAGGTGAAAAGCCCAGGTCCAAACCCCTATCTACTAGGTGCTAAGCTGATGTGGGCGTGAAGCCCTCAGGGCCCTAAGGGGAGTTGTTAAGACCAGAGCCAAGAGTAGGCACATAAGTTCTGGTCACTCAGATGACATTTGATGAAGTCCAAAGACTGTATAAAAAGAGAAAACAGAGCTATCTGCTTGAGGCTCTCACTCCTGGAGGAGTCAACCAACGTGTGGTACTCTGGGCAGTCCCTGTAAGAGCCTCCCAGCTCACCCAGATGTTGATGGTTTCTTGGTAACTATGAATTGTACTTGGTATGTGTGTTTGTAATTTGTTTGTATTTGCTCTGAACTTCAGGGTGTTGGCTTTTTCCCCTGAACTAAGTGAAGGATATTTGTATGTTGGATTGAAATAACATTGTTAATCCCCTAACGTTCCTTCCCTTAGTAAAGCAGATCAAAAGAACCTGTGCTGGCAGCATTCTTGTTGTTGGGCTTGTGTTGGTCTTTCACCCCCACAGCAGCTGCTTGCCGAATTGTTGCAACAACTAGGTGGCCTCCAAAGACCCTCCTAGTTTTCAACCTATGCTTCTATGAGGATGACCAGAAAGTAAGGCCCATGGTGGTGAAAAATGATCCAATTAAGCAGGTAGGGAAGGGGACCAGAGTATGAAGGCCCTTGATGCGGCTTAGCCTGCATGCAGTAGTCAAAAACAATCACAGGCTCTTGAGCAGGGAGATTGTGTGACAAGCATGTGGAATGCAGGTTGGTAGATAGACTACCTAGGGAGACCAGATGGCATCTGGGAGCAGAGAGGATCCAGCAGTGGGCCTCAGGCACTCACTAGCTGTGTAACCCTGGGCAAGTCACTTGAACCTCCATCTGCCTCAGTTTTCTCAACTGTAAAGGGGGATAACAATAGGACCTACCTCTCAGGATTGTTGTGGAGATCAAATGAGATAATTGTAAAAAGGATGCTTAGCACAGTGCCTAGTATATAGTAAGTGCCATGTAAATACATATTCCCTTCACCTTCCCTCTCTTCCTTCTAATTCCATATCTATGATCCCATGACCTGCTCCAAGTCTGTGGTCCAGGTGTGAAACGATAAAGGTCATATTGATGGAAGTTGGAATGCTATATTATAAGATGATAAATTTAGAGCTGGAAGGGTCCTTAGAGATCATTCATCCAACCCATTCCTGTTGGGTAGCCTGGATCCCTCACCAGAATGGAGTCCCTGGTCAGGAACTCACCAATGAGAGAAACTTAGAGAAGGGAGAAATTGCTCCCAATGGTATTCTCTTATCATGATCACTACTTACCAGCCTGTGCTCAGGGGAAGAAATAGAAAAATGGAAGAAGGTGGCTGAGATCTCATCCTCACCTGGCCAAGCACCTGCTCCTGCTGTCCTGTGATGGTAACCACCATTGCTGCTGGGGGAGGGGGAAGTGCTTGAAGGCCAAGGAAAGACTTGAAGAGGTGCCAGGGATTAGCCCCAAAGGGAAGATGAAGCTCTTTACCAAGCTTCTCTTCGGGAAGCTGCAACCCCTGGCTACTGGGGAACCATCAGAAATTACTGTGTCATTCCAGCTAGATCGAAATTGTTCAGCAGAGTCAGAGTACATATCCAGCTCCACGGGAGTTGCCCCAGTCCAGAATGTCAGGGGTTCCTCTAGTCACCCCCCATTAAGAAGGCACAGCTGGTATTCAGAAATGCAGGTGCATTGATTTCTCCAGGCCTCAGTGTCCTCATCTTTAAAATTGATAAGAGTGGAAAGAGTTCTGTACCTTGATTCAAGAATTTGAGTTCAAATCCCTCCTCAGATATTTACTAACTGTGTGACTCTGGGCCAGTCATTGGATTTCTTTGACCCTCACATCCCACATGTATAAAATCGGGTTGATCTGTAGCATTTACCTTCTACAGTGGTTATAAGACTCAAATGAAGTATGGTAGATGAAGTGCTTTGACAACCTTAAAGTGTGATGTCAGTATCTTGGTATTGTTATCATTAATTACTTTGAACTTGGATTATTGTTTCATTGATATGGGGAAATTCCTCTATCACTGAAGATCAGAAGAGGTGAAGATGTATCACCTAGAAAGTGTAGGATGGGCAGAGGCAGTGAGCCAGTCTACATGGGAGCAGAGCAAAGACCTGCTGTACAATTGGTTTATTCAAAGATCTAGAAGAAGGCCTTTAGCATGTTGGGTAAATCCTTCAAGGAGGAGTGTGGGAGGAGAAACTACTCAGAAGCCTAGAGTCTTAGAGGACTGGCTGGAACACTGAGAAGATTAAGTGACTTATCAAAGCTCACACAGCAAATCTGTGTCATGGCTCTCTATTCTCTACACCATACGGCTAATTATGATGATTATTAATGCTTATTGATAACAATATCATTTCCATAGTTCCTGAAGCTTTATAAAACTCTCGACAAATATTATCTCATTTGATCCTTACAACCACAAGATCTAAGTTGTTTATCCCCATTTTACAGGTGAAGACTCTAAGACAGATAAAGGTTAGGTGTCTTCCTCAGGATCACACAGCTGGGATTTGAACTCAGATCTTCCTGTCTCCAGGCCCAGCAGTCTATCCCCTGTGCCACCTACTTGCTTACTATTGTGCCTTAGTGTACTCTTCAAAGCTTGATGTACTATACAATGGCACAAAAAGTTATTTTTTCTCATCAAATTTCCTGAGAACACTTTTCTGGGACCTCTTTCATTCTCAACACTTTATTCCTTTTCTCTGTACACATCAGACCACCCTATGCCCTAGTAGAATAAAACTTTTTGAGGTCGGTGCTGGTTTCATCTTTGTAGCTTTAGTTCCTAGTAGGATACCTTGAATACAGTAGGTATTTAGTAAATGTGTGTAAATCAGAGTTAAATAACTACATGTTAATGAAGGGTCGCTGTGACATAATAGATTTCTGGCATGGGAGTCAGAGCTAGCTCATTCAGATTTTGTCTCGATTGCTTAGTAGCTATGTGACTCTAGAGAAATTAAGTAAGCTCTTGGTTTCTTCACCTATAAGATGAGAACGATGATAGTACTGACCTCACTTGGTAGATACAAATGAGATACAGAATGTCAAGTGTTTGGCGTACTTTTAGCATCTATGTGTATCCTCTACTTTCTGGTCCTTCCGTTGCTGTTTATGGATTCCCATCGACATGGCAGCGAAATTGCTGGGGGAAGAGTGGGGAAAATCTGAGTTCAAATCCTACCTCAGACAGTTATGAGCCATCTTCTGCTAGGCAAGTTACTGAACCACACTCAGCCTCAGTTTTCTGATCTATAAAATGGAGATAATAAAGGTCCCTAACTTGTAAATTGGTCATGAAGATCAAGTGAGAGAAAGCATATAATTTAAAGTATTAAAGAATCACTAGCCATTATTATTTCAAATCTCCGATTATCCTTGCCACTTACCAATTTATATGTGTTGGCTATTAATTATTATTTAAGCATGTATGACATCACCCTTTTTCAGGACACAAAACTCGTAGGGATGGTCCCATTCGCGGACATCTTTCCCTTTACCATCTCACATCTTTTAAAGCGGGGAAATGAGAAGTGAGAGCAAGCTTGTCTCAAAATACTAGCACTGGCTTCAGCAAGTAGCTGCCTCCCTCTCCACCCCCTCCCCACAGATGCTAGGTCAGCAAAAGACAGCCAGGCCCTTGAGAGACTCCAGTGTACAATATGATATTCATAACCAGTGAAATTGGCCCAAATAATCAGCTCTTTAAAAACTCCAGACTGTAGCTGAGGTCTAGGAAAAGAGGCTCCATTCTTTATATGTCTCATTTAGTTCTTCTGTTTCTCCTCCTGGGACAGTTAAGTTCCAGCCTTGTCCTGCTCATTTTCTCAACAGCTCTTTCCTGGCATGTCTGGAGAGTGATGCTCTCGAGACTTTGACTTCTCGGCCATCGAATGGTCAGTTTTGCAAGATGGGGATTAATGGAACAACTTCATTTTTCTTTGGAGAAGGCAAAAACAGATTGAGATCTATTTTCCTTCTTTTATTCCAAGGACTTCCAGAGGCCTCCTTTAGGGTTTATTTACTGTCATAATATAAATTAGAAGTTTAAGAGCCCCCAGATCTTGGGATCTTTGACATAGGAATACCACTATCAGGTGGGCTGGGGGGCAGGGGAAGGTGGCCTGGAGAATGGCTTATAGAGAAATACTCAGAGCAACATTAGTCACAATTAAAAAAAATAAATAACTATAATGATGGAGGAATGGCCATGTGAATATACTGAAATATTACTACCCCCTCAATAAATGACAAAAAAATACTAATAAAATGATATAGAGTAAAGAAAGCAGAATTTGAACCATAATATACACAGTGACTAAAATAAATAACATAATGACACCAACAACAAAATTTTTCAAATCATAAAATTTTTTACTGTTAATAAAACTCACAGATTATAAAAGTTTCAAGGGTGAACAAGGAAGGCCCATGTATATTTATTTCTAGCTTTGTGAAGTTAAAATACAGTATTTCACCTCTGCTCTGACCTAGTACTTAGCACAGTGTCTGACAATTAGTGAGTGTATAATAAATGCCTGTTAATTGACTTTCCTCATCTTCAACTCTTCAGTGTCTCGGCCTCAAAGGAACTGTCTTCCACCTTTGAATGTCTTGTCTCCTTGTCCTATCTTTGTTTAAGACCCATCAATCTTCTAAACAGTGGGTAACTCCCACCATCTCCTTCTCTCCTCCTACTTCCCAGCTGGCAAATGTTTCTAGGAGAATTTAAGTTGCACTGACTGGAGCCATTACAAATCCATGGTGACCAACTTCAACCACCCCCTACTGCTACATGGTGGCCCTTTAGTTCATGCATGTTACACTCCATTCAGAAACTGTTCTAAACTACTTCTCTCAACTCCTAATGCCAACGGTCTTCCTGTCCACTCCATTCAGCAGATGACCTCTCCTTTTTTCTCCCTTTATTCAAAAGATTGAAGAGTTTTTCTTTGCTAGTCCTTATTTCTTGTTCTCTCTTACATTGGTGTATTTGCTTGTCATCCCACCCTCCATCCTGTAAAAGCAATGATCTTCCTCAACATTGTGCTGAAATTCTCTTCCTCTGAGATCCAAACAAGGTGGCATTTCCTCCATAGAACTTTAAACACTCCCACTTAGAATCATAGGGTTTAGAGGTGTAAAGAATTGAAGAAGTCACCCAGTCTAGCCAAATTGATTTTTACAGATTCTTACAGATTAAACAACAATAATAACTGAGTCATGAGAGGTGACGTGCCTTCTCCAAAGACTCACATTTTTCTTAGTCTTCACTCCCCTAGAGGTTTTGGAAGCTTTTGACAGTGTTAACATTCCCTACTCCTGGGCAGTCTATCTTCCCTTATCTTCTGGGTCACTTTTAGCCTCTTTCTTACCTCCTCTTGGTCTTCTTTAGGAGTTAATTTGCCCCCTTGCCATATCAATGGAAGTATGTGTTCCTTAAAGATGGGACCCTTGTGGGTCACTTTTGCTCATATGAGTTTAAACACCATCTCCATGTAGATGAATCCTAAAGACCTAGGATTCACACCCAGATCTTCTGATGCCTTTTCTCCTTCCATAGTACATTACTTTTATTGCAGATATTTTATGCACATGTCTTATGCCCCAGTCGATGGTAAGCTCCTTAAAGATGAGGGCTTTTTAACGGTATGATGGAGAATGAGCAGGATGGTGAAGAGACTGGAGACCATGCCTTCTTGAGATCCATTGAAAGAATATTCAATTTGGATATGCAAAGACTTAGAAAGACTTAGAAACACTATGGCTACCTTCAAGCATTTGAAGGGCTGTCATGGGGAAATGAAATATTATAGCCTTTAATACATATAATAGAATCATTGTTGGAAATCTTCCATCAGGAAGTTCCATGATTTGCCTCATGTAACTGATTGCTCCTTTATGCTGCCAGTCTCCTGGTATTAATATACTTTATTTATACTGGTTGATTGCTTCTTCCATAAAAGTCCTAATCTGCTGCCTTCATTGTAATGTGGAAGTGACTCAGGTTATTGAAGGAGGTACAAGTGAAATGCAAACTTTGGTAAGGCCTACCAAATTGTAAAGGCTTCAAGCATAGGCCCTGAACAGTTCTAACCAGGTAGATAAACTGGGCTTTGTCCCACAATTTTGACCGCACTCACAGTCCTTGAGTGTGAAATAAGGTGAACGCCTTCTTCTTTTCTCTCCTTTTTTCCATCCCTGGATTTATTGCCCCACCCTTTGACGCAATAGCTTCATATGAGTGTCTTAGATTAGAGATGTCAAATATAGGGTGCTGGATTCCATCTGACTGCAACCTGAACCAGATTAAAATGTAATTGGGGAATATTTAGCAAAATAAATAAAAATACAACAAAGCACAGATGATGTTCATCTATGGTTTTCTAAGTCAATATGCGGCCCACAGGGTCCTGTCTAGTGGCCCTGTTTCTATTTGAATTTGACACGACTGTCTCAGGGCCTCCCATGGTATAGAGCAGTGTCCTTTCTCCTCAATTACTCATGGCTCCTTTCACACTGCTTGTCTTTGGTCTCAGAAATTTCTTCTTGTATCTCTAGCAACTCAAGTAGAGCCAACTGACAGGATCTAATCTCTTTTACTTTGAGTTACCTGCCCAGTTCATTGCAATTATCTTGAGACAGCCTGGTCTTCCCTTGGTATTTTTTCTCCACATGTGCACATCTGTTTAACAGATTCAGAGATTCCAGACACCTCCTTGGTAACGGAGGTCAGAGAATTGGGTGGGTGGGTGAATGAATGGCTCATTATTTGTTGCAAGTACTCTAGAAGTTCTTCAGTTTCAGAGTAAAAACGGGAATCTTTATAGAGACTTTTCTGATGTTTTGCACGCACCTCATTCTCATCTCATAAAATGTTGACAGCATTGGCATTGACCCTGATTTATGTTTTAAGTATTCACAATCTTCACATGGACATAGTTGCCAAGCATTGCCCCAATTGGTTTACCAGCTTCCATTGATAATATCTCTGGCTACTGATTAAGTCCATGGGTGGAGAATTGAAGGATTTGATTTCATTATCTTGTGTCACTCATATGCCACTCATATGCCATATGAATATAATGGAATATTACACTACCACAACTAACTATATAGATAGAGCTAGAAATAGAAGAAATAGTTATAGATAAAAGGAGAAGCCTAACCTATGTCCAAAAGACCAGGAAACCCTCCTTGTCTCCAAAAGGAGAAAAATAGCAATTCCATTTGTCTTTCTTTCCATCACTTCTTTAAAATTTTCTTTTTATTAATATAACATTGGTGGGTGTTGCTGTGGAGGGTAGAATTGTCTGAGTGATTCTCCATCCTTTCTGCTCCATCCTCCAGTCTGGAAAAAGGTAGCACTGAATCCTTCCCAGATGTGGTTGATCTTCCTGATGTTGGTGTGGGGTGTAATCTTGTTGTCAGTACTGCCCTCCATTCCCTGTCCCCCTCTTCTTCAGAGATTTAATCAGCCATACACTTCTACAACAATTAGCTGGCTTTTAGCCTAGTGAAAATATAATAGTCCTCATTTCCAGGGGTTCCCCCTCCACTATTTTATAGAATGTATGTAGATGAAATATTTTTAGTACAATCATAATAGATTGGAACTCCAAGTTAGGGAAATTCCTTCCATTTTACAGAAGGTTTGTCTCTTTCCCTTAATTTAAAATTTAAGTATTTCTGGTTAACTCCTGGTTTCTACCATTCTCCTTTGCTCATTCTGAATGGAGAATGCAATACGAGCTCAAGAGAAGTCTTTGTGACCAGTCCTATATGTGAAGCAAAATCATGATACAGGAAATGCTCAGATAAAAGAACCAAGTTATAAAGTATGTGGCAGTGCCTATAACTGGACAGTTGGGAATAGGAGAAATTGGGGAAATAGCAAACATTTAGGAACTCCCCTCATTCCTTGAAGAGGCAATTGTAACCAGCATCTTCCAATGGAGTTCTCTGCTCTAAGATGGCAGCAAGGGCCCAGAAGCCCATCTCATGCTCTCCTTTCTCTGTTATAGCTCAGTTTTCCTTTCTTCTTCTGTCTTCACCCATTGCCCCTGTGCTGCCACTTTCTCCATTAATTATTGATACTTGGCTGGATTCCCTGGTAATTTTATTTTTGCAAGCCAACCATTTTTTGTGGATGTATCATCATTTTCTGTTTTGTATTTGTTTGAGTTTTGATTTAAGTAATCTTAGAGTCAAAAACCTGTGCTTGGATTCCAGCTCACTAGTTGACTAACTGCAGATTTGGAATTATGCTCAAAATAAGTCACTAACTTATCTCCTGACCCAGAGATTCTACCTCTAGGTATATGCCCCAAGGAGGTCAAACACAGAACGAAAGATCTCATAGATATTGAAATATTCACAACCTCACTTTTTTGTGTGTTAGCAAATAACTGGAAACACAGTAACTGCCCATGGATTAGGTAGATTAACTGTGCTACATGAATATAATGGAATATTACATTGCTACAATTAACTATAAATATGCTGAATTTAAAGAATTATGAGAAGATGTACGAATCTATATGATAAAAGCTGAAGTAAGCAAAACAACAAAACCACTATGCACCACGACTGCCCTGATATAAAAGGAAAAATCAGAAAACTGAAAGTGTACTCTGGGTAATTATTATGAGAAAGCTTGGCCCCAGAGAAGAGTCAATAAACTATTCCTTCATAGGACAAAATTAGAAGGGTTAGAAGGGCCCTTAGATGCTGTAGGGTCCAAGCCCCTCATTTTACGGATTTCCTTCCCATCTTTGCAAGAGTCTATGACTGTAGGGAATTGCATATATCCTCACATACTGTTGAGGTATGGGTTCTTTTATTCCTCTTTTTTGTTGTTTGTTACAGGGGACCTAACTTGTCTTGCCTTAGATCTCACCCTACTCCAATCCTTCCTGCACAAAGCTGCCAAAATGATTATCTTGAAGCGTGAGTCTGACTATGCTACTGCTCTGTTTAATAAACATCAATGGGAGTTCCCTGTTGTCTGTAGGAACAAATATAAACTCTTTTCTTTGGCACTTACAGCTATTTATAATCTGGTTCCAATCTCTCTTTTCAGCCTTAACACTCATTACTTCCCTTCTTGTGCAGTATGTTTCAGTCAAACTGGCCTTCTCACTGTTATTTAAAAATGATGCTCTATTTCCTTTCTCTTTGCCTTGGCATGGGCTGTTCCTCATGCCTGGAATGCACTTCTTCCTCACTTTCATGTCTTAGAATCCCTAATTTTTTTTAAGACTCATCCTAAGCCTGACTTTTTTGATCTTCCTACCTAATAGGGCTCTGCCCTCCAAAATCACTTTGTATCAATTTTCTATAAACCTTTATATACATACATATTGCCTTTATATTCCTGGTTCCTAGTAGAGTATGTCACATGTCATTGTTCAGTCATTCAGTAGTTTCTAACTCTTTATGATCCAATGGACCATAGCACACCAACCCTGCCCCTGGGATTTTCTTGGTAAAGATACTGGAGAGGTTTGCCATTTCCTTCTCCAGTGGTTTAAGGTAAACAGAGGTTAAGTGAGAGGTAGTAAGTGTCTGAGGCCAGATTTAAACTCAGTTCTTCCTGACTCCAGGCCTGGTGATCTATGTACTGAACCACCTCAATCAGGTACATAATAGGCACTTAATAAAAACTTGTAAATCAATTGAAGGAATTTCTCTCTTGGCAGGGGAGTAGGGAAATGGTATACTCAGAAATGAAGATGATAAAAAATAAAAGTTTTAACAAATTTAAAAATAATTTAAAGTTAAAATAATTATCAGCTTTATAACCTCAAGCAAGTTACTGAATTTTTTGAGCCTTCAAGTCCACACCTGTGCCAATTAACTGGTTAAATCTGCATACTAAGGTATCAAGAATGAATGAATGATAAATATCTATAATGTACAAAGTGCCAAATTAGTGGCTTGGGTATACAAATATACAAAGAATATGTCCCTGTTCTCATGCTTTCATTCCAGTGGGAGAGAGAATTTATTTCTTATGAATCATTAAATAAATCAATAAATATTTACCAAGTACTTATTGCCAAGCACTGTGCTGAACGCTATTATATGAATAAGCATAGTAAATTCTAGAATTTATTTCCATATATGTTGAATAGAGGCTATAGGAAAAGCCAAGATTGAAAAGATAGGATCCCTTGGAATGTAGGAAGGATCTGAGATTTCCTCAGCTAGAACCTCTTGTATAGGAATTCCTTCCACTAATGCAGAGTTAGGAAGACCTGCATTCAAATTGAGCCAAGATACTTACAACCTGTGTGACACTGGCCAAGTCACTTCACCCTGTTTGCCTCAGTTTCTTCATCTGTAAAATGATCTGGAGAAGGAAATGACAAACGACTCCAGTATCTTTGCCAAGAAAACCCCAAAAGGGGTCACGAAGAGTCAGATACAACTAAAAACAATAATGCCGATGCAACCTTGGTAGCCCTCATTTCCACAGGACCCTAACTTTTCCAACTTCCAGTGACCTGAAAGTTTCTGGTATAGATTAGAGCTCTTACACTGGAATGGAAAATAAAAATGTTTGTTTTCCTGAGGTATATAGGAGTGAAAGGATTTGCCTACAATCACACATCTAACAATTATGTTTGGGACCTGGTTTGAACCCAGCTTTTCCTGACTCCAGGTCCAATGTTATGATTGGATAGAGTGCTGGACATAGAGTCAGAATGGACTGAGTTCAAATCCTGCTCCTTGATACTAGCTGTGTGACCTTGGGGAATACTCCAAACCTCTCTGGGCCTCCTTTTTCTCGTTGATAAAATGAAGGGGTTGGACTAGAGGCCTTCAAAGGTCCTTTCACTTCTGAAGCTGTAGTTCTTTGAGCTTGCTTATGCTAGGCTGATTCTCTTTGTCCACAGCGATTATCGAGTCATGTTGCTGTAAATACCCCGAGTGGGAGAACTACATTATGTAATTCTTATTTGCAGGTTCACCCCTATTTTAATGACTTGAATTCTTGATGAATCCCAGCACTGCCATCTGCAAGTATTTGTCCACACATAAGCCTTACCAAGAACCTTCTGCAAGGGTGGTCCAAAATACCCAGGAGCCTTTTAGGGAGGGTTTTATTCTACATGCAAAGTCTTGGAATAGTTTTTTTTTTTTTAATTTCTTTCCCCTTGCTTTTGGAAATAGGAATAGGGGGCCTCTCTCAGAATTCGTTTCCTTATCTGTAAGATGAAGAGGTTAGACTCACTGGCCTCTGAATCCCTTTAAGCCCTAAATCCCATAATGTGTGACTGAAAGTATGTTCTCCCTGCTACGGGGGATTTCCAGGCAAGTAAATGCCTTCTCCTGATGAAGGCCAGCACCTTTCCTGTAATTTCTTACCTCAGAGACCTGTCTAGAGCAAGAAGAGGCCCAGTTATTTGCTCAGGGTCACCCAGCCAGGATGGATCAGAGGGCTTCCTGGCTCTGAGGACAGCACATTACCCATTCCACCAAGTCACCTGCCTCTGGAGCTACTGGAGAGAGAGCCCTAAATGGAGTTTATTGAAGAGTTGGCTTCATATCTTATCCTCCTAGCAGATTTTCTCCCACTTTCTCATTGATCATAGAGGAAAGGATCTTTGGACAGCTTGCAAAGATTCTGAATTCTCTTCCTAGTGAGCTTAACTCTGGAGATGAAGTCGGCCCTTTCTCCCCACTTCTTACACAATGGCAGGGTGTGGTCCCTCCAACTTGAACTCAGTCCATGCGCTTACTCACTCCAGTCCTGAGAACCGATCTGTACTGCCCTTCTTGCTTACAGCTCAATTGCTCAGCTCATTTAGTGAAGCCTCAGAAGGGTTAAGCCTCTTTATAAAATCTAGGAGCAATTCATAGGATCAGAGATTCAGAGGGGGAAGGGACCTTAGAGGCCACGTAGTCTAACTTTTTTTTTTAAACAAATGAGGAAAATGAGGCCCAGAGAAATTAAGTGACTTGCCCAAGGTCACACAGCAACTTAAGTATCTGAGGTATGATTTGAAACCGGATATCTGCCACAATCTCCGTCTTTCAAAGGACTGTGGTCAAGTCGGTATAATGCCTTTAAAGGGGCAATGATAAGAGATCCAAAGTTCAGGTGAAGAACAGTAAGCTTTTGCTTTCTTCACACTTCAGAATGTACCAGACGATCATCCCTCCCTTCCTATATCTTTGTCTTTCTCTTTATCTCTCTCTTACCACCATTTTCTTCTGTCTGCTATTCTGTCTTCCCTATGCCTGCCCCATCTTTGTTCTCTCTTTGTTCTGTCTTTTCCTCCTCCCTCCTCCATCCACTTTTCTTCTTTCACATCTGAACTTCCTGCCTTTAATGTGAACAAAGATTCCCCTCTCCCCTCTTCCCTCTCCATCAATGTCTGCAAATTGGAGTCCTTGGCATATTAGAGTGTTGGATTTGAAATCAGTGGACCTGAGTTCAAATCCCTATTTGGACACTCATTAGTAGTTGAGTGAATTTTGGCAAGTCATTACACTACCATTCTAGGTCTCAGTTTCCTTGTTTATAAAATGGGATAGCAGAACAGACTAGATGACTGCAAAGGTTCTTTCTAGTTCTGAACCTGATCTTTATTTGGAAGCAAGTGAAATTGAGCAAACTAGAGTGCATGTTCAAATCCCACTTCTGATAGTTACTACCCTTGTGACCTTGGGTAAGTCATTCTCCTTGATTCCAAATTTCCTCTTCTATAAAATGAGGGCGTTGAACTAAATGACTTCTGAGGTCCCCTTCAGCTTTAAACCTACCACGCTACGATCCAGCCATGCCTTCTCATCCTGCTCAAGTCGTACTGAAGCACAAAGCCCTGTCCCCTTAAACGTGGGGAGGCTGCCACCTTGTGGTTCTTCGGAGGTCTCTAAAGCTCTAGTTCAGTATTGACTGGGGACTCCTGGATCACACAGCTGGTCCCCATTAGATGCCGTGTCAGGCTCCAGACTCCGGTCAAATCCTATCACAGTGTTAAAGGAGGATTGGGATCTTATAAAGGCATTCTTTATGGATATGTAAAGAAAGGGTCATTTGAATTGCGGAGTATGGCTCATTTCCGGCAGCTTTCTTATTTCACTCCATATTTGAATGGTGTTAGTGTCTCACCTTGAAGCAGCTTCAACTTAATGGCCGTGGAAAGTACCCATGTTGCCTCCGTTGGCCATGTGTTTTATGGACCTTCATCCTCTGGTGGCAGCTGGGGATTGAGCAGTCACACAGAAGGGGCTCTATGTCTCAGGCAAATGGGGAGAGTCATTAGGAAAGTTTATACCTTGCCAAACCTCCCCCCCCCCCTCCAAATCCATCTCTGGAGACTCCATTCAAACAGTGACCACAAATGAAATCAAAACCGGTCTGTTTTCATAGCTCGTGCACAGGAACTCTTTACCACTATTGTTTATCTCTTAGTGGGGCTCACCAGTGGCTTCTCAGTACTTTGATTAAACCTCATGTTAGTGAAAAGGTCTCATGGTTCTAGAACTGGAGAAGACCTTAGAAGGTCATCTAGTAGGCAAGCTCCTCTATTTTTTAAATGAAGAAGCTTAATACCCTGAGAGTTTAAGTGATTTGCTCAAAGTTACATAGATAGTAACATGTATCTAGAGTTGGAAGAAACCTTAGAGATCTAGAGTTTCTTAATCTTTTTGTTAAGGGATCTTGGATTGTTTTGGCAATCTGGGGAAGCCTATGGACCCCCTCTCAGAAAAATGTTTTAAATGCATAAAATAACACATACAGGATTACAAGGAAGCTAACTATATCGAAATACACTTATCAGAATATTTACAAGAAACAAATTCATGAGCCCTTCATTTTACAGACAAGGAAATAATTGTAAAGTAAGAGAAACTGACTTGTTGAAGGAGGCTGAGCTGGAATCTGAATTCAGAACCTGGGACTCCAAGTATAGTACTCTTTCCAGGTACCACATTGTCTCTTGGAAAGTCTGGGATTCGAACCCAGGTCCTCTTTTTCAAGATCCGTCATTCTCAAGTCCAAGATTGGGCAAAGAAAAAAAGAAGGCTAGGACTTATAGGAGACAGCCTTCAGGGTAGTGAATTGGCTTTCGTGGAGCTCGCCAACCTGCCATTAGAAGTTTGCAATCAGTCTTGACAGCTTCACAATCCCAGTTTCCAATGTGACTCCCTGGTTTTGCCTTCCTCCCAGCCTATTTGCTGTTCCAGAGCACTCTTTCTTCTTTCAAAATAAACATTCTAACAGAAAGTGACATGTATATTGGTGGGGAGGGCTCATTACTAGTCACAAAATGTCTGTTCCTTATTAAATGGAGATTTTCTTGTATCTTAATTGTCACGTTGTATAAAATTATTTGAAAAGTACAATAGAAAGGGCATTCCAGCAGACCAGGCATCAGCAGACTTGCATGTTAAACTCTTGACTGTCACAAACTTATTCTTTGGCCCTAGGTAAGAAATTTAAGTTATGTCTAACTTTCTTTATCTTTAAAATGGGTGATAATGCTGTCTGCCTCACTGGAAAGTAAAGAGGGAATGGGAAATGAAGGGTGCTTTGGAAAAAGACAGAGCACTCCACAGATCAGTAGGTCATCATAGGTCATGCATGTAGGAGCCATTACTCTATTTGGGATAAGGACAAAGAGAGGATTTAATAATACAATAATCCCTTCCACATTGCAATTTCCCCATTCACAGATTTGACACATTGTGAGTCAGCAGAAGGAACTAAATGGGAATTTTGGGGGGAGTTTTGTGGAAACCACAGACAACACATGAAGGCTAGCCGATGACCCAGAAAAAGTTTAGAAACTCAGAAATGCATAAAATAGATCTATAATACTGTACAATATCAATATATTTTATCTTTTAATACCATAATAATTCAGACTTCTTCTCTGGTACAAAGGGAGAGCCAAAAAATTTTATGCAAATTTTCCAGATTGCTGGGGTGCTGTACCCCTAACCCCCACTGTGTGGAAGGGTTGCTAATAGCCAGCATTTATATGGTTCTTTAAGGTTTGTAAAACACTTTACATAAGTTAACTCAACTGATACTTTCAACAACCCTGAGAGGTAGGTGGTACTATTATCCCCATCTTACAGATAAGGAAACTGAGACACAAAGAAATAAGTTGACTTGCCCAGGGTCACCCAGCTAGTTAGTGTCTGAGGCAGGACTCCAAGGCCTGAACTCTAACAAGCGCTCAACCTAACTGAGTGGCTTCTGGGCATGTGAAGTAAACTTCTGACTACAATGCGCTTCTGAGGTTCCCCAGGATAAGGTGGAGTTTCAGCATATAACAGATATTCTTGTGCTGCTCAATCACACAATGACTGTTTTAGGGTCATGGATTTTGAGATGGAAGAACCTTATAAGTGATCTCATCCAAACTCTTCATTTTGTAGATCGGGAGACTGAGGTCCAGAGGCTTCACTCAAGAAGAATTACCCAAGGTAACATAGATAGGGAATGGAAGATGCAGAATTTGAACTCAGGTCCTCTGACTCTAAATTTAGCACTCTTTTCATTGAACCATGCTGGCTTCCCAGAGGTGACAGGGCCATGATTCAAGTTGAAACTCTAGACTCTTGATCAACCAAGGTTTGGACACCTGGGGCTTTGCTCCAGGGCGCTAAAATTTAGAGGATGTAAACATTTAGCTTATTCACTCTTTCAGCAGAATAGAAGGAGATAAAAGAATCAAGAGTTTTGGGTGGGAATATTGATCTCTTTGGGTTTCCTCCTTTGGGGATTCAAGAACCAATTTTCATGGATGCTTGCTCCATGAGAAGCAAGCAAGACAAGTTTGGCACAGCTGTGGGGATGTTTGAAAGCAGTTTGTTCCATCCATCCTTCTTTCCCTCTGCCTCCTAAAGACATTCCCAACTTGCCATTCCACCCCCAAATTCTCCCTCCCTGTAACTTTTTTTTCCAGCATTTTATGTATCAAAAGCAAAATGACAAAATCATTTCATATTTTCTTTGTCATAAATGGAGTGTGAAACTTCTTTGATTCTTTGGTGGAGAAATACTGGAAAATCATAGTTAAGAAAGCATGATTTCTAGCATAGGGCCACAGGCAGGAGAGCAGAAAGCAGTTTAAGAAACAAAATGGAAAAATTTACCAATAAAGGACTTGATAATTTAATAAGACCTGGTTACCTGATATTGAAGCATCATCCATGATACCGGAATTGTGTCAAGGTTGGCTCTCGAGTCAACTGGGATGTTATGTTCTAGTCAAACTTATCGCGAAGCTCTTTGTTAGTACTAGGGGAAGACAGCTTTTCTGCTCAGGCAGCACGAGCCACAGTTAAACTCACTAAATACCAATACTGATTTCCTAAGTAACTGTTTAACTCAGCAGGAATGGAGTTCTGATTCTAGTTATACATCAATTCATATTTTTGCCCAAAGTGGGATATAAATCTCTCCCTCTAACTTGACCAGCCTCTCTTCCACCTTTCCTCCATAAACATCAAAGTTACCTACTGAGATTTCTAGGTATTAAGTGTCCATATGTGACCATCAATACCTGGAGGAATGAAAGCACGGGTCTTGTAAGTTTCACGGTCAAGGAGAGGGGGAGAACGTGAATGTAGGAGATATGGGAAAGTAAATGGGATTGGAAAACACTATGGCATCAAAAGTGAAGAAAACTATGATCAAACTTGAGGTGTAGTGGAGTTAGGTCCTAAGGTTCTGGAAAGTCAAGAGAGCCTATTGGGAAATTTCCAGTATGAGCATTTATATCTCAGAAACTGGCAGCAGCTACAAATCAGGGTTTGATTTATTGTTTTCTTGATTGTCTGGACACAAGAAAGTAATAGAGAAAATATTGTTAATATGGATACAGTTTTAAAGTGTGTCATGGAACTTTTTTGGAGAGCTGGACGTATGCCAACACATACCTGCTCATAGGGTTGTTGAGATCAAATGAAATAACAGGTTGGAGTTTGGACACCTTAAAATGCTAAATAAAAGTTACTACTGGGCCACTGAAAAGACCAAAGTCATTCTTTTATGAATATTATACTTTGTTATTAATGGTGGTAAGGATAAAGATTAGATCATAGATTCAGAGCTAGAAAAAATTTTTGAGGTCATAAAAGCCAATTTGTTTTATTTTACAGATGAAGAACCTGAGACTCAGAGAGGCTGAATGAGTGGCCCAGCTTCTCTGACTCCATGGTTCCATGCTGTCACCAGGAAGGTGATTATAATAACTTGGATTGATGATAACCATGATGGAAAGAACACTAAACCTGGTGTTAAGTAAGCCTGGATTCAACCTGCTTCCCTTTGACACACTCTAGCTATATTATCATAGACAAGTTACTCAAATTCTCAATGAATACCTTAAACAAATCTCTGAGACTATAAGTTAGAAATAAGTTGCTCATCTATATCAGTAGAGAAAATTTTCCATGCTGGGAGTTACCTAAAGTGATACAATCAGAAGTCTGGACCAAAACCAAAAGAATACCCTCAAAAATGACTTTGGAAACTATTGCTATACCTCCCTCACCAGAATATTTATAGTGGCAAAGAACTGGAAATAAATAGATGTCAATCAATTGAGGAATGGCTAAACAAATTGTGGTACATGAATGTATAGAATATTATTGTGTAAGAAACTATAAATTTTGTTCACCTATTTTCAAAGAGGACCTATGACATCATGGAATGATGGCACAACTTATGCATGAATTGGATTTAAGTGACGCAGAGTTGCACAAAGTTGTCAGCCTCGCTCTCTCCTCTGGTCATTGAAGTCCAGTGACAAGACAAAAGTCAAGGTGACTTTTGCCCAGGATGCCATGTAATGACCTTGATGTCTTCAATGTCTGACCAAACTCTCAAGTTCCACAGTGCCTGCTTCAGCCACCTTCATGATCCTTGATACAAAATGTTTTCATCTACCCATTCCACCGGGGGGATTCTCACCTGTGGCTCCAAGAAGCAGTAGCATGCACAGCAGCCATACCCCAATAAAGCTGTCTCAGCAGGCAGGCTGAACAGATTTGGGGGTAACTGATAGGCCTCAAACTCATTGGTCTGTCAGTGGGTTAGGGGACCAAGCATGTGAAGAAACTATGAATATGATGAATTCAAAGAAGCAAGAGATGATTATATATATTTATGCAAAGTAAAGCAAGCAGGACCAGGAAAACAATACGCAAAGTAACTACAACAATGTAAATGGAAAGAACAGTAACAAAGTGTTTAAAATGCAAAAATGCAACATTCTAATGACTAAGGTTGATTCCAATGAAGAAATACGAGAAAGCGCTCACGCAAAGGAGTAGGGGCCCATGAGTGTGTAACGCTACATGTACTATTACTTTATATATACATATATACATACATATATATGGGGAGAGAAGTTTTACTTGCTTTAAAATTTTCTTTATTATAAGAGATAGAATTGGAATTATGGAGAGGTAGGCATTCACTTAGTATTCTATTGTAAAATTTTATGAATTTTAAATTTCTAAATTTTCAGTGCGAGCACTGACACTTTGGAAACCACAAAAGCTACAATTCAGGACTTGATTCATTGTTTTGTCGATTATCTAGACTTGAAAAAATGATGACAAAAATATTAAAGAAGATTAAAGTTGAAAGTGGTATCTTGTGTAAGTTTCTTCGGAATGATCTGTTTAACATTTACCAGGACACTACTGAATATGGGTGATATAAAAATAAAAAGTATCAATAAAAAACTTCTAAAATGGAAATTGAATGCTGCAGAAACAAATGATCAAGCTTGGCCCCAAAGAAGAGTTTTCAGGAAACATATCCCCCACTTTTTAAAATAGATGGGAGGATTATGGTTATGGAAAACTGTATGTCCTCTTCTGATGTATTGGTTGATTTTACTGAACTGTTATGGGAGATGATGTAAAAACAAAAGATCTGAAAAATTGTGTTTAAGAAACAGGATTGAGCTGCGACGCATACCACCATTTTGTACATATTTTCTTCCTCATTTGTCAAATGGAAAGAATGGACTAGATAATTTTGAAAATCCCTTCCAGCAGCTCATCTAAATTGGGCCCCAAATATTAGCAAAGACTGGGAAACTCATTCAAGGAGGCCATGGGAGCCATCAAGTACCACCTTATTAAAGTGAGGGAAATAAATATGGGATGTCATTTGTAACCAAGTGTAATGAGTAGTTTAATTGGACGTTGGCCCTAGCTTTAGATAAGTCCCATGTTTATAAGCATGGCCACATCAAAGGGAAATGCCAAAATTAGAAATAACTTATAAAAGAAACCTTCCTGGGCTCCATGGTTCATTCTGTAATAAGTATCATTGAGACCCTTCTGGAGAGGTCACTGTTACATTACTGCTTTGGCTGGCAGCCCCACTACAAAGCTGCCGAATGATTGGTTCTATTTTTGTTTTAACTCCCCCTCCCCGAACCCTGGTCATCAGTAATGAAAGCCTGTGTGTCCTTAATAACAGTTGTAGAACCTACCATATATACAACAAAAATATGGGACATCTTGCTTAGGCAAAGGGGAAATTGGCAGTGTATTAGCTTATGTAAATATCTCATGTGAATGAATTTAAGACATAGTTCAACAGTTTCTGGGAATATATTATATACCAACTACTGTGGTGGGTGCTGAAGATAGAGAAATAAACCAGTCTTTGACCTCAATGAGCTTATGTTGTGCAGGGGGCATGCTATATATATGGACACAAACGAGGTTATACAAAGTATTCCAAGAGCGAATCCACACAGGATGAAAGATCAGAGAAAGTAAATAAAAACACTGCAGAAAACTGTGACTGAATACATTAAGAAAATTGTTGGCATTCTAGAATCAAAACTGAATGAGAAGAACATTTTTAAAGCAATATCTATGCAATGACAGTCTTAATGTATACTTTTAGAATTAGAAAATTATCCATAATAGATTTGGAAAGTAATAATAATATTAATGATATGATGATGATAATTTCTAACAAAAACCTATACAATATTAACAAAACACAAGACCAGACACCCTGAGATAATATTTGTATAATGCTTAGCACATTGCCTGTCACATGTTTAATAAATGGTCATCTTTTCCCTCCCTCCCTGAAGTCATTTCTTCTGCTAAGTCCTTGGTCACAGCCACCATTTCATGAGAACTCCCAGCTCCTCTTAACATCACCCTCTCCCTCCATATACCTCTCTCCTATATGTGTTTTCTTTTATTAGAATGAAAACTCCTTGAGGTTAGGATTTGTGCTGGAGGGAAGAGAATGAGCTTACTTGTATTTATAACTCTTGGGTTTGGTACAGTATCTGGCATACAGTAAACTTAATGCTTTATTTGTCTGTCTGTCTACCTATCCATCCAACCATCCACTATGGGGCAGGAATCTATCCTCAGCACTGGGTATGCAAGTAGAAACAATGACACCCCAAATGACATCACAGAAGACTCACATTTTATTGGGGGAAACATTTATGCATGTATGTATGTATTCACACAAATACAGATATACATAAACATGTATGGCATAAATCTAAATTTAATAATGATAAATATAAACCAAATAGTTAAATACAAGATAGTTTGAGAGGGATGGCTATAGGAACTGATGTGATCTGGAATGACTTCATGCAAAAGTTTGTTTGTGATTCACTTTAAAAGAAGAGGCCTCTTTAAGGCAGAGTTTGAAAGGAGTGTATTTCAAGCATGTGGTATGGCCAAGTCATGGTCGCAGAGATGGTGCTGGAGTGTCATGTATGAGGAACTGAGAGAAAGACAATTTTGGGTATACTGTGAAAGGGGGAGTCATGCCCAAAGAGGTTAGAATGATAGGTTGGATCCAGATTTTAGAAGGCTTTAAAAACTACGTAGATAAGTTTCTCTTTGTTTCTAGGAAGCCTCTGAGTTACATGGTCAGATGCTCAGTGATAGGGTTGGAGGTCAAACTCTAATCTCCACATTCTAAGTCTGGTGCCCTGTCCACATCACCACATAGCCTCTGTCCAAAAATATGTAAACACAGTTGTACAAAAGGTAGTATTTTGTTGACTGTGAATTGGTGTAAATGTCAGTATGTGCATATCCATGGCAAATATTTGCTCTGAGTCTGGAGGAAAGACTGGTTCCTTGTGTTCTCTGGAATTTTTCAGAAAAAAAAGAGGGGGAAAGTCTACACCAAGAATTTCTTAAAATGCCTAGCTGAACTCTCTGTGAACATCTAGATAACTCTGATACTAAAAGTCTTCATCTGAATTCTGTAGGTCACTGAAAGAAGTAATTTCAGGCTGGAACAACCCAGAGAAATGCCTCAATTTTTTGCTCAGCATACATGTAGCAATATCCCTTTGGAAATAATTTATTTTATTTTTTAAAAAGAAATATGGGGGGAAAGGCAAAAGGAAGGGAGAGAATTTGGAACTCAGGTTTTTTTAAAAAAATGATGTTAAAAAATTTTAACATATAATTGGAAAAATTTTAAACAAAATAAAAAAATATATTAAAAATAGAAAATGGATGGACAGAAAATTAACTAATAAATTAACACTAATTTTTAAAAGTCAATTTAAAAAATCCTTTGGAGTTAAAAAAACAAACTTTGGTTCTTCCCAAATATTCAAATTTCCAGAGAAACCATGGATAAGCATCCCAAAATATTTTTACAGTTGACTCATTCAAGCTATCTGTGATAGCATTTACAACATGGTGCAGGGGATTCAGCATCAGAGTACCTAGGTTCAAATCCTTCTTCTGCCACTTACTGGATTTGTAAACATGATAATTCACTTAAACTCTTGGGTATTTGTTTCCTCCTTTATATAATGGCAAAGTAGGACTAATTGGTCTTTAGGGTCTCCTCCTTAGGGGATAATCTAAAGATCCTTTATCCCAAGAAAGAAGAAGTCAGCATTATGCTTTTAAGAAGCAGCATGGAGTGATGGAATAAGCAGGGGTTGCTATTTTAGTCCTATCTCTTCTACCTCTGAATGATGTTGGATAGGTCATTTTACCTCGTGGTCTGTCTCAATTTCTTTAAGCTAAAAATACGAAGATGATCACCTCTTTATATATGAGAACACTGAGGCCCGGAAAGGGAAAATAATTTGTCCTTGGTCACACAGAATGTCCAATCATGTCGACAAACATTTATTAAGCACCCATGTGCCAACGTTAGTAGCAGAACTGAGTCTAAAGTCCAGATGTTGTCCAATGGTCTTTCTATTCTATTCCATTGACTTTGTAGAAAAAAAAAAACAACAACCCCAAAAAACTTTCTTCAGTTATCCATTTTTAGATATTGTAATTATATTACAATGTTGTAATTAGGTACCAATTCAGTTTTTATAGTGGTACAGGTTAAGACTTAATGAGGCAACATGGTATTGGCAAGGGCATAGGGCTTAAGATCAGAAGATCCGGATTTGATGCCCTACTCCATTTACTAGTTATGTGGTCATGGACAAGTCAATCGATTCATCATTACATCTCTGTGAACATGAATCAATCAACAAGCCCTTCTTAAGTACTTTCAATAGGTTGGGCATTGTGTGAAGTACTAGAGATACAAATGCAATGGTAGTCTGCCACATGTGCAGACCCTATTGGCTTGCTAAGAGGGCATCCATATATGGAGGGCACTAGGAATGTTGAAGATGAGATTGTTCCAAACAGAATTATTCCCAAAGTCATATCAGTTTCAGTTATGGTCTCTTTGCTTCAGCAGGCTAGAAGGATCTTGGTAATTTGTAAAAAAGTGGAGTGGAGAATGTTGTGAGTATGCAAGGTCCAGAGCAGGAGTGGGGAACCTGTGGCCTTGAGGCCACATGTGGCCCTGTAGGTCCTCAAGTACCGCCTTTTGACTGAATCCAAACTTCACAGAACAAATCCCCTTAATAAAAGGATTTGTTCTGTAAAACTTGGACTCAGTCAAAAGGCTGTACCCAAGGACCTAGAAGGCTACATGTGGCCTTGAGGCCATTGATTGCCCTGGTCTGGAAGACTTCTCAGAATCCTGTCAATTCGAAGTTTTGGTGTATAACCAACACAGCATTGATGCACTGAGAAGCAAGGAGGAATCTAGGGGAGCTTCAAGAACCTAACCCATTGTAAGCTGAGATATAGACTCATCTGGAAGTCATGCCCCATGTGGACATGAACACCAATGATATGTAGGAACTGAGCTAAATTCTGAGCCTAATCTCCCTCCCCCACCTCCAGACCAAAGTGGTATATGGGAATTATATCCCCTGGGCAAGTTGTTGGGGAAACTGTTTGCACATTTGTTCTTGGTTTATCTTTGAAGTAAATATTCCTTTGTAAAAGCCAAGTGATATTAAAGGAACTTAGGTTGCCAGTTATTATCCCCTAAAAATTTGGGGGATGTAGCCATGGTATCTCAAGCTAGTGATAGTAGAGAAGATATCCCTCTCCCCAAACCCCCAAGTACCCTGGAATGCTGAGGGATGATATAACAGGCCTGCCCCTGAGAGAATAGAGTCAGAGCATACATGTGCACAAAGAATAAACAAACAAGCAATCTCTGACCTTAAGGGCAACCTTAAGGAGGAAAGCATTAGTAGCTGGAGGGTCAGGAAAGGCTTCCTGCAGAAAGTGGCTGAATCTTGAAGAAAACCAAGGCTTCTAAGAGGTGAAGTTGAAGAGGGGAATGTTCCATTCATGGGGGTCAGCCAATGCAAAGTCTCAGAAAAGAGAGTAGAGGTGTGAGTGAAGAAATGCAAGTAAGCCAAAATGGCTGAATGATCGAATGTGGAAGGGAAAAGCATCTTGAAAAGAGAGTACATCTTTGAGGAGGTAAACAGCAGTGTCAAATTGGCAAAGAGATCAAGAAAGGAGGGTGAAGAAAAAGTTGTTTAGAGTTATCACTTAATAGATCATTGGTAATTTTGAGGAAAATAGATTCAGTTGAATGATGAGGTTGGAAGCCAAACAGAGAGGTTAGAAGATAGTAGGAGGAGAAGGAATGGAACTAATGTGTGTAGACATATTTTTCAAGGAGTTTAGAAGGGGAGGAGAAATATAGCATGATAGCTAGTGGAAATGGTAAGACATAGTGAGGGTTTTTTAAGGATGGGAAAGATTTTGGCATGTTTGTAGACAGTAAGGAAAGAATGGGCAAATAGAGACTGAAGATTACAGAGAAGGGATGACAGGGGACAATCTATTGGAGATGGAAAGAGTTGGGATCCTTCCTATCACTCAATGGTTCATTCCTCAGTTTCCTCGTCTGTAAAATGGGAACAGCATTTCTAGTTATCACGGTGCTGTTATGAAGAAAGGGTGAGCTGTAAGTGCTACATAAATATAAGCTGTCAAGAAATGTGGTTACTGAGGTAGTCATTTTATTCCATTGGCCACTAAAGAAAGACTTCAGGGCAACATTTATATAGGGACCAAAAGTATCATATACAATGTATTAATTTTGTCCTCATAACAACTTGGTGGGCATCTGTGCTCCATCTTCTCTGCTTGCTTGGTTTTCCATGGGATAGAATAGGCAAGACAGGAGTTCTCACATCTTTTCCTATCCCTGGTGATGATGATGGTGATGATGATGAATAAATAAAGCTCAGAAAGGATGTCAAGGATGGAGAAAGAGGAAAAGGAAGGAATGGAAACAATGTCTTTTAACTGAGATAACCCACTCTTTCCTCCTTCTGGTCTCTCTCTTTTACCAGAAAAGGAAGCAAAAAAACATTTAACATGATCCCCAGAGTCAGGGCCCAGGTAGCCAGGCCAGAAGCAGCAGTCTGAAGGTAGAAGGAGCAGAGACTGGCCATCTTTGGCCCCCGCCCGGCTTAGGGTACTGCTACAGTAATTCTCCTATATTTCATTATGACATGACATCTTTGAAGTCAATATAGGCAGAAATATATGAAAAGTCTTACCATAGTGGGGAAGCTCCAAGTACAGGACTGGTGAAAAGCTTGGTACCTGATTGGATGATCAGTTTAACTAAGTACAGAGCAACTTAATAGCAGTTTTTCAACTAGCTGATGACTGTCTGCTAAGACAGCAGAGGACTTGAGCTCTACTTCAGTGACATGAATGTCAACTGTCATGAAATCATGTCTTTTTTGCATATTAAAGTAAATTATTTTAATCATTTTAAAATTAAGTAGATATCTGTTTCGCATGATTTGATAGTTTTAGCTATGTTGTAATACACTTTGTAGTACCTAAGAGCTTCACTTTAGAGAAAATTGTCCTTGTAACTATATAAAACCACATATACATACAAGACCAACATGCTCCATGATTGGTAACTTTAGTTTCAGTACCAATTAAGCTGCACATATCTGTCCTAAGGCTTCTCCCTCTTATGTTTGATTTCTCTGAGGGAGAAAAGTGATGTTGGTGCCTATATAAAGGTAGGGCAAAGACTGTAGCTCTTTCCTCTACTTATAATCTTATTTTTAAAAGCTCTGGGCTGATTTGCATACTACAGGCTAGCGATCAGGGGTAGGTATCATAGCAGGTGAAATGGATATATTTGTCCCAGTTCAAATAGCAGACTGAGTTCAAGGAGTATGAACTGAAATAGAGACAAAAGATAGAATAATCTCAAGCTTGGGATTTTTGCTGGCCGGTTGGTTGCAAATATGATTCGGACTCACAACGGAGACAAAATAACCCCTGAGACAGTAGCATAAAGATGCTGAGATTTTTTTCTTGTGGAAAAGAGGATGGAGTAGTCTCATTTCAGCGATGGATGAACCAGCAAATGGTAGCAGGGCACAGCTGAGTCAAAAACCTACAGATATAGCAGAGCGGCAGTATAGTACAAGACCAGAAGATGGCAGCATAGTAGAGAAAACAGCACAGAACAAGTCAGGATAAGAGAGTTGTTTCTTTTTTGTTTTCGTATTGCACAATACCTAGGTAGAACACAGTAGGCACTTACAAATACTTGTTGAATGGCTGATTGAAAGTAACTTGTAATATTGTAGAGAAAATAATGAATGGCAGTGTATCAGAGACAGAGGGATTCCACCTGGAATATATCTCCAGGAGTGTGTGTGTGTGTGTGTGTGTGTGTGTGTGTGTGTATTTAACCTTGGCTACATGCACAAATTAGGCAGCTAGATACAGCCTCAGGCTGGAGTCAAGGAGACTCATTTTTATGAGTTCAAATAAGGCCTCAAGAACTTACTAGCTGTAGGACCCTGGGCAAGTCATTTTACCCTGTTTGCCTCAGTTTCCTCATCTTTAAAATGAATAGTAGAAGGAAATGACAAATCACTCTAGTTTTTTTGCCAAATGAAATTACAATGAGTCAGACAGGATACCACAACAGCAGCAGCAACATGCATAAATTAAACATTTTCTCTGATCATTTCTTGTAGAAAAGACTATAATTAGTTTGAACTCAATCTCTATTAAAAGGAAAAAAGCTCCAAATGGATCCCAATGCCTTGTGACCCATTATTATGCACCAAACCTTCTTTCCTTGCTCAGAGAGCAATCATTATGGAGGGGAAATAAATCGAGGATTAAGATTTCAGGACACCGTGTGATGGATTAGAAGGAAGAGCAGGAACAATTTGATGGAAGCCTCTGATGCTCAAATCCCAGGAATTCTCAGAAAATTTTCAATGCAGAGTGTGTAATTGGAGAAGGCTTTAAAGAACCCTGGAATTTCTGTTAAACTGAGGCCAAATAAATGCAGACCCTTTTCCCTAATGGAAATGAGGCAGAATTTCATTAGAAAAGGTGGAATTGAAGAAGAGATAGGAACATTAATAGTGTTTATTCTTTCACACTTGGTGGTTTAAAATAAGATCATTTCTCCTGCTACCTACTTCATGTTTTATTGAAAAATAATCTGAGACAGGAGTAGATAAACTAATGCTAATGATAAATACTAGAAAAAGGAGTCAGTTGGGCCTGATGACCTCAGGTTGTGTCTGCTGCCCTATCCCCTTGAGACTCACAAAAGCTCTGGGGTGTTGGTTGGGTTGTCATGATTATATCTATTTGAGACATGAGGAAACAGCCATGGAGAGACTAAATTGTATGTGATAATGATATTTTTTGACATTTACAGATTTCTTTAGGTTTTACAAAACAATTTTCATAAACTATCATCTTTGATGCTCATAACCCTGGGAGTTATAACTGATATTATCTCCTATTTTTGTTGAAACAGAGGTAGCAAGAACTTAAATGACTTGCCAATAGTTAACATAGCTAGTAAGTATCAGAAGTGGGATTTGAACCTGGATCTCTCCAGTTTAGTGCTCTTTTCACAACAAACTCTATGTCTAAATTTCTAGATGTGTACATGGGTAAGGTCCCTAATTCATCCATTGAGTCAGCCAGACTTTTGGTGCTATACATTTTTTTGAGGCTCAACAATTTTCAATATAGTTGAGCAAACTCCTAGTAAGGGCCTACTATGTGCAAGGTAGAAGCCAGCCTTGGAGTCTAGGAGGCATTGGTTCAAGCACTGCCTCTAATATACACTGGCTGTGTGTGACCCTAGGAAAGTCACTTAACTTCTGAGTACCCTGGGCAACTCCCTAAGCCTAGAAATTTCTAAATGATTGCTGATCTGCATTGTTGGAAAGTGTTTCCATACATGGAGTACCCTATGTGGATGAAGACACAAATTTGGAGGAAAAAAATGTTGCTGAGCATTGTACTAGGAGAGATCCAGAGAAAATAAAACAGTCTACTTTCAGGAAGCTTACATCTTAGCTTGGGAGATTCAGCACTTGAGAGTGTGGATAAATATAATATGAAATAGAATAGACTATGGGCTGCTAGGTGGTATAGCACAGCAAGGGCTGGGCCTGGAATCAGGAGGACTTGAGTTCAAAGGTGGCCCAGACAATTACTAGCTGTGACTCTGAGCAAATCACTCAACTCTGTTTGCCTCAGTTTCCTCATCTGTAAAATGAACTGGAGAAGGAAATGGCAAACCACTTCAGTATTTTTGCAAGAAAATCCCAAATGGGGTCATAGAGAGTCAGACATGACTGAAACAACTGCACAAGACGAATAGAATGTGTGTAAGAGACTTGACTTCACTCTATGCCAATGAATGAATAGAACCAGAACTTTCACCCAGGCCATCAACCATAAATAATCCGCTTCATTTCCCATCTCACTCCAGAGGGTTTTAATCAGGGATGTGTCTGTTACCTGATTGCACTCATTAATCTTGGAAGAGCAAAGTGCCGGGTGAGTGTTATCCAAATTCTGAAAATACAAATTAGGACTTGTGGACACATCAATTGGTCGCTTTAGCCTCAATTTTTTCACCTGTAAAATAAACATAGACTAGGTAGCCTCAGAATCATTTTCCAGCTAGAAATCATCTATTATCCTATAATCCAATGATCACCAATCAGCTCTTCCTCTGTGTGTGTGTGTGCGCGCACACGCGTGTGTGTATGTGTGTGTGTGTGAAAGACCTTAGTTTGTAAAGGCCAAGGTCTCCCACTGCATCCTGGGCCATCCCTAGTTATCCTGATCTATATCTGGCCTCTGGACTCAGATGGCTCCAGAGGATAAAGTGAGACTGGTGACTTTGCACAGCCCTCCCTCACTTAAATTCAATCCACTAGCATGTCATGGCAGTGCCTCCCAGAAGTCATGGTCCTCTTCAAGAAGGAAAGACAAACATCAATGGGTGTGTGTGTGTGTGTGTGTGTGTGTGTGTGTGTGTGTGTCTGCATGTGTATGGACAGGACCCAGTTTGGGATAATTAATCTGAACCATGCATATAATAGTGTTGATCTGTCTGTGTGTCACCTATACCAGTTTGACCAAAGGGAACCATGCCTTTGTCCAGGGTCTCCCATTGCATCCTGGGCCATCTTTGATCATCCTGATGAATATCTAGCGGCTGGACCCAGATGGGTCGGGAGGAGAAAGTGAGGCTGGTGAGCTTGCACAGCCCTCCTTCACTCAAATCAAAGTCATGTCATCATTTCCCTGATGCCATGGTCCTCTTCAAGAACAAAGGACAAACACAACAACAACCACAACTCTAGAGTAGAAAGCACCAGCACCTAGAATATACATGGCCACCCGTAATAATGAAATATACCTAGGCTTTTTCAGGGGAACTTAATGAATTTTGGTGAAAAAAATGTCCCTCTCTCCTTTCAACCCCACACTGGAAGAACAAAATCAGGAAAGGTGTTTTCCTTGCACCAGTACCCCCTCCTCCCTTCCCTATTCCATTCTTCCCACCCTACCCCTCCCAGGTAAGGAAAAAATGTGGTGTAGTGGAAAGAACACTGGATTTGGACCTGGATTCAGGTCCCAGAGGGGACGGCTAGGTGACGAAGTACATAGAGAGCCAGGCCTGGAGTCAGCCTTAAAATCTGACCTCCGACACTTGGTAGCTGGGTGACCCTGGGCAAGTCAGCTGTTTGCCTCAGTTTCCTCATCAGTAAAATGGGGATAATTATAGCCCCTACCTTCCACAGTCGTTATGAGGATCAAATGAAGCAATAATTGTAAAGCGCTTAGCACAATGCCTGGCATTGGTAAGTGTTGTATGAATGTTGGTTATTATTATTATCATTAAAAGTAAAATTCTCAGCTCTGCTATTTACTTATATGACCTTAGGCAAGACTTTTCACTTGTTTAGGCCTCAGCTTCTTATCTGTAAATGAAAGTATGGGACTAGATAACCCCCAGATCTCTTCCAGTTCTGACCGGAAATCTCTCTCTAGCAAATTATATCCCCCTCTCCCTCCACCCCATTTGGAAACAACCTGGGAGCCAGTAGAAATTTCTCTTGAGAAGATAACGTGATGTTCTTGGCAGAACAAAGAAAGGGATTAAATCAAAGGGAACTCTTGCCCCAGGGTGGGGTGGGCAGTGGGGGAAACTGGGCATTCCCCCGAAGAAAAGTCTTTAAGCAAAGGCTGAATGGTCACTTGGAAGGTATGTTGTAGGGATAATCTTTTTTAAGGTATGGGTTGCAGAATATGGTCTCCAAGCACCCTCTTAACTCTGAAAGACTGATTTGTATATTATTTTACTAATATAACTTTAGATTTTAAAAGCCAAATTCAAAATTTTATTTATTCCTAACTACTAATTGGCATTCATTCTTCACTCGTGATTCATCTGGAAAAAACACAACTAAATTACACATCCCTTGTCTTTCCCTATAGAAATCCAGGTCAAAGGTGTCCCAGACCTCAGGTGAATAGATGTTAGGGAGGCTGATTCCTACCAGGAATACCAGAAGAATGGAGATCCATGAAATCCTAACATTCCAAGGAAGTCCCAAGTATGCCTGGAGGATATAATGCCTCTTTGGGTAAATAGGCAGCCCCTCTCACGAATCCATAACTACAGTGGCCTTAACTGGGATTTGGCCCCAGGGTGTCAACTTAGAGGGTACCAAAACACTTGTACTCCATCTGGTGGAGCCAACTGGTTGTTACATCTAATTAGCAAGAAGTGTTAAAGTGAGAAGCTATGATACTGTGTACATTCCAGATGAGTTCCTCTTTGGACATGCACCTAACCCCAAAGGTAGCCTCTCCAGTGGCAATTAATAAATCTTTTTTTAAAAAACACCTACTATGTGCCAAGCATACTGTTAAGTACTAGAAATAAGGAGACACCAGGGAAAGTAAAACAATCTCTGTCCAGGAATAGCTTACATTGCAGTTGGGGAAACAAGATATGCACATACAGTAACTAAGTGATTGTAGAGAAAAGGTTACTAATTGCTGAGCTCAGGAAAAGCTTCGATTTTGAAGGTAGTCCTTGAACTGAGTGTAAAAGAGATTCTAAGAGGTCCAGGTAATGAGGTCACCCTGCATTCCAGGCAAGGGGATGAAGCAGGGACAGACAGTATGAGAGGATTTGGATAGGAGCTGGAAGATTATTGGGATGAAGAGCAAGTAAGCCATCTTCAAAATGGCGGATGGGTTGAATTTGATGCCTGCCCTGAAGGAGCTTATATTCTACTAGGACTATACAATATACCGTCATATATCTAAGCATAAGTTTATTTCAGGAAGGGGAAACATTAATAACTGAGGAGCTTGGGGAAAAGAAATATAGGGGAATAAATGCTAGATTTGAATTCATAGAATCTGGGTTCTTGTGACTTTGGATAAATCATATCACATCTCTGGACCTTAGTTTCCTTGGCTGTAAAATTATAGAACTGGACAAGATAACCACTGTGGAAGATTGAGATGGGTTTTTTTTTGGACATAGCCAATTTGGTAATTTATTTTATTTGATTGTAAGTTTATGGTTTTCTTTGTCTCCTAAGGAGGGGTAGAGAAGATGGAAGGGAGAAAAGATGGATCATTGGTGATGAAAATTTTAATTTAATTTAAAAAAAAGACAGCCTCTGTGGTCCGTTCTAGCTCTGTATTTCAGATCTAAGGCTTCATGGAAAAAGTAGCACCTGAGTGGTTTCTTAAGATCATATTTCTAATAGATTTGCAGTTTAATGTGCAATCATCTTTATTATACTATGTTATGGAAATGCTTGCTTTGTCCCATAAATTAAAAATAAAATAAATATATTTTTTTTAAAAAATCACATTTACAGAGATGGACGTGATCTTAGATGTCATCTAATCCAATCTCTCATTTTACAGAACTGAGGCTTGGGGGTTAACTGATTTGTCCAGGGTCACACAGATAATTAGATGCAGAGACAGGAGTTGATTCTAGGTCTTCTCACTCTAGAATTGGTGGCCTTTCCATTGCATAACAGGTATATTGATGAGATTAAGGAAACTGATGAGGTAGGGAACCATAGGTTTTTGAGAGTGCTCGAGACCCCAAAATATCAACACGCCATCTCTTGCTGAATGAATTCGAGACAAGGAAAACAAAGTTTATTAAAGATTTGCCATAATGGGTAGTCTTAAGAAATCTCACCATTTGTGCTGCTTGTTTTCACAAGTGGGTCAGATTCAATCTACTGACTGGGATTGAGAGGTGGTCAAGTAGTCTGGGGTGACTAGAGGAGGGGTTTAGGGAGGGTCTCGAGGAGGAGTCTAAGGAGGATTTTAGTGGGACTGGGGTGATTAGAGGTCAAAATTCCAGGAAACAAGAGAATGGGATTTTGACAGGATCCAGGGTGGAAAGCAGCTGGACTATAGAGAGCTAGGCTAGATAGAGATTTGAGCCTAGATAATGAAAGGCTCATGGCTTTGGGCAAGGCCAGAATAGTGGGAAGATTCAAGGAGAGTTCAAGGGGGTTCCCAGAGACTGTACCTCCATCATTTTGAGGACTCTAAGATCTGGAATTGACCAAGACAAGGCTGATCTTCAGGATACCCCAAGGTTAATTCACTGGCTTTCTCCCATTCCAGCAGGGAAATATTTTTTGCTGCCACCAGTAAGTAACACAAGAAAATTAAGTGGGCCATGCTTGGGCTAGTGACTTTAGTATGAGTTTTATTATTTATAACTCTTAGAGAATATACCTGAATTTCCACCTCAGTCTTATGAACTTTGTGTGGAAGATAGACATCAACACCGAGATTAAGGAATCATTAACCAAAGCCAAAGTCCACAAAGAAATCTTTAACCCCAGAAAAAAAGAAAAATGCCTGCAACAGTGTACAAATTGTTCTCTAAGTACAAACACATGACTTGCCAAAAAAAAAAAAAAGTATTTGCCAAGATTTATACATATATTTAAATTAAGTATGTTTTCCTACTGCATAGGGAACCTGTGATTTCATTAGTCCAGGGGATTCCTGGGAGAGAAAATTACCTCCACCAGTGCTGGTTGGCAGCTTCTCCTTCATTTATTGTCCTAGATTGTTGCTTAGAGCATTGAGAGTCAGTTGATCAACATTTATTAAGTGCCCACTATGTGCCAGGCATTGTGCTAAATACTAGGGATACAAAGAAAGCCAAAAGACAGTTCCTGCCCTTGAAGAGTT
Source organism: Trichosurus vulpecula (assembly GCF_011100635.1). NCBI lineage: Eukaryota > Metazoa > Chordata > Mammalia > Diprotodontia > Phalangeridae > Trichosurus > Trichosurus vulpecula. Next base: position 238,108,955 of record NC_050578.1, on the reverse strand, counting down.
TATAATTTAAAGGAAAGGTCAAGTGTCTTGGCCATGGTCACAGAGCCAGGATGTGTCAGAGGTAGGGTGGAAGCACAGGTATTCCTGGCTTCAATGCAGATTCGCTCTATGCATATCTGTCTATAACACATGCATGTTACAGACATATATACAGAATTTATGTACGTATGTGTGCAATACACATAGTGATGCTCTGTATCTATATATACATATACATGCCTGTATATAATTGAGAATATTCAAGTGTTTAATAATTTGCATATATTAATGATGTATTTCTTATAATATATGTATATTTATACTAAGTTAAATATTTAGATGAATGTAAGCACCTTGAGGGCAGGACTTTTTTTTCATTTTTGTCTTGATAGCTAACTCTAGATCTGTGATTGTATAATTCTATCTGAAGTATCTAGCATGATACTTAGCACCTTGTTGATTATTTATTCAGTAGTTTCAGTTGTGCTCAATTCTTCAGGACCCCATTTGGGATTTTCTCAGCAAAGATCTTGAATGATTTGCCATTTTCTTCTTCAGCTCATTTTCCAGATGAGAAAACTGAGGCAAACAGGGTTAAGTGACTTGCCCAGGGCCACACAGCTAGTAAGTATCTGAGGTCATATTTGCAGATGAGTTTTCTTGACTCCAGGCCCACCACTCTATTCACTAAGTCACCTAGCTGCCTTACTTGGGACATAGTAGTTGTTTCATGATTATTATGTGTTTTTATGAGTTACAAAAACAAAGTAGGATCATGTCAATGTTGGGTATAAATGATTAACTTTTGGTAAATTGTCTTTCTCTTGGAAATCCTTCCAAAACTAATTGTTTGTTTAAATAATAGGTTCTGTCTGGCTTTCATAGACAATTATGAATTTCCTATAGCTTTCACCTCATACTGGTATCTTCCTTAGGCTTTTTCTACATTTTCTGACACCTCTAAAGAAAGCAAGAAAGTCAGCCATTGGTCATGACAATAGAAATGTAAATCAAATATTATTTTCCCCAAGGTTGGATGGAGTAGAGACTTCATGGAAAGTCTTTTTCACTCTTGCTAACTTTGTAACCATGGGCAAGCCTTTTAACTTCTCTCAGACTCAGTTTCTTCATTTGCAAAATGAGAATAGTAATTAGAACTAGCTCACTGGTGGGTGTGAGTGTCAAATGAGACAATTAGTGTATCTAAAATGCTATGCAAACCTCAAAGCACTTTATAAATATTTGCTACCATTATTAGAGATAATAACCTGAAAGTTAAGAAAAACTGCACAGAAATTGAATTAAAATTAGCCTTCTCCCATTGATAATATTTTCAATCCCTCTTTCATTTTAACCTCCTTGTAAGGTGGAGTTCCATTGTGTAGTATCTGTACTATTAATGTTGGAGAGGGCCTTGAGCATGGAAGGAAGTATGCTTAATCAGATAGAAACCTAAGCTTAAAAACAGTATTTTGTGTGTTATGAACATGTCTTTGATCTTTGCTAGCACATCATAGATGTTTTTTCAACTTATAATGGCTGTCCCTTGGCCTTTTCTCAGATAAGGACATTACCAGAGCCTGGCCAGAGTCAGAGAGGGCCAGAGTACTCTGGGACCTTTGGTAATCAGAAACTAGGATCTTGGTACCAGCTTTGGCCTGAGGCAAGCTTATAAGGCTCCCAGAACAAGTCTTGGAGTCTCTTATCTAAGGGTCTAGCATGCCTTCAGGCTGACCAGGATCCTATGCTAAAGTGTGGGAGGAGGAAGTCAACCAAGCCCTGCTTCCCAGCTTTATCAAAATCTCATTCAATCAGACTAATCTAGCCAAGGCTTCTTGGACCACAACATCCACTCCTTTCAGTAGTACCACCTTCATTTGTAAAAATGATTTCCTAGTACTTTTTGGATTGTAATACACTATGAAGCCCTCCTAGTTGAATGATGGGGTGAAGTACTGAGACTTTTTTAAGGAGTAGCTCAGGCCATTACTTCTCTCACATTTTGAAAGGTAGCATCAGGAAATGACAAAACCTCTTTTACAGAATTAATCCCTAACGGTGGAAATTTTTAGTCAGGAAGAACTTCCAGCACTACTTAAATTCCAAACCTAGTTTGTTACTTTACTACTCTATGCCTCAATTGCCTTATTTATAAAATTAGAAATATCATGGTCTTAGAGAAAATTAATTTGTAAACCTTAAAGCACTATAGAAATGTGGTTTATCAACAAGTCGAATCACCAACCATTTATTAATCACCTACCATGGGCTTTTAGGTGGTACAGTAAATAGAGTGCCACCAGTCATAGAGGTAATATGAAGCAGATTAAGGGTAACTGACAGGCCTCGGACCCATTGGTGAGTTAGTGGGATGTCTACCTCAAGCACGTAAAGACTTCTCCAGGTGAAATGGGTGGATGAGACGATTTGTGCCAATGGCCATGGAGTTGACTGAAACAGGTGCTGTGGAGCACTTAGAGCTTGGTTAGACATGGAAGATACCAAGGTCATCCACTACATCCTGGGCATTGCTGTTGTACTGCCCTGTTCTGCCACTGGACTTCAATGACTCTGGGAGAGAGTGAGGCTGATGACTCTGCACAGCTCTGCCTCACTTCGTTCCAATTCATGCCAAGTCAAGACCTAACCTATGCCATTAGGCATCAAAAATGAAAGAAGAGCAAAAGCAACAAAAGCTTGTTGATAGAATAATTATTTTGCCCTCATTCTGTATGCCTATGTAGCTTGATTTAGTGGATAGACTGCTGGTCTTGGAATCAGGAAGAGCAGGATTCAAATCCCTACCTCTGGCATTAACTATGTGTGTGTCCCTAGGAAGGTCACTTGACTTGTGTGTGCCTTGGGCATCTCTAGGACTTCTCTATTAAGTCACAGAGGAATGAATGAAAAATTTAATAACCACTGTGCTAAGCACCAGAGATATAAATACAAAAGGTGACATAGTACAGTTCCTGCCCTCAAGGAATTTATAGTCTTATGAGGGTAGGACTATCTTTTGCTTCTTTTTGTATCCCCATTGCTTAGCACAGTGCCTCGTGCACAGTAGGTACTTAATAAGTGCTGATCGACTGATTGATTGTGGTGGGAAGTAGTGGCCATGGAAGGATGCTTTGGTTGGAAGTCCAAAGGGATGCTGAATGGAGACTTAGGGGAATAGATTTATAACCCATTCTGGTAGAAATTGTAGTCTGATTTTGACTATGGATTCCTAACTAGAATGTGTGGAGTGGGCCTTGTGATGCTTCATTACTCAGGAAAAAAGGGCTCCAGAGCTGAAATTGCCAGTCCTCTAGTTCATTGTCTGGAGCACAGACCCAGGGAGAAAGACAAGAAGATGGTGAGGATGTGGTAGAGGTGAGGGACAGGAGGGGTGGGATCTGCCATTAGGGGAGGGACTTCCCATGTCATGAAATTCCTACTGAAATGAAATCCTAAGCTTTTTTTTTTTTTAATATTTTCCTGTATGCACCTACAATGTTCCAATCCATTAAGGTGATACTGAGCTATCTGAAAGTAGAATTGGCTGTTTCAGAAGGCTGTGGGTACTCCTTTACTAGACTTTTTCAGGCAGAAGGTCCATGTCCACTTGTCCAGAATGTTGTAGAAGGCTCTTCACTGTTGTAGGTGTCAGGCATATGATGGTAAAGGTAGGACCAAGCAAAGAAGGCTATCTCTGATGGTATCACTTCCAAGGAGACTTTTGGGTATAACTTCTAAGTGCATAAACTTTATTGCCATAAAATTCCATTTTCAAGATGTTCTCCTGTTGATTTTACAGTAAATCTAATTGCATATGCTTAGGCTTAAAATGTCTCATGGATTGTTATCCCTAATAGGTACAGTTTTCACATTGTGCATAATACTTTTTCCTGACTTTGAGGACAGGGAGGCAGGAATTGGGGGGGAGTACAAAGTGAGACCAAGCTGCTGCTACTTTTGTGACCTTGGGCAACTCAATTAATCCCTTTAGATCTTAGGTAAAGTGAACAAAATTGGACTAAACCCTTCCAGGAGGGACTTTACATTTATCTATAATCCCATGTTCTGAAATTCTTTTGTATACCTTACCCATACAAGCCAATAACAAGGACTCATTTCATTAATGTAGACATTGCCTCCCATGATTCTGTAACAATCTCAATCCATCTTGTGTGACTATACTCTGCTTTCCTGTATGGGTGAGCCATGGTGGGAGGATGGGGGGAAGGAGTCCACCCAACAAAGCAGGGGCCATTCTCATTTTGTTCTGAAATTGAGATGATGCTGGTGGGATGCACAGGTAGCCCTCTGCTTATCTCTCATTCTTGCCACCTACCAGCCCATCTTTTTCCATCACACATTTCTTTGACGTCCTTCACTATGGTGCTTCTCCAAACTTTTGTTTGTTAAATGTTTCATCCTATTCACATCATCCTAAGTTTCTCTGTCACTTCTGTGCAATCCTTATATTAAATCTTTAGAGACCATAGTTTTCCTTTCCATATATAGTGATGATTATATACACATAGGTATTGATGAAATCCATGAAATTTTGCATCCTTGTATTATAACACATAACATTTTTGGTATGTTAAGGCCTGCCATGCAAATTACAGAGGCTTTAGAATTTCAGGGCATAACGGACAGAAAGATGACTTTCAGACGTTCATGCCCGCTTGTTTTCCTTTAGATTTTAAGTGCCATGTTTTCTAAACATTTAACAACAGCATTGTAGACAGGTTGAAGCCACATTGGCTCTGAGGAAACTTGGCGGATTAGGAAAGTAGATGGCTCTTCTCCATTGTCGGTGTATGGAAATGACAAGGACCAGCTCCAGGGATGTATGGCTGGCAGTGAGTGGAGTACAACTCCAGGGCCACCCTGGTAGCATCCTGCTTGCCCAGCCTTTTGGCATATCCACCTAGATACACACCCCTCAGGAAAAGCAACATGTGAAAGTATGACAGCAGGTAGTAAGTCAGGTCCATGTGTTGGGGTGAATGGACCCATAACCTTGAGATTAGATTTACAGTCTATTTAGAATAGAGCAAAGAGCAAGGATGTTCAAAGACTTGATTGCTCCTTTTTCCCGCCCTGCCTTACCCTGCATAGGCTCAGAGGCAAGACCTGTCATTTCATTAGGACAGAGAACTTGCAGAGGAGGGAACACCCTTTGCCAATGCAGATAGCACTTTTTTTTGTTGTTGTTGCAATTTCTAGTCCTAGAGAGTTGCCTAGAGAACTGAGAGGCTAAGTAGCTTTCTCAGGATCACAAAGTCAGTACATGGCAGACAGAAGGCTTGAACTCAGGTCGTCTGGGGTTTGGGTTTAGGACCAGGTCTCTCTCCACTAAGTCATACATAGATAGGGAAATGGCCCTATTACCTCTCTCCCTGTTTTCTTTTTTTTTCATTATTTTAAACAAGACTTGTGTCTCCTTTATGCACTTCCCACTCTCCATGTCCCAATAATGTTTATTTTTCTCCATGTTTAATCTCTCCTTCTAGGTTGGAAGCTCTTTGAGGGTAGGACTGTGTAACTGCAAGCACCATACCCAGGATGGCCTGCTAGCGCAGGTTCTTTGATCTGCTTTATTAGGAAAGATAGCTTTTTAGGGGTTACCAATCTTCTTTAATTACATTCATTAGTGCAGGGGAAAAGTCAGCCCCCTGAACGTTATAGAAAATACAAGTAAAGAAAATACAAGCAGAGAAATTAGCATAAAGACCAACAGACAGGGCTCTTAACTGCTTGAATCAAAGCAATATTGCTATACACTTTACATACACCGTGGGATCAAGAGAGCCTTTGCATCTGAGCACTCAGGGGGTCTGAACATATGGCTCCTCAGAGTCTCGACTGGGGAATCAAAAGATCCTTCTCATAAGTGAACCCCCAAAGCAAAACCTCACCTTTTAAACTCAGAGCCAGAAGGTATTAGAACCCTCCTGACTCAGTGCCTAATTAGCTTAGTACCAATGGGTATGAAAGCCTTTCTACAAGTAAGCCTCCCCTAAGCAAGCTCCTCCCCCAATGGGCTCCACTTGAGGCCTATTAATAGGCAGGGAATATCTTCATATCCCATTAACATTACAGACTGTGACCTCATTGTTTCTCCTTCAGAATCTAACACAGGAGCTGGAAACTGTACTAAGTACATATCAGCAGAATATTGGGACCATTGGTCCCAAAACTCACAGGGTAACAAGCACTGCCCACTAATTCATAGCATTTAGTCTAGATAAACCCGTCTAAGCTTCTGTCTCTGGTGGGACTTCTGTGCAAAATTTTCCATATGTCCTGGACCATAGTCACACTTCAATATGGAGTCTGTGTCCAGAGAGAGAAAAACAATGTCTTGGTAGAAGGAACATTGGATTCAGAGTAAAATCCCACCACTGCCAATTATGAGTTGTAGAAAAATCCCTTTAGCTTTCTAGGCCTCAGTTTTATTATCTGTAAAATGAGAGGGTTGAACTAGATGATCTCTAAAGCCTCTTCCAGCTCTAAATCTGTAGTTAGCCAATATTAAAGAATTAGGAGATGGGCAGATGCATTTGAGACTCAAACTAGGTGGAATATAACTGAATCTTTCTTCAGTGAGTCAGGAGGTCCTTGGGGATCTCTTCATGGTCATTGTCTTAGACATTGCACCATAGATGGGGAGACATACTGACCAATCACAATTAGGATGATAGAGTGCTGGATAAACGGACTTTTATGCAGTGTTACTCTTGATACGTTCCCCTATAAGCTGAGAAAATGAATGAGTTTGACATGATTTTGTGTCAAAGCACTCTTTCTACACCCATTATTCAGATAAACTATGTGCTCTGAAGATGGTCAGATTAGGAAGTCATTTATACATATCCGTAATGATGATAAAATAACTGATGTTTATAATGGTATGTTTCAGATGCAAAGTGTTTGATGGCCGCTATCCTGTTTGTAGGACAGCTAGATGGCACAGTGGATAGAGTGCTGGACTTGGAATCAGCAAGACTTGCCTTCTGAGTTCAAATCTGGCCTCAGACAGTTGCTAGCTGTGTGACTCTGGGGAGTCACTTAGCCCTATTTGCCTCAGTTTCCTTATCTGTAAAGTGAACTGGAGAAGGAAATGGCAAGAAATTCCCTAACGGGGTCACAGAGATCTGGACATGACTAAAAGGACACAACAGCAATCCCATTTGTTCCTTATATCAGCCTTGTGAGGTATGTAGTATAAGAATTTTTGATCCATTTTACAAATGAGGAAACTGAGGTTTAGAAAGGCTAAGTGATCTGCACCCCTTCTGGGGCAGTGGGAAGGAGCCTGAAATACCTGGCTTCAGAACCCACCTTTGCCACTTCCTAGTTGTATGACCTGGTAGAGCAAGTCACTTCCGTTCTATTGGCCTCAGTTTCCTTATGTGTAAAATGGAGGAGCTGGACAAGATGGCTCCCAAGGTCCCTTCCAGTTCTAAATCTATGAAACTATGATCCACATGGTTAGTGGCCTGGACAAGATTAGAAGCCAGGGCTGTTGAGGCCAACATTACTTGTCTCGATCTGAAAACCAAAACTCACTGTTGTGGATTTGTTCTTTTTTGCCCTTGACTTTACCCAGAATGTGAGGCCACTATGAGCAAGCCTGGGAGATGCTTAGTAAAGGACCCTGATCCCTTTCTTCAACTGCTCTCTTGACTTGAATCCCTGCCATGAAATGCTCCACTTCTCTGGTCACAGCCCACTTCTGCTTGGCTCAGTATTCTTTCTTTGTCAAAGGTTAAACAGCAATGGGCTCCAGGGTTGAAATCCTTCCCAGAAGGACTCTGAGACTGGCCCCTTCAAAGTCTCTACATATTATCTTTTCTAATGTTCATGCATTCCCTCTTTGCTTCCCAATGTGACTCTTCTTCCTCCTTCTCTCCCTCCTCCTCCCCACTTCCTCCCCTCCCACTACTTCTCCTCTCTCTCCTCCTCTCTCCCCCTCCCCCTTCCCTTTCTTCCTCCTCTTCCTCCCTCCCCCTCCTTCCCCAATCTATAATTGGTGCAGTGGAAAGAGAACTGGTTTCAAATCCCAGTACTGCAACTTACTATGGCCCTGATCTTGGGAAATTTGCTTCACTCCTAAGGGCCTCACTTTCATTATCTATAAAATGAAGGAGTTGGGACTAGCATCAGGGATTGTTAGCTTGGGGCTTATCACCTTACTTTTTTTTTTTAAATTAATAATGATATGTCAATATGATTGGTTTCCTTTGTAATCTTATGCATTTTTTTGCACTTAAATTCATTATTCTGTAGGCTTCCCCAGACCACTGAAGGGGTCCATGACACAAAGGTTAAGCCACCTGGACTAGATGAACTCCAAGTAGCTTGAAGTGTGTGAACCTATGATCCCATGATATTCATTCTCTCTCTTCCCCTCTCTCCCTCTCCCTCTTTCCCCCCTCCCTCTCCATACCTCTCCCTCTGTCTCTCTCTCTCTGCCTGTCTCTCTCTCTCTCTCCCTCTTCCTCCCTCCCTCTCCCTCTCTTTCTCTCACACACACACACACACACACACACACACACACACACACACACACACACGCACACACACACATACACACACACACACTCTGTGTCTCTGTCTTTCTATCTTTGTCTGTCTGTCTCTCTGTCTCTGTCTCACGCAGAGTTGCAGAGGACTTCTGCACTAATCTAGTCCCTCCTATGCCCTCCAAAGATTTACAACATACTAGCCTCTTTTGGAAGCCATTCAATGAGAATGAACCCAGTCTTTCTTGAAAAGAATCATTCTATAGATGTTAGGAAGTTTGTCCTGATAGCAAGTCTAAAAGTATTCTTTTGCAAACTCCACCTATTATTCCAGTTTCTACCTTCTGGGGCAGAAAAGACCAAGTCTAGTCTCTCTTCCAGGAAATATCCCTTCATAGTTGTTTGTCCTTTATTTTTGAAGAGGACTAATGACATGACAGGGTAATGTCTTGACTTGCATGTGAATTGGATTTAAGTGAGGAAGAGTTGGACCAAGTTCTAGAGTCATCAAAGTTGAGTGGGAGGAAAAGTCAGGATGACTGGTGATAGCCCAGGACATAGTGGATGACCTTGGCATCTTTGATGCAGACACTTACTAGCTGTGTGATCCTGGGCAAGTCACTTAACCCTGTGTTCCTCAGTTTCCTCATCTGTAAAATGAATTGGAGAAAGAAATGGCAAACCACTCCAGTATCTCTGCCAAGAAAACCTCAAATAAGGTCATGAAGAGTCAATATGATTGAAAAATGATTAAACAACAATATCCCTTCAAAGACTTGAATATAGCTATCATTTCCCCCCTCCTTAGGGGTGATATATCCCCAGTTTCTTCAATTATTCCTTAAATGGCATGAACCAGAGGCCTTTCATTACTCCTGTAGCCCTTGTCTGGTAGCCCAGTGTATCACAGTCCTTCCGAAATGGGGACTCCCTGAATTGAATAACTTGATGGCGGGAGTTGATATTGGGCTAAATCTAAAAAAGATGAAATTTAATAAGGATAATTGTAGAATCTTATTCTTTTTGTCTTTTGTTAAAAATTTATCTATTTTTAGGTTTCAACATTTGCTTTCATAAGATTTTGAGTTCTAGATTTACCCTTCTTCATGGCAGGCAATCTGATAGAGCCTATGCATATTAAACCTATTTCCACATTAGTCATGTTGTAAAAGAAGAATCAGAACAAAAGGGAAAACCCATGAGAAAGAAAACACAAAAAGCAAGAACAAAAAAGGAGAAAATAGTATGCTTCAATCTGCATTCGGACTCCATAGTTCTTTCTTGGGATGTTGATAGCATTTTCCATCCTGAGTCTTTTGGAATTGTCTTGTATCATTGCATTGCTCAGAAGAACTAAGTCTAACAAAGTTAGACGTCACACAATGTTGCTGTTACTGTGTACCGTGTTCTGGTTCTGTTCACTTCACTCAGCATAAGTTCATGTGGGTCTTTCTGTGTTTTTCTGAAGTCTGCCTGCTCACTATTTCTCATGGAACAATAAGATTCCATTACATTCATATACCACAACTTGTTCAGCCATGACCCAATTGATGGGCATCCCCTCAATTTCAAATTCTTTGCCACTACAAAAAGAGCTGCTAGAAATATTTTTGTACATGTGAGTTCTTTTCCCTTTTTTATGATCTCTTTGGGATACAGACCTAGCAGTGGTATTGCTGGGCCAAAGGGTATGCACAGTTTTGTAGCCCTTTGCGCATAGTTCCAAATTGAAGAATCTTACTCTTGCATCCAAAAATTGACTTCACAATTATAGCATAGGGGAGTATGGTTTTAGACAGAAGTCTATCTGAAAAAAGTCCGGGGGCTTTAGTAGATTACAAACTCTGGCAGAAAAAAAACAAGTAATATAATTTTGGGTGTGATTAAGAGAGGTGTAGCTTGCAGGAATGATAAATTGGTAGTTTCTCTGTACTCTGCTTCAGTGAGAACCCATTTGGACTGTTGTGTTCAATTTTGGGATCCATGGTTTTAAAAGGACATTAAGTTCCAAAAGATGGCAGCAAGGATGGTTATATGATAATCAATTGAAGGAACTGGATAGGTTTAGCCTGGAGAAGAAAAGATTCCTAGGGTATAGGACCTCTGTCTTCAGATACTGAAGAGCTGTCACATGAAAGTGAAGTTAGCTTTATTTTCTTTGACCTTAAAGGGCAGTTATCAGTAATTGCAAAAATACAAATTTATGCTCAATTTCAAAAAAACAAAGAGAAACCCACATATATTACAGATAGGGGTTGGAGTAGATGGATGCTTAGGTCACTTCTGAAGCTGAAATTTTGTGATCGTGACATGTGATCTGACCAGAGAACATTAAAATTTTTCTTATTTCAGGGTGCTATGACTCCTAATTCAATAGAATATCTCATTAGTTTTGGGGGTTTTTGTTGTTTTGATCGCCTCTGCTGACTCTTGTGACTGTTGTGCTTTAACCCACTAAAATTCCCTGATTTTTTTCAGATAAACAGTTGTCTAACCATGAATACCTATTTTATATTTGTGAAGATGAAGATTTTTAACCCACATCTAAGACTTAATTTATCTGCTAGTTTTCATCTTATTAGATTCATTCCAGTTTTCTTGTTTGTCAATATCTTTTTGAGGCTGGACCTTCATCTAGTGTGTTAACTGTCCCCCCACCCCAACTTTGTGTCATCTGCAAATTTGATAACTATATTATGGATACTATTATCTAAGTCATTAGTAAATGAAATTTACATCCTGGTGTAGAGGAAGGTAAATGATATGGGATACTTTTATCCAAAATGACATTGAAATTAATACTAATTTTTGTGCCAATTATGTCATTTACAAATCCATCTGCATAGGATCAGAGATATGATAATGATAATAGCTAACATTTTATATTATTTCTTAATATTTTTATTAGTGACTCAGATAATGACATTCATGGCATAGTTATCAAATTTATAGACAACTCAAAATTGGGGGGGCATGGTTACTAGATATTGGTCAGGATCTATGTGCCAGCATGGTGCTAAGCCCTTTACAATTATTTTCTCATTTGATTCTCACAATAACCCTACGAGGTAGGTGATATTATTATATCCCTATTTTACAAATGAGGAAACTGAGGCCAACAGAAATTAAGTGGCTTGCCCCAGGCCATGCAGTTTATTGTTGTTCACTTGAGTCTGATCCTTCATGATCCTATGGACCATGCTGTTCATGGGGTTTTCTTGGCAAAAATACTGGAGTGGTAGCAGCTAGATGTCACAGTGGATAGAGTACTGCCCCTGGAGTCAAGAGGACCTGAGTACCAATCTGGCCTCAGACATTTACTGGCTGTGTGATCCTGGATAAGTCACTTAACCCTAATTGCCACCAAAAAAAGAAAGAAAAGGAAAAAAAAAGATACTAGAGTGCTTTGTCATTCCCTTCTCAAGTGGATTAAGGCAAATGAAGGTTAAGTGACTTGCCCAGGGTCACACAGGCAATAAGTATCTAAGGCTACATTTGAACTCAGGTCTTCCTGATTCCAGGCTGTTTGTTCTTTCCAGTAGTAAGTAGCCTGGATGGTAACTTCCAATAGACTTTGGAGGTTATCTAGTTCAGTCCTCTCATTTCAAGAATAAGAAACTAAAATCCAGGGAGGTCTAATGACTTGTCCAAAATCACACAGGTAGTAATAGATCTGGGATTTGAACTCATATTCTATGACCCCCAAGTCCAGCATTTTTTCACCACCACAGTTCTGCCTTCCAATCACAAGATAATTTGAAGAGAGTGAGAGCTTTCCAGAAGAGGTGGTACCTGAGATGAACCATGAAGGCAGCTAGGGATTCTAAGCAGCAGAAGTGAGGGTGGTTTCCATTCCAGGCATGGGATTGGTTGGCGTTGGGGCAGATGATGTAAAGGCAAGAGGCAGAATGCTGAGTTCAGTCTACAAAAAATAGGTGGGTTTGATTAGAGTATAAAGTGTATAAGGAAGAGCAGTGTGAAAAAAGTCGGGAAAATATGCCATCAGGTTGCAAATGCCTAGCTAAGGAGTTAATAATATTTTGTCTATTGATTCTCCTAGAGGATAAAAAGTAATTCCATTGGTATAGGGAACTCCCAAATGAGGGAACTCTTTTAGCCAGCACAGGTTGGCAATTTCTGCATGACTTACAGCTTCAGAGAGCAATCTAGACTAGTGGTGTCAAACTCAAATAGAAATGGGGCCACTAAACCACACATGGGCTGCAGATTGATTGAATTTTAAAATGTTATCTTTGTTTTGTTGTATTTGTGGTTATTCTGTTAAATATTTCCTAATTACATTTTAATCTAGCTTGGGCTACTCAGGAGCACCATATGTTTGACACCTCTGCCCTAAAATATTGAGGTTGAATGACTTGTCCACTGACACACACACCTCCAATATGCAGCAGGAGCAAAAATTGAACCTAGCTCTTCTTAGTTCCATGGCCAGCTCTCTATCCACTGGGGAAATGGGGAACCACTAAGATGTAATAGATCTTATGATGATGGATGACTCGTCAGTTCTCATATATTATTTTTAAAAAGGGCCTTGAGATCTCTAAGGCATAGTGAATGATGGAATGTCTTCAAATAAACCACCAACATTTCACCATGGTACTGACTTTGGAGTCAGAGGACCTGAATTCAAACTACCCCTCCCCCATCCCCATCCCCCTTAGACAAGTCACTTAAGCTTCCTCCCTTAAGTTTTGGTATCTATAAAATCAATCAGCAAGCATTTATTAAGCACTTACTGCGTACCAGGCATTGTGTGTTTGCAACTGGGGATGCAAAGACAAAGACTGACACAATCTTTAATCTCAAAGAGTTTGTGTTCCAAAAGGAGACAAGTACATTTGAAAGTATGTAAAGAATAAATACAAATAAACTTAAAGTTGTTAAATATGAGATATTTAGAGAAAGAATGGATTAACAGTTGGAGGAGAAGAGAAAAAGATTCATGGAGGTACACTGAAGTCTCTTCCAGCTATAGATTTCTGTGACCCTATGGTCTCGGTTTCTTTAAGACCCTTTCCCCTGGTTTCTCTAAAACCTTTTTCTCTGGCCTCTCCTTGACTTCCCCACCTGCCCCTGGGACAGAATAGAAACCTGCTGCTAAGAAAGCAAAGAGTTGAGGTCTTGAATTGAAAATGAAAGAAAGGCCCTGCTGTTCCATTGGCAAACCCCAGCTACCCTGCATAAAAGGCTGTCTGCTCTCCCCAGAGTGATTATGAAAGATCCAGGGATGATGGGAGGGTGTGGAGTCAATGAGCTGTTATTTATCTCTCTTTAGCCACATTATCTTGATTCTTAGGACAATGTGTTCTGCCTTATACTCTGTCTTCTGGTTAGAATGTACACTTTTTTTTTTCAAGATGGACAGGGGAGGTATTCTTTGGGGGAAGAGAAACCTTTCCAGGGTTTCTAAAATCACTTCTTGTTCCAGAGGCAACTGTAGTGTAGTGAAAAGACAATCCTGGGTTCAGGTTCTGGTTTAGCCAGAACCAACTTTGTGACCTTGGGTGAATCACTTGTCCTTTCAGAACCTCAAATCTGAAAAATGGGGGTAACATTTTACACTACATACCTCTACTGTAGTTGTGAGTATAAAGTAACGAACAGAAAACTCTATACACTTGTAAGTTATTGCTACAGGGAGACATTTGGGAACAGTGGAAAGGGTGCTTGCCTAGGAGTCAGAAGAAGTGTGTTTGAATCCTACTCCAGATAGTATTTAGTTGTATGGCCCTGGGCAAATCACTTAATCTCTCTGTGTCTCAGTATCCCCATCTGTAGAGGGGGGTTAGACTCAATGATCTTGAAAGTTCCTTTCATCATTAAATTTAATTTCTAAATTCTAAATCTAATTTCTAAATCCAATGAAGTTTGCTCTGCCACTTAATTTGCATGCCTCAGTATCCCTCATTTGTAAGATGAGGTGGTTGTATTACATGATGTGGTAGATCCCTTTAAACTCTAAATATCATATCCTATTACTACCTATTACAACAGCAAGGCTGACCCAATTCCAGGCTTGACGGGCGTTATGTTGTTGATAGTTTGTAGAAAGAGGCTAATTAAGGTGAGCAGCCAAAGGCTTTGAGGCAGATTTCAACAACTCTTCTGCTATAAACTTCTCTACTTCATCCCAAGACCATGTTGAGGTAATTACATGCCGTTTTACCAATATTCACATGACTTGTACATGTGAGTTGAAAATTAAAGCTTTGGTAGTGTTAACATTAAATGGAAAAGACATCAAATCCAAGAGGATCAACATAGCCAGGAAGTAATCATAACGCTCAACGACCTTGATGAAAAACTGTCTAAGTTTAAGATAGTTATTAGCCATTACCCAAAAGAAAAATATTAAACAGCCTAGTTTTTCATTAACCCCCATCAAGTCAACTGTAATAACGAGGAAGAGAAATCTCAGTGGGTGTGTGTGCAGGAGCACCTGGCAGATAGTGGTATGTTTACTAATAACTGAAATTGTCTTTGCAGATATCAGATATCCTGCTTTCAACATGCACTGGCTGTGTGGCCATGGGCAGGTCACTAACCTTCTCTCAACCTCAGTTATCCAAATGTAAAATGAAAATAATGGCACCTGCTGTGTTTATCTCTGCTATTGTGAGGCTCAAATGAGATATTGCATATAGGGTGCTATGCAAACCCTAAGACACTATTTCAATTCTATTTATTTTTGTTGACATTTAGAAACGTCTCTCTGTTCTCCCTTGTATATGAAAATATTCATTTTATTTAAGTTCAGAATTAAAAACATAGAGAAAAGACTAGGATCCTGGAGACCTGGGTTCAGAACCTGGTTCTGATTGTGGCACTAGGTTGGTTGTTGTTTGTTCTTCATTTTCGAAGAGGATCAGTGACTTCAAGTGTGATGACTTGCACTCGATTGGATTTAAGTGAGGCAGAGTTGTGCAAAGTCATCAGCCTCCCTCTCTCAGAATTATTGAAATCCAGTGGCAGGACAAAAGTCAAGAAGATTGGTGATGGCCCAGGCATCTTCGATACCTGATCAAGCTCTAAGTATTCCATGGTGCCTGCTTCAGCTGACTTCATGGCTTTTGGAACAAATTGTTCTCATTTGTACATTCTGCTGGGGGAAGTCTTCACATGCTTGGGGTAGGACATTCCCCTAATTCAAGGCCTGTCAGTTACCCTCAACCTAGTTTAGCCCATCTGCTGGGAAGGTTTTATCAGTGTGTGGTTGCTGAACATGGTATAGCTTCTCGGAGCCATAGGTCAGAGTTGGGTGAAGGTAGACACCAAAGCTGGATGAGCAGCCCTGAAAAGGGCTCAGCAAGCCCTCCCACTAGAGGTGCTAGTCCTCCTTGAACACTCCATACACCCCCACTAGGTTGGCATTGACTTTGGTGATGCTCTTCATGTCTTGACTTGTGCTTGACATTCTCCGAGTCTCTTCCAGCTTTCATTATCTGTGTTCTTCATTCTCAGACCCCTCCAGCCCCTACTATCTATCATTCTATCTTTTTGAACACTTGACAGTGACACAGTAAAATGTGGCCAGTCCAGATCTCAAGGGATCAGGGAAGCATGGCAGGTATTATTTATTCAAGAAGGGGCTAGGTAAAAAGACGACTAGCTATCTCTTCCTGCCAATGTATTATTAGATTACCAAAGCAAGCATCTGAAAAGTCAAATAATTTGGTCCAGTTGCTTTTTGGAATGTGTAACAGACAGAGACCAAAACTTAGCCTGGGTATTTGGAAAATATACCACCCCTCACTAGACTAGACACTCCTTTTCCAGACTAACTGAAAAGAATATGACCATATGAGTCAAGGTTAAGGGCAATGCTAAGGTCTTGGGAGTACACAGACCATCCAGAAAAGAACTATTGCAATGGTGAAGGGCCTCAGGATCATACCTCCTGAGGGCTGGATAGCCCAGAGGAAAAAAAAGACTCAGCATGGCCCTGATAGCTGTCGTTCAGTATTTGAGAACTTGTCACATGGAAGAGGGATTATGCTTGTTCTGTTCAGTCCCACAGAGCAGATCTGCTCTCTGAGCAGAGGCTGCAAGGAGATCTATTTAGTCTTGGCATAAGGAAAAATTTCCTAACACCTGGAACTATGCCAAAGTGCAATGGGCTGCCATAGAAGACAGTGTGGTCCAGTAGGAACATCCCTGATTGTGGAGGCAGAGGACCTAGATTCTTTTCCCACCTCTGATGTTTACCACATGTATGACTTGGGGCAAGTCACTAAATCTCTCCAGGTCTCAGTTTCCTTATCATTGAAATAATGAGGTTGGACTAAAAGGCTGTGGAGGTGCCTTCTGACTCTTGATCTATGATCCTATGTTTCCCCCTCACTAGAGAGGTATTGGGAATGTTGTTCAGGGGATTCTTGATCAGGTATGGGTTAAACAAGATGGCTTCTTAGATCTCTTCTAACTCTGAGATTCTGTTACTTAATTTCATTTTCCTCATCTGTAAAATGGATATATTTTCATTATATACTTCCAGGGGATGTTGGAAGAATCAAATAAGAAAAGCATAGGCAGTCCTTTGTAATTCTAAAGATCTATTTAGATGTAACTTGTTATTATTCACTCGTGTATTAAGCGCCCTGGGTTTTCAAAAGTCATACCAATGGAGCAAAATTCAGGTAAGTTTTACCATGCTGAAAAGGCTCTGAATACAGTCTTAGCAGCAGTAGTCTAGTTAAGTATGTAAGGCTCATCATGAATAGGTTGGTCCCTTGATAGATGAATTCTTTGGCCATGGCTGCCTACGAGTTAAAGGAAAATACAAATGGGCTCTTAGTCTTGTTTGGTTTCTATCTCTGTTTGTATCGTGGTGGTTACAGAGTTGTAGGAAAGGTAGCAGAGGACACTAAGCAAAATTTAATTTTTGACACTCTAAATGTGAGGTCTTAGTCCATTGAATCAGATCAATATCTTTTTATTAAACAAATCAGAACATAAAAAAAAATATATAGCTAAATGGAAGGATGGCTTCCAAGTTCTCCTTGGAAAAGCAAATAAAGGAGTGGACTTTATTGTGCATCTAAATGTAACGTAAAACCTCATGTCATGGGGTCCCTGGTCATATAGCTTTCCAATTTGCTTAACAATTGCATTCAAAGAAAAATGGACAGAACTATAAGTAATGTTCTTACATCTATCGCACAGAATGAGGGGACAAAGAAAGTGTGTAAAGGACAAGCTAAGAGTTAATATATATCTTAATACTTGGTGATTTCAATGCAAAAGTAGGCATAAAGAAGGACAGTGAAAAACTATGTTGAAATACAGTTCAGGAATAAGAAATGATAGAGGTCAGCACCTTATGGACTATACAGAAATCTTATGAGTGTATATCACAAATATTTTCATTAAGAAGAGAATAAGAATGAGGGGGATGGTTTCAGAAAAAACTGGAGAGACTTAAAAGAACTGATACAAACTGAAGTGAGCAGAACCAGGAGAATATTGTACACAGTAACAGCAATATTGTAATGATGATTGACTGTGAAAGACTTAGTGACTGATCAAGACAATTACCTAAGACAATTCCAAAGGACCCATGATGAAAATTGCTACCCACCTCCAGAGAGAGAACTGATAAACCCTGACTGCAGATTGAGGTACATTTTTTTCACTTTATTATTCTTGCTTTTTTTTGTAATATGATAAATATGGAAATGTGCTTTGCATGACTCCACATGTATAATTGGTATTGTATTGCTTGGCTTCTTAATGGGTAGGGCAGGGGATGGAGGGAGAAAGAAACTTTGGAACTCAAAATTTTAAAAACAAAAAATAGTTGTTTTTTTTTAAAGAGACTCACAAGAGGCTGAGCCTCTCACTTTCCCCAAATCACACACCAAAAAGTAAAATTGATTATATTCTAATAGGAACTTAGCCTGAGGTAGGAGTCATTACTGAATTAGTTGTCTGAGTATAATCCAGCCATTGAGTTGGGGGAGCAAAAATCAAAATTTACGTCAAATTAGAACAAAGAATCAATATGAGAACATGTGGCATTTTATTGGGGCAGTTTTAACTTGAGGTATTTAATCAAGATGTTGAAGCTAAAAGAAAAAAGAGAAATGGATAAAAACAGACATTGACACAGACTATTAATGTTTCTTAGGGAAGTTTGCCCAGCTCTAACTTTCTATGAGTTCCAGTTCTAAATCAGCATAAGAAATTGCTAACCGGAGAATCCCTATCTCTTAATGGACTAAAGAACTGAAGTATGTGAAAGATGATATATAAGTAAGGGGCGATAAAGAAATATCTAAGCAGTTGAAAGATAGAATGAGTAGTCCTAGGTCTGGAATAATCAAACAATGATTTTCATTTGGAAGGCTGTGTGAGAAGTGAATATTGGATTTAGAATTAGATAAGATGAATGCAAATCTTAGCTCTATATTACCTTTGGCAGGTGACTGATTTTTCTCTGGAACTGTTGCCTCAGAAACTCTTAGCCCAAGGAATCTCTGACACAAAGTTTTTCTGCAAAGCCTTTGGACCCCTTCACAGAAGAATGTTTTTAAATACTTACAATGCATTGGAATGTAAAGGACACCAATTATGTTGATGTAGTTGCCAAAAATTAAAAACAAAAACAAAATTTATAGATTCCCCTGTTAAGAACTCCTGGATTATATGATCTCTTAGATCTCTTTCTCTTACTCTGATCTATACTTTAAAAAATTTTGCTAGTATCTTGGAGCAAATGTTCTATTCAGTATCCTGAGTCTCTTGTTTTCAGGAATCTGCTGTAGTTTCTTCCTATGAGAAAAGATTCATCAAAATGATGTCTCTTTCTATTTACAGATATCACTACACATGTTTAGAATGCTGAACTGCTTAAAACAGTCTGATTTCCATATTCCCATGTAATGTTTAACCTCCACTAAAACCTGGGAGATAAAAGAGTGTGTTATCTGTAGAGCCTGATTCTACCCCTGTTGGTTATTAATTTCTGAATATCTCAATACTTCTTTGTAGAAGAATGTACTACAGAGCCTGCACCAAAAGCCTCAGGCTAGGGTTAGGTTTCAAGTTCTTGTCCTGTCCTGAACTGTGATAATGATTGAAATGCTCTTCGGGTTCCATTTCTGAAATGCTTCCTGATCCAAAGAATCTCCCCTGGAGCTCCATTCAGTGCTTCTTGACCTTGGTTGACTGTTAAGATCTGAGTGTTCTTTCTCCTGGACAAAAGACTAACCATTTGTGGGCATCATCCCTGAAACCATATTCTTTTTAAGGACTGGAAACGAAGAAAGCATCTACCTAGCACCATGTCAGCAGGGCGAGCAGGTGCCCAGATTAAGAGCTTTGAAGCTTGGGATTATGTTGTTTTTGCTGCTCTTTTTGTAATTTCTTCAGGAATTGGAGTGTTCTTTGCCATAAAAGAAAGGAAGAAGGTGACTTCCAGGGAGTTTTTAGTGGGGGGCAAGCAAATGAATGGTGGTCCAGTGGCTTTGTCCTTGACTGCTAGCTTCATGTCAGCAGTCACTGTCCTGGGGACTCCGGCAGAGATCTATCGTTTTGGGGCACCCTTCCTGCTTTTCTTCATACCATATACATTTGTCATCATCTTTACTTCTGAGCTCTTTCTGCCAGTTTTCTACAGGTCTGGGATTACCAGCACTTATGAGGTAAGGGAAGTAATCGCTGTTTGGAATGTCTAAATTAATTGCTAATATGCCAACCAGCCAAGTTCTCTATGTGGGTCTACATTCCCATAAGCCATGCCTACCCATAGTAGGGTGCTTAATAAATACCAAATGAGTGGATGGATGAGTAACATATACAGTCTTCATACTAAGAATTTGCACGGTGTTTAAACTTACTGCTATAAACTTCTCAAGGCATTCTCAGGTCCTCTGGACTCCAGGGCCAGTGCTCTACTCACTGCACCACCTAGCTGCCCCCTCAAGGCATTCTCACATCTCTCCTCTCATTTGGTCCCTGTGGGTCAATAGTCTGGATTTGTTGGATATTTGTTGGATAGGAGTGAGTATTGGTCAGGAATATACTAGCAAATGTTTAACAACTGGTTCTTTGGAAAGTTTAACCTGCATTTTTAACTCTTCCCCCATCACTTTCTTAAATCTAATCAACAAAACAATAAATTAAGTCCTGATTTGTAGCATTTGCCAACTTCTAAGGTGTAATTATTCGTAGTGAAAATTTAACAATCAGTTCTCCTAAGCCAGTTTGAGCTGGCTCCAGAACATCCTTGGTACTGATCCAAATTTGCACCAAACACTGAATTTTCCATACTCACAAACAGCTACAGGAGGGGATAATATGTTTTGTCAAGACTGTTCAGTTTTTAGAAGAAACTTTTTGGTACCAAAGAGACAGGCAAGATAAGAAGAATCTGTATCTCCATCTTCTTCCTCCCCAGCCCAGGATCCTTTTGACTATATTATGATGAAGGCCTAAGCATTTCACATGGAATCATGGAAATAGAAGGAACCTTAGAAGCCACTGAGGCCACACAAGTGCTTGTCTAACCTGTGCTTGGGGATTTCCAATGAGAGTGAGCCTACCCATGAGCTAATGCAGCTCATTTCACTTTGGGAGAGTTATGTTACTGAGTTTTTCTTTGTACAGACACAGATTTATTATTAGGCCTTCAATGTTTCTTTTTCTCCCATCAAATATGTGCTCACACACACACACACACACACACATCTGAAATGTTACAGGGTATTTAAGGCAAAGTAAATGTTTATAGGAAAATTCCCTATGTTATTTAGAAGCAAAAATGGGATACTCTCCCATTAATTTTCCAGTAGTTCACAATAGAAATAACAGCCATATAATGTGACTCAGGAATTGAATTTTGGAGCATCCTCACTAATAAGTTGTGATAATAATACTCTTCCTTCCACTTTGGATACTCATTAAAAATGAAAATTTTTCATTTGATAACATGGAAAAGGTGGGAGGTGTAAACAGATGTCCACACTCCCAGAAAAGGAAGAATGGTAGGGTAGAGTGCTGGATTTGGAGTCAAAGACAAAGGTTCAAATCCTAATTCTGCCATTTAATGCTTGTATAACCTTAGATGAGTCCCTTTTAACTTCTCTGGGCCTCAGTTTCCTTACAGGTAAAATAAAGGGGTTGGACTAGATATCCTTTAAGGGTCCCTCCTAGCTCTAAATCTGGGGTGCTAATCCTATGCATGAATTGACAAATCAGATCATTCAATTCAGCAAAAAATACTTGACTATTTTTTTTAACAGAATGGACTACATCTCATTGAATTTAACAAAACTGTTCAATATAGATTAGTGTTTTGACAGAGTCCCATACTACATCTGTTGTGAGGATCAAATGAAATTACACCCGTAGAATGCATTCCAAACTTTGCTCAGACCTTCCCCCAGGTATACAACATCCTCCCTTCTCATTATCTGGTTGAATCTCCAACGTGACTCCAAAGCAGAGCACAGGTGTGTACCAGCACAGAAAACTTTTCCCAATCTCTTCTCCACACTCACACCCAGTTATTAATGCTCTCTTCCTCTTAAAATCACTGTGTCTTTTCTTGTTTTGTTTATATGTTGTGTTCCTTCCTCTAACCTCTTCCCACCTTCCCTCACATACAGAGAACGTGAATTCCAGGAAGGGTAGAGACAATAGCATTTTGTCCCTAGGGCTGAGCACAGCACCTTGTTCATGTCAGGGGCTTAATATATTATTTGTTGAATTAGATTGAATAGGCATTGTAGTAAAATGGAAAAAGCATAGATTTGGGAGTCAGAGGACCAGGGTTCAAATCCTGTCTCTGGTAACTACCTATGTGACTTTGGGCAAGTTATTTTTCCTCCTTAAGCCTCAGTTTCCTCATCTGTAAAACAAGGAGGAAGTTAGCACTAACTAACTAGAAATTAACACTAGAAGTTATCACCCCTTTGGGGTCCTTTCCAGCTTTAAATTGAGGATAATATGAAGTCACTATGATCCACATGGAATGAAAAAGAAGAAAAAGTCAATATATTCTTAAATACTATCTTTTCCCTTGAATATATTCTTCCTCTTGATTTACTATTTCTGAGTGATTTCACCATTTACTTAGTCTCTGCTGTTTGGTACCTTTGGTTCTTCCCTCTCCCTTACCCATCATACCTACTATATTACCAAGACGTTTTATTCTTCCTCTGCAGCATCCTGATACCTCTGTTCTCTATTTGCTATCCCCATTTCTACCACACTCTAGTTCAGGTCCTTCATTAACTCTATCTGGTCTATGGAAAAGCCTCCTAACAGGTCTTTCTTATTCCCCACTCTCCTTTCTCCAATTCATTTGCTACCAAAACCTTTCCTATGTTTAGATCTGCTCATGTCAGTCTTTTGTTCAAAAATATTCATTGAGTATCCATTGCCTACTTAGTGAAACTCCAACTTCTTCATCTGGCTTTCAAGGGTTTCTACAGTCTATTGCCTTATTGCCTTTCTAGCTTCAGCTAATATTGCATTCATGTTATCTGCTTTCTAGCCAAACTGGACAATGCTCTGGCATGCAGATCCTCTCTGCTTTTTCTCACATTATTCTGACTCCTGGAAAACCAGCCCTCTCCCATTTCTTCTGTTGATTTCCTAACTGTCTTTTCCATACTTAATTGAAATGCTACCTCCTGCATGAAGAGAACACCGCTCAGCCTTGGCAAGGTGAAACTCAGAACTTATTCCCTTCTCCTTTCTTTGGGATTGGCTCTATGTCTTTTCAAGTTCAACATTCTACAACTATATAATCATTGTGACTCTAAGAAGTAAGGATTCCAGAGGAAAGCCTAGAGTCCTCAATGGCCTTAAAGGAAAACAAGCTAGGAAGATAATTCAAGGTGGATGGTGGTGTGAATTTGGAGTTGGTTGGCATAGTTGGTTGGTTGTAACTTTAGGCAAATTGTCTCCATTTTCTGGGTTCATTTTCTCCATGCGAAGAGGTTGGATTAATGATTCCTAAGGTCTCTGAGCTCCTATGAGTCCGTAACCTCTTTTGGAATAGAAAAGAGGCCAGATGACTTAAAACTGGGATGCAAAGGGCTTTCAGATCCTTTCAAAGGATTCTAAGATGAAGAGACTCAGTTCAGTTCAATACAAATTGACAAAAATGTATCAAGTGCCTACTAGGTGTAAAGCACTATGCTAGGCTGTTGATATAATGACAAACATAAAAAAATTCCCTGTTCCCAAGGATGCCACATACATAGTTAGGCATGAATAATACAAGATGATTTCAGGAGCAGCAGACTTAAAAAGTCAGTGGGTAGATGGTTGAGTGGCATAATCAGAAAAACCTTCTGTTGGGGGAGGTAGCACCTGGATGGAAGTTAAGAATTCAAAAGATAGAGGTGAAGGTGGAAAGTTACGTAGGCAGTAGGATTAACCTGGGCAAATACACAGAGATAGGAGATGGAAAGTTTTGTTCGAAGATCAGGGAGTAGGCCAGTTTGGGTGCACCATCAAAGGAGAGAAAGAACCACGGTGCCTAGAAGACAGTGGGCTGTAGCTGAAGTCAGTGATGCTAGTGGGGAGGGAGCCTGTTCCCAAGACAATCCAACCAATGATGATCTCCTCACCTGCCACGCTACCATAACTCACCCTGATCTGAAAGAAATTATTGTCCCCTGGAAGCTGGGTTTTATCCTCCAAAAACCTCCTTTTACAGATGAAGAAACTGAGGCATAGACTTGGTTAAGATCACACAGCAGCTCTTGAATCCGGATCCTATTCCTTTGACCCCAAATACAGTCCCCCCCTCCTTTATTTGGTGCTACTGTTTTCAATCAACTCTCCTTCCCCATTGTGTCTCTAAACATTTATTTAGGTGGTGTGCGTGTGCGTGTGCGTGTGTGTGTGTGTGTGTGTGTGTGTGTGTGTGTGTGTGTATACCTTCACAAAGCTTACAATCTGGTGGAGGGGATAAAAACAAAGAATTGAAATAAAGCAACATAAGCTAAGTGACTACGATGGGTAGAGAGACTGACATAGATATCTATTGAAACGAGGGATCAAGATCTTTCAAGGGAGATGAGGGAGAGATGGTGGGAGAAAAGGTATTCCAGGCGAGAGAAATAACTTCAAAGGTGTAGGGAAAACACAAGCTAAAGAAGCATGAAGCATGCAGCAAGGAATCCCATTTTGGAGTAGTGGAAGTCAAGGCTGAAGAGCAGGCTGGGGACAGATCAACGGTGCCAGAGCTTAGAATTCATTCTGCAGCTCAGTGAAAGGCCAACAGAGGTTTTTGTATATGGGAGCGATCTAGTCAGAGCTGTGTTTCAGTAAGATTAACTTGGCATTAAGGGTGTTGGATGGATGGAATGGGGGAGACCCAGGAAGTGAGGGCCAACAAGGAAGATCTCCTAAGTCTAGCTGATAGATCTGATTAAGGCTGCTCTCAGAAGAAATGGAAAGGAAGGGATGGATTTTATAGCATGAAATGAACACACAGAATGAAAACACCACCTTAAAGACTGAAAATCCCATTCATAGAGAAAACATGGAGAGATGTTGCACAGAAACAAACTTAGTATCTCAGTATCAAGAAAAACTTGTTAACAGAGTTTTAAAAAGAGAAAGAAATTCAATGGACTGTCTTGAATGGTAGTGAGTTAACCACTGCTGGAGGTATTCAAAGGGAGGTTAGATGGCTTCTTGTTAGGGATGTTCCTGTCCAGGTAGGAGTTGAATGAGAAGACTTCTGAGGTCTTTTCTAACTTTCACAGTCTGTGATTCTTAGGCTCATGAGGTCATAGTTGTAAAGTTGGAAGGGACCTTAATGGTTAATGAGAGCCCAATGCCTTCATCTTAAACACAAGAAACTGAGGCATATAAAGGTTAGAGCTATATAGAGGGATTGCTAGCAACAAGGAGGTTGTGTCTTGGTCAGGGTCATACAACAGATAAATATCTCCAGGTGGGATTTGGACCCAGGTCTTCTTAAATCTCTGTGCAATGATTAATCTGTTACACCACAATGGCTCCTAGGTTAGTGCTGGCTAAAGCTTTGCTGATTTTTGCTATGTTTTCTTTCTGTTTTCTTTAGTATTTACAGCTAAGATTTAACAAGGTGGTCCGGTTTGCTGCTACAATTATTTACATAGTACAGACGGTAAGAATCATTTCAAATGTGGAGTTTGGGTGCTGGGGGGAGGGGAAGAAGGAATTTTATGAGAAAACATTTTCCCACTAGTCCCTGGTGAATGGTGAGATTCCATTGTTCCAGTTAGGTTGGCAAATAAGGCAAACTTCTTGGTATGTGGGTAGAATATACAGCAATCCATGACTACAGATCCAGGGCTAAGGGTAGGAAAGGTGAGTGGATGCCTAGAGCATAACATAGAACACTTTGAATGTGACCTTTTTTTAAGGACACATTTTCAGTTCCCACACATCCCAATCTCTGTGACACGTGGAGACATAAAGAGGCAACGAGTCATAGTGGATGGTGAATTGGCCTTGGACTCAGGCCTCAATTCCCCCAGATAATGCTCTAAAAATCTAAGTTGTGGTACAGGCTCAACCTACATTGGTAGGTCTTCACCAAGGTGCTCCCTGCTTTAGTGAAACAGCAAACGTGGTAAGAAACAAATAAATAAATGGCACGTGGAGGACTAAGGTCACGTATGTTAAAAACATATGCTCAGCATTGTTAGTGAATAACAATTAACAAACCTACTCTTGAAAGATCAGAGTTGAGTTCAGGTTTTCATTGGGAGTGGGAGGAGAAGGACAGTTTTCAAAGGTACATAGATTCTTTGTCCTGGCTTTGCCTGACTGCTCCACAGCAAGACTGTGATTCATGAATCGACTCATTTTTGCCCTTGTCATTCATGGGCTACAAATTCATTACATGGCCTACAAATAAGTAACCTGTTTTCTAATAATTTACCATAAGTATAAAAACCCCCAACTGCCTAGAATGTTGCGAGGACTCCTCAAAAAAGTCTATGGTCACTCACAAGAGAAAAATCTAACGATTGATTCATATGGTGCATAAAGAATGTGTATTATCCGGATTTCGAAAAGTCCTCCCTCCATTCAGCTATGAGTGTGAATTTCTTAAAGCTCAGGTCTGATCATGTCCCACCCCAGGCAATAAACTCCGGGGTCTTCCTGTTGCTTCCGAGTCAAATACAAAATATTCTGCTGGGTATTTAAAGCCCACAATAACCTAGCTCCTTCCTACCTTTCCAATCTTCTTATACTTTGTTCCCTGACACCTACTCTTCAGTCTAGTGACAATGGCCTCCTGGCTGTTCCATGAATAGGACAGTCCATTTCTCAGTTCCAGGCATTCTCTGGCTGCCCCTCTCCCCCCCCACCCCATGCCTTGGATGCGCTCCTTCCTCCCTCTCTGACTACTGACCTCCCAACCTTCCTTTAATTCCCAGCTAAAATCCTACTTTCTGTAGGAAGCTTTCCCCAACCCCTCCTAATTCCAGTGCCCCTCCTCTGTTAATTATCTTCTGTTTATCCTATACATACAGTTTGCTTTGTAGAAAGTTCTTTGCATGTTGTCTCACCCATTAAATTATAATCTCCCAGAGGGCAGGGCTTGTCCTTTTGCCTCTTTGTGTATACCCAGCACTTTGCACAGTACCTGGCACATAGTAGGTGCTTAATAAATGTTTACTGATTGATGGGTGACCCATTTAGTTATATATGTATATATGTTATATCCATAACATGGCCAGCCAATGGCCTCTTTGCCAAGCAACTCTTCCTCACCTCCTTTTCCTTCAGATCCTCTATACTGGAGTGGTGATTTATGCTCCTGCTTTGGCGCTCAACCAAGGTGAGTTGTGAGGAAAATAACGTCTCAACTATGCCCTCATTCTGACTTCTGCAAAGTGCATAGTGTTGACAGGCTATTCTTAAGGTTAAGTGCTCCCATAGATGAAGGCTTTCAAGCCAAGGCCCAGACCACCACGTTGAACAATTGCTTTGAACACTGCTAGTTGTTTTGTCTGCATGACTCCAAATAATTGGTCTATAATTATTATTATTTTCACATGTCTTAGTTTTTAAGTCTTATGGGATTTTAGGACTGGGTTGTAGCAAGTTAGAATAAAAATTGACCTACAATTTTGGAATTATGTACACAGAACTTTAGGTGCAGCTGGGTGGCACAGTAGATAGAATACTAAGCCTGGAGTCAGGAAGTTTTGAGTTCAAATATGGTCTACTTACTAGCTGTGTGACCCTGGGCAAGTCACTTAACCCCTATTTGCCTCAGTTCCTCGTCTGTAAAATGGGCACACACTGGAGAAGGAAATGGCAAACCACTCCAGTATCTTTGTCAAGAAAACCCTGTGGATGAACTCTGTGGGTTCACATGGAATTGGACATGACTGAAGGACTAAACAATAAACATTCAGCTTTACAGAGAGGATGACCTAAAAGAAAAAAAAATATACATATATATGCATATGTGTATATATATACATATATACACACATATTTAAAATTTTAATAAGTGAGGGATCAAAAATATTTATTATATTATGTTTGGATTTATTATTATCCAAAAGCATAGTGATTGCCCAATTTGCCAATGGATATGTGGACTCATTTATACAGAAATAATTATTCAATCAGTAACTATTTAAAAGGAAGAGATCATACCAAGTTAGAAAGGCTTTGTGTCCAGGCCTGGCAAAGATTTATATGTCTAATTTCCAAAGTCCAGGTTAGTTGAGTGCAGGGGGCTCATCATCAGAAGGCTGGCCACCAGGTGCTGAAATTTTTGCCTCCAGAAACTCCTAAAGGCCACCAATGATAGAGATTGTTATGGGTATCAGTGAAGGTAGTGCTCACACCAGTGAAATCATGGGTCTTTGAAGTTGGGGGGAAAAATTCAAGTGATATTTAAAATTTTTATTTATATATATATTTACATATGATATATTATTTTATTGAATTGTTAAAATACATTCAAAATGGTAGCAGTTCTTACCAAAGATTTGAATGATTTAAAAATTATGGTATATGGGCAGCTGAGTATCATCATGGGCATCAGATAGAGTGCCAGGCCTGGAAGTTAGGAAGACTCATCTTCCTGAGTTCAAATCTAGCCTCAGACTTTTACTAACTGTGTGAGTCTAGACAAGTCACTTAACCTTGTTTGCCTTAGTTTCCTCATCTGCAAAATGAGATGGATAAGGAAATGGAAAACCACTCCAGTATCTCTGCCAAGAAATCCTCTAATGGGGTCATGAAGAGTCAGACACAATTGAAACGACTGAATGACAAAAATTATGGTATAATTAATAATATGCTAATTAAGGGGACACATTCAGACCAAGGACAGAAAAGTGCGACATCTGAGAAAATCTCTTCTAAGTCCTATGAGTTTTTAGGACTGGATTGTGGTAAGTTTTTTTTTTTTTTTTTAAGTTTTTGCTTTTGGCAGGGCAATTGGGGTTAAGTGACTTGTCCAAGGTCACACAGCTAGTACATGTGTCAAGTATCTGAGGCCAGATTTGAACTCAGGTCCTCCTGACTCCAGGGCCAGTGCTCTACTCACTGCACCATCTAGCTGCCCCATGTGGTAAGTTATAATAAGATAAATGCTCCGTACCTGATGGAAGCTAATTTCCTAAGGGAGTCTATAACTAGACTTACCCCTTCAAATCAGAGTAACCCTCTTCTGCCTCAGTTTCTATGGAAAATTCTCTGCTT
The DNA here is from genome assembly GCF_011100635.1 of Trichosurus vulpecula. Lineage (NCBI taxonomy): Eukaryota > Metazoa > Chordata > Mammalia > Diprotodontia > Phalangeridae > Trichosurus > Trichosurus vulpecula. The sequence goes on along the minus strand of NC_050578.1, from coordinate 238,079,748 downwards.
ACCTTCCTTAGAGAAATCTCTTATAACTCTTCTTACCTTTTACAGTAACTGGTTTTGATCTCTGGGGATCTGTGTTTGCCACAGGAATCGTCTGCACCTTCTACTGCACTCTGGTATGTATGTACTGCTCAGAGAAAACTTTGCCAGCCTAAGATGGAATGCAGCCAAATCACAACTGACAGAGTGAATGACTACATTTTAAAGTTGTGTGAAAAAGGAAAAGCTGGCTTGACTATTCATATTTTCCAAATTATGAATATTTTTTTCTTCAAATGCATTTTTATTGACTGCTTCTAAGTAAGCAACATATAAACTTGAGTTGATGGTAGAATATTATGACAAATATTTAGATTTATCAATGGAAAAGTTTTCCCAGGCTATGACTACATGTCATACCTTTTTTTTTTTTCAGGGGAGAAGGACTTTTTTTTTCAATCACTAGCCACATTCACCCATTAGACAACACTTACACTGCCTAAGAAAAATGGCTTCTCCCAACTGGTTACTTGTTAAGAGAGAGGGGATGATTGTTTGTGTGAGCAAGATAGCTGATATTTGATTAATTCTAAAGATCATCAATTCCAGGACTTGAATGCTGCTGTTAGCCAGTTCTCAGTAAACCTGGAACTACTTTCTGCATTCTGATCTGCACTCACTCAATTCTTTAGCCTCAGACCCTAAGAGGTATTGACAATATGTTTAAATAAATGTTAACAATTAACTGTGATATCATTTTCCTAGGGAGGCAAATGGACGTGGGTAAGAAATATGAGTAAGTAGTTTGGAATGTGGTGATGTAGACAACTGTCACTAATTGATGAATCTTTTTTTGTATTATCACTCAACTACAAACTCTTGTTTGTAGGTATTGCATATAATATACATTTCAAATGCAGCAAATTATCCTAGGTTTCCCTTTCATCTTCTCAGCATTCAGAATTGCTTTGAAATGTCTTTCAGAAACATCTCCCTTCCTTTCATCCCTACTGTCATCACTCTTTCCGAGATCCTCATTGCCTCACACTAGGCCTCCTGAAATAGCTTTCTAAGGAGGCTTCATTGCTTTCACCCTCACTCAGCTCAATCTATTAAACACCAAAGCAAGATAAAATTTCTAAGTAATCTATGTCATTATGTCTTTCTTTGGCTCCAAAACAAAAACCCTTTCGATGATCTCTCACTGCATATATGAAGAAATTCAGATTCTGCAATCTGTTCAAGGTCAGCCATCATCTTTTAATCTCATCATGTCTCCTATTCCCCAACACAAACCCTCCTCTCCCTTAGAGCCTATCTTCACTGTGTCCCAGAATATGACACCTGTTTTCCAGGCCCTTTGCTTTTGCTCAGGCTGGCTTCCCCTTCCTTTGTGTCATACTGGTGTTCTTTATGCTCTGAATCACCCGTCTTCCAGTTATTGAAACTAGGGATGGCTGAAGCCATACTTCATACACACCATGCATGGCAGACTTTGATTTTGCAGTTTTTCAATATGGCCCTCTGCTGGAATTAGTTCTTCTCATTCCCTGGTTCCAGAATAAAATCCTTTATTTTCCTTCAAGGCTCAGCTTAAATGTCACCTCCTTGAGGCAACTAGGTGACATAGTACATAGCAGGCTAAACTTGGAGTCAGGAAGACTCCAAATTGAGGAGAGGAAGGAGTCGGGATTGGATTGGATTGAGGATTGGAGTCAGCAAGACTCAGATTGACCCTCAGATACTTCCTAGCTCTATGACCCTAGGCACGGTCACTAAGTTTTTTGTTGCCACAGAATATTCATTTACAAAAGTGGAGGTGATAATAGCACTAATTTTACAAGGTTGTGGTAATGATCAAATGAGGTGGGGGTGGGGAGCTAACGAATATTTTTAAGTGCCTGTCATGTGCCAGGAACTATGCTAAGCTATCTCATTTGAGCCTCATAACAATCCTGGAAGGTTGTTGTTGTTCAGTTATTTCATTTGTGTCTGATTCTCTGTGACCCTATTTGGGGAGTAGTTTGTCATTTCCTTCTCCAGTTCATTTTGCTGATGAGGAAACTGAGGCAAGCAGGGTTAGGCGACTTGCCCAGGGTCACACAGCTTGTACGTGTTTAAGGCCAGATTGGAACTCAGGAAGATGAGTCTTCCTGATTCCAAGCACAGAGCTCTATTCACTGCACCACCTAGCTGCCCACTCTGGGAGGTAGGTACTACTATTGTCCTCATCTTATAGTTGATGGAAGTGGGGAAATAGAGGTTGTGATTTGTTTAGGATCACACACTAGAAAGTATGTGAGACTAGATTTGAACTCAGGTTTTCCAGATTCTAGGCCCAGTGTTTGGTCTATTGTACCACCTACGATACCCCAAACAAGTGATCAGCCCAGTCTTTGCTTGAAGATCTCCAGAAGGAGAAAATAATTATGTCCTGAAGACGTTCATTCTACTTTTTGGAAATTCACTTAGGAAATTTTCCTAACATGGAGCCTAAATCTCTTTTTACCCTTTGCTCCTAGATGTCTCTTGCCCACACCTCCCTAAAAAAATCCTCCCTTTTTCATTCAGTATATCTTTTACCCCAAACCAATCAGTCATCCATCGAAGAGATCAAGAAAGAGTGTTGATTTTCTACCGCTTCTCCTGGTCTTTTTTTTGCAAGGTATTTGTGCATGGTAGGTGCTTAATGGAATATCTGCTGAATTTATTTGAATTTCAGAGTTCCAATTTGAAACATTTGGTTATATCCTTCTACTAAGTCAATGGTAATTTTAAAGTTATATTTCTCTGTGGAATCAAGTCCAATTTGATTTAATTCAACTCAACAAACATTTATTACTCTGACTAATGCAAATATCTCTCACTGCAATTTAAGCCATTTCTTTCATTATCAAAACAAAAAAAATGCCCATTATTTCTACATGATAACTATCTAAGAAAGTCATAGAGTTAGTAGCCACACGGTTACTAGTATGAGCCTCATGGAGGTTGTTGTTCTAAAACTGGTTAGACTGGATATCTGAGGTAGTATAGACAAAACTTTTGGATGATTGAGTCTTTCTCAGACCTAGCTGAAAGAGTCAGATGTTTTACCATTATACAGGCAGTCATGTTTTGAAAGGAAGTCAACCCCTCATTTTATACGTGGGAAAGTAACTTCCCTTTCAACTCTAACATTCTACCAGTCTCAGTGGGACTGGTTTGAGTCGTAGCTGTGTTATTCTTCTTAATTGGCAAAATACAGGAGACAATGACAGGAAGAAGACTTTGGAAAGATAATATTAAGGATTCAAGTGTAAGGGAATATGCTATGGTGGAAAGGATACTGGATTTGTACCCAAAAGTCTGGGTTCAAATGCTGCTTCATCATTGAGACACTTAACTTCTCTGGGCTTCAGTTCCCTCACCTATAAAATGAAGAAGTTGGATGAGATTGCCTCTTAAGGTTTCTTCTAGTTCTGCATTCATGACCCTGTACTTGATAAGATAAAGTCTTCTTGAACTTTTGAGCAGGTGACCCCAGGAATAAACCAAAGATTCTTGTCATCTTTGATTTGAAGAACTCACATGGACTCTATGTGTTCCAGGGAGGATTAAAAGCAGTTGTGTGGACAGATGCATTTCAAATGGTCATCATGATGATAGGGTTCTTGACGGTTCTTATACAAGGAACAGCACGTGCTGGCGGATTACGGAATGCATTAGACCAAGCAAAAAATGGGTCTCGACTTGAAATATTTGAGTACGTTTAATATGATTTTATTCTGTTTTGGGTTACCATTCCTTATTGCTTAAAATAGCATCTTAGAATCATGGAACATGACCTGATCTATGCATGTCTCTCTCATAGCTTTGATGTGGATCCTTTGAGAAGGCATACATTCTGGACAATTGCTGTTGGAGGAACTTTTACATGGCTAGGCATCTACGGTGTTAATCAGTCCACAATACAGAGATGCATCTCTTGCAAAACAGAAAAGCATGCCAAGATGTAAGTTGGTCTTCATCACTGTCACCATCATCATCATCATAATGTACTTATTGAACACTTACTATAAGCTTAAGCTTGTGCTCGTATTGAGTACCTTCTTCACACAAGCTAAGTGTTCAGGTGTAAGACATTCTCTGTGAGATCTAAGAGCTTCTTCCAATGAGGTTGAAGATATAGCTCATATATAGAAACAACAGTAAACTATACGCTTCTTAAGGCCAGGAACCATTGTGTTTTTGTATATATGTTACTAGCACCTAGGATAGTATCCAGATTATAGTCTTATTAAATTTAGTAAATTTACTTGAATTACTTATTAAATTAAATTTATAAATAGCTAAATATTTAATTAATAATTAATAAATAGAAATAATAAAATAAAAAATTAAATTAAAAAATAAGTAATTAAATTACTGATTAAATGGTTGTGGGATTGAAATCAAGCTCTATGTTTGAGCACTAGCTCAGCAGTTACTGGTTGTATGACTTCACTTCTTATTTTCCTCCTCTGGGCAATAGATCCTCTTCTTCTTCCGTTGTTCTACGAAGCTATGATTTATTATAATCGAATAATTGCTAGAGTAGCAGAGATATCATCAGGTGACAAGGTGGGGAAGAGGAATTGGGTTAGGGCAAATAGTAAAATGTTACCAAAGAGGGAGTAATTTGATATGCTTTCTAAAGGGCAGGACTTAGATGGTTTTGAGGATGAGGGTAGACCCGCCTTCTCCCCCTCCTCAAGAAAGGCAGCAAAGAATGTTGGAAGAGATGGACATATCATGCACGATCAGGTGACAATGGTTATACCAAAGAAATAGGAATTAAGGGTCTTTGAGGTGTAGTGGGAAATTGTTAGAATCTAGTATATATCCTTTTAGTTGATAAGCTTGTGATCTGAATAGTATACTTCTGAAGTGATTTTTAGCAGATTATCCATTAATGACCTCATGAGAAACAACGATCAAAGGATTTCAGAATTTAAGATCTACTCTGGAAGGGATCTCAGTAACAGATTCAATCCTTTTATTTTCAGGCGAGGAAACTGAGGCTCAGAGAAGTTAACAAATTTGCCCAAAGTCACAAAGGTAGCGGGTCAGAGGTTAATAGAATAACAGATTTGGGATCTTATAAACCACCTAGTCCAATAACTTACTCATTTTCTCATCATATAAGGAAACTCAGTGCCAGAAAGGGTTTGTGACTTAGTCAATGTCACACAGATAGTAAGGGGACTGCCTTCATATTTTCAAGGCTGTAGTATTAACTTCATGAAATAGAATACAAAGGTATAGATACAGCTAACAACTTGTCTTTATGTACTGTTTCATACACACTAATGGTGGCTAAATCACACCAGGATTTGACTCTATTGCACCCTGAGATTTATCACTCTTACTGACATCATTCTAAGAAAAATCTCTTTAAAGATCTACTTCACTTTATATAACAGCTGTATTCCTGAAAAGTTGTGTTTCAAGTGGAATTAAATTATATCTTAGATACATTAATTGGACTTTCTATTTAAAAGATAGATGTGCTGAAAATGTTTCAATATAAAGAATTTTCTGGCAAAAAAAATCCTGAGTTATTTGTTTGGTGAATCTGAATTTTTTGCTTGTTGGATTTGCCTAGTATTATGCTTAGGAAGATCCTCCCCTCTTTTCTTCCTCCTCCTCTTCTCCTCCTGCTATTACTACTCCTTCTCCCCTTCTTTTTCCTCCTCCTCTTCTTCTTCCTTCCCCTCCTTCCCCTCCTTCTTTTCCTCTTCTTCCTCTTCTCCTATCACTACTCTTTCTACCCCCTTCTTCCTCCTCCTAATTCTAAAACGAAAACAAAGAAAAACATTTCTCAGCCTCATTCTTCAGTAGCTGATTTCTTTGAAACATTATCTTATCCAGCAAAATTCCACAAAAGGATTTTGATAATACCTATGATATTGTTTTTTAAAGTAGTATTTACTCTGTATGAGGCTGGTTCTAAAGGTCATAAATGAAGTGTTCACCTAGAGGAGAAAATCTGTTTCCTTTGAGTAGAAGTTGGGTGACCACTTGTTAAAGTAAGTACTCCTGTTTCATATGGAGGCTGGACTAGATGACCTCTGAACCCCCTTCTGTATGACCTCCAGTGATGGGATCCTCTCATTCCAATAAGGCAACCCATTCCACTTTTGAACAGTTTCAATTATTTATTTTAATTTCATTACATTGATAGAATTATAATTATATATAATTACATTAATAATTATATTATTATCATTTAATTATTAGAAGGCTCTTTCTTATATTTAGCTGAACTTCATCTCTATATAATTTCCAGACACTGGTTCTGATTCAATCTGCCAGAGGCAAGTAAAACAAATCAGATATTTGAAAATAGCTATTGTCTTTCCTAAATGTTCTTTTTTCCAGTTTAAAAAAAAAAATCCTCCACCCATTTCCTATATGACATTGGTTTGGAGCTTCTTGCCTTCCTGGTGGCTCACCTCTGGGTATAACTGACCTTTCCACTGTCTTTCCTGAAAGATGGTGTTCGGAACCAGATACGCTCCTGCGTATCCTGTAATTTGTCCAAAGCTTCTCATGTGAATAATGCTCTACAGGTTACTAAGTATTTTAAAATGTGGGTTAGCCCATTTGATCCTCGCATCAGGCCCTTGAGAATGGACTCCACTATAAGGAACAGTAACAGACCTCTCATCTTCTCTCTTCTAGTGCTCTTTATCTTAACTTAGTTGGACTTTGGTTAATTCTGGCCTGTGCAGTCTTTTCAGGCCTGATCATGTATTCTTACTTCAAGAACTGTGACCCCTGGACTGCTGGCATCATCTCAGCACCAGATCAGGTATGGATGCCAATAAGCTGGGTTGCCAGGAGGGACCAGATGGGGTGGGTTTGCAGCTCATTTCTAGATGAGCCACAAAAGACATGAAAATCAAGGAAAGGGCGGCATGGTCTAACAGAAAGACCTTTGTCCTAAGAGCCTAGAGAGAAAGGCTCCAGTATAAACTATGCCATTGAATTACACCATGACTTCTGGCAAGACACTTGGGTCTCAGTCTCCTCATATGTAAAATGAAACAGTCCGACTAGACTATCTCTAAGATAGCACCGAGCTCTTAAATTCTGTGGTTTATGAGTTCTGCAGTTGTTTATGCTGTCTGTGGGGGAGGGGTGTGTCTGGAAAAATGTCAGCCACTTGGGTCTTTTAAAAATGTTATTGGTATCTTTTGTTTTGCATTAACTTCATTTCAAATAAATGCTTTCTTCATCCTCTAGCTGGAAAACCACCCCTTGTAGTAAGAAAGAAGAAAGGAAGGAAAGAAGGAAGGAAAGGGGGGGGGGGAGAGGGGGCGGGGAAAGCAGGTGAGCAAAACTAGCCAATACAATAATTGAGCTTAATAGAATATACACCATTCTACATCCATAATTTCCCATCTCTGCAAAGTAGGAAGGAAACATATGCTTTTCCTAATTTTATCTGAGGCAGCTAGGTGGTGCAGTGTGAATAGAGTGCTGCTATCTGGAATCAGGAAGTCCTGATTTCAAATCTAACCTCAGATATTTACCAGTTGTGTGACCCTGGGTGAGTCACTTAACCTCTGCCTCAGTTTCTTCATGTGGAAAATGGGGATACTAAATAGCCCCTACCTCCCAGATTGTTTGGGAGGATTAAATGAGATAACATTTGTAAAGTGCCCTAGCACATAGTAGGTAAACACTGTATAAATATTTCTTCTTTTTCTTCTTCATCCTCCTCCTCATCTTCATCCTCCTTATTCTCATCATCCTAGGACCAGGCTTGATCATTTTATAATTACATGCCATTTAGCTTTGTGGGTATTTTTTATTCTCTCTCTTTAAATCGTTGAAGTTATATATGTTATTTTCCTATTTTTGTTCATTTCCTTTTCCATCAGTTAACAGAAGTCCTCAGTCTGCAACATTTTAAAGAAGGAGTTCTTAATCCTTTTTGTGTCATGGACTCCTTTGGTGTCTTGATGAAACCCAATGGACCTCTTCTCAGAATCATGTTTTAAAGTTTGCAAAGCACTTTACAAATATGATTTCATTTAGTCCTCATGACAACCCTGGGAGGTGGGTACTACTATTTCACTATTTTTACAATTAAGGAAACTGAGGCAGCCAGAGGTTAAGTGACTCACCCAGGGTCACGCTGCTAGTAAATGTCTGAGGCTGGATTTGAAGTCAGGTCTTCCGGACTGCAAGTCACTTGTCGTTCCACTGACTGAACCACCTAGCTGCCTCTAAATGCATAAAATACATAGATTACAATGGAAACCAATTATGTTGAAATACAATTATCAATTTTTTTTGAGACTTACTCCTAAGCTTCCTCCATTATAGTCTTCTTCTGAAGATCTTTATCATGAAATGGACTTGATGCTAGATAGTTTAATGGCCACTCAATTTAGAGCCTTAGAAAGTTGCCTGGAGGGGCAGCTGGGTGGTAGTGGATAGAACATCATCCCTGGAGTCAGGAGGATCTGTTCAAATCTGGCCTCAGATAGTTACTAGCAGTGTGATCCTGGGCAAGTCACTTATCTCTAATTGCTTCTGTCTCCCCCCTCCCCACCCACCCAGGGTTAAAACAAACAAACAAACAAAGAAAACCAATCCCATAAAGAACCCAACAACAAAAAAGAAAGTTGCCTAGGACACTGAAAGATTTTGATTCCTCTTTGTTCACCTCCAGCTGCAAGTGCCCCTTTGCTAAAATTACCTTATATTCATAGAAGAGCTGCAATCTACACCCATGAAGAGAGCATTACCCTTACAGTACCCATCGATTCATTGTGCTAGAATAATGAAAGGGACAGTTTCAGAGAAACCTGGGACCTTATGGGAAGTGATATGGAGTGAAGAGAGCAGAGTTAGGAGAACAATTTATGCAAAACAGCAACATCGTAAAGAATTAAGAGTGACCAACGACCAGCCATGATCCACAGGGCTGATAGTGAGTCATGCTACCCACCTCCTGCGAGGTGGTGGACTCCTGGAGGAGAATGAGACACACGTTCCTTCCCTGAAGGAAGGAGCTGCATTTATGTGGGTGCTGATACTTGTGGCACATTTTATACCATTTTATATCATTCTTTGTAATTTCAATAAGACCCAGAGCCTGAATCAATGACCCACTTGAAGAGCCAGGACCTGGACTTCTTTGTTCTCTGAAGTTTGCTCAGAGAATATCTTTTCTCTGTTACCAAGGCCAGATCCAGCTGACCTAAGAACATTTTTTCCCCTGTTAACCATTAAAGGATGAGACCCTAATCCCAAGAAGACTACCTCGCTTAATATTTTATGGGCATATGCTATGTTATGGAATGTTAATGAAACACAGAAACGCTGGGTTGTAGTTTTAACTGATACTTGTCAACACCTTTATCTTATTGTATTTACAAACCTATTCCATTAAGGGTCTTCTAGTTAAATATACATGGGGATCATAAAATTGAGTAACATGCTGAATTGTGATTGTTCTAAAAATATAAAATCCTGTTCATTCTTCTGTACGAGTCAGTCAGACTCTGGCTCAATCCATGATCATGTCTGTCCGCTATGCTTAAAGGGAATGAATGAATGAATGAATGAATAAATAAGTAATATGAATTTTTCTATCATGTAGCTCTGTTTGTTTCCTTCAACCAACTTTCAGGTTTAACATACTGCTTGAGCGACTGGTGAACTCACACAGTTAATCACCTCCCTCCTTTTTTCCCCAACCTCTCTCCAGCTGATGCCGTATTTTGTAATGGAAATATTTGCCTCAATGCCAGGACTCCCAGGACTATTTGTCGCATGTGCCTTCAGCGGAACCCTGAGGTAAGCTGCTGAATATTATTTACTATGATGAAAGTTAATACAGCCTAGTGAGGGGAGGGCTAGTGTTGAGTCAGGCAGATTTGACATATATTGGTTGTGTGACCTTGTATATGTCCTTTAACTTCCTATGTCCTCAGACAGTTCTCTAAGATCATAACTCACAAAGGAGCTGTAGATAGAAATAATAATAATAATATTATGAAGATGATAATATAAAATATATTTATATAATAATAAAAAATAGCATTTTACAGCACCTACTATGTGCCAGGAATTGTGCTTAGTACTTAACAAAAGTTATCTCATTTTTATCCTCACAACAACCCTGGGGGATAGGTCCTATTATTATCTCCATTTTACAGTTGAAGAAACTGAGGCAGAGGTTAAATGACTTGTCCAGGGTCTCTGAGCAAGTGTCTGAGGCCAGATTTAAACTCATGTCTTCATAATTCTAAACCCAGTACTCTATTCTCTGATTAGTGTCAGTAGAGTGGGTTTCCAACCTTGGAGTTCTCTATTCCAAAGAAGTCAAGATCAGGCTTGAGGAGAAAAAAAAAATTCTGTGTGGGTCAGGGGTCCAAAGGTCACCTTCATTAAAAAAAAAATTTGTCTAGCTACTGACTGCTCTGATCAGTGGTAAGTGTGGAAACAGACTTTCTCTTCTTCCCTGGCTCTGCTGTGAAATGCTATGACCAATCTGCTTTTTATAGCAGCCTAAACTGATGTGTACATTGACAGCAAAATGTTTCCAGCCCCAAAACACTCCGGGGAAGGCGACTGCCTTCCCAAACAAAGGAGCAAAAAGCTGGGAGAGCTACCAATTCTCTTGTGTGAACAGGTCCCTCTGTCTGCAGAGATAAAGAGATCTGCTCAGTTGAGCCAGCCAGGAATCTGAATTGAAGAACTTGGCAGCTGTGCCCAAGGACGGGGCTGCTGACCCTCTTGTTCATTGCCTTAACATGGCGCAGGGTCAGGATAGAGCTCCTGGAATCATAGAGCTTGCCTCAGAGCTAAGAGAACAATGGAATTAAATACAAACACACACACATACATATACATGTACGTATACATATACATAATAGCAAATTTATAAGACTTATTAAATCCATTTTGGCTTGATGAATTTAAAAAACATAATTAAAAAAACAAATAAGATCTACCAAGTTCAAAAAAAAAAGTTGCGAGGGGCAGCTATTTTTATCTACTCAAATGCTTTTTAAACTAACTGCTTTGGAATTTACCCAAAGTAGTTTTATTTATATTTGCTTTAACTTTATTGTTGTGTAATCCCTGAATGATTCTTTCACCTGCATTTGGGCAGGTCTTCCCAGTGGGTTTGTAGAAATCCAGGCCCATTTGCAAATGGGCCTATTTTTGTCTGTGGGCCTTTGTGTAAGAGAATGTATTACAATCTACCTCCAAGAGACTTAAATTTTGAGAGAGAATAAATAGATTAATTATTGCTGGCACTGAAAAAGCTTAACATTGTGATTTCTAGCTCTCCTTGAAGCAGCCAGGGGAACCACATCCCTGTTAACAGCTCTGATGCTGACATAATACGCACCATAATGATAATAGTAGCTAGCCTTTATGTAGCACTTCAGGGTTTGCAAAGCACTTTTCATGTTGTCGCTTTTGATTCTTATAACAGCTCAGTGACATGGGGTCTCTTACAGAGGAGGAAAGAGGCTGGGGGAGGCTAAATGTCTTGCTTAGGTTCACACAACTAGGAAATGTCTGAGGCAGAATTCATACTTAGCCCTTCCCGAATCTCCGAGTCTAGCACTCCATCCACCATGTCACCCAGTAGGTATTTACCAAGGGCTGATCTGTGCCATTCAATGCTATATATAATCAGCAAGAAATACTATATAATTGCTCAGTGAGGAAGTTGAAAGCAGAAAGCCTTGAATTTGATTTGACAGGCTAGCATTTAATTCAACAAACATCTATTATCTGCCTTCTGTGTGCCAGGCTCTGTTCCAGGAGTTGGGCAGGGAGATGTAAAAGTCAGCCCATGACCTCAAGGAGCACAGCCTTCAGAAATAATAACCAGTGGTTTATTGCTAGCTATGGTCCTGAAATGTCTGGAGCCCCAGTTTGCTCCTTGGGAAGTTGGGTTAATTTCAACACCATTAAATATACTGAATGTGGATAACTGGTAGTAAATATCTATGCTATTGTATACTATTGGCTTCTTCCTTTCTAATAGACTGATATCCTTCCTCCCTGTTCCCAGTAGGCTTCTCTGCAGCCTCTCTGGGGCTAGCCAGCCTTGATGTATCTCTGCTCTTTGGGAGAATAGGTCTTTTTCTCCTCCTTCCCCTCCTCTTCTTCCTCTTCCACTTTCTCCTCCTCCTCTTCCTCCTCCTCTGCTCACCTCACACTAGGTCAGGGGTTCTTAATCTGGGATCCATGGTTAGATTTCAGGAGGATTGTGAATTTGGATGGGAAAATTAACTTTTGGTTTCCTTTGTAATTTTATGCCTTTAAAAAGATTATTCTGAGAAAGGTCTCATAGGCTTCACCAGACTGACAAATGAGGCTACAACACAAGAAAGATTAAAAACCCTAGGACTAGACTGAAGGGAGCACTCTGACATTTCTAGTGTCAGGAGAAGGTGGCCAAGAGAAATGGACCCTGGAAACATATTCAACTTTGTCTTATTTTTCCTTTCATCAGAATATACACGCAAAGAGTATTGGCTAGGATCAGATGCTGGGCCCTAATTCCTGGAAGAATTTAATTCCATTTAACAATCATTTGTCAAGCACTTACTAAAATACAAGGGATCATGCCCCGGGCCATTCTTGTGGTTGTAGAAGCTATTGCTGCTGCTGCTGCCTTCAGATGACCCTGAATGTTCTCTTTTTCTAGAAAGGAAGATTTGCAGGTATTAAAAAAGGCCTTCAACGCTATTCAGACCCAACTAAGGTCTAGACCAGGGCTGTCTAAAATGTGGCCTGCAGTGCGATTTTATGCAGCCCACCTGTGGGTTTTAATTTTCACGAGCTAAAAATTAAAATAATAATTTGCATGGAATGCATATTAGATTTTTTAATTCCAACACTCATAGATAATCTCATTGATGTTAATTTTCTTTGGTGTTTTTAAGTTGTATTATGGGTGGGACATATTGCACAGAATTTTCAATCGATCTGTGGGATGTGTTCTGTCTGTACAATGCAGACTAGTCAGTATGCACCTCCCTTTATACTGTTGTGTTGTCACTTTGTTGTTTTGTGTTTGCTTTCACTCTTTGCCTGTTGTGTTGATGATGCGCGTTCCCCCAATTTCTATTAGTATACTGTATCTTTTATTCTGTGTGCAGCCCTGGAATAATTATTTTATTTTAATGCGGCCCTAAGATAACCTAAGGTTGGACAGCCCTGGTCTAGACTAAGGACTTGAGTCAAAAAATGCCCTGGAAAGGAGGGAGCCAATTAGAGCAAGGAAGTAGTGCCTTGTTGTTGTTCAGTTATGGTCGTGTCCAACCCTTCATGACCCCATTTGGGGTTTCCTTAGCAAAGATACTGGAGTAGTTTGCCATTTACTTCTCCAGCTCATTTTAAAGATAAGGAAACTGAGGCAAACAAGGTTAAGTGACTTGCCCAGGGTCATATAGCTACTAAGCGTCTGAGGTCACATTTGAACTCAGATCTTCCTGACCACCGGCCCAGTACCACCTAGCTGTATCAGCCATGGTACAATCCCCTCTTTGAGTCCTTTGGGACTGATACCATCTCCCTGAGCTGCCCAGCTCCTAGGCTCCGTGGAAGGATGGGAAGCTTGTGTCATGGGGCTCATGGGCTTCTCCGTGTTCTCTCTCTGCAGCACAGTAGCCGCCAGCATTAATGCCTTAGCGACGGTGGCTTTTGAGGATTTTGTCAAGAGCTTCTTTCCCAACCTCTCCGACAGGTGGAGCACCTGGATCAGTAAAGGCTTATGTAGGTACAGTCGATGGGCCTCTCCTTCTATACTGTTCTCTTAACTTGACCCTGGGTTCATTTTGAAGGCTTTCCGTCTCTATGATGGGCCTTGGATTATAGGACTATAGACAGACACAGGCACACATTCATATGTGTACACAGAGCTTTAAGAATACCTGGAAAAAAATAACCAGTAAGAGATGGAAAGAGCATTCACTTTGGAGACAGAAGACTTGAAGATGAATCCAAGCTCTTCTATTTGTGCTGACAAAGCCAATTCACTTCCCTGGGCCTCAGTTTCTTCATCTGTCAAATGGGAGGAGCAGGGGTTGGATTATATGGTCTCTAAGGTTCCTTCTAGAGTATTCTCATCAGAGATTGGTAGTTGGGATGGACATTTAGATAGAAACAGGAGAGTTAGGGAGAAGTTTACTTGAACCCTCCTGTCTTCCTCCTTCTCACTCGTAGAAATAGGAATTTCATATTGGCATGAGAAATTAATTTTTTAATCAAAAGTCTAATATCTCTAAGGTTCCTTTCAGCTTTAAATCTTATGATCCTAGGAAATGTACCTCTGTCCTGCAGTCACCAAAATGGTCATTGGACTGTATCAAGGATCACATAAACACCTTGCACTGGTGAAGCCCTTCAATGCAACAAACTTTCATTTAGGGTCTACTTTGAGCAAGGCATTGTGCTAGTCTGCTATATTAAAATAGCTATTTATTTATGTGTATCTATAGATCTCTATATATGTGTATATATATATATACATGCATGTATATGTATACATTCATATATATTAAGTGCCTCTAGGACCATATTATATTCTGCTCCATATTGATTATTTAATCTGGTCCTTGAAACAGCCCCTGAAGTAGGAATAACATCAAATAATCAAATGTATTAAGTGACCCCTGTGTGCCAAGATTTGGAGATGCAAATACAAAGAACGAAGCAATTCCTATTATCAGTGAGTTTATATTCTATTGGCGGAGGCAACAAGTACATATAAAATATATATACTGCATACATTTACTTAATAAATACGTATATGCACACAAAGTAATTGGAAAGTATTATGGGAGGGAAGATTCTAGTGGGGGGGAGGAGCTTCAGGATATGCATTATCCCTATTATGAAGATAAAGCAACTGAGACCAAGAGAAAGTTGATTGGCTCTTGGCCATGTGGCTTTGAGAGGCTGAGTTAGATGTCAGGATCTTTTTTTTTCTCTATCCAACTTTGAAATGGTAGCTTCCCATGGAAACTACAAGGATCAGTGTCTACTTGTCCTCTCTCTACACTTACTCATTTCTTGAGTGTTTGGTCAGAGAGAGAATGTCCATAAGTTTAATTTTCAGGAATCCACTCTGGCTGACACAGGCAAATGCTCACTCTAGGCAACAACCTCCAGACATTTTGTTAGCTTTGAGTCAGTTTTTGTGGATCAGTCCAGCCCTAGATGAGATCCTTTCGAAGCTAAGTCTCCTAGGGGGTCTGGTTCGTATCAAGATTCTACAGAGAGGCAAGGCCCACAGAACTCCTCCAGGTGACCATTCTCTCTTTTAGGCGTGTTATTTGGAATTCTCTGTACCTCCATGGCAGTTGCTGCATCCTTCATGGGAAGTGTTGTACAGGTATTGTCTATGTGTGTTTTGAATTATGGGGAAGATAGAGGGAATATGACTTCTTCACAGAAGTGTGTTTAGAAGAGCATGTACTGGATGGTTATACCATTTCTTAAGTAGTTATAGAGAGTGTGTTACCTTGGAAATAGAGTGCTGGGCTTGGAATCAAGGAGTTCAAATCTCACATCTGACATTTACTGTGACATTAGCTGTGTGAACAGATGTAACCTATTTAACCTCTCTGGCTCTTAGAATTTAGCTACCAAGTCATAGGTAGTTGGTGACTATAATTCTGCTGGTAGAAAGAGTTCAGATAATTGGAATCATTCTTCCCTCCCCTGCTAATTCTGCCCCCCCCCACCCCCACACACCATTTTTCCCACTAAAGAATTCACATACTCTTCATTCACGTATTTATTTATTATCATTATTTTTTTTCTGGGGGTGAGGGTGGGTTGGCAATCCCAACTTGTAGTTTTATTGGTACAGGGAACTTCCCAGAGAGGAAACACCCCTTATCCCTATAGACTGGCAACTGTTGAGCGGTTTATAATATTGAAGAGATTCAGCGAATGGAGCATTGAGAATTTAAGTGACTTTTCCTGGGGTTGTATGTCTCTGGGGCTAGTGTCCCACCCAGGTCTTCCTAAATCTGAGGTCAGCTCTCTTCCCCATACCACTCTACTATTCTATATTCAAGTATCCTTCAAGTTATCTGCACTAGAACATACTATTCTCCCAGGGCAAAATGCCAAAGAAGCTGAGATGGTAAATTGCTGGTTTAAATGAATTAGAAACAGACTAAAACAATGACCAACCTTCCAAATGCTGGAATTCCCCATCTGGCAATGGGCCACACTGGGCACCTTGACATTACATTCAAATATGTCTAGTTCTTAAAGCAGCGTCAGAGCCTCCAGTGTGGATGTTTGTTTTCATCTTAAAATTGCCCCTCTCTTTTATCCTCTGAGTGCATTGAAATTGCTCCTTTTAAGGACCCTTAAACAATGCATGCCCTACCCAGCCTACTTTTCAAAGTGTTTCCATACCTCTCATCCATAAGGAATAATACCTGGCCCCAGAGATACTGAATAGCAGAACCAGAAACCTCAGTACTTTTTTTTTTTTTTGCTCTTTGCTACCTCTCAATGCTTATTTTCTTATAGAAATTAGAGCATCCTCAGTCTTCTTGCCCTCTTTCTTGTTGTTCAGTCATGTCCAACTCTTCATGACATTGTGGACCATACTCTCCATAAGGTTTCCTTGGCAAAGATACTGGAGTGATTTGTCATTTCCTTCTCCATCCCTTCTGTCTTACCCTAATTCATTTCTCAGACTCAAGATCAGCGTAAGAGCTGATGATCAGGGCTATTGGAGAAGGGAAAGGGCTTACTCAGGTGTAGTCAGTACACCTTTCCAGAGATATTCAAGTTATCCATTAGGGATAATGGTACTTGATGATGGTTGGACTAGATAACCTTCAAGGCTTCTCCCCTTTGACACAGCTAGGTAATACAGTGGATAGAGTATTGGACTTGGAGTCAGGAAGACTGCAGTTCAAATCTTGCCTCAGATCTTATGATCTGTGTGACTCTAGGCAAGTCAGTCCTCTGTAAAGCAGAGATAATAATAGTAGCTACCTTAAAGGGTTGTTAGAAGAATCTAGTGATTTTATGAAAGGGTCTTTGCAAACCTTGAAGTACTCTGTAAATGTTAGCCATTATACTATTCTAAGATTAAAATAAATCCTCTAGATGCTTCTATAAAGGATAAACCATCAATATAACAAAGACTTTAAATCCTGCATGAATATTTTGCAGCTGGAACACTGGCCTCCCCCATTTCCCACAGGATAGACATCTTTTCTAGAATGAACAATTGATGCTTCACTACATTGCTATGGTTAGTTTTTTTTCCCACCAGGTATAGCAAACTGCTTTATCAACTTCCTGGATTCTCCCAGGTATAGTTAATTGGAAGCTAGTAAATTGGCTTCCCCTGCTACACACAAACAAAAGCAGAATTAATCCCATCAATCAGGAGGAAAAAAAAATGCAAGGGTTGTCTTCTTAAGTATCAGCTGTGGGAAAAGGTTGCCTTCAGTCCTGTTAGCCTCCAGGTCCTTAAAGCTATACCTGAGTTGTTTGTTTCTCTTAAAATGAACCCTGAACAGAAGTGGATTTAGTAGTACATCTTGCTGGATGAGGATTCTCCACTTGGAAGGGACCTTTGATGATCTTGTAGAATCATGGAATCTGAAATGTAATGGGATCTATATGTCTAACATATAGAACTAGAACCAGAATCCCCTCTCCAACCTATGACAGGTGCTCATCCAGCCTCCGTTTGAAGATGTCCAGTGATGGGGAGAATCTATGACCTCCAGAGGTGGCTCATTCCATTTTGGATAGCTCTAACACTGAAGTTTTTCCTTCTCTCAATCTGTCTCTATACAATTTCCAATGCATTGTTCCTAGATCCTCCCTATGTGTTTAAGAAGTTTAAATTACATTTTGCTTTTCTTTTATAGCCCTTCAGATACCTTCTTTTCTAAGCTTCCTCTTGGCCTAGTATCGCAATTCCTTGATCCTCATACTGCAACATCTATAAAATGAGAGTGGGGAATTGGACCAAAGGATTTCTAAAGTTTCTTCTAGTTCTAGATTCTGTGATCCTACAAAGTGATGAGAAACTTGTGAAATTAGGATTCTTTTCAACTAGAGGAACTGGGGTAGCCAAATAATCAGGGTAAGTTTTATGAAAGAGATGACTTTGAAAGATAGATTGGATTTCAACAGGCCTAGATAGGGATAGGGAAGATATTCTCAAGATGAGGAATAGTATGAGCAAATTAAAGTGAGGTTCTCAGGATGGGAAAAAGGTCAGAAAATACATGAGGGTAAGGTGTGGTGAAGGGGTGCAGAATAGGTGAAACTAGATGAGAGAGAGAGAGACACTAAACTGGAACCATTCCCCTTTCCTTGAGTACAAAGGGAATGGAATGACCAACGATCCTGCCAGGACCAAGTCCAGATGGGACATGATTATAATGCCTTGTTTTTGTGCCCTTTGTTCTCCAGGCTTCCCTGAGTATCCATGGCATGTGTGGGGGACCCGTGCTTGGCCTTTTCACTTTGGGAATTGTATTTCCTTTTGTCAACTGGAAGGTAAGAGCTGAGAATCACTTGTGAAATAACTCTCCCTTCTCTACCTCTCCTCCTTTCCCTTTGCCTCAAGCATTATCTCATAGCTATAAGATACCCTTTTTAGGAATTGAGAGACCATTTCCCTTAGGGAAATATAAGAATCCCCTCCCCACTTCCTTAATCAAAACTGTTTAAGTTGAAGCTACAAATCTGCATAAAGAAAGTATCAGAATTCCAAAGCTATGTTGCAAATCCATTCAGCAACTATTTATCTATGGTCACATGTACTGAAGACATGGAAGCTTCATCTAAGTGCTCCAAAGGAAAAAAAGGGGAGAGAGGGAGAAAGTCTTGAAAGGGATATTATAGGTCATCTAGACATTAATCAAACAAAAATTATTAAGTACCTACTGTGTTCCAGGCAGTGTGGTAATCCACTTCCCCCATGTGACAGATGAGGACACAGAGGAGCAGCAGAGTGATTAAATGACTTGCCAAAGGTCACACAGATATTAAGTGAGAAAGTTGGGTTTTGAACCCAATAATGCAAGATCTCTTTGGCAAGAGCAAGTAAGCTATCATTCTATGTTGTCCAGCAATGTAGTATTTTTTTAAAAACATTGTAATCATAGACTTTTTTCTATGACAGGGATGAGTTCTGGCTCCTAGTCTCGGTCAACTTATTCTACAGATCAGATACTTAAAGGTGGGAGGAACTTTGAGGTCTGGTTTAAACTCTAAGGAATAAGGCCTTCCTCCCCTCTCCCACCTCAAGGCACTTCAGATTGATTTAATACACTGTTGATTGCTACAAGGGCAACTTTAGTTGAATAGATAGAGCCAGGCTGCTGATGTTCCTTAGGCACCGAGAGTGAAATACCTTTTCTGGTTAGACAGCCAATATGAGTTAAGCAAGCCCTTTTCAAGGACCATAGGGGAAGGAATGATTGATCTAGTGAAGACTTAGGATACTATAAAATCTTTGTGTTTTAAATTTTTAAAGGGATGCTTATTCTGTTTTTAAAAGTTTACCTTGATGGATGGTCCCATGTCTGGAATATTCTTCCTCACCTCCAACTTTGAGGAATCCTAGATTTTAAGCTTCTTGAAGGTGGGGCTTCTTGCCTCTTTTTGTACCTCAGGGCTTGGTATATAGTAGACACCACATCTTAGGCAGACTATTCCCATTCTCTCAAGGTGTTTGTTCGCTTTCCCTAATGAAATTACTTTGTATGTGTTTTATATTTATTTGTGTGAAGGTAACCTTTTTGAGGGCTGGCACTGTTTCATTTTGTCATTGTAGTCAAAGTGATCAGTACAGTGCCTGGGACATGGTAGTTACTTAATGTTTGATGAATTATATTGAATTAGGTAGATTTGCTCTTGCCAAAAAAAGTGGCAGCTGATGAGAGAGATGAGAATGACCACTACCAAGCATATCTGGGGAATGATAGCAGCATATGCAGCCTATAGGTGTGGGTCCTCCCTACCTTTTGAAGCTCTGTTCATTAGAATTAGAGGAAATTTTACATTAGCCATTCTGATAAGTTGGCATTCACTCCACTTTTTACAGTTTAAGATGGTTAAGCCCCAGAAAGGACAGATTTTACCTATGAACACGGTGATTTAAGTGAAGAACAAATTGGCTTTTAAATAAGATGGCTGTGTGGGTGATAGGAGAGATGAAATGGGAAGAAGTACACTGTTTCTAGGAGATAGGACCAAGAATATCATCCAGCTCCCAGACTCGCCAGTTTTTTTAAACAATATTTTAAACGATATTCATTTTTATTCTTTCTATGAAATGACTTTGCAGTGTCTAATTTCTTTTTCCTTTCTGTAGGGTGCCTTAGGGGGCCTCGTGACTGGAATCACCTTGTCATTCTGGGTGACTATTGGGGGGTTTGTGTTCCCTGCCCAAGCAGCCAAGACCCATCCTTTGGTTTTATCAACAGAACAATGTGTCCAACTGAACATGACAGAAACAGCACCCACAACGGCTCCTTCAGTGATTGTTAACAGGTACATTCACAACAAAAAAATGGCTTTGGTGAATGCAGAAGTTTATTAAAGCAAAGTATACTTGCCAGTGCTAGGTTTCATCCATAGATACTTTGTTTATTCTGTGAAATATGAAAAGAGATCTGTAACTACATCTAGTACATTCTGGACTTTGAGTGGGTCAGCCTGAGCCACCAACTTGGGCTGATCAGAGATGCAATTGAGATAGAAGAGGAGGCATTTTGGCTTTTGAAGGGGAAGAAAGAAGGTCCTAGGAGAAGGAAATTACACCCAAGATCTAATTATTGTGGTGTTCCTCTCCTAGAGTCTTCTTTTCCTTCCCAACTTTGTGGGACCACCTCCCTTGCCTTTCTTCATGCAAACCATCTTGGTGTCTTATACACTGTGAGAGTCCCGCCTACCAAATGTTTTTGCTGTAGGTAAAACAAAACAAAAAGCCAACATACTTGAAGGAGTATAGAGGGAAAGAAAGCATTGGATTTGGAATTGAGTGACCTGTGTTTGAATATAGCCCTGCTACCTACTTTCTATGTAAAACTGGGCATATCACTTAACCTCGTCTGTCCCTTTTGACTCTAAAGCCAATGATATGCCTTTCTCAAGAGATTTTACTGGTCTCTTCCAAAACCAGACAAAGGTTAAGAGCGAAAGAGTTGGGAGTCAGGCAGATCTGCAACTTATCTATAATTAACAGGGAAAGCGAAATGTACACTTACAAGTGACTACAAGGTGAGTAATCTTGAAAAGAGGGCTTAGGCACCTGAGAGTCAAGGGAGAAGCCAGAAAGGACCTTGTGGAGAAGGTGCAACTTTCTCTGATATCTTGATATTAGAAATTCTAAGTGCCTGAGGAGAATAAGAACTACATTTCAGGCATGAGGAACAGCTTGTGCAAAGACTCAGAGAGTGGGTGCTGTGCACATACGAGGAACAGCACACTCTGGCCACTGTGGCCAGAAGGCAAAGTTTGTGAATATGATGAATGTGTAATAAGCCTGGAAAGGCAAGCTAGAGCCATATTGTGAAGGCTTCTGAATGATAGAGAAGTTGGTATCTTATCACATGGGTAAGAAGTAGCTAACTTTTGAGCAAGAATTACATGGTCAGACCTCCGCTTTAGAAATAGATCATTGGTAGCTGTATAGATGGTAGATTGGAAATGGGAGAGACCAAAGGGGATGCAGTTCTAATAACCCAGAAAAGAGATGATGAGGATCTGAATTAGAGTGGTGACCACATAAGATGTAAGTGGAGGGATTGTCAGTTGGAACTGACAATACTGGGAAACCAATTAGAAATGTAGAGAAAAGGTGAGTGAAGATGAGGATAGTTTTGGAATTGCCCAGTTGGGTAACTGGATGAATGGTGGGAACCTTGACAGAAACAATAGCCTGAATAACCAATTACAGTTTGTTTTCTGCTGTTCTTCCATTTTCCTCCCAGGCAGTAGACTCAATTCTGCCCTTTATAGTGAAGTACTGAATCTAGGCCCCAAGAAAAAGAAGAGGGTAGGTAAATGTATGAAAGATGGACATGACAATGTCTCCTCCAACTCAATGTCAGACGACATTCCAAATTTAGCCCAAAGTATAAGTGATCACCCAATAAATTAAAGAATCATTAGGGCATTGTAGCCCAAAGGGCATCTAGTACATTGCCCAAGGCCTCACAGCTAATAAAGAACACAGATAAGCCTCGAGTCCAGGAAACCTAAATCTCAAGCCCAGTATTGTTTCCACCATTCCATTCTGTCTCCTTTATCTTTTTTTTTTTTTTCCACTTACTAGTATTGTATTTTTTCTGATTACATGTGAAGATGTGTCTCCTCCTTTAAAGGAAGATTCTGGCTTAGCCTAACTTAAGCTCAGTTTCTTTCTTAGGAACACATGAGAGATACTCTAGTTCACAGAAATCATGTTCTTGCTTCCCTCACTGAACTTCCAGATTCATGGCAAGAGATGACATTGCTGGCCTTTTTTTTTTTTTGCCCCCCCCCCCCCCCCCAATTTCAGTATTTCATCTTGTGTCTTGGCACAAAGTGTCACAAACTGTCTTCACTACCTGAAACGCACACACCTCTCCTGGTTTATTTCAAGCTTCAAATCCAGTATTGTCTCCTTGGGAATGCTTTTCCTCCCCAAATACTTTAGTATTTATTTAGTTGTTTACTTGTTTTATTCCCTAGGAGAATGTAAGCCCCTTGAGGGGAGGACAGGAAATTCTCACCTCCCCCTCCCAGGTCAGACATGTCTGTAAGCTCATAATTTCAGAGTTGGAAGGCTATCTAATCCAACTTTTCATTTTACAAAGATTCTTAACAGGGTTTTTTTTTTGGCTTGGACACCTTATCAGAATAATACTAAAGTATTATTATCATTATGCATAAAATAACAAAATATATAGGGTTACAATGGAAACATGATCATCATTTTTTTTAAATTTCATGTAAAAATAATTATTATTTTATAAAGAAACTGAGGGCCCAAGAGGTTAATTAACTTGCTGTTTCTACAATCCAGCTAGCAGCTTCTGTGGGGGTGTAAGATCTCCCAATAACCATCACCCAGAAAGCTTTTGCAGCGTGTTGATTTGATCGTGTTCTTTTGATCTGCTTTTCTAAGGAAAGCAAGGTTAAGGGGTTGACAAGCTTACTTTAATTCAGCATACAAATACAATTCACTTAGTTCAGGGGAAAAAACCACCACCCTCAACTCCAGAGCAAAATACAAAGTACAAACAAAGACAGACAGACCTTGTCTGATTCAAATACTAATAGATAGTTACCAGAGTTTAACAAAGTCCCAGCATCTGGGTTACAATCTGGACGGCCCTTAGCTATAGCTGCCCGGAGTCTCCACATTAGCACACCAGCATGAGTGAGAGCCTTAAACAAATTATAAACATCGACAGACAGACCAAATACAGATTCATAGTTACCAACATCTAGGTTCAGCCCGGGAGCTCATAACGTGGGCTGGCCCAGAGTCACTCACGCCACCACTGCTGTGGGTAAGAGCTCCAAAGAATAGAAAGCCAATTCCTGGGTTTTTATCTTTTTCAGGGTCAGGGGTGAGTCACACATGCAACTCACCCACGTGACCTAGAATCGTCACTAAGAGATGACTTAAACCTACGTGGTCTAAAAGCCTCTGCTGTCCCAGACATGTCTCTCAAACTCATATATAAACTAGGCCCTCCCCTTAGCCCCACCTTAGTTACCAATCCACACCCACACAGGTTTTACACCTAATAGGGGTTTGGGCCTGGGGCTTAGCACCTAGTAAGACTCAGTGAAATACACTGAATTACTCAAAGCAAACAAAAGCCAAACTCTTCAAGGGCACTTGGTTGAACTAAGTGCTAAGAGCCCATTTTGCTTACCAACACAGTTGCTCAATCTGATACTCAAACCCAGTTCCTACAAATGTAGCATTCTTTCCAATATACTATAGTGCATAGAGTTGGTGCTCTTTAAAGGATTAATCGTCCAAAAAAATTACTTGATCTTTAAAGGAAGAAAAATCAGATGGAAATTCTTTTGTGACATATGTAGCTTAGGCTATTTAATGAATGGTAGGATGCAGCCCTGCAATGTTTCCGTTTCCCAACATTTTAGTTCCATTTACAGAAAATGATTCTGCATAATAGAATTATTGATTTTTAAAAGTTCATGGACCCCAGGTAAAAACTCACGTACAACTCACACTTGTTAAATAGCATAAGCTACAAATTCCATGAAAGGCTAACAAAACTCATCTTTACCACAGCCTTTGGCCTATCTTATAGCCGGGCAAATCAGACATCACTAATGATAACTTTATAATAGAGATACTTGCTTGCTGTTTGTCCTTCATTCTCAAAGAGGACCATGACATTGGGAAGGTGATGCATGACATACAAGTGAATTGGATTTAAGTGAGGCAGGCCTGTGCAAAGTCACCAGCCTCACTTTCACCTCTGGAGCTATCTGGGTCCAGTGATCAGATATAGATCTGGACAAGTGGAAATGGCCCAGGATGCAGTGGGGATCCTTGGCCTTTTCGAGCTAAGGTACTTAACAGGTCTCAGGTAGACTGAGGCAAAGCCTATTCAGTGATTAAGGCTTGATAAGAAATGAAGCAAAGAGTGGCCTCTTTGAAAAAAAAAATAGATCTGGGAGGGGAATATCCTCAGGGTTTCTGGCCATAACGATAGGGATAAAGGACTCATTGGACCTTTGAGGGAAAATTGAGCCCCATGTGAGCATCACTAAACCATATTAGAATGGTCAGTGTGAGACATGTTTCCATTTTCATATGGAAGTAAGACTGAATCCCCATTTGGTGGGTGAGTTGCTGAGTCACCTTCCCAGAATATCCCATTAAAGAACAACTCCCACAACTTATTGGTTGGTGAACTCTAGTCCAGATCTGAGCACCACCACCTGTGGACTCCATTGTTCATTGCTAACTCTTTGGTCAGTATGTATTTCCCCTCATTATATAACATTGAGCTAAGATGCCTGCTGCCTTTGGTGCTTATTACTGACAATCCCCATGAGTGCCTAGGAAGCTGATCAGGTCCCAGTGAAGTCATTTTTTCTGAAATACTCCATTTATTGAGAAAAGGAGCTCAAATACAACTAAGGGATTTCTTAACTTCTGGGAAACTCCCTTCTTCCAGATGGAAAGTTAAAATGGTGTAGATTGGTTTAGCGCTCTCTATAGCTTATGTCTACAGACAGGTCCAGTGCCTTGGCAAAGCTTCTAGAAGGCAGACCCCCTGGTAAGTCACGGGTGGGCAATTTAAATTCAATGTACTTCATAGAATAAGAGTAGAGAAGTGTTAGTTTGTTTGCAAGTTCTTATTAAGTGACTGCTATGTGTCTGGCATTGGGCTAGGCCCTGTCCAGAGATGTCAAAGGAGCAGAACGGCTTCCTCTCAAGGAGAATGAACTTAGCTGGGGACAGGATGTATGGCATAGTTTAAATAGTCCTGACTCAAGAGAATGTGACCTTTGATCAGTCCACTACCTCTCTGCCTAAGAGTATCTGAGAGTGAGAAGGGGAATTACAAATCAATTACTTCAACCTCTGTAATTATAATCAGGAGAGAACTCAGCTCCAATCTCAGCTGTGACATCTTAACCATGTCACTGAATGTTGCTAAGACTCAGCTTTTCCATCCATAAAATGGGGATAATGATACTTCTAATACCTAACTACCTCCCAGAGTTATGGTGAGGAAGACATTTCATATTCATTAAAACACTATTTAAATAGGAGTTGATGTCATCATCACTTATTTTTGTCCAGACCTGTGCCTGCTGTCTATAACTTCCAATTTTTGTTGCCTGGGCCACTGAAAGGTTAAGGGCATGTCAGCTAGCATTTATAAAGCACCTACTATATGCCAGATACTGTGTTAAGTGCTGCAGATACAAAGGATGGCAAAAAAACAGTCCAAGTTGCTCACAATCTAAAGAGAGAAGACGCAGAAACAAGTATGTACTAAAGATATCCATGCCAGAGAAATTGGAGGTAGCATCAGAGAGAAGGCACTAAGGTTAAGGAGGAATGGGAAACACTTTTGGCAGAAGGTAAGAGTTTTAGGCATGGAGGGCAGCCAGTGAAAGTGCTGGGTGTTAGCAAGGAGGCCATTGCTACTAGGTTACGATACATAGGGCTAAGTAATATGTGAAAAGACTAAAAGAAGCCTGGTTATGAAAGGTTTTGAAAGGCAAACAGAGGAATTTGTATTTGATACTGGGGGTGGTGGAGCTGCTGGGGTTTATTAAATAGAGGTCAGACCTGCACTTTAGAAAGATCAGTTTTACAGCTGAGTGGACAATGGAGGAGAGTAGGGAGAGACATCTACTAGTAGATTATGGAAATAATCTAGGTCTTCCTGACTCTAAGTCTTCCATCCAATATAGAATGCGTGTAGCATTGGTCTATAACATACTCTCTCTCTCTACATATACACACACACACATATATATATATATATAGACACACATGTATATGTATGTATATACACATGCTATATATACACACACATATATACATACACATGTGTGTGTGTAGTTGCTTGGGTCACAGAGAGGGTAAGTGATGTTTCCAAGATCATACAATTAGTATGGGGTCATAGGTGGGACTTCAGTACAATTAGAATGTAATCTCCTTGAGGGCAGACACTGTCTTTTACCTCTTTTTGTATGCCTAGCCCTTGGCAAATAGTGACTAGTTAACAAATGCTCATTGTATTGAAAGTCCAGGACTTCCTGACTCCCTCCAATGCAGAGAAAAAGAAATATGGTTTAATGAATACATAGCTAAAAAAACTTGGATTCAAGTCTTGACTGATACATTCTAGCATTGTGACCCTGGAAAAGTCTTTTAACTTGTCAGTGCACCAGTAAACTCTCTGCAAAAATGAGTTGCCGAGAGGGTGCCCAATTGTAGTGGGAGAGGGAATTTCCTTATCTGCAAGTTCCCTTTATCAACGTATCACTGGTCCAGTCCCTATCCCTGTATATGTGCCTACTGTTATTATAGATAAGGAAATGACCTGTGCAGAAGCCTCTAGTCAGGGCCAAAGCCAAGAGCAGAACTCTGCCATAACACCATGTTGTCTCCACTTCCCACACGTTGTTTCAGCCATGTCCAACTTCGTATGACCTAATTTGGGATTTTCTTGGCAAAGACGGGGGAGCGGTTTGCCATTTCTTTCTCCAGCTCATTTTACAGGGGAGGAAACTGGGGCAAACTGGGTTAAGTGACTTGCCCGGGGTCACACAGCTAGTTAGTATGAGGCCAAATTTGAACTCACAAAGATGAATCTCCCTGACACCAGGCCTGGCATTCTATCCACTGCACCACCTAGCTGCCCCAATTCATCTAGCCATGGCAAGGTAGATGAAGCCTGAGACTTGGAGCAAGGAAGACCTGGGTTTTGGGATCCTGCCTTAGATACTTACTAGCTGTATAAATCTAAGCACTTCACTTAATCTCTGTCTCAGTTTCCTCAGCTGTAAAATGGAGATAATAAAAGCACCTACCTCAAGGGGTTGTGCTAATCAAATGAGAAAAGATATGTAAAGTGCTTTGCAAACTCCAAAACACTATGTAAATAGTAGCTCTTACTAGACCTCATGAGAGCATGTTTGTGAAGCACTGTATCAAGTCACCTATTGTTATTTGCACTTTCTGGGTTATTGTTTCCTTATTTATTAAACGGACGGAGTAACAGTCTGTGCTCTAACTCTTGGGGTTGTTGTGAGCAGCACGTGGATGAGAGGTGGATGAGACATCCAAGCTGTTAGTACAAAGTACTAAGATTGATACACTTGAAATAACCAGGAGATGATATAACACATCACATAGTCTCTAACTCACCAAATTGAATGCCACCAAAGGCCCCCATGCTTGGCTCTGCTGCAGGGTAAGAGGCCCTGGGAGCCAGCAGCAGGCTCCATGGAGTTTGCCTTCTCAGAGTTTCACCTTATCCAAGTGACTTCTGCTCTTCCTACCATGGCCCGTGCAGAAGCCAAGGCCGTACTAAGGATGATTTCTCTCTTTGTATTTTCACAGACCAGCCCTGGCTGAGACTTGGTACTCACTCTCTTACCTTTACTACAGCGCTGTGGGGTGTCTGGGATGCCTCCTTGCTGGGTTACTTATCAGCTTTATAACAGGTGGGTACCATTAACTCAATGATTGGGGTCCCAATCCAAATCAATTCTAGTTCTGGCTGAGTTGACCTTGTGCATAGTGGTCAAAAGGTGCCAAGCAGCCCCACCCTTATCCCTTCCCTAATTAGCTCTCAAAAGCCACCCCCCCATTCTCTTTGGGATGTAGCACTGAAGTCCCTTCCTACGTGGTTTAATAGATTAGACTTGGAAACAGAAAAACTGGGGTTCAAGTGTCTTAGACACTTGCTAGCTGAGTGCAGGCAAGTCATCTAACTGGCCTTAGTTACTTCATTTGTCAAGTGGGAATGACATCTCTCTCAAGGGTTAAGGATCAAATAAGATAATACATATACCGTATACATGTTAGCTATTGTAATCCGGGAAGGGCCATAGATTTAGAGTTGTATGGGAATTTAGAGGCCACCTCATCCAACGTCTCACCTAACAGCTGAAGAAACTGAGGCCTGGAAAGGTTAAGAGATACACCCAAGCTTATACAACTGAGAGGAGCTGGCATTTAAATCCTCTGCTTTTCCCCTTACACCACGGTAGTTTTATCAACCATTAGCAACTGCATTTGAATTACTTCATTAGTGTCCATTGCCTTGCTTGTCCCCAAAGGAATGGGAAGTAAGACAGGTAGATGTGACTATGGAATGCGGGTCAGAAAATACCGAAGAAAGAGATGGGGTGGGGGAGGGGGGAGGAACCTTAGACTAATATATTGTTGTTCATCCTTCATTTCGAAAAGGACCAAGGACATCACAGGGTGGTATCTTGACTTCTGAGTGAATTAGATTTAAGTGAGGCAGAGTTGCACAAAGTCATCAGCCTTGCTGTCTCTTCCAGAGTCATGGAAGTCCCGTAGCAAGACGAAAGTCAGGATCACTGGCGATGACTAATACATATAGGGAAAAGGGATCAGAGGAAGGAAGGCCCAGACCATCTACATTCACCATTCTGCCAATATCTGGCCTTGAAAGCTAATAATAATGACAGCCTTCGGAATATAAGAAATTGGGCTAAGAAAAATAAGACTCTCTTAAATAAGGGCTTCTTAACCTCAGATCCATGAACTTCTTTTTGAGTGTTTTGATAACTATTTCAATACAATTGATTTTCTTTATAATGTTATGGACATCACCAGACTACCAGAAGAGATGATGACACAGAAAAGTTAAATAACTTTTGTCTGAAAGGAAAGATTGTGTGAAGCACCCCCCTTTTTATCATACTAAAGGTGCTGGTCAAAGTACCTTCATTTGGCTAATTGTATAAGTCAAGAGTTTACTTGATTGATGGGGGCTATTTGTAATCAGATTAATTATTGATTTAGATCTATCCAGGTTAACATCTAACATGCTTGGAGAGGGCCTATTTCTCAAGTGCTCAATTGTTTTGTTTTTGTAAGTATGATAGCCACAGTACCAAAGATGCTCTCAAGCATGCCTGGTTTGGGAATCAGTGTTAGGACTGGAAAGACTCTTCAGATCCATCTACTTACTTCTTTTATAGAGGAAAGGACAAAGTTTCTCACAGAAGACAAGTAGCTTGTCCAAGGTTACCCACTGCATTTGTGGTAGAGTGGAAAATAACACCTGGGTTTCCTGTCTGTTATGCCAGGCCATACATACTGTCGGGAAATATTTTACAGGTCCACAGAAAGGCAAAGATGTTCAACCACAATTGATTCGACCAGTTGGGAATTTGTTTTGCTTTTGGTCTAAGAAATACAAGAGGTTATGCTGGTGTGGAGTTCAACATGACAGTGAGACAATTCTTGTGAGTTGGCTTTTCACTACTATAAAATATAGCACTTACCTTGAGGTTGTCTTTTCAGTGGGTGGAATGGGAAGAATTCACAGGGGCAACTGGGGAAGAGTCAATCCAGTATACAAACATCTGTTTCTTCCTGGAGTGAGGTGTTAGTTCACTCTTTAGCTTCTGCAAAGTCAAGCATGGGACTAAGAGAAGAGAATTCCAGAAGAAGCAGAAAATCAAGAGCTAGTCCAAGGGTGTTTTCAACAAACACATAGTTAAGATGCAGCTTACACTGGAAGAGAAGGGGGATGAAGGATGGGAATATAGAACTGTGATTTTAGTCTCAGAGAAATTTTCTACTAACAAGTGCTGTCCATTACACATGTTGATTACAGGGTTATATTTATTTGTTGATTTCACTTCAAATTTGCTCCAAAATTTCCCCAATCTTTCCTTTTATCCCAGGGGTATCCTGTAGCCCTTAACAAGAATTAGTTGGTTCTGCCATATAGTCAAGCCCCTAAGTTTTCAAGGGGGAATTTTCCCATCCCTTACCTTGTGACCTCCACAGCAGCATCCTTCTGGGATCTTACGGTCTTCTGGTTGTATGGAGCCTGTAGTTCCAAACTTCCTTCCCTGGGATTAATCTTATAGTATGTCTTCTGTGTGGCAGAATGACTAATTACTGCTTTAGGGAGAAGCCATGACATTTTCCTTTCATTTTCCTCAGGACAACCTTGAAACCGACACAGCCTGGAAACAAGGAACTGGATTGGATGGACTCAAAGATGGCCAGGACCATCTCCCTGGCTATAACCCTGATGAGAAAAGTTATACCAATCTGGCTTCTGAGAAAGTCACCCATTTCTAGGGACTAAAGTCTGTCTCATGTCCCGATGCTTGTTTCTTCACTGCCGTCTGCGACACAGACATGTCTATATATCTGTAGAGATATCCTGCACCTCCTTAAAACTACCAGTCTTGGAGCTAGATGGCCCAGTTGATAGAGCACCAGCCCTGGAGTCAGGAGGACCTGAATTCAAAGCTGGCCTCAAACACAGCTGCATGACCCTGGGCAAGTCACTTAGCCCCAATTGCTTCAAAAACAATCAAACAAGCAAACAAAACTATCACTCTTGCTTTTGAGATTCTAGTTGGTTGGTAGAGAAGTATAGCAATGCTGCAAAGCAGTACACATTTCAAATACATATTTATGTTTATTTATGAATATAAATTATGTAGATAGGAGACCCTTTTCCCAAGCAGCCTATGCTTTAGAAGCTACCTTTTTCTGTACCTGCAACTCCCTTCATGCTCACACCTCAATTAGAGTTGGTTTGAGGTTCATCAGAACCCTCAAAATTGGAAGGAACTTAAAGGCCTCTTGCCCACCGTTCTGATAAAATCCTTGACCGGCAGGCACCAATGCTCAGCTTTGAAGAATTCCTGTACGAGAGAACTTCTCCGTGAGGCCGTGCATTCCATTATTAGATGGGTCTCATTGCTAGCAATCCTTCCTCTATAGTAAGATAAAATCTGTCCCACCAGCTGAGTGTTACTTCCTTACGACAGCATGGCACATAGGAAGGGGGGTGCTGGATCTGGAGTCAGAGGATAGGGCCCAAGTCCTGGCTCTACCACTTACCACCTGCGTGACTTTAAGCAAGTCGTTTAACCTCCCTAGGCCTTGGTTTCCTCATTTGTAAAAATGAGGGGGTCAGTATAGACAGTCATTAAGGTCTATTCCAACTCCATGGTAATGAGTCTATAACAGCCCATATTTTAAGCCTGGAATCATGCCTACTCCTAAGATATCTCTTCCCCACAGTACACTATTGCTAATTTTTTACTACATAAGGAGTTAGAATTCATCTCCTTAATATAGTATTTTCATTCTTCTTGATCACTGGAGAGAGAGAATGTGTGTGTAAAGAGACAGCTCTCAGGTGCTACTGATTTTATAATGAACTAGGGCGAAAACACTCAGAGCCACTGATCACTATTGACAGCCCTTTAGCTCTCTTCTCTTCATTTCTATGCCATTTGTCTTGGCCATGTTAACTAAAACTCAGGAATCAAAAACGGGGGAATATGGAGAAAGTTATCTTAGTCTTCTTAGTCTAGACATCTGGGAGAGTTGAAGATGATGGAGAGGAAGGTAGAGATGTATATTTAAATATGGCAGTTGCTTTTCTATAGAAAATGAATGTTACCATGAATATCAACCTAAGAGATGATCTAATCCAGGGGTGGGGAACCTAAGGCCTCGAGGCCACACGTGGTCCTCTAGGTCCTCAAGGGAGACCCTTTGACTGAATCCAAACTTCACATAACAAATAATCCAATGATCTAAGTTTATAGGTGAGAGAAAAGAGAACCAGAATGGTTAAATCATGACTAAGGTCACACAGTTGGTTAGTAGCAGAGAGAGAACTAGAACCTAGGTCTCAGGACACCAAATTAGGCACCCTTCCCTCTATAACAAATAAGTCAAACTACTGTAATCTGCACCAGATTAAAATGTAATTGGGAAATGTTTAACGAAAATAAATGCAGATACAATTCAACGTAGATAATATTAATTTGTGGTTTTCTAAGACAGTATGTGGCAGGTTTCTATTATAGTTTGACATCATTTCTCAACACCATGGTATCTTTTACTCTCTACCAAGCTACTATGAAACATTTGTTTCTGACCTCAGCAACCATACTTTGTCAAAGAGGGAGATTAAATGAATTAAGCCTGTTTGTATGACCAGGTTTTGGAAAGATGTGGGTAAAGAGATGTATAAAAAGGTCCACTGGTCCTGCTGGCTGTTAACTAGCCCCCAAAGCTACATATACCCATATGGCAACCTTCTGCCCTCACAACTAGGCTCAAGCAATGCCTGGGTATGATCAAAGGTAACGATATTCAGACTTGACAAATAGAAAGGCATGTTTTTGAATCCCACAAACATTCAATAAGAACCAAAGTACTAATAATTGGAAGACATAGGAGGATAAAGTAAAACTCTGTCCCTGCCTTCTTGCAGTTCAGAATCTAATTGAGGGATATGGTGGATATTCAAATAGCTGCAATACAAACTTATAAATGGTAAATGCAAAAGAAGTGTATGCACCAGGTATTTAGGGAAATCTAGTGGTGGGGAAAGGATGATTCCTGAATGGAACACCAAGGATGGCTTCCTGGGAGAGGTGGCATTTAAGCAGAGCCTTAAAGGATGAGTAGAATTCCAAGGGGCACAAATTGGGGTGGGGCTCAAGAGAAGACATTGCAGACATATAGGATGGCATATATAAAGAAAAGATTGTGCAGAACACATTGAGGGTACTTGGTCAGGATTATGCAGCTAGTAAGTGTCAGATCAGGCCTATCTGACTCCAAGTCTAGCCTTCTATCTACTTGGGAAAGCAAATTAGGGCATCTTTTACCTCAATTCTTACTGGGCCTTTGATTGCCGAATAGGTGATGCCTCAGACAAGCTGAGACCCGGGAAAGACCTTAACTTAAAAAGGCCAAGGTCTCCCACTGCCTCTGGAGCCATCACCAGTCTTCCTGACCTCTGTCCTGCCACTGGACTCCAATGACTGGAGGAGAGTGAGGCTGATGACTTTGCGCAGCCCTGCCTCACTTAAATCCAATTTACTTGCGAGTCAAGACATCACCCTCTTGATATCATTGGTCCTCTTTGAGAATGAAGGACTAACAACACTGGACCATAAACTATGAGAACTGAGATAAGTTAAAGTCTAAAGGTCCACAGACAGCAAGACAGCTTTACACAGGTCAAGAAATTAGTGGCCTGGGACCATAGATAAACAAAGTTAATATTTGAAAAGCATTTTCTAAACTCAAAGCACTATATAAATGCCACCTAGTTTAAAAAAGAGATATTATGTAATTTATAGATAGAAGAGACCTTAAATTTCATCTAGTCCAATACTTTCATTCTACATGTAACAGAGAACTGGACTGTCATCAGCTGATTTCAGGCCTGTATTACATACAGATGGGGGAACCGAGGTCCAGATGTCAAGTCAAGTGACTTGACTTGCCCAAGGCTACCCAAGTAGCTGAGCCAAAATTTGATCCCATGCCTCCTAGTTCTCGATCCAGTGTGCTTCCTAATAAATCAGGCTGATTCAGGAAGCAGGCAGTCAGCACACAAGGAAGGAGGGATCTGGTTTTGGGGACTCAAGGTTAGTGAGAGCCCTGGAAGGTGGAGTTTTTTAAATACATGGTTCTGACAAATAAAACATACCCAAGGAAACCTGATCCAAGGGAAGGGGGCCCTTTCTTCCCTTCTGCACTTCCCAACCCTGTCTTTTCTGGCTCCAGATCTGCCTGGGTGAGGAATGCACCTGCCTTTGTAACAAGAGCTTCTGGCAGAGGTTTTAAATACAAAGGAGAAGAGGCTGGGATAGAGCTGAGCTTAAAGGACAGGTGTGGATATTTCAGATCAGATCATGGATCATTTAAAATTAAATCAGGACAGTAATGTGATACATTTGGAGTCAGGAGGAGTTAAGTTCAAATTTCACCTCGGTTCAACACAGTTCTGGTACCCTGGGCAAATCAGCTCATCTTCTCAGCCTCAGTTTCCTCTTCTAGAAAAGAGGATGTAATAATAATAACACTTATGGGGTTGTGGTGATGCTGCTGCTACTACTACCTCTGCTGCTGCTATCATTACTGCTGCTACAAAATAATATTAAATACCGCTACTACTCCTACTCCTACTACCATCACCACTATTATTATTATAAAGGGTAAAGAAAAAAAAAGCCTTGTGCATGGAGATCTTAAATCTTATAATAGGGAAGGAGGAAGATGAGAGACAGGAGGAAAAGAAGATGAAAGAAGGAAGAACACAGCATGGATAGGCAAAGGGTAGGAAAGTGAGTCTGGATTTTGGAAAGGTGGAGAAAAGAGAAAAAGATCAGGGAGAAGCAGCAAAAGGGCAATGCATTCTCTAAAGAAATGTCCCTGTGCAGGGGTGTGCTGGTTTGAGGATATAACAATCCATTTTTTGTTACGGAAAGTGGCAGTTATTTTCCAATCTACTCAGGTGCTCCGTTGAATATGAGCTAAGTTTAATTATAGGAACAATGATGAAGATTACAGCAATTCAACAGCCTTGGCTGGAAGAGACACAAAGGCGAAATTAAGCAAACAGCCACCAGTTACCAAGGAATGATAACGTAGCCTCTTAGGGCCTAGCAGCTACATGAATACCCCCAAAGATATATAAAATGAATCAGATGGAAACTTTATAGTTACAGAAGTTATAGAGATATCCAGGATAATATGGGTCTAAGAGATATAGGGAGATTGAAGTTTTACACAGAATTAATGGGGTAGGGGGAGAAAAGTAATCAAGAACTTGATTTTACTTTACTCATTTCCCTCACTTGAATGACTTATTTCAATCAACACTGATCCCTCTCCTTTCCCCACCCCACTGTCCACCCCTACTACCATAGCTCAATGCAGTCCTGGTTAGGAACTGGAAATGGATGAATGACTGAATCCAAGTAGGAAATATAAAAAGCAATTTTTGTACTTATATTTGATCTTTGCCTTTCTCAAGGTTTAGGTCTCCCAAGACTAATGTCCTATTGCTTCTCTCTGCAATGTCAATCATCAGAAAATCCCATAATGCTCCTCTACCTTCGGTGGAAATATGTTCTGTTCCCCCGCCCCTCCTGTTGCTCTCTTCTTTAGACAGTTCCATTATCTGTACTAAAGGACAACTTAGAGGGACATGACCATATTAGAAGGTAATGCAGACCACATTTATAGTGAAAGAACTTTAGGTAATAGTTTTATCACTAGGAATGTCATGGTTTCAGCAGGTGAAGTTGGGGACTCAAGAATCCTTGAAACCCAGGACTACAGACACCAAAAGAGAGGTTGAGCCCTTCTGCGAGATGCCTCCAGAATCCATCCCTAAAAACTTGAACACTGGTAGTGGGGAACTCAGACCAGAGGAGTCAACAGCTTTTCTATCATTAACCCGTCTACCATGGCGGTAAGCTAGTTCTAGGGGCCAAGAAGTCATCTTAGAATTGAATCTGGAACTTTCCCCAATGGTCTTTTTGTTGTTACTGTTTTGCCTTTTGTCATCACTTAGAGGGAAAATATTTTGTTATTTTAAAAGGCGGTAGATTTGGTGTCAGGCCGTGAATATTTAGGAGATGGAGTGAGTGCGGGGGTATAGCAGTATGATGAAGATCATCTGGAAGTGTGGCCCAGAGGACTCTAATTATTTGGAATCTGCTCTAGCTCTCCCTTTAACTAAATAGTTCTTGATTTAATGATAATAATGTCATCTTTCAGAAGTTGAAGCATCTAACAACGAGGAAATTCTATCCTGGACCTGATTCTCTTCTTTCTCTCTGCCCGAGAGAGAGAGAGAGAGAGAGAGAGAGAGAGAGAGAGAATGAGAATGGTGGTTACTGGAGTGAAAATAATGGAAACATTATGGTTGGGGTGTCCTAGAGTGGCTACTCCATTTTAAAATTTATGATAGGAAAGAAACAGAAAGTCAGAAGTAATCTGGGAAAGCAGATTTCAAGGAGGATAAAACTAAGATCTAATGATGATGGATACATGACCTCAATATAAAGGGAGAAATCACATGAAAATTAGAAAAACATGGAACGTATTACCTATCAGATTTATGCATAGGAGAACAATTTATGAATAAACAAGAAATAGGGAACATTGTAAGGTATAAAACGGATAATTTTGATTATATTAAATTAAAAGGGTTTTGTACAAATAAAGCCATTTTAGCCAAGCTTAGAAGCAAAAATTTGGGTGAAATAAATAATTCATTCTCTCAGATAAATGTCTCATTTCTCAAATACATAAATAACGTTGTCAAATTTATAAGAACGCAAGTCATTCCTGAATGGATAAATGGTCAAAGAATATAAACTGGCAGTTTTTGATGAAGGAGTCAAAACTATATATAGTCATATGAAAAAATGCTCTAAACCATTATTGATTAGAGAAATACAAATAAAAATATCATTGAGATATCATCTTACACCTATCAGACTGGCTAAAATGATAGGGGGCTTTCAATGGGGGAATGGCTAAACAAGTTGTGGGGTATAATTGTAATGGAATACTATTGTGCTATAAGTTGTTGATGAGCTGTTAGATTTTAGAAAAACATGGAAAGATTTTCATGAAATAATGGAAAGTGAAATGAGAAGTACCAAAGAACACTGCGCATGATAACAGAAATATTGTCCTAAGAACAACTTTGAACGATTAATTTATCTTGAATATCACAAGTACTCAAAACAAATCCAATGGACCAAAGAAAGATATTATCTACCTCCAGAGAAAAAACTGATAAATAGAAATAGATTTAGTATGATTTTACATCTACATATATAATACATACTATTTACGTACATATGTAACACAAACGTGCGTGTATTTAATTGTAACCTTATCTAGTGCAGCGTGGGGCAGGAGGGAGAAAAAAACATAAAGAGTACATGGCATAGTACAACAGACACTAAGCAATCATAATCCAATCAAGAGAACAGAAGAAAACTAAGAAGCACAGAAAATCTGGGTAGCTTTGAAAACAATGTGTAGTATTTATTACATAGTTTTTGTTTGAATTGGAAATTTATGATTTTATATTGAAGACTCTCTTTATGTTATGCTGTGTACATGGAAATGTTCTGTTTAAAAAATCTTTTTGTATTTAAATTCAAAATGAACAACAACAACAAGAAAAAGGCCAAGGAGGACCAAAGATACACTGAAATATCTTAGAGGGGGAAATGTCATTGTTAAAAGAAGAAAGCAAAGGGAGCTGAGACACTGTAAGGTTTCAATTCTTGGCAAAATTCTAGAATGTATTATTAAATGGATGGTTATCAATATCTCAAAGGCAACAAACATTTATTAAGCACTTACTATGTGCCAGATACTATGCTAAGAGCTGGGGACACAAATAGGAGCAAAAAGAAAAGCCATTCTCTGACTTCAAAGAATTTACATGCTAAAGGGGAAAGGCAACTCATAAAAAGAAGCTGAAGAATGAATGGATGGAGGGAAAGATCAAGGCACCTGAAGGAGGAGAAATGGTTTCAAAGTCCAGAACGTTAGGAGATGAGCAGGGAGGGGATAAAGACTGGCCGGCTTGGGTCCTTCCACGAAATGGAGGAGGCCCCAGGAGGACCTTATCAACTGAGTGGTCACAGGGAAGAAATAGGACTTTATCAAGCTGAGAGGTCATGCTCAATCTTGGTTCCAAAGGATAGATGTTGAAACATACCTCCCTTTTTTTCTTGATAAGGTAGCTTGACTAGATGATACCAGGAAACAGTCCCTGGTCAGGATAACTTGAGGGCAATCTGGCCCCAGAAATTTATAAGCTGTATGACCCTAGGCAAGTCACTTTACATCTGGTTGCCCTAGTAGAATGGAGATAATGATAGCACCTACCTCCTAGGGTTAAAATGAGGAGAACATGAGCTTTGCAAACCTTAAAGCAATATATACAAGTTAGCTATTATTATTAACAATTATTACAAAGACATCAGAGATTATGGGTATGGCACACGGCACATACTGTTAGATTGAACTTAATTGTTTTTCTTTGATACAAGAGAGAGTTCCATTGTGAAGGACAATAGTAAATCATGAAATCGTTGTGGCACTAAAAAGCAAAAAGCATCAATAAAAAGGTGTTTTAAGGGAAGACAAAAAGAAGCACTTATGTCAGACTAACCTCCTTCCTTCCATCGGCAGCCTTTCCCTTCTCCTCTACCCCTCTCCTGCTTTATAGAAATGGTTACAATAGCATTGCTGTTCAGTCATTTCTCAATCATATCTGACTCTGTGATTCTATTTGGAGTTTTCTTGGCAGAGATACTGAAGTGGTTTGCCATTTCCTTCTTCAGTTCATTTTAAAGATAAGGAAACCAAGGCAAACGTGGTTAAGTAACTTGCTCAGGGTCATACAGCTAGTAAATGTCCAAGGCTGGTTTTGAACTCAGGCAAGCTGAGTCTGACTACATGCCCTGAACTCTATCCACTACAATATACCTAGCTGCCCTCATTACAATATTGGACTAAAATAAGGTAGAATTTTAAAAGGATGTCAAGTCATCCTTAGGCTCAAAAAATCAGCATCTCAAGCACAAGATAAGACATATCTACTTGACTAGATAGCAGTTTATTTGAGAAAGATCTGAGGGCATTAGTGGACTACTCAACAGTGTGATATGACGTCCAAGAAAAGCTGATGAGATGTTAGGCAGTGTTGAGAGGCAGAGCATCCAAAATTAGGGAATAATACTCCCACAATACATTGCATGTTCAAATCACATCTAGAGTGCTTGAGTTAGTTCTATATATTACATTTGAACAGAGTGTTTGAAGAGCTGTTAATACAGCAGAATAACCCGGTTAAT
Organism: Trichosurus vulpecula; assembly: GCF_011100635.1. Taxonomy (NCBI): domain Eukaryota; kingdom Metazoa; phylum Chordata; class Mammalia; order Diprotodontia; family Phalangeridae; genus Trichosurus; species Trichosurus vulpecula. Next base: position 238,040,322 of record NC_050578.1, on the reverse strand, counting down.
TCTCCTTGGCCCTAGAGGGCACAGGTAGAAAGAATAAGATGCTGAGAATGGGTACATATAGGCTTGATATAAAGAGGGGTGGGGGTAGGGGTGGAAACAAATCTTCTAACAATTAGACTGTGTCCTACCTTCCTACATATCTTTTAACAAAGGCTGGATGACCACAGGTTAGGTGTAATGGAGGCAGGATTATTGCTCAATTACAGTTGGAAGGAAATGCCTTCTGGGATCCGTTATTGATCTGAAATTCTGTAATTGCTATTGACAAGTATTTTTTGAAAAAGTGCTTATGTAGAAAAAGGATTTGGTCTTCTGCTTGGCCCCACAGGACAGAACTAGGAACAATGTATGTATTTTACAGTATGAAAGCTCTAACCTGGATATAAGGGAAAATCTTCTGGACTATTAAAGTTACCCCAAAGTGGAAGGGCTGCCTTGAGGTATAGTGGGTTCTAAATCACTAAGCAAAACCTGGATGAGTACATATTTTGTTGGCCTGTTAAGGTACAGATTGGATTTAATCTTGGACATTCCTCCCAACTTAGAGTTCTGCTTTTTTTTTTCCTTCAGGTTAACTATTCTAAAAAGAGTTTCACTGAGCCAGTGCTTGCCAGACAATCCATTTAAAGGTTTATCCTCTTCTTTAATCCTTATTCCTAGCCATATGACCCACTTTCTTTCTACAAGTAATTGAAATACAACCCAAGTTCTGTTTTTTATCAACACAGGTGAGAGAATGTTTATGAATGGGTGGTATCCCATCCCTGGATTAACCATGCCCCACATATCTATACTGTTCTGCAGTCTACAAAGCATTTTATTCACAGTAATAATTCAAATATTTACCTCACATTTTCCAGATGAAGATGATAAGGCTCTGTGATGTCCAGTGACTTGTCCAAGGTCACATTAGTGCTGGCTTCTATTTCACAAATCCAGATCTGGCATTCTGTTTACCATACCATACATTCTCCCATTTGAGCATTTTCAATGATGATTCATGACAGGTCATCACCATTGTTCCCTTGATGGACTTCATATCTGGATGATTTCACCTTAAAGTAGCTTCCAGGCATGTTTGTGGATGAGGTGTAAACAAAAGAAGGAAACTGGAAGGAACTAGGGGTGGTTAGCCTCAAGAAGACAATATTGTGGTACTAATAGAAAGCAGAGGTTTCCATCTTCAAATGTCTGTGGAAGAGGAATGAGACTTGTCCTTCCTGGCCCAAGGGGCAGAAGGAGGAGCGGAAAATACAAATTATTGAGGAAGAAGATTTGGGCTTAACATTGGGAAAGAATAAGAACTGTTTACAAGGAGAGCGGAATGTGTCTTGTGGGACTTCAGAGATTTACCAACTCTAGTCCAACTCATCTGTGTGGAGTATAAAAAGGTTCAAGAGACATTGTTTCTGGAGAATTATTTTACTCATAAGGCCAGCACATTTATTAATAAAAGGTTGATCATTTGGCCATCTCTCTCTTAGATCAAAGACCCCTCATAGTGGTGGGCTCCCAGTTTATATGCTCTTGGAAGAACAGATGTTTCCAATGGAGGCAATCAACTCTGATTGCTTAACTATTAATGAGAAAATGAATATTACAATGAGGGTCTTGGGGGTACCTGACTTGGTCACCCAAATCTTGGTCAAAGAGACATCAATTTTCATATGACCCGCCTGACTAAAGGGAGGATCCACATTTTCCCAGACCTGTCTGAGTAAGCATGACAAGCAGAAATGCATCCATTAACCCAAACTTAGAATTTCTTTTATTGTTTGGTTAGATCTTGGCCTGTAGAAATCTCTGCCTAAGACTTCCCACACTGATTGATTTCTTGATGAGGAAGTAAAAAAGGGAAAAACCCTGGTCCTAATATAATAATTAGTTATTAAATGCAACAGAGAAATACTCTATTTCTCACACCTGAGAAAACATTTCCTTTACAAAATATTCAATCTAGCCATCTAGCCTTTGGTTGTTCATCTCTACTGAAGGGGAACTTACTGTCTTCCAAGGTAGCTCATTATATGTCTGGAAAACTTCAACTGTGAAAACGTTTTTTTTTCTTTAATACATACATATACATATATACATAGATGCATATAAATATAAACACACACACATACATGCATACATATCTCAAGCCCAAATCTACCTCTTAGGAACCTCTACCAATTTCTTCTAGTTGGGCATCTGGGACATTTTTAGAGCCAATCCAAATTCTTCATCCCATCCCTTTGAATACTTGAAGGTGGTTCAAATATGAGATAAAACATAAGCAACATTTAAACTTAGTGCTCTCTCCCTAATATTTTGCGGGACACGTGTTCTATATATATACATTCTTTTCCATGTTAGAATATAAGCTCCTCAAAGGCAGGAACTATTGCACTCTTTTTGTCCTTGTCTTCCCCCCCCCCCCCCGAGTCTAGCACAGTGCTTGCAATATTGTAAGCTTGTTAAAAATTAAGTCTTTGTTGAAAGGATTAAAGTCCAAGGCTACGTAGGTGATAAGGAGAGCCGGAATTGGAACCCTGGCCTCTTGACTCCAAGTTCAGATTTTTCCCCCAAGGTTCCACCTGCTTTATTAACCAAAGGTATTGTTGCTATTATCACCATTACCATCACCATCACCATCACCCTTATTCAGGCACAGGATGAACAATTTTTTTTTCTCACAATGTTATAGAGAGAACTCCTAAACTGAAAGGAAGGCTGACTTAGAAGATTCCAAAGGTCCCTTCAAATTCTATTATCTTAAGATTATTGGAAGAAACCTTTGAATCCTGATTACAGTTTTAGACACTAAGCAAGCTATGCCTTGGCACCATGGTCAAGTGGGTAGAAGGCCATTCTTGGAGCCAGGACAACATGTGCTCAAGCCCCACCTCCAATATCTAATGGGAGTGTGATCGTGAGCAAATCAATGAACCCCTCACTAGCCCAGGCAACTTACCAAGGCTGTCGGTTGCTGATCCTCATTGGTACCATGCACTTCCCAAAGTGATGACAGTACAAATCTGGACCGAAAGCAAGATATGACCAGATCATTCTGTTGAAGACAATCTGTAGAGGGGAAGCCTTGTTGCTTTTGTCGTCTATGGTACTTGTGTCTAAGACTCATGTCCCTTATCTATAAAATGGGAATAATGCTTTTACAACCTACTTAGCCAGAAGGAAAAGATTAAATTCCAGTAAATGTCCACGTGGCTTTCAACTCCCCACCTACCCTCACCCTTTCTGTAGCTAGTAATAAGCAATGTCAGCTGAGCTCATCAGCTCAGTGCTAAATTCTCATTCAAGGCATGGGAACAGATTGTGAAGTCCCTGTTACAGAAGTGTTAAGAATGTGGTATCATGCTGGGATTTGAGCTGTGGATTCTGGGAATAGGTTGAACCATGTCAAAGCTCATTGCCTTAAACATAGCATAATCAGCGCTTAATAGATGTTTACTCTATTGAATTAGAACCTCCCCTTCCGTTTCCTCCTGCTTCTGAAATCATAATCAGATCAAGTCTGTCATTGCTCCTGGAGGAGCCAGCCAGTCCACTGTCACCCACAGGACAGGCAATCCAGCCTAGCTAAAGCGGTAAGGCATACTAGGGAAGAGATAAGAAGCAGAATATGCCAAGCAAGTCAAAATGCTACCTCCACCTTGACCACCATCTCCCCTCATGCCCCAATGGAGACAGCTCAGGATCCTTGATAATAGCAGTGTTCCCAAACCCACCAGACCAAGTTCTAGACCACCGCCACAGCTGTCAGTGAGGGGAGAAATCATTGTTGAGAAGGGATTCCTCATCACCACAAGGAACAGCTGTGACCAGCTGCCACCAACAGAGATGGACAGAGGCTTAGGAGTGGCAGTGACCTCTAAACCACTGGTCCTACTTCCAGCCCAGTCATCATCTGAGAAAGTATCTCCTGTGGAGAAGGGGCCAACCAAACCCAACAAATGCCAACCAACTGCCACCTTACAAGGCAGGAAAGCCTCACTAGCTGAAGCAACAAGATACTGGGAGGGATGAAGAGCAGGCAGCTTGTGCCTGACAAGATATACCACCCCCATCATCTTGACCATTATCTCTCCCTAAACTCTGAAAGACAGCTCAGGACCTTGAACCCAAGGCTTGAGAGCAGTGATACTCCCAGCCAAGTCGGTACCTTTAACCATTATCCTGGAAACCAATCTTTGTGGAGACGTAGTCTGGTAACTGGCAACTGCAGCTCTTACATCCACTGCTAGGGAAGACCCAGAAAAGAAATTTCTTGTTACCAAAGTCCTTGGTATTATCAAATACATCAGCATAAGAAACTGATATGATTTTATCAGTGAAATGATGTTAAAGAAATTATCACCATCTGTTTTGTGGCTGTACCCTAAGGAAAAGGAGGCTTTCCATTTGACTTGTAATAGAAAGCCTTGCACATGAATTGCTTCTCCCATTCTGATGTGAGCTCCTTGATTTTCTATTTATATCACCAGCCAAGTACTTACTGCTTTTTAATTCATCTCTTCATACTGGGAAAAAAGGTGTCAATCTATTTTCCTCTGGTTTCGCTCATCATCCTTGTAGCTTTCAATAACCAAATATCCCTGTCTGGTTACTGATTCTCCTATATATGTTGTCTCTCTCTGTTAAAATGTTAGTTCCTCAGGGCAGGCACTTCTTGGCTTTTGTATTTGTATCTCCCATGCTCATTGCATGCAGTTAAATTCTTAAAAATGCTTTTTCATTCATTTGTTCATTCATTTGCTCATTCATTCATTCACTCACTCATTCACTTGTTCATTCATTCATTCAGTGGCTTCTGTGTGTGTTCTTTTCATCATAATCAATGTAGGTAAAAAATGAGTATGGCTTGAACTATAGGATGCCTGCCTATGAAAGGCAGTGTGGCTTTCTGGTTAGAGCACTGGATTTTTGGAGACAGGATGACCTAGGTTCAAATTGTATAAATTGTTCCCTGACATCTACTGACTGTGTGATCCAGGGTAAGTTATTTACCTTTCCTCAGAGTCTGTCTCTCCATCTGTAAAATGGGGATAATAATGACATGCATCACAGGGTTATTGTGTAAGTGCTTCAAGCACTATAGACATGTGAGCTAAATGTCAACAATGACAGAAGTCTTGGAATTCTCTTGTATGACTTTCTCATTTTACAGATGGGGAAACTGAGGCTCAGAAACAGGAAATAGGCAGCTAGGTAGTAGCAGAGCAGGGACTAGACTCCCGTTTAAAAGATTAACCCTCTTAGTTTACAGATGAAGAAACTGAGGAAGGGGAGATTAAGTGATTTGCCCAAGGTCACGTTGCTAGTAAGTATTGGAGGTAGGATTTGAACCCAGATCCTTTGACTCTGTAGCTGGTGATCACTTCACTACTACACTACCTTTGTCTCCTAGTCCAATGGACTTTCCACCCAACTTCTCTGACTTCCTGACAGCAACTCTCCATCCAGCATTGCAAATCAATTATCCACTCTCCTCTGTGGATAAAGTGATATAGGAACACAATTAAAACAAGACAACTTTTCATAAGAAATAGCTTTAAAATGGGCTGCATTGAATGTTCTCAGGAGTTCCCAGTCATTGGCTTCTCGGAAGATGTATTGCCAGAAACACATGAAAATTTAAGGACAAAGAAATTATGAAATGAATCTTTACATATTTGAGTTGTCAGCCACCTAAACCAACCCCAAATCCAAATGAAATGATTTAGGTGGGCATCGAGGTGGCACCATATTGCATGGAGTGCTGGGCCTAGAATCAGGAAGACTCATCTTCATGAGTTCAAATCTAGCCTCAGATGCTTCCTAGCTGTGTGACCCTTAGCAAGTCACTTAACCCTCTTTGCCTCAGGTTTTTCATCTGCAAAACGACTTGGTGAAGGAAATCAAAAACCACTCCAGTATCTTTGTCGAGAAATCCCCAGATGGGGTCAGGAAGAGTCGGACACGATTGAAAACAACTGAAGAACAACCAAACCTTGATCAAAGATAGAACTAGGAGCAATGGGCAAGATCCACAGAGATGCAAACTTAGGCCCCATAAAAGAAAAAAAAAAGAAAAGCATTTACTAATAATGAAAGCTCATCCGGAAGCACAAAGGGTTGCCTGAGAGGTGGTGGGTCTTCCCTCACAGAAGGTTTGCAGGCAAAGGAAGACACCCTGATCATTTGCATGATTACTAGCATGGAGCCACTAGGGCCTGCCCCAAGAAACCTAAATTGAAGCGACAATTTACTGCATTTGTGGCTCCTTAGCAATGGGGAAACAAATGAGCTTAATACTTAGCTACTGAGGATAATTACATAAAGGAGGCTTCTCGTTTTTTTTCTCCCACATAAGACACTCCAACTTTAAGACTCCCTTCCTTTTCACTGGCAGTATTTCACTCTTGTGGGGGCAGCTAGGTGGCACAGTGGATAGAGTGCTGGACCTGGAGTCAGGAAGCCTGATTTTCCTGAGTTCAAGTCTGGCCTCAGACGCTTTGTGACTGTGTGACCCCGGGCAAGTCACTTGACTCTGTTTGCCTCAGTTTCCCCATCTATAAAATGAGCTGGAGAAAGAAATGGCAAATCACTCCAGTAATGTTTGCCAAGAAAACCCCAAGAGGGGTCACGAAGAATTAGACATGACTGAAAAATGACTGAACTCTTAACTCTTAAAAAACTCTCCCTCTTCGTCTCTGCCTGCTGTTTCCCTGAGTCCCGGCTAAAATCCCACCTTCTACAGGAAGGCTTTCCTGATCCCTTTTAAAGCTAGTGCCTTCCCCTGTTGATTATCTCCAGTTTATCCTGTATATTGCTTGATTGTACATAGTTGTTTGCCTTATTAGACTGTGAACTCTTTGAGAGCAGGGGCTTTTACATTTCTTTATATCTCCTGGGCTTAGCACAATGCCTGACAAACAGCTGGTGCTTAATCAATGCTTACTGACTGACTGATGGCAGACAAATAATCACATTTCTTAGTATTTCTACATCCCTTTCAGGTTTGTAGAATGCTTTACATAGTTCAGCTCATTTGATCCTCCAACAACCCAGCCTGAACTTGTTTGAACAACTCATTTTCCTCATCTGTAAAAAAAAGAAGTTGTAGATAAAAAGATAGATAAAGCACACATTAAGTTCTTCCTAGGTGCTGGCCAAGGTATGCAAGATGGCGGCTGTTGTACAAGATGGTCAATGCTTCCAGCATTGACATTTATCTCACATTTTATAGTGTTACATATTTGCAAAGCACTTGACAGAAGTTTTATTCGAACCTTACAAGAACCATCATGTGGTATCATCACTACTTTGTAGTTAGGGAAACTGAGACTGAGAAAGGTTAAGTGACTTGTCCATGGTTCCTAAAGTAGTAAATTTCCAAGACAGGATTTGAACCCAGGCCTTCCTGTTTCCGAGTCCAGCACTACATGCATAATACCATCTAGATCCAGGAATATTTTGGAGATAGCTCTGATTGAAAAGAGCCAATTTTTAAATCTTCAGAGTGAGCATTTACACCTTGGAAATTGGCAAACACTACAAATCAGGGCTTGATGCATCATTCTATTGATTGTCTCTAGACTAAGGAAAGTGATGACAAACACGTTAAAAATCCAGATTAAATTTAAGAATGTGTTGTGCATTCTTCCCCCCCCTCCACCAGAGAGGTGGTTGTTAAACAACTTTTTCTATTATACCCCTTCCTAAATCCTACATCACTCAATACAATTTTAAAAGGGGTGGGGATGGTTGGTAACACACAGGCAGAAGAAAGGACTTGTTGTGCTGACTAAATTGATTCTTTTGGGAGAGATAATAATCTAGAAACCACAACCTGCATCATCCCTTGCTTGGCAGAAATTGCAACAAAAACATAGCAGAGAAGAATCGTCATAGTAAATCATAATTTATTGATTGAAAAAAGACTCCTGTTCATCCCACTCTAGCATGACGTTATGCGAGGCGTCACAGACACATTTTAGAATTGTGGTGTTCAAATGCCATGCCTGATCATGCATTCTCTCAAGTTCACTCCCAAAGTGCATGCATAGACCAAGAGGATCATAGAGTCAATCAGCTACAATCTCAAAGAAGTTTTCCACAAACTTTGATTTGGAAAGAAGGCCCAGGAGCTTTGGACAGCTTGACAAGGCAGCCCACATGCATAGGTATGGATCAATTGTTTGCAAAAAACATTGATGTAGGATATGAAAAATATATTTCAACTGCATTCATGTAATACAGAATTCCTGAGAAGAATGTGTGCTGTATATCTTTGTAAAATAATGTGCATTCTAGATAAAAAAACCACATGCTAGACTATTCAGCCAAGCATGTCTGTTAACTAAAGCATTATTGATCTGTCACTGAATTCACAGACCTCCAATGGTTGCTGAAACACTGCCCATCAATAATCCAATATAATTTTTTTTAGGTTCTAGTGTTACTGTTATCAGTCAGGGAAAATTTTAATATTGTTTTATAATCTGCCTTTCAACCCCCCCCCCCCTATTTTTTAGGTTCAAGAAGTAGTTAATAATAAAAAAACCACCTTTTTCAACTAAAATATCTATTTTTCTATTTCTAATCAGCATTTTGTGTCAGATTTTTAAAAATAATCAAATACATGCTCCACATGGTTTGGGGGCATTAGATGGGGCTAAAGGAACCAAAATGACAAACCTTCCACATTGTTCTGTGCAAGGGGCCAAGTTTCAGATAAAGGCTATTTTTGCCTTATTCCCACTAAGACCCTTTGAGGTTTAATACAAAAAGGTCACGTATCAAATTTAACTGGGCACAGAGTCTAGGTGAGCCCTCCAAAAGGTGCACACATAGAACCAATTAGGAAGAAAAGGTAGTGTTCTACAAAATGTTGGTGCTAAAACTTCTGGATGGAGTTTATGGTTGTTGGATAAATTTATAGCAAAAGCAGGAAACTTGGAGAGGGAAAAGAGGGCAATCTTTGGAGCAGATGGGATAGAGACTTGCTTACAAGTGTCAGGGAAAGAGATAGAAAGAATCCCCCTGCCCTAGTGAACAGGGCATAAGCTTGGCTCTTCCTTTCATACAAAACTATAAAGTTCATATGTATTTTCACTATCATTTATTGGCATTCTTCTAAAAGTAAAAGGGGAAAAGAGGAGAGATCATTTCAGTGTCATCCTTATGGAAACAATTTCCAAGAATAGGAAACTTCATTCTAATATCTGCATCTGATATAACTATGGAAATGTCAATTTCCACAACTGCCATTCTCAACTCCCAAACAGGTTTCAATCTGGGAACTTTTGGAAACAATTGTGCTTGAGAACAAGGTTGAAAATTAAGTCTAAAAAGTACATTGTGATTGTAAAGATTTTCTACAAAAAAACTGGCAATTAGCTTTGATTTTTTTTAAGGACAGAGGAAAGGAATTGTCCTGATTATTTTCATGTTTCTCTTCTCTCCTCCAATGGATACCACAAGGTAGCCATTCTACCGGCTGTAGGTAATGGTATTGGTTTATTATAATTCACCAAGGCCCTTCTTCACTTTGAAATCATCTGAACTCAAACCGGCCCTGACTTTCGCTCCTATAGCCCTATGTACAAAGCCAACATGTACCTTCTCCCTTAATTTCCATTATGTTTTGTGTGATGTCTCAAAAACAAAACAAAAAACAATTGATTTTAGAAGAAAGCAAAGCTCACAAATATCTAATTCTAGCCATAATATTTAGTTACATTCATGCATTGAGAGAGAGTGCATACATCTCTAAAAGAGGAGCCAAACCCGTGCAGATTGTCTAGCTTCTCTTTCCCTGAACAAAGAAGACAAAAGGGCATAATCTAGAGTGGGTCTTGTGGCCAAATGAGCTAGATACTGCACACTGTTGAAGAGTCACTATACAACAAAAAAAAGGAAAACAAAATATTTACATAATTTCACGGGGACATTCTGGGATAACTTTCCCAACAGATTAAAAGGAAAACTCATATTGACCTTGTCCTAACAAAGTATGCCAAGTAAGAACTTTGGCCCTTTCTCTTTTGGATGGCATAGAAAATGCCAATCTTCTCTTCAATGTAGGGGACTCCAGCTACTTTTTATGAAAATAAAAATAACATTCGGCTGAGCCACACCACTCACAGAAGACGTTGGGTCCAGGCAGTGCTGTTTTCCTTTCCCTCCAATGGGTAGCACAGCCATCAGGTTTGTAGGTTTTTTGTTTTTATCTTTTTTTGGTGTAACCTTGAAAGAGACAAAGGAAAAATGCCATGCAATTCTTTAACTGCATAGTCAACATTCAACAGCGCATTTTCCATTGCGGCACACAGGGTGACGAGGAAAGGCCAGGACAACTCAGACTGAACAGGAAGTCTGCAGGGAGGAGGACATCAAGTAACAGAAGCCAAGGCAACAGCTCCTTTGACTCCTTTCATGGTAAGCATCACAACTCAACTGAGCAATAGGAAGGGGAGCTGGAGGAGCAGAGACCACATGGTGATGTTCAGCATGCTCTGATAGTGAACATCTACACGGTACACTTGCTGGGCTCAGAACTCCAACCTTTTTTGACTGTCCTAGAAATTCCCCAAAGCCCAGTGCTTTAGGGAAGATTCCGAGACTCTTTTATTGGCTCCCTTGGGTGCGTGCCGACATGAGCACACAGCCATACTGGGTGGGGGCTCTTCTTTTGCCTCCTCAGGAGCCTGGATTTCCCAAATTATTGAAAATGCTGTGGTACAATCATTCCCCACCCAGTCCACAGTTTCCACACATATTCAGTTGTGTGCTTCCCCACAAGTCTCTGCAGGGAACAGGAAGGCCATAGTCTTCCATCCCCACTGATGGCTCAGTCTCTCTTGGGGCTCTGGGATCTGCTAAGGCCACTCTTGGTGATACTGCTTCCCATGACATTTCCGCTGTTTCTGCAAATGCTCCAGTTCCGCATCATACATCATTTCTTGGACTAAGTACTTCTCCCGCCTCACTCGGTCAGATAAATCTTTGGGCATGTCAGGAATCAGGTAAGCAATGAAAGACTTTATTCCAAAAACCAGGTGCTGAAAGTGAAAAAAGTGGGTAGAGACAGTTTTCGAGGACTTGAGAGAAATAATTGAAAAATCAACCAAGCGCATGCAAGGGCAGATCCTGTTGCCCCAGGAATCTATGAGAGAAAACATCTTGAGAGTTCAACTGAACTGGGTGGAAGAGAAGGAGGAATGGAATGTATAGCAAGTCTGGCCACCAGAGCTCTAATCTTGGCTCTGTCACTAACAAGTCCCTTTCATTCATGAGAGGGTAAGGGGCAGGGATCTGTGATCTAATTGGCTGTGATTTAATTGAGAGAGAGAGAGAGAGAGAGAGCAATCAAAGGGGAGGGGGCTCCCTCTACCAATTCAGGTTAGCCCCATCTCTTCAGCTTGGACAGTTTCTCATGGCCTGCTTACAGCCAACTAGCCACTATGTGTTAGAAGCTGGACTCTATGTCAGGTCTTCCTGACTCTGAGGTTAGCCTCTTTTCTATAGTACCATGCTACCTATTACCTGTAAAATGTGAATAATCCTTGTACCAATAGCCTTTCGGGATGTTGGGGAGGAAAATGAGCAGTAATCCTTCAAGAGTTTTGTGAGTGTGTGCTATTGTTAATTTTATTACAGATCTGTTCCTTTTGGTTTACCTCAGTTGGAGAGGTACGTACACAAACAGATTTATAATTTAGTGTCCTTCATACCTAAGTACTTCATCAGTACTGTTTTCTTTTCATTGATCATTAAAAAAATAGCTGAAGCTTAAATTTAGAGTAATATGAGTTTCAAAAGGACAATTCCATAACACGTTGATTAAGTATGTGTACATGGGATTTGCAAAAATAACATCTTTCAAAAGATATCAAGACCTTAACAATAAAAATGAGATGTGAATGTGACCAGCCTACAGCTTGGCTACTGGGGCCCATAGATCTCCTGTGGAAATTTAGGCTATTTACATATAGCTGAATTCAACAAATATTTATTAAACAACCACTATGTGTAAAGGACTCATTGTGTACCAAAGGCATGGGCCAACATAAGATGAATGCATCATCTTTATAGCTTAATGAGGATGAAGAGCACGGGTTCCTTCAAATCTTTGGTGTATGAAGGGCAGACAATACTGCAGGATGGGAAGCAGATATCTACCCCAGCAATCTGATCTATGAAGGAGGCTTATTGGAGTTTAGGAGACCTCCCTGAGGGAAGCTTCTTGTTATAATGCATTTCTGAAAATCTCTTCTGAAAACAGATGGCATTGTCCAGGGATGGAGGGATAAAAACTTTACAAAAAAATGCACACATGACACACATTAAAGTTTAATTGGCATCATTAACATTTGCTCCATCACTTTCTTAAGTACAATCAATAAAACAATAAGTCAATTTCTGAGATGTAAAGGCTCCCACTGAAAATTTAACAATCAGCTCTCATAAGCTGGTAAGAACTAATTTTGGCACATCCTTGAATTTTCTTAAATTAACAAGGTCAGGATCGCTGACCAATGAATCAGTATCAAATAAATTATAGTTATTTTAATTTTTTTCTTCTGCTGTGTCTATAATTGTGTTCATATGGTGAGGTTGCAGAACAGGAAATCCTTTTACTAATGGAGTTTCCCAGGACATGACAGGCGAGGTGATTCACCTAGGATCACATAGCCATAAGTGTCAAAGGAGGGACTTGAGACTTGGAGTCTTTTGTTACTCCGAGATTGTCCATCTATCCATGTAGGGATCATGAGACTATAGAATGTCAGGATTCAACATCTAGTCAATTCTTCTCATTTTACAGGTGAGGAAACTGAGTTAACAGTAGCAAGCAAGAACAAATGATCTTCCCAATAAACCAATAAGATAAAAAGGGCAAACATTAGTCTCTCTGTTTTACAGAAACTAAAGGGGAAAAATCAGGGAGGAAAAGTAACCATTTCAAAGTCTCACACCTTGAGTTAGTGGTAAGACAGAGACCAAAACCCAGATCCTACCTAGGAATCCAGACTTATTTCCACTACACCCAAGCATGTGTCCTACAAGCAAAAGATACTCCATGATAGCTATAGAACATTTATCATTTAAAATCTTAACAATGTACTCCAATTACTCCAAAATGGGCAGAGATGTACTGTTCTCACTCAATATACAATGGGACCTGGTGTACTGTGCAACAATGTGGCTCAGTAGATCTCCCTGTTCTGAGAATAGGAAGGCCTGGCATCAAGTCGTACTTCTGACAGAGACTAAGCTACGTGGCCATGGGCATGGTTGTTGTGAGATTTCAAGGAGATACATTATGTAAATTACTTTATAAACTTCAAAGCACGATATAAATGCTGATTTTTATATCTCTTACTGCCCTGGAGGCTTGGAATGTTCCAGGGCTCTGATTGGTGAGTTTTTTTCTTTTCCCCAGATCCAGGCTTCTACCTTATTTGTTGTCCATGTCCATACCTCTAGCCCCAACCAGCTAATTTTATATATCACTGCCCATCATTAGATAGAAGCTCCTCCAGGCCAAAGAATGACTTGCTGGATTTCATTTGTATCTCCAATGCTCAGCCTGATGGTTGGCCCATAGTAAGTACTTACTAATCTTTGATTTTATTGGAATAGGGAACACCCAGGATGAGGAGGCTCCCTCTACCAAAGTGGGCGTCACTTTCTTTGTAATTTATAATCCTGAAGAGTTGCCTAGAATGCTTATCACACAGTCAATATATGTATGTCAAAGGTGGGACTTGAACCCAGGTCTCCCTGACCTGGGTTAGGCCAGGTCTTTAATAGCCAACTCTTTAAGCCCTCATATGTAGCGACTACATGACGCTGTCTCTCTGGAAGGGGAATGTAATCATGAAAGGGTTGTCTTCTGAAGATTAACAATATGCACAATGTATTGAAGTGGGCAAAGGTGGTGGGCAACTCTACCAACTTAGAGCCTATTGAAAGCAATGCAACCTTGGCTTAAGGTAGTGACCAAGGAAATGGGAAAAATACCAATGCTTCCTGGTCTGGACTGAAACAATGGCAATTCCACTTAGAAAAATTCAATAGCTGCAGAGAGGTGACTGTTTGTGGTGGTGGATGCAAATTTATTCTGGACATATTTGATACAGAGTCAACTTAATGAGAGTGTCCAGTAAGCAGCTGAAAAACAAGGGATATAGATGTGAGTAGAAAGGTTGTCTACTATAGACTCTGAATTTCCTGAGGGCTGAGGCTAAGCTCACATGAGCTCTTACCTGTAATCTCTGGGTAGTCAATAAAAGTTTGATGACTTGGGAGTCATTGGTATAAAGAAGATGGGACTCTCTGAGTTGCAAAAACTCTTTGAGAGTGAGATGTGACCAGAAAGCAAAGGACTGCTCCTTAGGGGAGAGCCACAGCTAGGTGGTAGGATAAAAAAAAAAGGAAGACTGAGAAGGTGTCTAAAGATGAATGAGAAGAAGTTGGAAACTGGAGCTCAACTAGGCAAGAGTTTCAAGGAAGGGATGGTGGAAGTACATCAAATGGTGAAGAAATGCCAAGGAAATGAGCTGACAAATAGTCACTGAATATATCATCTCTAATAAATATTAGGAAGGAAAGAAGGAAGCAAGCATTTATTAAGTGCCTGGCACTGTGCTAAGCCCTTTAAAAATATCATCTCATTTGATCTTCGCAACAACCCTGTGAGGTAGGTGCTATTATGATCCCCATCTTACAATTCAGGAAACTGAGGCAGATAGTGGTTAAGTGACTTGCCCATGTCACAAAGCTAGTAAATGCCTGAGGCTGGATTTGAATTGGAGTATTCCTGACTCTAAGTACAGCACCCTGTCCACTGGGCCACTTAGCTGCAACTGATATAGCTTTATATTCACTGCTAATGCAGATATACTTAGCCAGAACATACGGCTTCACTCTTAATCCCCCCACGCACCCCAATATCAATGGTTAAAAACTCTTCCTTTCCTTAAAAGCCCAATTTATGTATCTCTTTTAAGAAGTCTTGCCTGATACTACCAGCTGCAGAAGATCTCTGCATTCATCTCATTTTTCAAAGCATTTTGCCTGGACCTCTCCTTCAGCCTTTCTGTGATATCTCTTCTACTGCAGTCAGCTGTGTCCATGTGTTATTCTTCTTACTTTAAACTCCTTCAGGGAAGAGACTGTATTTTGCTCTCCCTGTACCCTCTGTGCCTTATGTGGCTATTCTACCATGGTAGGTGTTCATTAAATGTTGAGCTGAATTTGTTTATGTGAAATATAACGTGACAAAGAGGCCGTAGTGAAGAGGGGATTTGAGTTTGACTCCAAAGCCAGACACTTAGCAGTGTGATTCTGACATTTGCTTCTTGTGTGGCTATCATTTAAACTTGTTTCTGCATATATAAAATGAGCATAGTAAAATTTGTAGAAGAAAAGCACTGTCTATAAAGACAGGAGCTCTAATAATTGATGCAGGGATAGCCTTTTCTTTTTGATCTCTGCCTCACCTCAAACACGATGATGAAGGCCAAGCGAGCCGCGAGGACGTGCCAGAACTGTAAGGTTAACTCGTACGGGTTGGAACTCCATGGTGGGGCTCTGTAGTCTCGATACCTGAAATCCACAAAACCAAGGAGCATGAAGTACAGGGGAGAGAGTGGCCAGGCCTGAAGGGTTCCCAGTTTTCAAGAGAGTTCAAAGACAAGTCATTCACAAGGACCTCATTAGACTACACCAAGGGAGAAGAACGAGGGAGGCAAGACATAATGGAAAATGAAAAAGAAGCCCAAAATAGATACCTGCAGTAACCAGAGTGGCCCGGGCCAAGTTCACTCAGGTCGAACACTGATAAGCTGCTGTTGACATACCCTTTTAAACACCTGGAAGAAACAAAGTAAAATAAAATGATTCAGCTGTTTTACACATAGTAGGTCCTTCGTTGATGCTCATTGAGATGAATGTCTAGAACACTGAAATGATTAGAATAAGTGGGAATTGCTAGAGAAGGGGAAATAAACATCCAACTATAAGGGGTAGAGTAGAGAGTGAGGTAGGAACAGTAAGTGGTAACAATGTTTTCCTAGGAAAACTTATTGCAAATAGTAATAATAATAATAATATTTATATTTATATAGCTCTTTAAGATTTACAAAGCACTTTAAAAATCTTTCATCATATAAATAACTCCTTCTGTCTCTCTTTCTTTTCCTCCTCTTCCTTCTTTTCCTCTTCCTTTTTGAGTTGACCACTGTGATTATAATTACGTGATTTGTCCATAGTCATACAAAGGTAAGTACTAGGAGCAAGATCTGAACCCAGAGCTTCCTAACTCCAAGTCTAGTCCTGTTCCAGACTTAAGAAAAATTTAAACATGCAGACTAGACAGAATGGGAAAAGAAGGTCTGAATGTCAGGAGTAGTTGGCACTTCCCAAATGGGAAATAACACAATGTATATTAGGCACCACTTTTCAGCCACTAGATGGCAGAAAAGGTATCAGCAATTTAATAATTCTTCTAAGGGGAAAAATCAGAGCTGTATAATTTCAGTAGGAGTCCATGCTGGCTTTCAAATCATATTTTTTATATAAACCTTTATGGTTACCGAGTTTTATATCCATTAACTTCCATGATTTTAATTTTAAATTAATGATGTGTTTTGTTTTTACATTACAAACATTTATAGGTTACTATATGAGAGATCTCTTGTAACAAAGTTAAATGGTTAAGTAAAACTGACCATAATACATTGTGCCCTCATCTGAACATGCATGTAACATTCTATATCTGTAACACTCCTACCTTTCTCTTAAAAAAAATTACAGAAATCTATTTTCTCTCCTTTCTATAACCCAGTCCATTGGAAATAAAAAGAAAAGAAAAACAAATTTCTTGTTACAAATAGGCATAGTCAAGCCAAAAAAAAAAATCCCTTATGTGACATATACAAATGTATATGTATAAAATGAAAATATGTATATATGTGTGTATATATGTCTGTCTGTGTATGTATATGTGTATGTGTGTGTATACATATACATACATGTATATATACATACACACATATGTGTATGCTTCTGAAGCCACAGTCTATTGCTTCTCTGTCATAGGTAGTATGATTATTCATTGGTGCTCTGGAATCATAAGTGGTTATTGTATTGAAGGTTTTTTTTTTTTTTACCATTTTCCAAGGTATTAGTTTTTACAGTTTTCTTCTTGCATAAATCATTCTCTTGTTTCTGCTCATTTCATTCTTCATTAGTTTATAAAAGTTCTCATTTTTTATGATTTTAGTGATACGATATAAATTATTCTCCTAATTATGCTTATTTCTCCATAAATCAGTTCATATAAGCTGTTTTATGGCTTTCTGAAATCATCTATTTTCTCATTTCTTATCATATAAAAGTATTTCATCACTGTGATCCTGGCATTGTCATGATGCTCCCATCTTAGCTGACTGCAGCCCTTCCTTATGTCTGTTTCTATGAAACTACAGCTGCCCCAGTAACAATGTTTCACCTAACATCATGATTCCATAGAATGGGCAGTATGAGGTAGATGTGCCTAGGCTGCCCACGCATCTGTGTGGGCTTCATGATTACAAGTGCAGTATGCAGAACTGCAACCCCTAATATCCATCTGTGCCAACATGGTTCCATTTTATTGTTCCATTATATTGGGATTCCAAGCTTACCTTTCTTGACTGTACCCTTGACCTTTACACGGGCCATATCGGAATGCATAGACAAAGCGTGGGATGTAATCAGAAGTGATAGCAATGACAAATGCATTGGTGATCACAGCTAACACACCGATTCCTTCGAGAATTCCATACCAGATTCCTAGAAAAGGAAAGATTCTATATCAGAGGCAAGGATTAAATACAACAATCAAACAAATAATTATCAAGCACCTACTATACATAAGGCATAGTACAGGGCATTGGGGGGATACAAAGCAAAATTCAAACATTCATCTCCCTCAAGGAGTTTGCATTCTTTTGGGGGACACAACACATAGAGGGGCAATGTTATAAATTAGAGAAGTCAGAGAACCTGCCTCTGATATTTACCATCTGTCTGACCCTGGACAAGTCACAATTTCTCAGGGCTTCAGTTTCCTAATTGGTAAAATGATAAGGTTGGACTAAATGACTTCTGGAGTCCCCTCTTGATGTAATTCTAAGACCTAGCACCTACTCCCCAGGGTTATGGTGAGATTCAAAGGAAATAATAATTGTAAAGTTCTTACTATAATCCTTGGCACATCATGTAAATGTTAGTTATGGTTATTTTATTATTATTTATTTATTGCTATTTTATATATTTATATATAGTTATATATATTTTATAATTGTTGTTTATTATTATTGTTTTTATTTTATTATTATTGTTATTAACATCTAGCTTGCAAGGACTCCAAAGGAAAGATAGGAGGCAGCATGTGCCAGGAGGGTCAAACCATCATCACCACCTTGGCCACCATCTTCCGTTAGACTCTGTAGATAGTCTAAGGCCCTGAACCCAAGAGTCTTAGGCTTAGCACCATTTCCAGCATCATCTTGGGAAGCAAGCCCTGTGGAGATGCGGCCTGGTGACTGCTCCTTCAGGTGCTTCAGTTACAGCTACTGATGACCCACAAAAGAAAGTTCTGCCTACAGCAGACCTTGGCATTGAACGAATGGTTCAACATCAGGAAATGAACAGGATTTTATGAGTGAAAATGACACCCAAGAGGAAACAGTATCATCTTTGCTACTGCAACCTAAGGACGATGGAACTTTTCCAGCTGACACCTTCCAAATGCATTAACTCACTTGTTAGAAGGTGAGCACCCTGACAGCAGTGCCTGTCTTGCTTTTGTATTTTTGTACCCCAGTGCTTAGTGAATGATAAGTGATTAAGACATGCTTTTTCACTGATTTATTGATTCATTCCTCCAGGGAGAAATGTGTTACCCCATAAGCATTTAAGAGGCAACTGTGTGCCAGACTCTATACTAAGAGCTGGGGACATAAAGAAGGGCAAAAGACAGTCCCAGCTTTTAAGGAGCTTACAGTCTAAAGGGGGAGAAAACATGCAAACAAGTATGTATAAACAAATGTTCTTGTTGAGTTGTTTTAGTCATGTCTGACTCTGTGACCACATTTGGGGTTTTCTTGGCAGTGATTCTGGAGGGGTTTGCCATCTCTTTCTTCAGTATATTTTATAGATGAAGAAACTGAGGCAAACAGGGTTAAGTGAGTTACCCAAGGTCACACAGCTAGACTGAGGCAAACAGGATTAAGTGAGTTACCCAAGGTCACACAGCTAGTAAGGTCTGGGGCCAGATTTGAACTCATGAAGATCAGCCTTTCTGACTCCAGGGCCAGCACTCTATCCACTGCACCACTCAGCTGCCCCATAACAAACATATTTAGAATAAATTGGAGAGAATAGAGGGAAGGTCTTGTTTGTCCTTGGTTTCAGAAGAAGACCATGATATTAGGAAGGTGATGTCATGACTTGAAAGTGAATTGGATTTAAGTGAGGGAGGATGGTGCAAAGTCACCAGCCTCACTATCATCTCTGGGGCCATCTGGGTCCAGTGGTAAGATATAGATCAGGACGACTGGAGATGGCCCCAGAAGAAAGAAGGTACTATCATTGAGGAGAGGGTTGTACTTTAATTGGGAAGTGAGGGAAGCCAGGAGTAACAGTTGAGGAGGGAGAGAATCCCAGGCATGGGAGACAGGCAAAATTGCCCAGAGTTGGTATGTGGAGTGTCTTATTCAAGGAAGAAAGAGTAAGGAGGTTAGATAGAAGAGTACATTGGGTAAGGTGTACAAAGATTGGAATGGTAGGAAAAGAAAAGTTTGTCAAGGGCTTTACAGGCTGAAGAAAGGATTTTATATATGATCCTGGAGGTAACTGGAATTTGAGTAAAGGGGGTGTCATGGTCACATCTTTAAGAAGATCATTTGTATAATTGAGTGAAGGATAGAGTGGAGTGAGGAGAGTTGAGGCAGGGAGACTGATCAGCAGGCTACTGCAAAAGTCTGGGCTTGATCTATGCCCAATTTCTACCATATGTTTTCCAGTTTTCCCAATTTTTTTTTTTTTACCAAATAATGAATTCTTATCCTTCAAACTCAAGTCTTTACACTTGTGAAATATAAGGCTACTATACTTATTTGTCTAATGTTAGTCCTCTCTAGGGCAGAGGTGGGTAGAGGAAAAAAAGAGAAATTTACATAACTTCATTATATATTTAAAAGGAATAGCACATTGTACCTAATAGATTTGCAGTTTCCTATGCAATCATCTTTTTTATTCTACTATGTTATGGAAATGATCATTTTATTTCATAAATTAATAATGAAACAAATGAATTTTTTTCAAAGTCCAAGCTTGAGGTGTTGAGGGGAGGAATTATTGCCAGAAATGTTCCAGAAGTAAAATCAACAGACCTTGGCAACAGATTCAATTTTGGGGTTGGAAGGGAGAGAGTAGGGCTTTAGGCGACTCTGGTGCGAAAATCTGAGGGAATTATATTTTTCTTCTTCCCTGAAGGAAGGAGACTAAGCAGGAGATATGATGGGATGACATTTTTTCCCTTCCCCCAAAGGCAGAGAACTGATGGGATGGAAGGCATTTCTCCCCTTAGCCCCAAAGGCAGGAGAACAGGCAGGAGACTCAAGGTGCTGGAATGGTATTTCTCCCCTTCCCCCAGAAGGCAAGAGACTCGTGCATCATGGTTTAGCAAGTAATTGTAAGTATTTGTGTTTTGCTTTTTATCTTTTCTTTTTAGATCATCAATAAATATTTTCAAATACTGTCTTGAAAACTACAGGAGTACAGTGAAGACCAGGATAGATTTCTCCTTCTCCAAGATTAGCTAGCCCATGTTCTGACACTCTGCTAAATAGCTATGCTTCCCAGGGGAGTACTAGTAGTATAACCTGCCCATTCGTGGAACTTGGATGTTACTGTATCTGCACTGCATTTTTATTGCCTTTCTGGCTTTAGATCACACGGATTGCTTATAGGATTCACCTTTGCCTGCTTCTGCCAACCACCTGACTTACTCCTCATGTTAACAAAAATATCAGTCCTTCCTTCTCTCTCCCTGCATCTGAAAAGCCCTCCCCTACTTGCTTAGAATCCTTGGTTCAATCTATGGCTCATAAACAAATCATTCTTCAAGGCCTGTAATCTCCAGGATCCTCTACATGTTGCCCCACATACATACCCTGCCTTTTGCTAGGGCCAAGTGTCTGAATTGCAACTTGCAAGATTCCAAGCCTACTCTGCCTTGCCCTATTACACCCTGGTATGTCTCTTCCCTAATTTCTTTTTTTTTTTAATTAACATTTTTCCCAACACTTTCTTTTTTTTGTTTGTTTGTTTTTGTTTTCTCTTTTTTTTTTTTTTTTTGGAGAGGGGAAGGCAGGGCAGTTGGGGTTAAGTGACTTGCCCAAGGTCACACAGCTAGTAAGTGTGTCAAGTATCTGAGGACAGATTTGAACTCAGGTCCTCCTAACTCCACAGTCAGTGCTCTACTCACTATGCCACCTAGCTGCCCCCTCTTTCCTAATTTCTAACTGCATGAATGTGTAAGAGAACCAGGTAAGATCTCAGAGTTTGCCTTGTTCAAACCCCTTGTTTCACTGATAAGGGAACTGAAAGGCACAGCTACTTAGAATCAGTCTCAGAGCTGGAAGAGAACTTCGAGGCCAACCAGTCCATCCCCAAGCCTGTGTAAAAATTCCCTCTATAATATCCCAATAACTTCCAGCCTCTGTTTGAAGACCTATTTTCAGGGAAACTCCATGGCCTCCTAAGGCTAACCATTTCACTATTTCTCAGTTTCAATTGTTAGCAGGCTCTTTCTTTTATATCAAGTCTCCTTCTCTGTAATTCTCACCCATTGATTCTCTGTCCTCTTATCTAAAGAAATCAAATCTAACACCTCCTTGGTATCCAGCCATATTGGTGGGGGAAGCCTTAATTTGTTTAATAGACAGAATAAAATAAGATGTAGTGATATAAAGCCAGAAGAGTCTAAGACAGCAGCCTGCTATCTACCTTTCAGTGAACAAATTAAGTCTAGTGCCTTTCCTCTGTTGATTGTCCCCAATTTTTATTCTGCTTAGAGCTGGTTTGTACACGGCTGTTTCCATGTTGTCCCCTCGTTAGACTGGGAGCACCTTGAGAACAGAGATTGTTTTTTTTGCCTTTCTTTTTTCCCTAGAACTTAACATAGTACTTGGCATATAGTAGGTGTTTAGTACTCAGAGACTGACTGACAAGTAAGTGTTAGGGGAGGAATTTGAATATAAGGCTCTAAATTCTCAGGCCACTTTGCTTTCTGACAGACTACTCTTTGCCACAGGTGAATGATTATAAAAGGCAGGCCATATTTGCCAGAAGCACCCAAAGGGTTTCAGTTGTTTGAGCACCAAGAAGAGCTTGCCAGAGGGAATGTGCTTTCTAAATGGTCTCATGGCGCTACTCTCAATGTTGGTGAACCTGCAGAATGTTAGTCATACTGGTGAGTCTTCATTCCTAGTCTGTTCAAAATTACAGACATGACTAAAGAAGAAAAAAGAGATTTTCAAAATTCCATGTGGTCATAGGATTATAGGATGACAGAAACTGGGATTTAGAGCTGGAAAAGATCCCAGAGAGGGCTTCTTAACTTTGGTTGTCACTGAATCCCTTTAGCAGCCTAGTGAAGCCTATAGACTCCTCAGAATAATGTTGTTAAATGTATAAAATAAAATGCAGAAGATTGCAAAAGAAATGATTGTGTTGAAAGTTATATAAACACACACACATAAGTTAAAAGATCTCTGATTAATTTAAAGATGAGGAAATTGATGCTCAGAGAAGTTGGCGATTAACAGAGTTTCTTCCCACCATGTCATAGTGAGCCAGGAAGCTTTCTTCCCTCTTCCTTAGTTGCTCTCTCTCTCTCGAAAGAGAGACAGAGGCAGAGACAGACAGACAAAGAGACAAAGACAGAAACAGA
The DNA here is from genome assembly GCF_011100635.1 of Trichosurus vulpecula. Taxonomy (NCBI): domain Eukaryota; kingdom Metazoa; phylum Chordata; class Mammalia; order Diprotodontia; family Phalangeridae; genus Trichosurus; species Trichosurus vulpecula. The sequence continues at coordinate 238,017,323 of NC_050578.1, read as the reverse complement.
GAGACATAAACAGAGACAAAGAAAAACACAGAGAGATACAGAGACAAACTTAGAGACCGACAAAGAGAGAGACAGAGTGACAGGAAAGTCAAGAGACCTGAATTTCCATTCCAGATCCAAAACTTACAAGCTATCTGACAAGCTAACTTTGAACAAATTCATTTCTCTTTCAAAGCTTCAGTTTCCTTATCTATGAGGCAGTAAACAAGCATTTATTAAGTGCTTACTCCATTGCCAAACACTGTGCTAAGTGTTGAGAATTCAAATAAAAGTAAAAAGAAAGATAGGTCCTGCCCTCAAGAAGCGTATAATCTAATGGAGGAAGACAACACATAAAAGGAAGCTGAAAGGAGTGGAGAGTACTGAGGATAGGGGACAAAGGTACCCTGCATCCCTGTAAGGTGCATCTCCTGATTCTACTTCCACCCTTTAGAGCTACACAGAATATATCTAATATACAATATAATGTCTTTTGTACTTAATTTGGTGTTGTTTAGTCATTTCTATTGTGCTTGACTCTTTATGACCCCACTTGGGGTTTTCTTGGTACTGGATATGACTTGCTATTTCCTTCTCCAGCTTATGATACAGATGAGGAAACTGAAGCAGACAGGATTAAGTGACTTGCCAAGGGTCACACAGAGAGTAAGTATCTGTGGCTCAATTTGAACCCAGGTCTTTCTGCCTCCAGGCTGGGTGCTCTCGCCACTGAGCCGCCTAGCTACCATTTCTAGTTAATATTCTTCAGATATTTGAAGATAGCTATTAAGCTCTTTCTTGAAGTCTTAATTCATGGGGTCCTACTCTCCCTACGTACCAGGCTATCCTTGCCTGAAGAAAATAGATCATCCAATCCACTCATGTTATATTTGATGTAAATGAAGCCTAGGGATGATAAGTGATTTGTCACTTATGTTAATACAGCTAGGACATGATCCCTAGTTCATGGGATAAGCAAGGATAAGAATGCTTTCAATACCAGTCTTATTATAAGGAAAGACATTTCTAAACTTTTAAAAGTCCTTTAGAAATGTGAGATGCTACTGCTACTATTATTTTATTTTTTCATCTTTTTTATATAATTCAGACATAAATGATCCCTGAACAAGTCATTATGTTGTGATTATTCTTGTATGTTTGATACTCTATGGACTACTACACAGGCATATAAAGGAACTCCCTCCATTGGGAAGCAAGCTCATCTTCTGCAGTCTCATTAAAACCATATCTGAGACTACTTCTGTAGGAGACTAGATGCCTAGGGTGACATCATTCTGTCCCCACCTGGTTTCAACTTTTTCATCTAGGCTTCAACATTTTGAAAGTTTTGCATTTCATATGGTTTGGAGATTGTGAATATTTTTTTTGCTTTTTTTAAAATTTAATTTAATTTAAATTTATTTATTTAACATATTTAGTTTTCAGCATTGATTTTCACAAGAGTTTGAATTACCAATTTTCTTCCCATTTCTACCCTCCCCCCCACTCCAAGATGGCCTATATTCTGGTTGCCCTGTTCCCCAGTCAGTCCTCCCTTCTATTATCCCACTCCCCTCCCATCCCCTTTTCCCTTCCTTTCCTGTAGGGCAAGATAAATTTCTACGCCCCATTGCCTGTGGCATACCAAAGTAACTTGCCCAGTCTACTTAAAAGAAGTTGTTAATTTTTAATGGATTAGTGTCCAATCTGGACAATTGTGGGTAACTATTTTCTTTGTGATAATATTGTAATTCCAGTATATTCTATTTGTTGAATTCTTAAGGAGAGTTTTGGGTTTATATATGTTGTATAAAATATTTTCATCTGTTAATTTGTGGAAGCAACCAAGCCTGTGATTCTAGTCACCAGTTTAAGTCTTGTTAGGTATTTAGTAGGTGCTCTATCTTTCCAGCCTACAATGACGCAGGGCAGTTTCTAACTTTTCCTTGCATTAACTGCATTAATCAATAAATTTTGATTCCTTAAACATAACCCTTTTAAAGTTTCTGGTGATGACCAAGGTCTGAATTCCTGTAAAAAAATCCTTTCCTTTCTATAAAAAACTACTCTTCCATTTGTTCCATTCTCAATATATTGTTGGTTGAGTTGACAAGGCTGTTGCCTATGGAGGGCTTTCTAATTCCACTCTTGGATCTTAGTTGTTGAAACAGGCTCCAGGTAGAGGTAAAATATTTTCCAGTAACACTCGACACATCCAATGATATGTAAATGCCGTTCAGCCTTTACTATTACTCTTTTGAGGAATGTCTACTTCTTCCTAAAGTATTTATATGTCTTTTACACATCATTATTAGAACTCGATACCATTAGTTATTTACAGGTTTAACTCTTTGGAATATGCCCATGGGCAGCAATTTAACTGGACAGTAGATAGAATTTTTTAACTTTTTGACACATCAGAGTCAAAGGCTGGGAGAGATAAGAGCTACACAGCAGATTCTGCAAAAGGACAGTTTCAATTCAGTAGCCATTCAGTTGGGAGAATCCATTAGCTGTTTACCAATAATTTTGACCTTCTTTGTTTCCATGCTTGGGGGCACAAGCCAACAAAGCATACCAGATGTGGCTGAAGATTTTGTTCATCAACAGAGCTGTTTCTAATTGCACACACTCACCTATATTGGTTGCCCTTGCAGGCAAAGGTCTTCTCCACTGAGTGACAAATTTGTAGGCATCTAGTCGGATTTCAATGATGTTGTTCATCAGGGCCAGCAGTGGGGCCAGAGGGAAAGCTGCCACGAAGATGGTGACAAACCCAAACTGTAAAACTATACAAAAAAGGTACCAGATCAGGGATGGCTGAGAAAATAGATGGAGTAAGTCCAACAAAATCCTATAGCTGGAAGAGATCTTAGAAACTGTCTCACAGCGTACTTCCCAATCCATGGGCTAAGAGTCTCTCAGAGGCTGTTCACTTATTATAAGGGGTCCATGAATTCTCAAATGCATGCGGTTTTGTCATTTTGATGGTTATCTCCAACAAAAAGGGCAGCATGGCTCAGCACAATTTTTAAACTATCCAAATGTGGGTATGCACATGAGTACATATGTATATGTATACACAAAGCAATCCAAGAGAATATGTGTCTATTCATGTATGTCTGTGTGTATATACACATATTTACATACAAGGCACATACATTCACACATAAGCATATATACATATATAAACCTATGTATACTCATGTGTATATATATACACACACACATATTTATGCACACCTCCACCCATACCCCCACACACTCACCCCCCATATATATGTGTTTGTGTGTGTGTGTGCGTTCGTGTGTGTGTGTGATGTATACACTTACACATATATGTGTTATGCCTGTATTGAAGACACCTTTGTACTTGGTATAAAGAGTTGCACATGCATGTTCATTTCTCTTGTAATAAATCCATTTTCTACTCATGTCTTATGGAATCATGACTTTTGGTTAACATATATGTATATGTGTGTATATGAATATATATTATGAATATGTCTGTGTATATCTATCTACCTATTTATCTATCATTTCATTAATGGAAAGAATTCCAAATGTGAAAATTCTCTCTATCTTCGCAGATCATTGGGGTTCTTCTCCCATCACAGTGGCAGCTCCCTGAGTGTAGAGAATCCTCCTTTTCTATTTGAATCCTCAGGGCTTAGCAGAGGGCTTTGTACATAGTAAGCACTTAATAAATGCTTTTCATTCATTCATTCATTTCTCTGACATTCATCTGTAATGTAGGTTCACAGTTTAGGAGGTTAAATGGGCTAAGAAGGGAACATGGTCACAAACAGAGTATATGACACAGGATGGATTTAAAACCAAGCCTTCCTGACTCCTCCATCTACTCCACCAGTTTGCTTCTTGCATAATCATATCTATTTCTTTATGTAGGCACATGTATGTATGTATATAATATTATTTTTCAAGTGTTCATAGATGTGATTAATAAATGGAATAGGTGTAATATACTATATGCCATGCCATGATTAACATATAACAATTAACATAGATGTGATTAATAAATACAAATTAATTTATGTTACTAAATTTTCAATAGTTTTAAAAATAATTATTATATTTATATTAATCAACACATGCTAATAATACTATCTTATAGAGGGTTTGCTTTAAACATTTTTTTAAAGGAATTCTTTTACTAAAAATGATTAGGAATTGCTAGCCTGGTTCTGGAGGCAGCTAAGTGTTGCAGTGGCTAGAACATAGGCCTGGAGGCAGGGCATGTCAGTTAATCCTGTTTGCCTCAGTTTCCTTATCTGGAAAATGAGCTGGAGAAGGAAATAGAAAACCACTCCAGTATCTCTGCCAAGAAAACCCCAAATGGGGTCACGAACAGTGAGACAGAACTGAAAAATGACTGAACGCTGACAGTCTGGTTCAACTCTTTGAATTTACCAATGAGCAAATGGAATTAAAGGAAAAGAACTGATTTGCATATAACTATAGCATTACATTGATTAAAAGACTGAGACAAGATTATCACCCCAAGATTAAAAAAAAAACCAATAAACAGTTGAATGAGTAGGGACTGGGGACAGATGTGACTACACAAAAGATGTGGAGTTTTAGTGGATGATGAGATCTCTAAGGAGGCTGTCCTTAGAGATCATAAAATCATAGATTTAGAGCTGGAAACCATAGATGTTATTTAGTCCAATCCCCTCATTTTATGGACAGAAAACTAAGATTCAAAGGCTTGAAATGGCTTGCCCAAGCCCACTCAACCAGCACATGGCAGGTTTGGAATTTGGGCCCAAGCCCTCCAGTATTCTCTCCAGTATTCTCCACATGAAATAACAGCAGCATGCAGCAGCCAAAACAAAACCAGATTCAATCCTAAGGATAGACTAGGAGGTGGAGGCAGGGCTCAATATTTCAGCAGTAGGGGAGACTCCTTCTACCAGTCCATGCTGGCATCTTCTCTCAGTCTCTGACCAAGCCGTACAGAGCACAACAGAGACGTTCGGTTATGGTCAAATGTACCAAGAGGGGGCCTTGAACCAAGATCTTCCTGGTTTCAAGTTCAGCTCACTGCCCACTGTGCCAAGATGTCTCTCAATGTAATCTCAGGCTGCAAAAACTAGAAGGACCAGAACCTCAACAAATCTCAAACGAACAAGCAAATGTTTGACACGCCTGATCCTTTTGTGGACTAACAGACCTAGAGTTTAGAAAAAGTAACGGCTCCGCTATCAGTAGATAACATACTTCCCAGACAGTCCCATGGTCTCCTTCTAATCTAATGTATTATGTCTCACATCTCGATAGCCTATACATGCAGCCTTACCCATTTCCAAGTATTCATCTATCAATCCATGGAGATTCATGGGCTGTAGATTCCAATCTTTTTCCCACTGTGGCAACTTCATCACTTGCTCATTCCGTTTAATCTTATGTTGGGTCCACCAGTTGTGGAACAACCTAGAAGTGAAGACCACTGGATCTGAGAAATCACACTTAAGTGACAGTTCAGCAATGGGACCGTGTCCTAGGCAGATGTGATTCCGGGTCTGTTGGTACTCCTGATGGAAGCCAGGCCCAGTGTTCTAGATCCCAGCCCTGGTGGTTACCTCGGAGGTCACCATCCCACTGGATTCTGATTCTGCTCCTCTGGTTTCTCCTGGGCCCCTGCCTTCTTCATTTGAATTGAGTCCCCCATGCACCCTCTGAGTCCTCCCATTGAATTTCATGCCATTTAGATAAAATATTTTATGATGTACTGAATATGTGGTACCCTGTGGCCTATTTCAGAGTGAATTTCCAATAAGGAGGGCCTGTAATACCTTTTCCAGAGAGTTTGATGCATAATGTAGTTAAATGTACACATGTTGTATTTCAGTCCTACCCCCCACCCCTGCCCCCCAAAGAAGCTCTTTGAGAATAGGGACTCTTTCATTCTATGAATTTGAATTCCCCCTTGCCTAGGACACTTAATAAATGGTTATTGAATGGGACTGGATTCATAGAGTCTCTGAGGTAGAGCTGGGAGAAACCTCAGAGGTCAGTCCAACATTCTCGTTTTACCAACATGGAAATTGAGGCACAAGAATGTTAGGTGACTTGCCCAAGGTCAAACTAAGTATCAGGGGTCCTCTGATTCCAGAGAATGTGCTATTTCTTTACTGTATTACACTAGCAACAAAGCAGCTTGGAAACAAGAGAAAGAAATCCAAATATTGTTTGATGGGCCTGCCTGAGCTTCTCATATCAAGAACCAACAGGACATTGTGCTCCTCAGTTCAACTACCCCCCAAAACCTGTTCTACATGTAACTTTGCTCAATTGCTCCCTAAAGCTCCTATAACACATTGTATTAAATATATTATACATAGAAAGAGAATTTATTTTAATGGATGGTACATGATTTGGTTCATTAAAACATCCCCAAATGCAGAAGCAGTTAAAATTTAAGGGAATGGATAGAAACAGAATTCCATGGAAAACCACATTTCTCCATTGATCTTGTTGTGCAAACAAGTGGTACCCCAGTACATCTCCAGGTCTGATTCTCATTGTTGAGATGACATAGGTGTTCATCTTTTTTTTTTTTTATCCTGTGAAGCCCCTGTAAGCTCAGATCCATTGGATTCATTGAAGGCTAGGAGGCCCTCTTTCCTAAAAGCGATTGACTTCCGTGAGAGTTGCCACCAGAACACAAGGCAATCCTTCAAGTAGAGCAGCAAATGTGCTTACGGGTATCCCAGTTCCATGAAGTTGTTCCATGTCTGCTTTAAAACCATAATGACACTCATCTGCAGGCAAAGGTCAATGAGACAGCCGCTGGGGTGACACTGAAAAAGAAGAGGAAAAGTACCTGAGTGGGAAAGCTGCTCTTTGGATCTGGGGGCAACATTCCTTCTGGGGAAATGGGATCGAGATTTGGGAACTTCTGGGCAACGTTCCCTGAAGGCCTAAAGGAGATTAAATCAAGGAGCCACACAACTGAAGAACCAAATGGGACTGATCTAGGAAAGCTTACATTACAAGAAGGATCCCAACTATAGAAAACTTGACTGATGGTTAACTTGACTGATTGGATGGCTACTGGAACTCTGGAGGAAGACATAAGAGGGAATATGATGGCTGCCTTCAAATAACGGAAGGGCCATACTACAGAAGAAGACCCTACTTTGTCATGGAGATGAATACAGAGAAGCTGACTTTGGTCGCATGGGGCAGCTAGATGACATAGTGGATACTGTAAGACCTCAGACACTTATTAGCTATGTGACCCTAGACAAGTCACTTCACCCTGTTTGCCTCAGTTTCCTCATCTGTAAAATGAACTGGGGAAGGAAATGGCAAACCACTCCAGTATCTTTGCCAAGAAAACCTCAAATGGGGTCATGGAGAGTCAGATATGACTAAAATGACTTAACATAAACAGGAAAAGTTTCCTAGAAATTAGAGCTGTCTAAATAACGAAAGGATTGACTCAAATAGGAGTAGGTTCCCTTTGCTGGAGACCTTTAAACAGAGGATGACTGATCCCTTTTCAGGGATGTTATAGACTAGTCAATCCCTGTTTAGGTCTGAGTAGAACTAGATATTCCATTGCTGAGGACTTTCAGTGATGGAGAACTTACTATACTTCACAATAATAATGATACCTCCAATTTCTATAACACTTCACTGCTTCTGAGAACACTTTGCAGACATTACCTTATTTGAGCCTCACGATGACTACATGAGGTAATTTAACAATGTATTACAAATTACCTTTAGCCCCTCTTTTAACATAGGAGGAATCTGAGGAATTCTGTAAAGTGACCCTCCCAGGACTAAATCAATGATTTTATGATTTATCTCAGAACTCAAACCTGGGCTTTCTACTTGCAAGTTTAAGACTCTCTCAACTATTCTGTAGCTATATATGAAGACTTTTCTTTTTTGGGTATTACAACTACTAAAGAGCACCTCTTCGTGTTGAAATGAGTAGGGCTCTCCGCAGCTTCTCTAATTTTGTCCTATAGAACCATTTAAAATCAGCCTGATCTCCCCACAATATACTTCATAGGTTTTAGATGTATTTTATGCCATGACATCAGGCCAAACTTATGACCATGGATGAAAACCTCTGCCCTCTGGGTACCTTGGTATACTGATACACAAAAAGAAGCAATGACCCTAATATGATTATAGATTGAAAGGTGGAGGGGGCCTTGGAGGCTGTCAAGTCCAACCCTTTAATTTTACAGATGAGGAAACTGAATCAGATTCAAGTAGACATTATTAAGCACCTTCTATGTACTGGTACTGCGCTAAATACTAGGAATACGAATAAAAGCAGAAAGACAGTTCTTGCCCTCAAGTAGCTTACATTCAAATGGGGGAAAGACAACATCAAAAAAAGTGCTGAAAGGGGAGAGTGGGTAGAGATGAAGATACCCTCCCAGTCTGGACAGAAATGTGTGTGCTTTTCGTACCCACTTATTCAGCTGTATCTGACTCTTCATGACCCCATTTGGGGTTTTCTTGGCAAGAATACTATAGCGGCTTGCCATTTCCTTCTCCACCTCATTTTTACAGATGAGGGAACTGAGGCAAACAGGGTTAAATGATTTCCCCAGGGTGACACAGCTAGGAAGTATCTGAGGCTGGATTTGAACTCATGAAGATGAGTTTTCCTGATTTTAAGCCCAGTGCCCTGTCCTTTGTGTCCTTTGGGCTACCTAGCTGCCCCCAAATAAGTGTTTAAGATTGAATTTGAAAGCAGTCTTCCTGATTCCCAGTTGAACACCCTATCCTCTAAACCACACTCTCCTTCTACTTGTAAAGTCTTTGTAAGGTGGGGGCTTTGGAAACAAATACATCCTCAAAATATGAATTATAATTAACAGTGTGCTTGGATTTTAGCTTGGGGGCATTATGATAATGTAGTGAATCTGGACTGAGATTCACGTGTTTTTCCCTTTCTCCAGGTCCAGAAATAGTCCTGAGGACTCTTCTAAGAAATGATGACGGTCTTTTTGTTCTTCTCTTCAGCTTTGATCTACTCCCTCATCTTCTTTGCCAAGTCTTAGGAATCTAAAGGGAGGGAATAATTAGGACACAAAGAACCTGACTCTCTGGTCCTGGTGTCACGTGGCTGGATCCTCAAAGCCACACAGGGGAAGAAGACCTCCCTCCACTGTCACTCCTGTTGTACAACTGTTGGAGCTAGTTGCAAATGAGGCCACTGGGTGGTAGAATGCCTGATCTACCAAGCTGGTAAGTGGCAGGGCCCAGATCTGAACCTTCTTGTTCTAACTTCAAATCAGGTCATTTTCCTTCTATGCTGCCTTTCTCAGAGCTAGCGGCCCAAGTTTTCTGACCGTCAGTTGGATCTTCTTTCTACCACGAAGTGGCAAACATGGTTTGATTTATGAGCTTGAGGACAATCTTAAGAGAATCGGACTCAAGATGGATACATTTTTTGGAGGTGGGGAGGGAGGTAGATCAGGAGATACCTGTACCATGGACTGTTGTCCAGAAATGGCAGACTTGCAGAGGCTTTGCCTGGAAACTTTACGATGAAGGGCTCTGGAATGTGGGGGCAGTAAGAGGATGGTGAAGAATTCAAAGCAAGCAAGGAGAGGAAAAGGGAAAGGAGAAGTCTGTGCCACAGTTTTGTCTAAAATGGGCCTAGTCACTCACTTTGTGACACAATGAATAGGAAGCTGGATCTGGAGTCAGGAAGGTCTAAGTTCGAATCTAGCCTCAGAGATTTACTGACTGTGAGATTCTGGGCAAGTCAACCTCTCTCTGTCTCAGTTTCCTCATGTTTAAAATGGGGATAATAACAGTTCCTACCTCCCAGGATTGCTATGGGGATAAAGTAACATAATATTTATTGAGCATTTTGCCAGCCTAAAAGTGTTACAGAAATGCTATCATTATTATTAATGATAATGATGGCAAAAATTTATGACTGTATAACCATTATGACTAGCAAACAGGCTGATTGAAGGATAGCTACATGGCAGTAATGTTTGCAGAACTTCTAATGGCATCATGAGAGAAATAGTCTCCTTTTTCATCATCAATTGCCACCATTAAGGCAAAGTAAAGTGATGGGTTTGGAATCAGAGAGAAAGAGGTTTAAATCTCACTTTAGACTCCATCTGTGTGATCCTGGGAAAGTTCCTTAGCTTCTCTCAACCTCAATTCCCTTCTTGTCTGTAAAATGGGGACAGTAATGATGCCTGTACAATGGTCTCAAAAGCAGGGGTCACAGCCTCCTGTGATAGTCACTCATGGCCTTGTTTCCAGTACAAGTGCGCCTGCCTTTCATTCGTTATTACCCAGTTGGGCCAGGATCCAATCTACTCACATCTTCATGACAGTAGCCCTTCAAGGCATTTACCACCTGGATACCCATAAAGCAGCTGGGTAGGAAATCCACCCACTCTCCCAAGATAACCATCCTTCTGAACACCAGATTATCCAATGGCAGTGGCAGCGTCCTCTCAGAGGATGCACTCTGAGCTCTGATGCAGTGGCCAATGAATAAGAGTCCTCCCTGCTCCCTTTTACAGTTTTGGTGGGCAGAGGTAATCACTCAGGATGAACAGCTATGGATGGCTTATGATCTGCATCACCTGATGCATAACATCATCTTTCCCTGGAAGCTCATGCCTCTTCCAAATTCAGCTAAAGCCACCATCATCCTTTTAGGCAACCAGGTTTACAACCTGCCATCCTAGACTCCCTGCTTTCACTCACATCACCCACCCAAGCAGTTACCAACTTTTATTGTATTAAAAAAATCTGAAACTCTACACCATATTTCATATGCACCCCCTTCCTCTCCAGTCACTTCTTGCCTGGTTTTCCTGCCTCAAATTTCTCCATCATTCACAACCTGCTAAAGTAATTTTCCTAAAGAACGTGTCTGACCTGCTACCCTCTACTAAATAAATAAATCCCGTGACTCCCTATTACCTTTAGTATCTAAGATAAACACCCCTGTCACTGGAAGGCCTTCACAATCTGGCCTCAACCTACCTTTCCAAATTTATTTTACATGATCTCCCTTCCTGCACTCTCTGGTCTAGCCAAATTAGCTTTCTTGCTATTACTCACACTTGTACATAATCATAAGTAAAAAAATCCAAACATAAATAAAAAACTAAGATATTTTGCCATCCATTAAGCAGAAGCACATGAAGAAGAAAGGATACAGATACACACACACACACACACACACACACACATATATATTTAAAAATGCTTTCTGCTGCATTGCCATCAGAGAGAATTCGCTGTTACTATTTTAATTCTGTAGGATGAGTATCTTCCCAAACAGAAAGATGACTCCTACTAAAACGAGCTATTATAATCACCAAATGTTATGACCTATTATTTTTCATACTGTGTTCTTCCAATTTAAAAAACCTAAGAAAAATTCAGCTTGGCTAGCCATATTGATAAAAATAATTGAATGATTAATTACTAACTAATAATTATTATTTTATAAATCTGCCCTAGATCCCAGGACAGGCAGGTGGGTGATGCAGTGGATAAAGTGCCAGGCACGGAGTCAAGGAGCCATGAGTTCAAATCTGGACTCAGATACTTACTACCTGTGTAACCCTGGGCAAGTCACTTAATTCGCGTTTGCCTCAGTTTCTTCATTTGTAAAATAAGCTGGAGAAGGAAATGGCAAACTCCTCCAGCATCTTTGCCAAGAAGACCCCAAATGGGGTCATGAATAGCTGGATATGACTGAAAACAACTAAACAACAAAAAGAGCCCAGGATATTCATGAAGCTTTTCCAAAAATAATGAAGCACATTTAATCACACTGCTCATTGGAACAAAGAAGATTATGTGTATCTTCATACACATGTGCACACACATATACATTACCTTAACTAATGAAGCGCATGATCAAAAAAGTTTGCAGACCACTGGCACTTACTTGACTAGGGTGTTGTTAGAATCAAATGAGACAGTGTATGGAGAGCTTTAAAACACTATCTAAATCAGGGCTGTCGCGAATATGGCCCATGGGCCGCATGCGGCCCGCCTGTGGGTTTTAATTTTCTAAGAGTGAAAAAATTAAATAATAATTTGCATGGAATGCGTATTAGATTTTTTTAATTCCATCACTAATAAATAATCTCGTTGATGTTAATTTTCTTTGGTGTTTTTAAGCACTATTAAGGATGGAACATTTCGCATGGAATTTTCAATCATCTGTCTGTACAATGCAGACTACTCAGTGCGCACCTACCTTTACATTGTTGTGTTGTGTCTTCGTTGTTTTGTGTTTGCTTTCATGCTTCATGCCGTCTTATTCTGACTGTGGCTCTTGGATAATTATTTTATTTTAATGCAGCCCTAAGATAATTTAAGGTTGGACAGCCCTGATCTAAATGTTAATTACCATCAGCATTATCATTGTTATCATGCCTTAGTCTGGGTCTACAGGACATTCAAATAACTGGATAAAAACTTGAATAGTCAGTTAATTCAAAAGATATTAAAAAACAAACAAAAAACCTGAATTATCCAAGATAACTAGCATTTAGGGGCATAAAATAATTAAAACCCAACTCTTACTGCCAGTGCAAAAAACTGTCTTTTGGAGCATTTCTCTTAGAGTTGTTTTTTTTTTTTTTTAACACTTTTAACTTCATTGATGTGTTCTGGTTTTACATTATAAACATTTGCAGCATACTTCAGCACACATAGTTCTTCTGTAACAAAGTAAAACCGATGAGGAAAATTAACAACGGGGCTGCTAGGTGGCACCATAGTGCACAGGGCAGCAGGTGTGGAGTCAGGAAGACTCAACTTCCTGAATTCAAATCTGGGCTCAGACACTTACTAGCTGTGTGACCCTGGACAAGTCACTTAATCCTGTTTGCCTCAATTTCTTGATCTATAAAATGGGCTGGAGAAGGAAATGGCAAACCATTCTAGTATCTTTGTCAAGAAAACTCCAAATGGAGTCACGAAGGATTGGACATGACTGTAAATAAGTGAACAACAACTAACAATAATACAGTGACCTTGTCTCCTAGAATATTATGCTCAGAGCTTAATTCTATCCCCTTGATACCCGATAATCTAACATACATTTGTCTCATTAGATTGAGCCGGCACTATGATTTCATTTCCCTTTTGAGGGAGAACCTTCTATCAATGCAGATCAGTAACTGTTTTGCAACTTAGATTCTTAGACAGCTTCCCATGACTAGGGCTCACCCAGGCAGTACATGTCAGAGGACTCGAAGGTTTCCATAGGGTTTCCTAATCCTGAGCCTGGCCCTCTGTCCAACAACATGCCATATTCCCCCATCATATTTTTTTTCTTTTACTATTAAAAAACCTTTAAAAATCTCTAATGTGCTTTTCTGTGGGTACCCATAACTTTGTGTGATTTTATAATAATTTTAAGAAGGCCTTTATACATGCGTCTAGTATACAGGTACATATGTTGCTGTAATTTTCAAGGTGTTAGCAGAATGGACCCCTAAGCCAGATGCAGTTCATAGGTAGGCATCTATCTGTGCTGGATGGACTCAGTTTCCAACCTGGCCCCTACTAGCTCCTGGTGAAATCATGGGCTAGGAAAGTCCTTTCAACCATAACCTGGGTGGATGTTAGAGGGCTAATCTTTCAGGAGTCATGGAAAGGGATTTTCTTGCTATATCCACAGCACCAACTATAAAACATCTGTAGTCAGAAGGTCTAGGTTCTAATTCCAGGTGAGCCACTTTTTAGCTGTGTGTTTTGGGACAAGTCATTTCAGTAATCTGGATCTTAGTTTTCTTGTCCATAGAATGAAGGGGTTAGACTAAATGACCTCTTAGGTCCCCTCCCTCAATTCTGAAACTATGACGTTGTTTGGGGGGTCTTTCAGCAAAACCACAATGAATTGTGCTTGGAGCCGGTTCTTGATATTGGGATCATCGCTGTAGATCTGGGGAGATTGGTTGTGGCAGGCTCTCCCTGAGCATTCTGGTCACTTTCTGGAGGACTCTGGAACACCTGCATAAAAGCAGGCCTCACCTAAGTGGCTTCAGGTAACTGTTTTTATCTTTAGTTCTGGAGGTATGCAATAGGGCATTTACATTAGGGAGAGGTTAATTGTATCAGTTTACAAGATCTAGAAAAACCTGTTGTACCATATTAGTACCTACCAGTAAAAATAGCTTTTTTATTTTTAGTAGGTTCCTGGAATGGCATTAGAAATGCACCTCTCCCTCAGGGGCTCCATGGTATGGAAACTGTTCCAAGAATGACAAGGACCTTTCTCAAGGTCACCTTATCTTTATATTTGCCAATTCCTGGGAAGAGTACCTGAAGTTTCTGAACTGTTCTTGATTCTAACATTAGAGAGAGTGTGGTATAGTCATGGACCTTATATTAGCACAACATTGCTATCAGTTTTATCGTTGAGGAAACCAGAGGTAAGAGAGAAGAATAAGTTGTGTATAGCCACCCAGGTAGGAACCAACAGAACTGAGATATCTCAAACCCCAAGTTCAGTCCTTTTTTCTATGCACCAAGCTATTCCCTCATTTATAATCCTGTAGCTCTCTCTTCTCATGTCAGCCGACTACTCAGATACTCACTTCTTCCAATCTCCATCGGTCAAAAAGTTTATTGTATTTTCCTGGACGTCCTGAAAACCTATAAAAAGAAAATTTCCAATTCAGTAGAATTCACTGGGAATTCAAAGAAATGACCTCAAAAGATTAGAAATGGAGATTTTTTTTTAAAAAAGGCTTATTGGCAAAAACTATGCCCCAAATGTTTTATTTTGGTTTTGTTTATATCAAACAATCAATAAGCATTCGTTTGACTCTGAAGGCACTGGAAATATGAAACACAGAAAAGGAGCAATCTCTATTCTCAAGGACCTGACATTCTAATAGGGTAAGACCAAGGCATAGATCACAGTAGAATGGAAGCTACTTGGAGGCAGAGATGGTTTCGTTTTTTATTTGTATCACTGGAGTTTAGCACAGTGTCCACCACAGAAGTTTAATAAATACTTGCTGAATTGAAATCAAATTTGCTTAAAATAAAACAAAAGGAGTAGAATGGAAAATTATCAGAAGCATCATCCAGATGTTCTCCCCCAATCTGTGTGTTTTGTGCTGAATAGATGGCACATTTGGGTGATTGCTCTCTTTAGTCTCCATGTAGATGTTTGGATGGTACCCCTGAACCCAGCCATAACCAAAGCCTCGGTGCCCAAGTGGCAAAGAAAACGACCAAACTGTACAGAACTGTACAGTTCCCAGACCCCTCCCTCACTGAGTGCTGTTTGCTTATCTAAGACTGTTAAAATGACAACACAAACAGCGACAGCAACAATAACAACCAGACAGGCTTCTAGTTGGAGACATTTCCCTATGTTTGCCCAGGGATATACTAGGCATTTGCTATATTGTAATCCCTGCTTTCAAGGGTGGACACAAAGAGACATACAAGGATGGAAAAGAATAGACACCTTTAAGACTGTGCAATTCCCAATCCTAAGCACTGGCTTGCTCCTAACACAAATGGGCCATTCTATAAGAAAGAAGAAAAGGGCCATTTTGGGGGGGAGGTGGAGGGGAGAGATGGGGAATGGAGGGAGGAAAGAGACTTTTGCTCTGACCAGAATCACTGTGTATGTGGAGGTGACTTACCTGCCCAGAAAAAAGGCAATGTAGAAGATGGAGCTGTTTAAGTTGACAAACTGAAATAGGAACATCTTCAGGGCATAGCTGTTCTCCCATTCCAATTCTGTTCGAGGCTGTTCTAAAAGGAATAGCAGAGGGTGGGTTACGTGTACTGATCGAGACAAATGTCAGGTGTTAGGTTTCTCGTCATTATCATTGAATCTCAGAATTGGAAGTGGCCTTCAAGACCATTTAGTCAAACTCTCAAGTGAAGCATAAATCTCTGTGATGGCATCCCTAATGGGTAATCACCCAGCCTCCATCTGAACACCCAGTGGCAAATGATGATCTCCTAAAACATTTTATTGTATTGTTGCGTCATTTTAATTGTTATCTACATCTTCCTCATTTTTGTTGCTTTTTCCTTTTTTGGTCTGTACATGTGATTTTATCATGCTATGGAAGCTCCTTCCACTGATGTCAGACACCAACTCTTTGGTAACTTATACAATTAGAAAATTCACTGAGAGGCTAAAAGACTTGTCCGTTGTCATAAAACCAATATGTGTTAAAAGGACAACTTGAACTCAGATCATCTTGCTTCCAAGACTGGCTTCTCTTTCCAGTCCATACTGCCTCACATCTTACCCTAATAAACATAAAAATTTCATTTCTGTATGCAAAGATCAGAAAAGATGGATTATATATGAAACCATAAATCTCTACTATATATTTTTTTTGTTTTTAAAACATGTAAATATAGGCATAGAATTCATTCAATATGTTACTTTCAAAGGTGTCCTGTTTGTTTGTGCTTCCTTCCAAACTCTGGTCATTTCTATCCAAAGCTCCAACCGCCCAGCAGAATACATCTAATGCTTTCCCATGTGATAATCTTTCAAATATTTAAGATAATATTTGAAGGCCTCAATGTTTCTATTCCCCAAGTTGCTTCAGCACTTGTCAGTAGACCATAAAAGAAGATCCTTCAAAAAAAAAGCCAAGAGAATTTTAAGGAGCTACAGGGAAATACAGAAAATCTCTTTGCTACATTTTCCTTAGAGGAACAACACTTATATGAATGCCCTTAGTTTGATGTCTCTTTCCAGAAAGAATTCTAGCATTAATGACCCCAGAAAATGATTTTATGGTTAAATATTTACCTATCACCCTTTATAGAAGCACAGGCTACCATTTTACTATCTCTATCCTTTTCAAAACTTCAGCTAAACAGGAAGTTCAGGATCTTACAAGTTGTCCAAACTCTCACTTTTTGGAAAGTTTCAATCATCCTTCTCCCCATCCTTCAAGTATGGTAGGACCAAGAACAGCCAATCGCAGAAATAGAGAGTATTAGTTATTATGAGACTGTAAGCCCCTTCAGGCCAGGGCCTGTTTATGACCTAAATCATGTATCATCTTATTTGCTCTGCATTGTGCTCATGGTAGCAGCTTAATAAATATTTGTTAAATTGGATATCAGAAGTAGAAGGAAGCTTAATAACTATGGCAGGACAACCAAGGCTTTATCCTAGGGTACTGACATTTAGGATACTTCAGAATTATCAAGGAACCTTAACATTTATTTAATAAAAATAATTATTTAAAAGAAGCCACCATATACCCATTTTTAATATCCAACATTTGCTAGCCACTATAGCAACAAATGGGGGCAGCTAGATGGCACAGTGGGTAGAGTGCCAGGCCTGGAGTGAGGAAGACTCATCTTCCTGTTCAAATTTGTCCTCAGATACTTACTATGTGAAACTGGGCAAATCATCTCACCCTGTTTGCCTCAGTTTCTCCATCTGTAAAATGAGCTAGAGAAGGAAGTGGCAAACCATTCCAGTATCTTTGCCAAGAAAACCCCGAAGGGGTTGGGGTGGACACAACTGAAGAGCGACTGAACAACAACACATAATTACAAATTTCCATTTTGGTGAACTGAATTTGTCTTAACTATTCCTTGCATTATTTTCACACCACCAACTGCAAAGTTGACTTGAGTTCTATGCTCCTTGACCCAATAACCAGTTCTGCTAACTATGGTTCTGCAATATTTGAGGTCACTCAAGCTAGAGAGAAAAAGCTTCCCCCCGCCTCGAGGCCACAGGTCTTGTCTTCTAGCTTTACAGTCAGCTCTCTATTTACCACCATCTTTATTGGAAAAAAAACAAAAACAAAAAAATCATAGTTTTTATCAGACTAGAGATTATGATAGTAGGTCAGTGTGCTTTATGCTCAATATTGAAAACAAACAAACAAGAAGACTATCTTTCCCGGTAACACATCTGCGTGGAAGCAAACAAATACAAAAGGATGGTTTCCTTCACATTTGGTAAAAACATGAAAGAAATACAATTTAAACCACATATAATTGAATGACACAAAACAAATGTTTGAGATGCAATATGTGATGGCTAATACAGTTAGCCTCAGAATCAGAAAGAACTGTATTCAACTCCCAACTGTGACAAAGTACTGTGTGTGTGTGACCCTGGACAAGTCACTTAAGTGAGCCTTGGTGGGTCAGGCAACTCTCTAAGATTGTAAATTGCTGAGTACATACCACTATGTAATGCTGGATTTTCATTATTGGTAGTTCCATATATCAGGGCAGCTAGGTGGTAGAGTGGATAGAGTGCTAGGCCTGGAGTCAGGATGACTTGAGTTCACATACATACATACATACATATATATATGTGTATATATATGTATATATATATATATATATATATATATATATATATTTACAAGTATATCACTTACTTATAAATATTTTAATGATGCTCATATATAATGTATATATGCATATACACTCATATAAACATGCACACACAATGCACACACACACATTACAGATATGTGTACACACCTATGTAGACCCATGTATAAACATTTGTATATATATGTAAATGTACATATACACTTATAATATATATATATGTGTATGCACATCATGTATAATGTATATATGTATTTATAAACATTTTACTATACTTAGAAGCAGCAGTAAAACATTTTAAAGAAAATTTAGAGAAGAAATTATATCATACTGGGAATCTGGAGTCTTGAAGTTTGCTGATGTCTGGGTCACTAATCCTTCCCATGACATTGGGCAAGTAAGCCATTTCCCCTTTCTGGCACTCTGTGTCCTTATCTGAGGGAGGTCAATGTTATCTAAAGATATTTCAGCTCTAGACCTACGATGCTATGATTTTTAATGGCTGGCTGCTGATTACCTTTGTTTTCTGACTTGTCTTACCCCAAAATGGCTGGAATTCTTATTTTGAATGTTTTGTTTTGTTTTTAACAAGGTACAACACCATATAATAATTATTTAAAATAACTAATGGAAAGGAATAGTTGACTGCGTCACTGGTACTGGCTGCCAGACAGCTGAGGTTCTTGGAAGGAGAATTTGCCATTTTCGTTGGGAACTGAGACACTTTTAATCCACAAGATCAAAGGAGAGGCCCATGGATTGGGAGGGGCAGAACATCTGTGTTCTTAGCCAGAAGATCTCTAATTTCATACTATAAGACTCCTCAAAATACTATTGATCCATATCAGGCATTACTATCAGGACACACAGACCCAGATCATGCTCTCTTTTGCATTGTGGGATTCGTAGTAAACCTCTCTTCAAAGAAGGTATAAGCTGGGTCCACAACCTTCAATCGATCAATCAAGAAGAATTTATAGTGAGATTACTTTGTCCTCTATGACAGAATAACTATGGTTATTAAGTCACTTTGACCTGTTAGGAAAAGCTCAGCTTCATCGGACGCAAAAGAGTTTCTACAATCCATTATTTGGGACAAATGAATGACCCAGAAGGACAAAGGAGAAAGCTTGATTACCCTTAATGCCAGAGAGAAAAAACCTTTTCTTCAGACTCTAAAGAAAACACCTCCAGAAAAGTGAATCAAAGTTCTTTTTCCTTTTTTTCCTTTTTGGCTTCCAGAAAGGAAAAAAAAAGTGTTTGGACCAAAAAACAAAACAATTCCCTCAACCCACCCAAATCTCAAACTGAGTGTCATCTGTTGAAGGTAAAACTAACCCAGAGGTGAAATTAGCATAGGCCTGGAATGATCAAATTGTTGGTTGGCCAAAAATGGGTGGAATAGTGGTTATCTATTCTTGGAAGATTCTGGGTGGATGGGTACTTTGAATTCATCTGTACAATCCTCACCCTGGGGTTTGAATTCCATAGAACCATGACATCTGGAAGGGCTATTTTTTTCCTCTCTGAGGGTTGAAGGTAGGGAATTGTAACCTCTGTTTAAGGAGTTTTCCAGTTTTGGCTAACTCATAACTAACTAACTCATAACTCAATCATTCCAAGCTAATTTCAACCCTGGCATATAAATATTTATTTGTTGCCTACTATGTGCCAGGTACTGTGCTAGGTATTTTTTCCTTAAGCAAATATTTGCAAATTTTATTTCATTTGATCCTTCCAATAACCCTGTGAGATAAGCCCTACCATAGCTTATCTCTATTGGAGAGGGGTTTGAGGAAAAGGAATAAGTGTTTATATTGGGCCTACTATGTACGAGGCACTGTGCTCAGCTGTGTTTGTTTTTAACAGAGGTCACACTTGAGCCTCATGACAACTCTCCAAGGTTAATGCTTTTATTAACCCATTTTCCATTTGGGGAAATTGAGATATACCTAAGTTAAGCAACTTGCCCAGGGTCACACAGTTAGCAAGGCTTGGCGGACAGATTGAAGTTGGGTCTCCCTGACCCCAGGCCCAACGCCCCATCCACTGAGCCAACAGCTCTCTCCTACTTCCCAGAAATGTTGTGAGGATGAGATGAAATAATATTTGTAAAGTAATAATAAGCACTGCCTTTTTACACAGTAGACACTGCATAAATGGTTATTCTTTTCCCCCTTCCACCTCTTCAATGCAGATATGCTCTGGTTTTATAATTTAGAATGTTAAAGAGATTATCAGAGGCACTAACTTGGAAATATGTGACTGCCCAATATCATATAACCAGTTGGTACAGGTGTCAGAGGGGGCCTGTGAACCTTTCTCATTGACTTTGAGGTCTGTTTTCTTTCTCCCTGTGTCTCATCTATTCCTACTCCCTCACAGTATGGTAAGGATCCTAAGAGGCTGTAACATATTCATGGTTGGTAATACCATGTTAGTCAGGTCTAGATCATGGGACCTAGAACTACAGAAGATCTTAGAGGTCATCCCATCCCTCACCTCTTTCAATCAATGACATGCACCAACACTTAAGAACCTACTGTTTGCAGAAACTGAGGCCTAAATTGATTAAGGTGGTCACAGCACTAGAAGGAGAGAACCTTTACAAGCCACGATGCTTCTAAAGAGATCATGGGACATGGAAAGGGACCTAGTCTGAGCTTTCATTATGGATGTTTGCTCCCACCTCACTCTCCTCTCCTACTGACTCCCTCTTTTGGTCCTTTGCAGCTAGGAAGAGTGACTAAAAGCCCCAAACCAGTCCTAGAACCCCCAAACCAGCCAATGGAAACAAAGTGAGCTGATATTGAGTATCTGTGACCCATGCCTAAAGGGGGGCATCAACTGGATTTCTTCAGTGCTGAACAATCAAATCAAAATGTCCTCATAATAGAAAAAAAGTATATTTATACCATCCATTCTATTAAATAGTTTATCGTGACTGCAATAATAACCACGTGCTTACCTAAATTGGTTAGGAAATAAGCCACCTTTTCATAGACCTGCAGTTAAAAGAGAGAACCAGTGTTAACATAGGGTAATAACCAGAATTCTATTCACTGGGGGAAAGGCCAGATTTTAAGCTGAAAAACAGAAAAGTCTTCAAAACAGGTTTTAAACAACAGGGCCCGAACATTCGCAATCAGGATTACAGAGTAGAAGTTTAAATTGCTCAACTACTCTCTTGACACAGTATTTCACAAAATGTATACAGCAGGATTCCTGGAAGACTTGAGGTAACACTGAATTTCTAAAACAGAATAGTTTTTAATGGGTAATCTGAAGAGCTATAAAGAAATAAAGCAAGGGAACATTTTCCCACCTTGGCACTTTTGGTCTCGTGGTTTCCTAGTTCATACTATGTATGAGGCACCATGCTAAGCATTTTACAAACATTATTTCATACATCAACAGTTCAATGGAGCCTCGGAGGAGTGTTTCCTAGGCTTAGAATGCCCTTTCTTCTCCTCATTTCTACCTGCTGACATCTTATGCCTTCTTCAAGATTCAGCCCAAATTCTCCCTCCTCTGTGACACCTGCCTCCAGTCCTAACCCTCTAAATTATCTCTCTTTTTACCAATCTTAATATTCTGTAATCTATAATTTTTTAAAAACAAAACTGAAGACTTTCAACATTCTATGTTAAGGGAGGATATAGGCAAGAGTCACATAGGCTGAGAAAACATGGATGGATTGAAATCTGAACCCTTGAAAGGCATACAAATATTTTTGGATCTTTGGGTCCTAGGTCTAAAGCTAGAAGGGAATGTACCTTATTTTACAGATGAAGAAACTGAGGCCAAATGAAACTAAATTACTTTCCTAGGTCATACAGATAGTAAATAGCAGAGACAGAACTGAAACTCGGGTTTCTCTGACTCCAAGGCCAGAATTATGTTGTCTATCACACTGGCTCCATTTGTGAGATGCCACTGAACTATTGACATATTAGATAATATTTGTAAAATTCTTAGCATTATGCCTGGTGCATAGCATGCTCTTAAAACATGCTTTTTTCTTTCCTTCTCTCCTCCCCTTGTTATATTCTATTGAATTATATTCATCCATGCATGCACATTTCTTATCACTACTACTGATCTTTCAGATCTTTCAGGACAAGGTCAAAGGTTTTAATTTATCTTTGTATATTCTCAACCTAAGAGGCAGGGGGCATGTGGTTTTTATTTCCCTTCATGTACGTGTCCTTCCAATGTCCTCTGAGTAATATTTACTTTTAATTCCTTTGAGATCTAATTTTCTATAACTCATAATCATATAACACCACCAGTAGAATATTGGTACTAAAAATGATGGCCTTCATTTCAGGGAAAAGCTAAGAGTCATTAAGAAAGCTTTGTCATTTTCCAAAATAATACTATTCTCTTGTTTACATGTTGGGCTAATTCACTGGACTGCCCTTTGACCTTATGAGATGACTTTCTACTTGATGAGAATACTTTTGAGATATTCCCATAAATCCTCTATAAAAGATTCACTCACTGTGCTGGAGGCCTTCCTATTATTCTTTTAAGATCTTAAGTATGCCAGGGTAACATTCAAACACTCTATTTCATATTTCTTATTTTTGTTCCATGTCGGATTCACTCCTTTTCTGCTCATGTGAATCCTAGATAATATTGTTGGTGCCATTTCTTAAATGCAAATCAGGCATGACCGAAAAAGCAGCTTCAAATGCTTGCTATGTCACGTACAGTACCTACATCGCAGGGTTGTTGTGAGGCTTAAAGGAGGTTGGGTGTATAGAGCATTCAGTGAACTTTAAAGTGCTAAAGAAATGGCAGTTATTTTAAGAAACCAATTTCTTGCCCTGTACGGTCTATGGATAATTAATAGCTTAGCTATCAAGTTGACAATCACCGCCATTCTAGTGGCATTCAAGTTTTAGGGAACGTCTAGATAAAAACAGGTAATAAAAATTGTTTTGGGGGGGAAACAAATTATTGTTACTGTTAATATTAGTTTGATAAGAGATCTCATCTACAAATTAAGGGATAGGGACTAGACTAGAGGTGGGGAACCTGCAGCCTTGAGACCACATGTGGCCTTCTAGGTCTAGCATTTTAACCGTAGTTCAAGTTCTACAGAACAAGTCCTTTTATTAAAGAGATTTGTTCTGTGAAGTTTGGATTTAGTTCAAGGGCTGCACTTGAGGATCTAGCGGACTACATGTGACCCAATTGCCCATGGTTACAAAGCCAGCATGTGCCAGAGACAGAACCCGAATCCAGGTTTTATTGGTCCTGCAAGCTGCCCCTTTACAAACGTAAACAAACAAATAAAGAATGGGCACATATGTCTTCTCTACCAACCAGGGCTTCTCTCACTGATCATGTGCACAAATGCATACGTATAAAGTCATGATTATTATCTCTTACAGATGCATTGCATACCTCACAAAGTGATTTCTAAGGCCTCTACCACCTTAGATGTGTGCAGGATGTGACTTGGAGTTATCCTCAGAGGAGAGGTAAAGAATAATCCTTATTCCATGATGTATCTACATATCGGGGCCACCCTTAATGCACTCCCATGTCTCCCAGTGCTGACATTCAAGGTTCCAAGATGTGTTCCAGCTCTAATTTTGTATGCTATAGGTCTTCATGTCCTTTCCAGCTGTGACATTCTATGCCCTAAGGTCTCTTAATGCTCTAATATTTTACATTCTTTGCTCTAATGTTATCCAATTCTGCCATTTGATATTATAAGGTATGTCTCAGTTCAAACATTCTATGCTCCAAGAGCCATTCCAGCCCAAACATTCTGTTCTATCCCTTCTTTTAGCTCTATGTTCCTTCCAGCTGAAATTCCACACTCTAAGGTACCTCTCCATTCTGATATTCTGTGTTCTAAGACCCCTTACAGCTCTGACATCCAATGTTCCAAGAGTTCTTTTAGGCTTATTCTGAGTTCTATGTGCTTTGGCTTCTTAAAGATCAAGCATTCTTATAATTAAATCAACACAATGGCTAAAACCTAGTGAATCCCATGACTTTAAAGACAGAAGAATTTCATTTTGTTTGACTGCTTTTCATTTCCTTGGAGATGGCACAGTATCCCCTAGATTAATACAGCTGGACAGAAGCTCCTACTTACACTGAATTTTAACATTATTAATGAGCTTTAATGTTCAGTTAATTAACAAAGACACATGTCAGGGCTGGCAGGAATTCCACTACCACCAGCCTTACAAGAGCATTGTGTACTTTTTGTGAAACTTTAAAAGACATTTAAAAAGCCATTGTCTGATACTTAATAATGCTCTCCACTTTAGAGAGCAGGAGTGAGGGGACTGCAAGTATGACTACCCTTTTGATAAAGATATTTAGGAGGAGATATAGTATAACTTAATTACTGACGTGCCCAATATTTGTCAAGCAAACCTAGCTCTTTTTTTCCTAAGTGGGTACCAGTCTTACGTGTCAATATAGGTTACAAGGGTGGGGAACCCTTAGCCTCAAGGCCACATGTGACCCTCTAGGTCCTCAGGGTACTCAAGTGTAGCCTTCAGTCAAAGGGCCACACTTGAGGACCTTGAGGGCCACATGTGGCCTTGAGGCCAAGGGTTCCCCACCCAGATAGGACTTAGAACTGGCCTCCATTTTAGATTAGTATTGAGTCTAACCCATTCATTTCAGAGAGGAAGAAATTAAGGCACAAAGCATTCTCTTAACAAGTGACTTGCTAAGATTTTCATCTGAAAAATGAGTATAGAGCCAAATGTTAATAATTTACATATGAGAACATGTAAATGAAAAATCCCAAATCAAAGAGCAAGGGATTCAGAGTCGAGTCAGTAGATCTGAGTTAAAATCTTGGCACTACATTTACATAGCTGAGTGACAGTGGGTAAGTCCCTTAACTTCTCTGAGACTTTATTCTCTGTAAAATGAGGGGTTTGGATTACATGACCCTGAAGATCCCTTACAACTTTTAATTCCATGGTCCCTAAACTATGTCAACTTTAGAGGCATTGTTTTCCCTCTCCTTCCTCCCATTATGTCCTTTTACTGTAAAAGACAATGGAATAAGTCAAGAGATATTTATTAAGTTCCTATGATGTATCAGGTATCAGAGAGACAGAGAAGGGCAAAAGACAGTCCCAATTTTCAAGGAGCTCACAATGTAAGGGGAGAAACAACATGCTAACATTGAGGCATAGACAAGCTAAATACAGGATAAATTGGAAATAATTAACAGAGGGAAAGCACTAGAATTAAGGAGATCAGGAAAAGCTTCTTGTACAAGGTGGGGTTTTGGCTGGGACATGAAGGAGGTCAGGAGAGCAGAGATGAAGAGAGAGGAAATTCCAGGCATGAGGAATGGCTGGTGAAAATGCCCACAACTGGGAAATGGAATGACTAATTTGAGACATAGCTCAAGGTATAAGAAGGCTGGGAAGGAAGGAAGATGTTAAATTATGGAGGGCTTTAAAAGCCAAAGAAGATTTTATATTGGATCCTAGATTTGATAGGGAGCCACTGGAGTAGAGAGGGTAACATAGTCTGACCTGCACTTTAAAAAAAAATAAATGAATGAGGCATTTATTAAGCACTTACTATTCACAGCACTGTGATACAAACACTGGATACGTATTACACACACACACACACACACACACACACACACACACACACACATATTCTATATAAATAGAATTGGGAATTGAATTCTATATTCTATATAAATAGAAAATTAAGACAGTCTCTGCTTTCAGGAAAGTCTCGTTCTTTTGTGTTTTTTTGCCCCCCTTTTTAACATTCATTTTTAGAAAAATTTGAGTTCCAAATTCTCTCTCTCTCTCCTTCCAGGCTCTCCCTCCCCCACTGAGAAGGCAAGCAATAAGATGATTCATACTTCAGGAAGATCACTTTGATAGTGAAGATGGAAGATGGGGTGGATCAGGGAAGAGACTTGAGCTATACAGAACAGCCAGCAGGTTAGTGACATTGTAGAGGTATCGGGGATGAGAGCCAGCATCAGGGTAGTGGCAGAATCAGAGCAAAGAAGGGAGTATATGCAAGAGATGTTACAAAGGTGAAACTGAAATACCGTGGCAACTGACTGGCTATGGGGAATGAGAAAAAGTGAAGTTTTGAGGATGACCCTTAGGTTGGGAACCTAGGTGATTGGGAGGATGCTGGTAGCCTTCCGTACTAATAGGAAGTAAGGAAGCAGTAAAGGAATGTAGGGAAAGATAACGAATCCCTAAAACCCACAGAGAAGAGACTATTAAGGAGATTATAATCTATTACATCAAAGGCTGTAGAGAGGTCAAGAATGAAGAGAATAGAGAAAAGGTCATTAGATTTGGTAGTTATGATATCATGAACAACTTTGGAGAGAACCATTTTGGTTGAATGATGAAGGTGGAAACCAGGCTGTAGAGAGTTAAAGAGAGAAGGAGAGGAAAGGAAGTGAAGGTAAATATTGTAGGTGGTCTTTTCAAGGAGTTGAGCCACCAAAGGGAGGAGAGATATAGCTTTGAAGGATGGATAGACCAATTGAGGGTTTTGAGGATGGTGGGGACATGCACAAATTTGTAGGTGATAGGAAAGCAGTCAGTAGATGGGGAGATATGGAAGATAAATGAGAGAATAAAATGATACAGGGAGCAATCTGTTAGAGAAGATGGGATGGAATGGGATTACTTGTACATGTAGGAAAGTGTATGTATGTATATATGTGTGTTATGCACACATAAACCACACACACCCCATACATTAGTAGGACATAAGAAGCAGCTGGAGAATACAAACGACCACATAGAGAAACTAGAAATAATATCTCCACAATCCTCTGTTCACAAAAATCAACCATGGATAATTGCTGAAAGTAATTTTGACTATTAAAAATATCCCATCAAGACTATCAAAGAATGTCATTTTATGACAGTGAGTAGAGAGCCTGGCCTTGGTATCAGGAATACCTGAGTCAAAGTTCCACCTCAAAAACATATTGGTCAGGTGACTGAACAAGGTGTTTGTCCTTTCAGAATTTTCTAAGACTAAGTTTTTGGGGTGTTGCCAATCTGCTTTGGCAGCTTCCTTATCAGGGGTATCCTAGACCAATGAAATCACAGGGCCGGTCCCTACAAGGGCCATGACCAAAACTTAACACTCCATAATCTATATTTTGCAATAATCTCGTTTACGTTTGAAATTACTTTAAATAAATATGTCTCCCAAGTAGATACTGGGAATGTCTGGAAGCATTTCCTAGATAGGGACCCAAGAGAGTTTTCTTGAAGGTTGTTTGGAGGATTAAATAAGATAATAAATGCATAATATGTAACAAACCTTATGGTGCTACATAAAGGATAGCTATGATTATCATTACAAGAAGGCCAGCACTGGGTACTATGAAGAATACTAAATTGGGTATCAAAGGACCTGGGTTCAAATCTAGCTCTGCTATGTAGTAAATGAATCAAGCCTTAGCTTCTTTGGAATATGGTTTTCCTCATTTGTAAAACGGAGAGGCTGATTCAATGATCTCAAATTTATGATCCCAGGCACAGGTCCTATTGTGTATTTGGTCCTATACTATGTAAGTATGAAGTAGTGTAGAAATGTGTTACTCTTGTTAACAGGCATTGGGCATCCTATACATAACAGACTCAGGTCTTCCAGACTCTAGGTCTAGTGTGCTATTTATACGCATGTAAGGCATATATACAAATGCATATACATACATATAAACATATACACATGAATGTACACACATATATACCTATATAAATTTATTATTCATAATAATAACAGCAACTAGCATTTATATAGTGCCTACTATATGCTAGGTTGGCACTGTACTAAGCTCTTTCTGCTAATATTTTATCATTTGATCCTCACAACAAGAGAGGGGGTGTTGTTATCCCCATTTTACACTTGAGGAAACTGAGGCAAACAAAGGTTGAGTGAAATATAAATATGCACAATACATATGCCTATGCACACATACATACAAATGTGAATACATAAATATACATATATACGTGTATACATATACATATATATACATATACATATATATATATATATATATATATATATATATATATATATATATATATATATATATATACACACACACACATATACACACACCCACATCCACACACACACATATTTCCATTTATAGATTGGGGAAATGAGACTTAGTGAGGCCACCTTACTTGTCGATGGTGCTAGTATGGATCAAAGCAGGATTTGAACCTAGGTCTCCTGAATTAAAATCCCAATGTTCTTTCCATACTCCCAATCTAACTAGATCCAAGTTTGTATAAGAGACTAAAATTCCCAAATTTTCATAAGAAATCACTAATTTTCTTCAGACTGTGATTCTCCATTTTATATGACTCAATTTTTTTAGACTAGGCATATTTTTATTGTAATATCAGCATGCTATTATTTTTGTCCAACATATTGCAATTTCGCAGACATGTTGTTTTAGAGGGATGACAGAAGAGAAGATTTGAATTGGGACTGTCCTGGGAAATCCGCAGTCTATGTCACTATTATCCGAAGTCCCAGAACGGAAGGGAGCTTAGTGATCCCGTTAACTAGGGACCTCTGTTTGTAGATCAGAAAAGTGAGACCCAGAGAAAAAAATGCCTAAAGCCACACAGGGAGTTAGCAGCAAACTCAGAATTGTTGCCAGATCTTCTCGTTAGTTCCGTTATATGGCAAAGCTTTTCAGGAAGGATAAAGCAAACAAAAAAACAACCTTTTCAGTTTTTGTAGAGGTAAATAATTACCTCTTTGGATTGAGGCAGTGCCAGAAGTAACACTAAGTTGGAATCCAAAGAGGCTTTAGAAAATGTAAATATGTTCTAGCTGAAGTCACAAAAGAAAGTAGTCCCTGGGCTGGTTTTGTTTTCCAACGTCCTTTCCAGATGTAATTCATATATCCCAGTCTATGAGCCAACAGTTTGCACTGAACATTCCAAGGGCTCTGACCTTGGACTCAAGACTTATCTGGGCAAAGATTTGTATTCAGTAGCACAGAAATTAAATCACTCCCTAAAAAGGCAGTCTGGGAAAGCAGACAAAGCAATCAGCCAGGATCCAGGGACTTCAGAGACCCTCTGTGCTGGTCCAGGGTTTCTTAATCTGACGTCTATGTTTTCTCTTAAAACTTTATATATTTTATTTCACACCTTTAAAAACATCATCCCTACAAAAGAGCTATAGGCTTCGCCACACTATGATAGGGGTCCATGATAGAAAAAGAGGTTAAGAACCTCTGCACGCATTTGATTGGCTCCTTTTACAGGTGAGGAGACTGAGGTCTAGAGAAGTTAAATGATTTGTCCAACGCTACTCTGATGTTAGGCATTAAAGGCAGGACTTTGAAACCAAGAACTCTGAGTCCAGAACCAGTGATGTCTCTATGAGACCGAAGAGAACACTGAGTTTCAGTATTCTTATCTGCAAAATGGGAACGGCAATAATACTATTATGTGATAATAAGTAAACAAGTTCTCAAGCCACTTTAGGCTCATCTCACCTAATGCTTGGTCTACAAGGTCAATTAAGTCTTGTGTTCTGGTGAACAGGATCCTATATTTAGAACTGGCAGGGACCTTGAGGACATCTAGTTTAATCCCCACATTTGACAGATGAAAAAACTGAGGTCTAGAGCAGTTAAGAGATATGCTTAAAGTTGTGATTTAATAAGCAATGGATGCTGGATTTGAACCCAGGTCCTCCGATTCTGAATCTGGTCTTGTTTCTACAATCTTAGCCTCAGACACTTAGTAGCTGTGTCACCCTGGGCAAGTCACTTCATTCCTCTCTGCACCAGTTTCCTCACCTGAAAAGTGGAACTAATAGCAGGGTTGTTGTGAGCAGAGAATATTTGTAAAGTACTTTGTAAATCTTAAAACTCTGTATCTATATATCTATGCAGAGAATATTTGTAAAGTACTTTGTAAATCTTAAAACTCTGTATCTATATATCTATTGCATGTATATACAAACACACACATATATACAGACATGCACACACACATATGTATATGTATATACACTAGCTAGGATAGATATGTGTCTGTATGTAGCTATTGTATATGTTTGTAACTCTACTAGTATATATACATATATACTACCTAGTGTATGTATGTGTGTCCACGTACACACACACACACACACATACACACGCTATCATTATAATGAAAGCAGGTCTGCTTGCCCTGTAGTCATATCCTTGAACTTGCTTATTAATTAGGGTGAAATCCCACTTCTTGCCTGATTAACCGCAAGTCCGCTCTGCTTAGCAAGCCTTTCTTCCCTAGGCCTCTCTCTCCCTCTCTTGATCTTTCTTCAAGACTCAGCTCAAGGAGCAGCTAGGTGGCACAATGAGTGGAGCACCAGCCCTGGAGTCAGGAGGACCTGAGTTCAAATTTAGCCTCAGACACTTGACACACTTATTAGCTGTGTGACCTTGGGCAAGTCACTTAACCCCAATTGCCCTGCCTTCCTCCCTCCAAAAAAAAAATGACAGCTCAAGGGTCACAAGACTTGTGAAACTGTTCCTGATCTAGGCTATAGGTGCTTTTCTCTCAAATTACATTGGCTCAATAGAGTATATGATATAATTCCCCTTTTCCTTTTGACCTATTGCTTAGTCAACTGTAAGCTCCTTGAGGGAAAGGATTGTGTGGGTCTTGTTTCCTGCATCTGCAGCCCTGAGCACAATGAGTGGCACATAGGAAATGATTAATTAAAATGTATTATTAATAAGTATTAAGTGCTTGTTATGAAGGATTTGTTGAATGGTTGGAGAATGTGGAAGTTAGTAAATGTTCCTTCCTTTTCTTTCCCTGCCCCTCCCAATCTTTCCACTCCTATTGTTATCTAACAGTATGCCATTACGTGGTTAATAATCACCACCGTAATGGCTAGTATTTATAGCATATTTTAAAATTTTACAAAGTGTTTTATCCATATTATCTCATTTGATATCCTTAATTGTATGTATCATTGATCTACTCAGCAATTACTCATTTCTCTAGGTGACTCATCTGTGATTTATTAGATTCTAATCCCCTTAAAGAAAGAAGGGACATCTGTTTAAATCTGAAAATAATACCAACAACTTCCATTTGTGGGGCCCTTCAAGGTTTACACGTCTATTTGCTTGTTCCTCATACTAATTGGGAGTGGGCACGATAAGCCCAAACTTTACAGCTGAGAAACCTGAGACTCACAGGGGTTAAATGACTTACCCACAGTCACGTAGGGAGTAAGTGGAAGATCATGCAAGGTTATTTACCCACCAAGAACTCAGAGCATCTCAGGAGCATGGCACTAAAGCCTAAAGGACCTAAGAGGTGATTACATCCAAATCCCTTATTTTTAACACATGAAGAAAACGAAGCTTAGAGAGGTCTGAAGTGTGAACGGCTAATACCAACCATAATAATGATAAATGCAAATGAGAATAGCAATAACTAGCATTCACATGGCTCTTTAAGTTTTGTAAAACACTTTACAAGTATCATATTGTTTTAAGCACACAACAATCCCGGGAAGTAAGTGTTATAACTCCTCTCATTTAACAGATGAAGAAATGGAGGCAGTTACTGGTTAAGTGACGTGGCCCAGGGTCACACACTAGTAATTATCTGAGGCTAGATTTGAATTCAGAACTTTCTGACTTCAGATCCGGCGTGAAGTTTTATTTGCTTGACATACTGTGTGGCTCTATTCTCTCTTCTATGTCATAGAAGTTACAGCAACATTTGTCTCCTCCAAACAGGGGAAAAAAATCGCAAATGCTTACAACGTTCAGAAACATGATGATCACAAAATTGATGCAGACTCCAGTCCCTGACGTGGCAAACTGCCAGTATTTTTTGACGAAATACCACTTGAAAGATGCAAAGTGCTCCATGGCCACGAGACGATAAACCACGACAGCAAAGACCGTGGTGAGCACCAAAGAAATCTGGATTGGGAGACATGAGAAAGTGAAATCACTACCAAGCTTGTGTCTCACACACCTGTCCCCAGTGAGAGAAGCAGGCTCTCCGAGGAAGGAGACACAATAAATTCTGCTCTTTTCTCAAGTAGTAGAAGATTATTGTTTAACACTTCATAGTTAAATTGAACCATATGGAATTCATGCAATACTTTAGAAAAAGAATCCATAATCATCATTTGATTTAAACTGATAACCATCTAATGTTGCAATTATTGCTAAACTGTATTCCAACATAAATTCCTTCCTTTTATGTTTTATGAATTTGAAAGCATTTGATGTGAAAACCCATAGTCTTCATCAGACTACCAAAGGATCCCTGACACAAAGAAGGCTCAATACACCTGTTGTAGTAGGAGAAAGCATTCAGTAAGTGCCTACTATTTGTTAGGCACCTACCTAGGCTCTGGGGATGAAGGAATGAAACAAAATTTATTCTTGAAGAGCTTACATTACAGCAAATCAAAGCTCTTTCATTTTTGTCTTTTTATTTTTAGCACCTAATATGCTGCCTTGAACACAGTAGGTACTTAATATTTTTAAAATGAATCATAGCGAAGGACTTTCTCTGTTCAAATCACTACTGACTAGAGGCTAACATCAGATGCATAATATTAGTAGAGATATATTTTAAGGAATTTCCATTTCTCTACTTTATTCATACAGTGAAGGTCCCCAAAGAGGTCTTTATAAGCAGCATAACCACTGTCATCAGAATAATTCTATGACTTTTACAAGTCTCTCTCCTGCCCCCACCCTTGCTGATCCCTCAGTAACCCAATGTATATTTAATGAATATATTTATTTAATAAGACATTCAAGGCCTCACAATCAGTTGCTCCCACAGAAATATTGCAATTCTTCCTGGATCTAGAATTCTCTCTCCTTTTAGAATATCTCATCTGGGAAAGGCCATGAGCATTAACGTTCTGCCATTACTCTACCATTAAGAATATTCCTAATATGGAGATCATAAGCCGAAGGAGTTTGTCCATGAAGGGCTGGTAAGGCTCAGGTTTTCCTGTGATGGGATTCACTCTTTCCACCTGGGCATACTTTCTTTCAAACTGGGGGCGAACGTTTTCCTAGGAAAGAGAAGAAGCCATGAAGTCTGTTAATATTTTCATAAAAGCCACCATGAAGAGCAAGCCAAGAGTTTCTTCTATTTAAAAATAAAATACCTATAACTTGGCAAGAGGAGTCACTGTCTTTTCTCAATAACAATGATAATAATATTTATATATTTACATATTTATATATTTTACATATTTATATAACTCTGTAAGGTTAGAAAAGTGCTTTATACATATTATATACTATGCTTCATTTGATATATCAAGCCTTTGAAGCAATACAATTATTATTCCCATTTTATGTATGAGTCGACTAAGGAGGAGAATAGGGAAGTGACTGGGCCAGGGTCACACGGCTAATAAATGTACAATTAGGGATTTGAACTCAGGTGTTACGATTCCAAATCCCAGTGTTCTATCAACCATATCACCTATCTCTGAAAACAGCCTCCAAGTAATCAAGACACTTTTCATTCGTATAAACTTTTCATAAGTAAAGGTAAAACGGGAAAAATACACAGAATATATTGTTATTCCATCCACAAATACAATTGCCATCCATATCATATGGATTTCTTAATAAGGACCACCTGTGATTTGGGTTATTGTAGCTCACCCACTTGCTAATTGGAAGAGATGACAACTGAATGAACATCAATGGCAACCTTGTATTCATTACTAACTTCTTGAGAAATATCGTATTCGTGCCAAAGTTTTTCCATTAAGGATCATAAGTTTGAACAATCCCCAATGATGCCTTTCTAATTCTGTTGCCATCCTTTCTCTGTGATGTCTTATCTCCAGAACACATAACTATGTGAAATAACTGGGGATTAACCCCAGGATACCAACATGGAGGGGGTATACTTCCTCTTCAAAGTGCCCCTCCTCCCTGGGGTGTGAGTTTTCTCAGGGTCTTGTCCACATGGACCTCCTCTTTGGTGCTCGCCTTCCCTCTCTACTCCTGTGGATGCACTGGCCAGGCCACCCCTGTTCATGGTGAGACTCCGCCTAGGTTCAGACTGTTGTCTGCATTATTATCATGACTGTCTCCCAAGTCAATATGTCCCAGGCACAAAAATTCTTAATTCCATCACTGCTTACCTCCTCCTCTTCCCAGTCAATAAGGTCCCAGTCATAGGTCAACACAGCCCTCCTCCTCTTCCAGAACTCTAAGAAAACTGTAGCTGTAAAAAATAGTTTATTCTTTAGGAATATTATGTATTTGTTAGGAGAAAGTGAGGAATGCCCAGCCAGGAGGACATCGACAAGAGTCCTAAAGATGGGTGGGCATGGAAAAGTTGCTATATTTATCATTGAGGTAAGTCCCTTACAAATAAAATCACCAATCCATTTGAACTTTGAAGTATTTAAGAATAATATCATGTATTTTCCCATTAAATTGAAGCATTTTAAAATGTGTACGTATTCTTTTTATAATCTATGCTCCTCCTCGTGACATAGGAAATGAAGTAACACTAAC
Organism: Trichosurus vulpecula; assembly: GCF_011100635.1. NCBI lineage: Eukaryota > Metazoa > Chordata > Mammalia > Diprotodontia > Phalangeridae > Trichosurus > Trichosurus vulpecula. The sequence continues at coordinate 237,982,417 of NC_050578.1, read as the reverse complement.
TACTGAATGATGAGTGCTACCTTCCCACCTGCTCTGTTTCCCCTACCTATCTCTCTATTTTGATCCCCTCCCCTCCAATAGAACACCAGAAGAAAGCTAGTCTTTAGGGGTAGCAGCAACATTTAAGTCAGTCTTGAGATGTGATTCAGAAATGGCAAGGTCTTCACAAAGGCTAGCTGCTTTTGAAATTAGGTGGCGCATGGTTGACAGAGAGCTGGGCCTGGAGTCATGAAGACTGCAGTTCAAATCCTTACTGTGTGACCCTGAGTAAGTAACTTAACTTGTTTGCCTCAGTTTCCTCATCTGTAAAATAAGGATAATTATAACACCCACCTCCCAGGGTTGTTGTAAGCATCAAATCAGATAATAAAATACTTAGCACAGTGCCTGGCACTCAGTAAGTGCTATAAAAATGCTAGCTATTTTTATTATCTTTTATGTACATGGCAAACATTTTTTCTTTAGTGATATGGTGAATTCCCTTGCACAGACAAATTAGAAAGGCTGCTTGAAAAGCACTGGAAGAAGAAGAAAAAGAAGTTGTTATAGTCTAGTCATTGCAAGAGTAATAAGGGATCTAAATACTTTAAACACAAAAGATAGCTAATAAATGGTTGTTGAATGGTTATTGGTTATTGTCTTTTGTTCTGGGAGAGTTAGAGTCAAGGTACAGTGTGTCTGACTGTATACTTAAATGCCTAAAATAAAATACATGAGATTTTAAAAAGAAACCTATTCTATTGAAACATCGTTCTCCCCCATCCACTCTTCCCTCTCTCTTGCGCACATGTTTATAGACCCTGCTTTGATGCTCATAAATGATTGTTACCATGGACCAATCATTTAACCTCTATGAATCTCAGTTTCCTCATTTGTAAAACTGAAATGGAAAACAATCAAAGAGCATGTATCAGCTACTTACTATGGCTACAAAGATATAAAACTAACAAACAAACAAAAAAATCCCTGGCTTCAAGTAGCTTACATTCTATCAAGCATAAACAACACTTATAGAACTTGTTCTGTGAAGAGCCCCAAATGAAATTATATGTGAAGTGCTTCACAAATCTCAAAGGTCTATGTCAGCTATTTAAAGATTCTAATTAAGTCAAGGACCATAGGTTCGGATTAATCCCAGTTTCAACCTGTAGCTTCCATCAATAGTGATTTCATGGTACCTCTGAGGCTTTTATAACTTCAGGAAAGTTTCCATTCTGAGTTTCAGTCCTAACCTAGCTTATATTAAACTTTGTTATAAGTATTTGTACTCAGAAATTTATTTCTTCTTTCCAGAATAGAAATTAGAGAGAAAATAAGATGCACATTCTAATAGAATAGTGCCCAAGGATGTCTTAGGTTAATAGAATATTTTTTTAAAAAATTGAAAGCATCTTAAGCATCTGTACTATAGAGTAGATGGTTTTTAAAGGCAACACTGAAAAGCCAACAATTCCATTTTATTCCTTAGTATAGGAGACCTTTCCTGGGCTTCCCATCCTTAACATATTTCAAATATTCTTAAGTTGCATTATACCATTCTACATATTGAGGCTTCCTTGCAATTTAGAATCAGCTTTTAACAGAATATGCCAAGCTTCTGTGATTCCATCAGTTTTAGAACTACCTGGAGCTAAGAAAGATACCAATTATTTTTTGATTTAGCAGATAAGTCTTAAAGTCACAGTGTTGTGAAATGACTAGCACAGTCATGTAGCCAGCAGGTGTTAGAGGTGGTATTTAAACCCATGTGTCCCTGATTCCGCCCCAGTGCTGTATCTACCCCATCTCCCTGCCTCAAGGAATCACTTTTAGTCCAAAATAAATATACCAATATCTTTCTAATTGGTGTATGGGAAAATATGTTATCTTTGGAATCAGAGGACCTGGGTTTAAAACCTGAATCCCCTCCTGTCTACCTTTGTGACCTCAGGCAATTTCCTTATCCTTTCTGGGTCTCATTTCCTAGTGTATAAAATGAGGGAGTTGGACTCTAGGTGACCTCAAAAGTCCTTTCCAACCCTAAAATGATGATTGGACTCAAAAATTTCTAGGATCATAGAACACAAAGATTGTAAGGGTCTTCATTTTGCAGATATAGAAACTGAGACACAAGAGATGGAAGTGGACCATCTTGCCCCAAACTGTGCAGTTGTATTGGTGGTGGGGCTGGGATCAGGATGTTAATCTTTCAATTCCCAGCCCTGGGTTCTTTCCACTATACAACCCCAAATCTAAAAAACAAAATATAACAACAACAAACAAATAGAAATTGATAGAACAAGTCAAGAAAAGACTGTTCTGAAGGTGGGGCCTGAGAGAGAATCAAAAGTACTTGTTTCATTACTGAAGATGAAAACTTGAAGTTTCTTAAAATGAGCTGGAGCTTGAATCACTGTTTATCAGGAACTGCAACTCTGAGACTGCCAATTTGGAGGGGGTCCAAGTGCTACTAAGTCTTTCACTCGGCTTCTTAGATTTATTTTTAATAACATTCTCAAGCACAATGTGCTTCCCCCACATGGTGTTGCAATCTTCCCTTTCACAAGACAGAAGTGGGATCATTGTTGAAGGGATTCTAGCAATGAATTGGGGAGCTCTTTGAATTTATTCCAGGAGAATATTTACAGTACAATTTTAGTTGCCCCGCCCCTTTGGAGGTGTGTTCATTTTTAATTTTAATAACTTTTGTTTTCACATTACCTTCATTTTCTAATTGATTCCTTATTACTCCTCCACACAGTAAGATACCACTTGTCACAAAGAATAAAAAAAGCAATTCTGCCAAACCAATACATCAGATAATCAATCAATAAACATTGATTAAGCACCTGCTATATGTCAGGCACTCTGCCAAGTGCTAGGAATACAAAAAGAGGCAAAAGACAGTCCTTGCCTTTAAGGGGCTCACAATCTACTGGTGGAGACAATATACAAACAAATATATACAAAGCAAGGATATGAGGGCTAAATAGGAAATTAAAAGAGAGAAGGCACTAGAATTAAGAGAGGCTGGTGAAGTTCCTGCAGAAGGTAAGATTTAGTGGGCATGGGAAGGAACCCAGGGAGGTCAGTAGTCAGAGTAGAGTAAGGAGAGCATTCCAGGCATGAAGGACAGCCTTAAAATAAATTCCTGGAGCCAACAGATGGAGTGTGCAGTGTGTGGAACAGCTAGGAGGCAAGCATTACTAAGTGGAGTACCTGTCAGGAAGTAAGGTGTAAGCAGCCTGGAAATGTAGGAGGGGGCCAGGCTATGAAGGGCTTTGAATGCCAAATAGAGTATTTTGCATTTTATCCTTCAGGCAAAAGGGAGGCACGGGAGTTGAGTGTGGGGTGACATGACCTGACCTGTACTTTAGGAAAACTTGAAGTTTGAGTACGTGCCATATTTTACGTTGTCTTCAGAGAAGACACGGAGGTGCATTTTCCCATCTCTTCCTCAGGAACATACTTAATCAATTCAATTACACAGGGTTTGGTTTAATTTTTATCATTATTGTTACGCTTTCTGTTTCCATTGTTGTAGCTCTCATATGCAATGTTTTCTCACTTCTGCCTACTTTATTCTCCATTAGTTCAAATGAGGTAATTTCAGGGTTAACTCCTTAGTCAGTAAGAAATAGTAGATCATTTTAGTAGTTGGGATGAGTATTAGGGTTAATGGTTGGGTTAAGGGTCAATGGATGGATTAGGGTTAATGGATAGATTAATATCTCCTTGACCCTGGATGCCACATTTGAGAATCCTTAGCAGATATATGTTTGTCTTACTAAATCTAAGAGCACTGAATTCCTTCCAACTCTACGCCCACCCTCAAACAGCATTTAATTATAATAATGGCTTATAATTAGTGCTTAAAGGTTTGTAAAATGATGTACATGCACTATCCTACTTGGTTCTCTGAACAACCCTATATGAACAGTGCTATCATTAACCTCATTTTATAGATGAGGAAACAGATTCAGAGAAGCAGGTCAAGTTAAATCAACAAACCTTTGTTAAGGCACCTATCATGTGCTAAGTAATGGGGATACAAAGAGAGGTGGAAACAGTTTCTGCCCTCAAGGAATCTGCAGTTTAATGACAGAGAAGATATCCAAAAAACTGTGTACAAATGAGATATATAGAGGGTAAACTAGAAATAACCTTAGGGAAAAAGTAGGCACATAACTTGATCAAAGTCTCATTAGCTAGTGTGTGTGTGGGTGGGGGGGCAGGGGGAGGTAGAATTTGAACCTATGTGTAGAGTTCAGAAGGCTCTCTAATATGCCATACTACTACTGATATATATATATATATATATATATATATATATATGTATATATATATTGGTATACACACACACACACACATAAATTTATATTTTATGTATTTATATTTTTGTGTTTCCACCAAGTACGGAAATTTGAGAGGAAGCATGGCATAACGAATAGAGAAGCTGTTCTCAAAGTCTGGGACACTTGGCTTCATGTTCTACTGCTCACACATATTGGTTATATGGCCCCAGACAATCCTTTAACCTTTCAGTGACAGCAGTTGTCAATTTGCATTGGTATAAGGAGTTTCTGAAATGGGAGTTCCCTACACAAAATGGATCACAGGCTAATACCCAAAATTAAAAGAGAGAGAGTGAGAGAATACCCAGGAAAATGTAAAGATAAGAATCAGGATAAAAAGGTGTGGATAGGATGAGATCTATACTACTGGGAGGGCTACTTAGTAAAAGAGTCCTGACTTTAGAGTCAAATGACCTAGGTTCAAATCCCAACTCTGAAACTTACTACCTATTTAGTCACTTGACCTCCTTGGGTCTTAGTTTCCTTATCTGTAAAATAAGTGGGTTGAACTAGAAGGCTTCTAAGCTTCACTTTAAACCTATGACCTTATGAGCTCACAGATCCATTGACATTCATTTCTATAAAACTTCAGTGTTTAGTTTCATATCCCTCTGAAATTATTAGACTGAACTGTCCTTGGTACTGAGATTTGAGATTTGTCTTGTTTATTACCTATGCTCTCTTTAAGATTGTAGAAGGCCAAGTGAAACTCACACCCCCAAATGTATTAAATAACACCAAGTCTTCTCCTTTGCCTTGAGCTTGTGGGGTTTACAAAGAGCTCCAAGTAGAGAACTCAATTTCACAGCCATATTGTTTCTATGTTTTCTTTCACCCACATGATCTCTTTCCAAAGTCTAAAGGTATACACCTAACTTTCACTTTCTTCTTTCCTTATGATTCATGCATAGTCAGGCTAATTTAGTAACCTCATCCCACTAAGGGCTCTAATGAATACCAATGTCAGTTCAAAAACTAGCTCGGTTCTGCCAGTGGAATATCAAAGTATCATCGCAATGGTATTTGCTAAAGGTGAGAGATAAGCATATAGATTACGTGACCATAGAACTTTAAATTACTATAGCCCTTCATATTTGGAAAATGCTCAATATAAATGATCCCATTTGATCTTCCCAACAACCTAGAAAGCTAGCAGCAAGTATTAATGCCCTCATTTTAAAGATGAAGCAATTTGCTCAAGGTCAGCCAACTATTAAGTGTGTGGTTGTCTAGTCTTCCTCAATGGCTCGGTCAGGGCAGTCTTGTTCAGATATACAGTGAATGAAAGAAACCTCTGACTTCTATGGTTCAAATAAGGACTACTGAACTGCTACTAGCCTGGGGAGGGCTATGTCAGAAATTCTGGCCAAGATAAACACCTCAACCCCTACACGCACACGCACACACACACACACACGCGCACATGCACACAGACACACACACTCACTCACGCTCACTCTCTCTCAAGGAAAATATAGCCTCTCACTTTATATGCTCTTGTTAAATTCATAACCACTCACCTCCCCTGCTTTGCACTATGGCTAACTCCAACTTCATTACTTTTTACCCAATCCCAAGAAGCTGCATTCTTAAAAGAATCTCCATACCCAATGACCTTATGAAATGGTAACCTATCACTTCCTTTCCCACCAGGAGGGGTGACAGCAAAGGAGAGAATGTTCCCATGGAAATAGAGACACCTACATTGCCACTCCTACAATGTGCCAGGTACCTGGCAGTATCTTCTTTCCAAGGCCTTTCCCTTTCTCTAGGAGAAGGCAAACCCTTCTTGGTTTCATGCATCTGACCTAGGGGCATCTGCTGAGGCACAGGTGGCTAAGGTGGCTGGTCTGGGCAGGAACCTGCTGTTATGGTTAATCTCAGTGTTACCTTAGCCAACAATCTCCCCTCTTTCTATAGATCCTTGTCATAAAGTTTTATCAGCTGAGAAGTACCGAGGGCTACCCTGGTTATTTTCTCTATTGCCCTCTTCTCCAGGTCTGTCCAGCTGTGATGAGAGACTGCATTTAACACATTTCTCCCCTAAGGGTTCTCTTTAACCCCTATCATGAAAACTTTCAGTGGAGGAAAGATGTTGGTCAGCTCTTTGACATCCTGAAATTTCGTTTGGCTAGGTGCAGCTTCCTATAAGGGATTTACATTTAGAGGTGAAAGACACTTCAGAGGCCACTCAATCCCTCATTTTACATAAGAGTAAACTGAGGCACAGAGATGTTAAGTGGATTCTATAGGGTCACACAGCTGGTAAGTATCCGAAGTGGGATTTGAACCCAGGCCTTCTAATTTAGGAGGTACGGTTCCAGTTTCCTTTCCACTACTGAGGAGCCTTTTTGCTTCTCAGCTGACTTTGAAATGGAGGTCCTACTATGATGTTGAAATGACAGGTTCTTAGAGGCAACCTCCATCACATCAACTCCTTGAGTCTTGTACTGGGGTGGTACAAATAGTAGAGACTGTGGACTCAAACCCAAATAGCCCAACTCAAATTCAAGGCAATTTCAACTTTGCTATCTTTTTGAGAAAAATGGCTACTTTCCTGTCCCTGTTGATCTAGGCCCCCACCAGTGTTGTCAGTCTGTATCAGTGAACAACACGTCACACAATTACTTCTTTCCTTCATGAATGAAGAACAGTATTTCCAGACATGGGGTTCATTCTCTCTTGACACTTGTAGCATTAACCCCTTTGGGAAAAGGGCCTGTTATCTTCTGATGTCACTTCAAGTGGCCAGTGTCTTCTCTATGCGATTTCATTTGGCACAGGTTACATTATCATGCTTAGGAAATGTAAAGCACAAGGGGAAAAGGCAAATGAGGGAAAGGAAATTGATTGGATCATAGAGATAGGAAATTCCCAGATGAAGAGATGCTCACTGCCAATTTAGGTTGATGCCTTCTCTTTAACTCATAGTCTAAGCCCAGAGCACTGAGATGCCCAAGGTCACATAACTCATACATGTCAGAAGTGATACTTGAACTCAGAGTTTCTCCATCAACTGTGACATAAAATGATACCACCAAACAGTCTTAGTGGCATATGTTTAATAGATAAAATAACTTTTTTGGGGGTAGGGCAGTTGGGGTTAAGTGACTTGCCCAAGGTCAGACAGCTAGTACTTATATCAAATGTCTGAGGCTAGATTTGAACTCAGGTCCTCCTGACTCCAGGCCTGGCGCTCTACTCACTGTGCCACCTAGCTACCCCCTGACAAAATCACTTTTAATACCTCTACATGGTATTCCTCTGATTTTTTTTTGCATGCAATTACCCTGATGTTGCTTCTGTTCTCCCTTATGTGATAATTTGCCTTTTCCAACTTGGACAACTCTCTAAACAGTTCTTTGCTCTCCTTTTACCTCCTAGATAGGAAGATTTTTACTTTCACCTACCAATTCAGTTCATTAGTATGAGCAGAATTGTGATAGGAACTTTAGGAAAGACAAATGCAGTCTATTAAGTGATCACTTCCCTCTGGTTGAGCACTGACTAGGAGACAGGAAGACCCGAGTCCAGATCTTGCTTTGGACACTTACTATTGGTGAGATCCTAATCAAGTTAGTTAACCTCTCTCAGCCTGAATCTCCTCATCTACAGAATGGGGCTAATTATAGTACCTACTTTCCAGGGTTATTGTAAGGGTCAATTGAGATAACATATGGAAAATGCTTTTTAAACATTAAAACACTATATAAATGCTATTATTGTGATTATTTATTATCAAGGAACTTATAATGTTTTTGGAAAGGAGATACAAATATGAATGGAACAATTAGAGGGCCGCCATCAAAAAGGTTAACCAGGTAATTCCAAGCAAACCGATCAAATCAGCCAGGAGTAGGCATGTGCAGCTACTATCCCATGTCATCTACAATGCTTTTCCTCCCTTTCTAATTAACTGTCTTTTAAGGAGGTCTCAGGTCCCTCAGTAAGACATGGATTTACTTTGTTCTGGAGGTCCTCAAGGCCCCAGATATATTAGCCTTTGTTCCAGTGAACAAAATTGTTAAAGGCAGAGAGGGTTCACATAATTCAGGTAACTTTTGAGATTTCTAGGAAGGCCAACATCCCCTCCCCCCAAACCCCAGAGGAAGCCACAGAAGAGAGAACCACAAGCTTAGGTTTCCAAAGTGGGCGATACCACCCCCTAGAAGGGCTCTGGAAAATCTAGGGGATGGTAGTAACCTAAGGTGTAATTGGGGGGTGTTGAATAAAAGTAAGGGGGTGGTGGAAGCCTAAGGAAAGAAGAGAAGAAAATTCTGAAAAACCATTCATACGTGTTCCATCTGTTGTGTAACAGAGTTAAAGTCATACTGATCACACTATTTTCCAAATAAACACACAAAATGCAAGTTATAACCAATCAATGGTCAAGTCCCGCTGATAGGTCTTAACAAGCAAGTGTTGACAATCTATAAAAGAGTTCACTTGAAATGAATGAAGAACTGCTGTGGGTGTCTTATCAGAAATGAAGGAAGGAAGGAAAGAAGAATTTTTTTTAAAGTGCCTACTATGTGCCAGGCAGGAACTGTATGTTGTCACATTTGATGCTCATCACAACCTTGGAAAGTAGGAGTTATTATTATCCCCTTTTAAAAGTTAGGGAAATGGAGGCAGACAGCAATTAAATAACTTGCCTAGGTCACATGGCTAGTAAGTATGTGAGGCTAGATTTGAATGTAGGTCTTCTTGACTCCATGCCCAACACTCTATGGACTATGATGTCCCCCAGCTGCTTCAAGGACACCTCTAGAAAGCAGTGAGTGTTCAGAAGGACTACCCAGTAGGTTATCAAGAGATCCTATGGAAGATGGAGGTATCACCATGAGGACAACCTGAGTTTGAAGACATTTGTAACCAGAAGCTTGGCAATTTTGTTTGTTGATTTGTTTTTTGGTTACAACAATTTAGGAAGACCATAGGCTAAGGCATGGAGGGGTTGTAGTCAATGCTAATGGAAGGAACACATACACAAATAACATCACAGTGTCTATAAATGGATCAATGGGAGAGACATTTCCATCAATGTTCTTCTAAGGTTACTACATGGTTGCAGGTCCTGGAAAAGTATAATCTCAGAAAAATATCTCCTTTTTCTTGTCTATGTTTTCCTATTCTTGTATGAACTAGCTTCCTTTCCTTCAGAGACCAGACCCAAGAGTTAACTGGTTCAGTTATGCACCGTGTCCTTTCCTTGAATCCACTGCCCCATTATCCCTCCATGGTTTGCATCTTGTAAGACATCAAGGCTGGTTCAAACTCCCTATTTGTCTTCTGTGCTTCTACTTCTACCACTAAGCTGCTAAGGGCTGCTTGAGGAATCCCGCAACCATGCTGGTTGAGTCCACTACAAATTTAAGGTCTATCTCCTCTTCACTTCTCCTTGGCACTCTGTTTATGCCTCCTCTCATTTAATCTCTATCATATCCTGCCTAGTGTTTGCTTCAAATCCATTTGTTCCCCCTTGAATCAAAGGATCCTTCCTAGGTTAATGGCCATTAAGTTCAACCCTTTCATTTTCATAGAGGAGGAATTGAAGACCAGAGATTGCAAGCTACTAGGCCAAAGATACACAGGTATCCTGTAGCAGAACTGGGATTTCAATCCAAATTTTCCAGCCTAGCTTCAAAACTCTTTCCACTGTCCCATGTTGCCAATCTTTCATGCTATCTACAGAACTCCCACATAGCAGATGACCCCACCTTCTACTTGACTGAGAGGGTTGAAGGCATCTGCTCTTCTCCTTTGTTTGTTCCAGTCTCTTAGAAAGACACAGTCCTTCTTATGATGTGGATTCTATTCTCTTATTTCTCCTCTCTGTCCACCTTCTCTCTTTTCTAAAACATCTTCCATACCACTACCTAATTCATCATCCTAAGGTATAAATCTGAATATGACACTACCCCTGCTCAAAAACATTCTGTGGTTCCCTACTGCTTTCAGTATAAAATACAAGCTACAAGCTTTAACATTCTTCACAATTTTGTTCTGACTGACTTTTCAAACCTTATTTCATATCACTCCCATCTGTGCACTCAAAAGTCTGCCTAGAGGCACTAGTAGCTGCTCCCCAAGCTTAAAATTCCACCTCCCACCTCCTATTTTGCACTGGCCGCTCCTATGCCTGGAACGCATTATCCTACTCATCTTGCATTTCAGAATCCCTTATCTTCCTAGAAAACTCTGCTCAAGCGCAGGCACACCCTTCTCCTAGCCTTTCAGTGGTGAGTCCTCTGTTCCTCCTCAAATTGTCTTGCATGGAAAAAACTAACACCAACAATTAAGGTACAGGCTATGGCTGCATACTACACAAGACATTTTTTGACATCAGAGATGGCTGACATTTGTATCTCAGCATCCCTAGTACCTAGCAGAATGTCCTATCCATTGCTGGTGTTTAACGAATGGTTTTCGAATGAAACCAAAATTACAAAGAATGCAAAGGACAATGGAAAGACTTGTGGTCAGGTTAGATAGAGGACTATATTTTACCAATGGTGACTTGTGCAGGAGAAATAACCTAAAAGGCAGCTAGGTGTCACAGTGGATAATAGAGTATTAGGTCTGGAGTCAGGAAGACTTGAGTTCAAATCCAGCCTGAGCCACTTACTAGCTGTGTGACTCTGGGCATGCCACATTAGATCTACTTGCCTCAGTTTCCTCATGTGGGGTTAAAAATAGCATCTACCTTGCTGGGTTGTTAGGCAGATAAAGTAAGATAAAGTTTGTAAATCACGTTGCAAATCTTAAAGCAATATGTGAATGATATTATTAGTATTATTTGACCAAGAAAAAAAGGTGGTGGGCAATGAGGAGGATAGCTGAATATCACTTCTAGTGCATGATTATCTCAAGATATGAAAAGCGTGAGGAGAAAATTTTCCACACTAGGGTTGAACCCTCTCTAGAAAATTTATGAAAAGGGATAGCAAGAATTGCACAGATAAGAAGGGACTTCAGTCTAACAAAGGGGGTAGGAATTAAGAACATTAATGGAATCATGGATTGTTGAGGTATTAGTTATGATCAACTGAAGGAAAATAGAATAATGTAGTGAAGCAAAAAGGAAGAAATATCATTCCTTTCTTAAAACAAAATGAAAAAACAAAAACAAAAGACTGGGAACTGATGACACAGGTAGCCCAGTGGTTAGAGAACTAGCCTGAGACTTAGGAGGATCTGAACTCAGGTTAGGGTCTCACCTCTTCCACAAACTCACTAAATGACTCTAGGTAAGTCACCTTACCTCTACATGCCCCAGTTACAGAGCAAATTATCTGTTGTTAATGAATTCCCTTTTTAGGAGGTCCCCATATGGATAAATCACAAGTCCAATCTTTCAAAAGGAACATAGTTAAGAAAAGAAAAAAAAAAGAGCAAGGGACTGTTGTTGGATTGATTGTGGATTTTTAGTGAGGTACAATAACAAATAGGGCTTTTCAACCTTTTTTGTGTGTCATGGTCCCTTTACGAATGAAGTCCAATAAAATCTACAGATGTCTTCTCAAATACTTCTTAAAAATTCATGAAATAAAATACTTTGGATTATAAAGGAAACCACTAATATAGAAATACAGCCATCATTATAACCACATTTTTAAAGTTCACAAACCCCATTAAGAATCCCTATACTAAAATAATATTCATTGAGAGGCCATGTCTTATACTTATGCTTTCCCCCCCTATCATTAATATTCTTAGCATGTGGGGCTCAAATGGGAAGAACTAGAAGGAGAAAAACATTCTTTAAAATCTCACTGATGCAGAGTAGGTGAGGAGCTCAGAGGTCATTTTGTCCAACTCCCTCAATTTACAGGTGAGCCCAGGGGTAGTTCAGTGAGTGAGCAGAGGACACGCTACTTGAGGAAAATTTGGTTTTCTCAATTATCTGATGAGAGAGAGAGGGAAAGGTGATTCTTATGACAACATTTTGGCCTCTAGCTCATGTGCTATCAGGAGATCCAGGTTTTCATCTTGGTCTAGTTTCTTACTCTCTGCTTGGGTGTGAACAAATGTTTTTCACTTTTTCAAGCCTAGGCTTTCTTCTCTAAAGAAGAAAGGTCATTGGATTAGATGGCCTTCCGCCCTCAACTTTCTATGACTCAATCACCTTCAGGTATTTAATATCCCATACATGCTTTGCTCAGTTACCTACAATTTTATCAACAAGTTAAAGCCCAGAAGCTGGATCAATGAATTCTAATGCTAATGTAATCTTTTAGGTGCAATCTACAACTCTAGGATCAGGTGTTTGGTACATTGTAAGCACTGAGATAAAGGTCATCAATAATAAAAATTAATAACATTTATACAGTGCTTACTATGTGGCAGGATGTGCTAAACACCATACAATTACTATCTCATTTGGCCCTCACAACTCTGATTGGTAGGTACAGATGAGGAAGCTGATGCAAACAGCATTAAAGTGACTTGCCCAGGGTCACACAATGAACTGTAATCTTCTCTATTCCAGGTCTTCCTAGCATGGACTCTATTTCCACCAGTGATGCATTCATTGGAAGACCTTGTGAGCTCAGGGGCTCCGGGAAAAAAACAAAAAACAAAAAAACCCAACATAGTTAGTTCTTCACGTTTCCTAGGGCCATGATGAATCTTAACAAATGGGTGTAATGTAGTAGGAGATTGCCAGGTAAAGAGTGCAGAATGTGTCACCACTGGGAACTTGCCACTTCTGATTGGCATGCCCAGGAATTGTCTTGTGAGTTATTCTACTTGGCTTGAGCTTTTCTTAAGAATCAAGAGTCCAGGAATGGAATTTGCTACAGCTGGTACATGACTGCCTGAATCTTAGTTCTTTTCTTTCTAAGTCACCTCAGAGAATTTGTTATATAAATGGGCAAGGCTACTGTAGTCACCATAACCAAGTGGGTTTACAGAAGATGCATTAAATTCTAGCAAAGGTCAAATTTCATAAATTGATTCAAATGCCTAGGAGACCATGAACATGATTGTCAAGGCAGAAAGAAATGGAAATTTAGATTCATTAAATTTTAGAAATCAAAGGTCATCTGGTTCAAATCTGTCATGTTGAAGGGAGATTAAATCATTTCTCCAAGGTCGCTCATGAACTCTGTGTTCAAATTCAATATTGTTTCCATCACACCAGGCTGTCTGCCTCTTCTCCTCTGTTTCTGTCTATCAACAGACAGGTAAATGATGATTCAGGAGTTCTCTGAATACTACGCTCCCCCCACCCCCGCCCCTGATGACTTGTATCTGAGTGTCCATATGGTATTACCCACTTCATGCTAAACTTACATCCTCCACTTAAAAGAGAGCACAGACACTGGAATTCACCAAAGGTCAAATGATAAATATCTGACTTGTCCATAAAGTTGTAGGCAAGTGACAGAAAGTTTTTCTGGCAAACTAAATGAGTTGGCAGGAGGCTTAGACTTTTTACATTCTGGCCATCTTTGGCAATCAGATGAAATCTATGGGCTCCTCGGAATGTTGCTTTTACATGTAGATAATGAAATGTACATAATTTAAATATAATAAATAATAAATGTAATAAATAAATTATGAAAGAGAGGATTACAAATCAAATCAAGTGTATTAAAATACTGCTAATGGAGTTGTTTTCTTAAAGGTTCATGGACCCCAGGTTAAGCACACTTGACTTAAAGCAGGCCCACCTCTGATGCTTGCTTAGTATCTTCAGGACCTTAGACCAATTATTTCAGCTCCCTGGGCCTCAGTTTTTTCATCTGTAAAATGAGAGAGTTTAACCCAACAGCTTCTAATATCCCTTTTCGATCGAAATCTACATTCCTATAACAATAATAGTCTGTCCACAGAAAAGGAGACGCAAGCATACACAGATAGGAAACTTGGTATACTAGACACTGTTGAGCTTGGTGTAAGAGATCTGTGTGATTTTGGGTAAGTTGCTTAAGTTCTTCGCAAAAAGATGAGTTTGGATAATATGACTTCTGAGCTGTAAAGGCCTCTGATTCTATATTACCAAAAGAGATAAAGTGCTTTGTAAACCTGAAAGCACTGTACAAATGCAATTATTATCATCAGCTAGGTCACACAATGGATTGATGCAGGGCCTGGACTCAGGAAGAGCTGTATCCAAATCCAGATTGTATGACCCTGGGCAAGTCACTTACCCCATTTGACTCAGTTTCCTCCTCTGTAAAATGAGCTGGAGAAGGAAATAGCAAATCACTTCAGAATCTTTGTAAGGAAAACTCCAAATGGGGCCATGGAGAGTCGGACGTGACTGAAATGACTGAACGGCAACTGCAATTATTATTAATACCATTCCTTTTTGATCTGGCTATTATGTTAATCACCAGAAGAACTGGTCAGGCATTGTCAATGATGTGAAAAAAAAATCATCTTGCCAAAGGCAATGTTAACTTTTTTTTTTTTTTTTTACAACTTACTAAGTCAATGTCACACACATTCCTCAGATCCAGATCATTTTGCAGAGGAGGAAACTGAGGCCAACAGGGTTAAATGGCTTGCACAGGTTCACACAGCTAGTAAGTGCCTAAGCAGATTTGAACTCAGGTCTTCCTGACTCCAGGCCTGGTGCTCTATCCATTGTGATACCTAGATGCCCTGTTAATAGCTAATATTCCTATGTTACAATCATACAGTACTATCACATAATATATTATCATATAAATATAACATAGGATGCAATATGAATATAAGACTATCAGATGTAATATGTTAACTATTATAATATATAAATATAAGAATATGGTATAAATATAAGATACAAAATGCTATATTAGCTATTATGATATTGTATATGTATATGTATATATGTGTATATATGTATATATATATGTATATATATGTATATACATACACACATATATAATGCTTATGTATATAAGCATTATATAGAAGCATTATATTTTATATCATATAATATTAATTTTATGTGATATGTATATATTATATAATAATATATGTGTATAATGTTTAATTTTTATGCACAGTCCTGTATAGACTTATCTCATTTTATGCATACCTTTTATTTTTAACTTTTATGCTTATATATCTTTATATAAGCATAATATATCTCTATATCTTTAGGCTTATCATCATACTTAATTATGGAAAACATTATTATTGCCTTTTTAAATAAGATTATCCATGCAAATGACACTAAGCCCATGGGACTCAACCAACCATATTAGAGAATTCTCATGTTAAAAAAATCAATTCAACAGATTTTAATTGAATGTCTACAATGGGCAAGGCACTGAGCACTTTATCATATACCATGCCCTAGATACACATACAAAGACCATTTTGAAAATAACAAAACCAAGTTAGGGTGGATTCATCAAATAATTGACTATTCTGAAGACAAACATTTCCCCCCCTCAGATCATGGATTTGGGGCTAGAAAGGGCCTTAAACAATCATTTAGTTCAATCATTTCCATTTTACAGATGAGGGCACTGAAGCCCACAGAAGTAAAGGGATTTGTCCAAATTAACACAGGTAGTCAGTTAGTTGCAGAATCAGAATTTGAACTCACATCCTCTGATTCCAATGAGAGAGACTAAAGAGATAGAGACAGAGATAGAGGAAATAGGGAGAATCCTGCCCTCCCCCTCCACGCCTTAGAGCATGTCCAGAATTTCTAAGACATGCATTGAACTGGGTTGGATTCCCAAACTCCTGGTCCTGCATTCATGACCTATCTCAAAACATTAGACAATAATTGGATATCCCTTGTTTAGGTAAAGTTGAGAGAGAGAGAGAGAGAGAGAGAGAGAGAGAGAGAGAGAGAGAGAGAGAGAGAGAGAAAGGGAGAGGGAGAGAGAGGGAGGGAGAGAGAGATAATCATCTGCCTTCCCAGAATTCTAAGGTGCAGGTTTTTTATTTGAGTGCTAGTGGTTTGGTGTGTCTGACAGCTGAAAAGCAGGTCAGTTGGGTTCCTTGGATGCTTCCATCACATGGCTAGAGACAGCTGCACCTAATTTGGATTCTCTGGTACATTCCTGGGAGAGAACGGGAGTCTCTCATTCAGTACCTGTTGGCAGACACCCTATAGAACTGAAAGGTAAGTGCTTGCTTGAAAACAAAGACAAAGCTTGATTGCTTCCCTTATTTTAAAATCTTTTTTAAACTCATGAATTGACCAGAATCACAGATCAGTATTCAACTTGGTATCCCCAAAACACAAACAAATATCTGCCATCATACACTGACTAAGTCACTTAACAATTTATATTTCATAAGGCGGTTGTAATTAGCCCTGAAAAAAAAGATGAAAGGAATTGAACGAAGTTTTCAATTGAACCTGAATTTGTAGAGTGAAGGTACAAACCTGTCTTGAGTGACCACCCATAAATCTGGAGAAAGAGCAGTTTGTTTGAATTGAAAAAGTGGGTTAGAGAACTGGAAACAAAACAGTAGGGAAGGTAGCTTATGAAGCCACATGGATTTCAATGGAAGCTTTATAATAATTAAAGGGATAAATCAGGAAAAAAAAATCTGATTTCTCTCAGTTTAAACAATTTCTACTTCCATTTTCTTAGGTAGTTAGTGAATTTCAACTGGAGAATGTTTACTTCTATTTCTTGGAAACACAAACATTTGGTCACCTTTATATTTACAAAGTTATTCAAAGTATTTGTGTACTTATATTTTTAAAAATATATATATCTTATTCATAGGATCTTATAAGAACATTAAAGAATAAAAAAAACTCCAAAATTTCAGTTATTTATTACTCCAAATCAGCCAAAATTTTGTAAAAAAAAAAACAAACAGAAAAAACCAAATCAAAGGTAAATATTTCCTTGGACAAGATCCAGGAAAAATATAAATAAATTGACAGTTTACTTAAAACTAAAAAAAAGGCATAACCATGTACAAGAAAAGATATGTTGAGGAATGTGAAACTAAACCTATGGTCAAGAATATTTAGACCATATATTTTTAGATGATGTTAATTTCTTAGTCAATCCCTTTTAGAATATCCAATCTTTAAGGTAGCTTTTTCCATTTTAGAAAAAAAAAAAAGGAGGAAGGTCAGAATTATAGTTCTCACCAACTCTCATCCCAGAACTTCTTGTTTTGACCAGCTGGCCCAAGCCCTTTAGAGATACCCATACTCATTCCCTCTCTTCTTCTAACTGCATACTTATTCCTCTGGATGCTGGATTTTACACATTTGTTTTGCCTGGGATTCAGAAATGTTGTATCATTGGTTTAGGGAACATCTGCTATAGAAATTCTCTCCCTCCATGAAGATCAAAAATTCCTTTTTTATGTATAGTCTTAGTTGCCTAAGGAAGGAGAGGTTAAGAGAATTATTGACTGTCATAATATAGTTAGTCAGAGCTTGACAGATCAGAACTGGAATCCAGGTTTCTTTTACTCTAAAGCTTCTTTTTAACCTGGAAATAGTTAACTTTGATTAAATTCAGCTGTTAAAGCATTCGTTGATTACATACCTCTTTCTATGACTTAGGACTGTCTGCTTTGTATAAAACAATTGTCAGGGTTGCTCCTTCTCCTGCCATGCAAAATTCCAAAAAGGTGCTATTTTTTGGAAATAATTATTTCTTGTCTGATCTAGAACCTGACAAAAATCAGACATTTTGGGAGGTGAATACTAAATGTCTGGGAATGATGAAAGAAAAAAAACCTTCCTAACAGTGAGATATCTCAAAATGGAAAGAGCTGCTTCAGGAAGAGAGAGAGAGAGAGAGAGAGGGGAGAGAGAGAGAGAGAGAGAGAGAGAGAGAGAGAGAGAGAGAGAGAGAGAGAGAGAGAGAGAGAGAGGAGAGAGGGGAGAGAGAGGAGAGAGAGGAGAGAGAGGAGAGAGAGAGAGAGAAGGAGAGTGTATGTGTGTGTACAGAGTTGAAAATGAAATTAGTCCCTGATCTTAAAAAGTTCATATTGTCTCTAAGAGACAATATATATATATATATTAGCATATACTACATATATACATATATGTATATGTATATATGTGTATGTGTGTGTGTGTGTGTGTATATATATATATATATATATATATATATATGATTAATGCAAAGTTGGAGGAAACTCTAATGGTCCTCTAGCCCTACCCCTTCATCTCATAGATGAGAATCCAGATACGCAAAGTCACTTTCACAAAGTCACATGACTAATGACACTTGGAGCCAGGTCCAGTACTTAAATTTCCTTTTTTCCCCCTATTTATCTTTCATTATAGCAGTGTAATTAAGGTGGTGTGTGCATGGATATAAATCTCTAATGCCAAGTGGATTTAGGGTGAAGAGACTTAAGTCGCTATTTCTTGTAATTGCTAACAATTACCTGGCATTTGGATAGCACTCCTCCCAATTTCTCAGTCAGGTAGTCTAGGGCTTGGTGTGTCCCGAGAGCACTGTTAGAATAAAGCTGCCCAAATAAAGGTTTCTAGCAATGAAAGAAGAAGAAAAACCCTTGCCATTCACAGTGGGCATAGATTTTCTAGCTTTCCCACTCCAGCTTTTCTTTATGATGGTCTAAACTTTCATAGAAAATAAGTAACATGAGACTCCCCTAAAAGGCTAATTAGTCACCAACCGCTTTGTCTTTGTTTAAAATCAGGGAAAAACAGTGAAAAGATTCCTCTGTACTGAAAAGTTGAGGACCCAGAGACCTCACTCTACCTCTGTGCCCCATCTCTGCCTTACTCTGCATCCCCCCACCCCGTAAATTGTGGAAGTTTCTCACATTGTCTGTGATTCTATCCTGCCACCCAGGGATTCCATTCCCATTTTTCTCTTGGGTATACACATATGGACGTCCCAGCAGGCAGCCACAGGAAGCAGAGGCCAGAAAGGAAAGACTGTTCTCTCTTATTTTCACATCCCTTCTTTTGCACCTACACGCCTTTCCTCTAGCATCTTGTTTTCCCACCTGTAGCTGTGTAGAGCTAGGGAGCAGGTGGACTTGGGCACACATATGGGAGGCCAGTGGCCAAAATCTTGGGAAAGCTTTAACATTAGTTAAGACAAATCACAAGACCAAAGAAAAGGAGCAAGAGTGAAGGAGGAAATAAAAGTTAAAAAAAAATCCATCTTAAAGGACCCCATGATCTGAGTCTTTGGAGCTCCCAGCATATCCAGGTTTTTATTAGCTGAGGGTTAACTAATTCAAATCTAAATTCAAAATGAGTTTGTCTGTAGCCAAGTATAAACATGAAGCAGACTGAAACCCCATAGACCCTTGGTTTGTATTTGAGAAAATGGCTAATAACCATTAACGAGCTAGTGGGGGGGTGGTTGGGGGACTTATAAAATTTACTTTCCACACTCCTGGTGTGACCTAGGGCAAGTCAAAAACCTCTCTGAGCCTCAGTTTCCTCATCTGTAAAATGAGATCTCTGAGGGTCTTTCCAGCTCTAAATTTTTGCTGTCAGATGGGTTCAATTCTACTTCTGACTCTTTCTGTGACTTTCATTAAAATTCCTTAACCTCCCTGAATCTTAGTTTCTTCTATAAAAATGGGGGAGGGAAACAGATTAAATAGCCTCTGAGTCTCCTTCCACCTCTAGCTCTCGTCTTATACTTCAAAATGGGAATTTAGAAGTCATCTAGTCTGACCCACTTTATGGTACAGATGGGGGTCTGATGCTTCAAGAAGCCAAAACAAGCAAACAAAAAAAACCTCAAACAAAAAACTCTGCCCAGCATTGTTCAGGCAGTATATCACAGCTGTCTAATTGGAATTCACATGTTCAAAAAATCTGAGTCATAGTTTCCTCATCTGTCAAATGAGAGGGTTGGATAAGACCTTAAAGTCCTTTGCAAACTCTAATTCCAGAAGAATGTAAGCTCCCTGAGGGCAGGACTTTTGGAACACTTAGGTATTTGTATCAGGAGTGCCTAGCATAGCAAGGGTCCAGCTCTGAAAAAGAGAAGAAAAGCCTAGCTGGGCAGAGATCCCCTTGTGCACTCAGGGTAACTCAGAGAGTACGTATCTATCTACCTTCTTATCAAATGTTTGAAAAGAATTACTCCTCGAGTACAAAAACCTTACAAGCCTGATACATACTCTCAGACATTCATAGCATAGCTCTTTCAATTTTCTTTTCCTGGAAGGAAAATTAAAAGATCATGGGAAATTGCAGAATATCTTATTCCTTTGGAGATGGGAGTGGAGGGCTGGTGCTAACTCTTTACCATTTGAAATCTATGGCAGAAAGGTTGCATGAAGGCCTTGCTTCCCCAACTCCTATTGAAAGTTTAAAGAAAGAAGCGGCAGAAACAAAGAAGCCAAGTCATTACTGGGGCCTTATTAAAGAGGCAAAAAAACCGGGGGGGGGGGCCAGGCAGAATCAAACAGATACCAAAGTTATCAGACAGATGAGGTGGGACTTTTTTGTGTTGCTGAATTACAATGGTTGTAAAAATGATAAAAAAATTTAGGGTGCTGAAAGGTCCACAACAAGAACCTAGAAGTCCACCTGTATTACATTTCTGAAAGTTGGCCTGGATGGCCTTTGTCCAAAGATCTCCTGTGAAGAGGGAAAAAACTGTTCAAATAAATGAGTTTTAAAACGGAGTGTGGGGGTGAGGGTGGGGAACGATCCATGGAGGAATTTTGTTTAATTCAAGAGAACATTTGTTAAATGCAAGCAGCTATATCAGGCACTAGGGAAACAAAGAAAAACGAAGACAAACCCAATCCAAACCCCAAACGAACAGCATCTGCCCTTAAGGGCCTTCCATTTTAACAGAATCTCCAACATTGCATGCTGGTGAAGAGCACATGATGAGCAGTGAATTTAAATCACCTTGCTGAAGATGTGCATCTTCCTCTAGGTTCAGACATACCAGAAAATCATCTGGGTGTCTGCAGAAGTGAGGCTGCCCCCCACCCCATCTCATGCCAGACTTTCCTTACTGGCCAGATGAAACGAGGCATACATTATTTTTTACAGGACAAATTCCTTTTAAATTAAATTCAACAAATGCCCTAAATTTATTAAGCTACCAGTATACGCTAGGTTTGAGATTTACATGGACACACATGAAGTTTTTTCCCTTAGGGAGATGAATGTGGACTTTGATCAGCCTAAGCTCTGTGAGGGTTGAAATAGCTCCCTTGGGCCTGGAGATATGGTCTTGGAGCCAACTGGGAGTCCATGACTTGATCCTAAGGGGTATAGGATCGAACAATCAGAGGGTGGGAAGATGAGTCTCACTCTGATCTCTATCTAATACTAAGCAGTCTTGGGATATGTCTCCAACACAACTTTGTGTATCCTTATTCCTTAACACTCTCTTTGCTCTGCCCTCTCCTTCCTACTTGGGTGACAACATCAGATATGGGCATTCAGGACAGTCCTAGTCTAAATACCACCCATAGGAGTAGTTGGGTGAGCATCATTCGGAAAATTCCTCGCCCCCACTTTTCACCCTTCAGCACACTCCCTTTTGTCTCAGATCACTTCTTGTCTCTGGCAGGCATCATATAGAGGGTGGGGCAAGGATTGATGAGGAAGTACTAACCCTTCTCATTTTGTTTTGGTCAAAGTAATGCCAAAAAGGTAAGCACCCATAGATGGGTCTTCACCAGCACCACAGATCTCTCTACATTTATCTTTTCCCCCAGGCTCCCCCTTTTTCTAACTTCCCTCTCTCTATTCCAGGCACCATCACCCTTCCACTTAACACAGGTCCTCTTTTGACTCCTCAATCTCTTTTTTTTTGGGAGGGGGGAAGGCAGGGCAATTGGGGTTAGGCGACTTGTCCAAGGTCACACAGCTAGTAAGTGTGTCAAGTGTCTGAGGCTGGATTTGAACTCAGGTCCTCCTGACTCCAGAACTGGTGCTCTACTCACTGTGCCACCTAGCTGCCCCTTGACTCCTCATTCTGACCCGCCAAACATCTAAAGGCTTCTAAGCAGTCGTTAAATCTTATTTCTACCCCACAACATCTCTGCTATAGGTCTCCTTCTTTCTACTCACAGGGTCATTATCCTACCTCAGGTCCTTATCTCTTCTCACTTATAATTTAGCAATGGACTTCTGACTGATGTCCCTACATCAAGACTATCACCACTCCAATCCGGGAGCTGATCATTTTCTTAAAGTCAAGGTCTGACCCTATCCCTCCCCTCATATGGTAAGGAGAACCCTAGTCTCCAGTGGTTCCCTCTATTCACAATAGGATTAAATATTTCATCTTTATGTAACAATTATATAATATGCATAATTATTAGTACAGTAGATATGTAGGGCAGCCAGGTGGTACAGTGGATAGAGCACCAGGCCCTGAGTCAGGACAATCTAAGTTCAAATCTGGAGTCAGGCACTGTATGACCTTGGGCAAGTCATTTAACTTCTATTTGCCTCAGTTCCTCATCTGTAAAATGGGGACGCAGTACAAAAGGAAATGGCAGACCACTCCATTATCTTTGCCAAGAAAACCCCATGGACAAAGTAAAGTCCATGAGGTCACGTAGAGTCAGAAAAAATTGAACAACTATGTCTATAATAAGTAAATATAGAGGCAGTTAAATGGCTTAGTGGATGGATTATTAGACCTGCAGTCAGAAAAAAAAATCTGAGTTTAAATCTTGCTTCAGGTTCTTGCTAACTGCAAGATCTAGGCAAGTAACTTCCTCTCCTTTTGCCCTGGTTTTCTCATCTATAAAATTTGAATAACAACAGCACCTGAGGGTAAACTTCCTTAATAAGTCTTTTGCAAACATTAAAGCACTATGTAAATGTTAGCTATTAGTATATATACATAGTGGTGCTATGTGCTCAAAAAAATTACATATAAGTATGTGATAGATATATTATTTTTGGAAACCACTGATCTAGAGGACTATTGTCAATCCTCTGAGGTGGAAAGTACTCTTCCCAAAATGCTCAAAGTAACTCCTCTCCCATCATATAATATAATGAGATTTCACATGAAATCAAGCACATAATCCATAGAAAATTTCCGGGGGAAATCTCACATCTCAGGAGGGTACAGACAGGTAATGGGTTATAGCACGTAAAATGCTAGTTTTGGAGTCCAGAAGACCTAACTGTAACATATACTGGGTCTGTGACTAGGTGGGTCCCTTCACTTCTCAGTGGCTCTGGTAACCATTCATTATAATCAGTTGCAGAACAGTTAATGCTCTGCATTAACTTAGGACACAGCCTCTTTGAGAGTTCCGGATATCAGGGAAATCAGAGAGAGAACCACCCACCCAGAGAATCCAGCAGGAATAAAACCAGATGAACAGTGAATTCTAACTTGCTCAGAAAAGTTTAACTTGCTTTTAAAGACTAAACTTCAGCTCTCCAAGGATCTGGGATTCCACGGTCCCAGGTGGGGATTTCACTGAAGTTATCCACCACTGCAGAGTAGGATGAAGTTGCTTGGGAATCCTGCTACAGGAAGTCTGCCTGCAAATACTGGATGGCCACTTCTCAGGGATGTTTCTGATGGGATTCTGGCCCTAGAAATAGATTAGGCCAGATGACCTCTGCAATTTCAACCCAATTCTGCAATTTCATGATGGTATGGAATATGCAAAAGGTGCTGCTATAACAAAATTGTAATGAACTTGATGGTCCCTTTCTTCACAGATGTTTTAATAACTGTTGGTATGGCTCAAGTTGAATTACCAGGACATAGCATAGTTCAGACAGCTGAGCTTTTACATGCTACACCCCACTCAAAGGGTCCTGGTGGTGGGGATAGGGTAAAGGTGCACTGATAATGGATCCAGAGGCCAGACAGCTTGGTTTCAAATACCTTTCCCCCATCTCTTAACATCATACCCACACCCACATACTTCTAAACATTATGACCCACGTGACCTTGGACAAAGCACTTAACATCTGTAGGCTTCATTTTCCTCTCATAAATGAAGGAAGAGTTGGGTTAAAAGGCCTTGGAGATACCTTCCATCTCTTTATCTCTATGAGGCTATGACCTCTAAACAGCCCCCAAACTATGGGTGGGATTCTCTACTCTCTTTCAATGACCTTATCAACTGACATACCTTGAATTACCTCTGTGGTGATGACTCTCTAGAACTATATTTCCAGTCTTTTTCCGGAGCTCTACCCCTGAATCTTGAATTGCCTACTCAGCATATGTATTACCTATTGGACATTTTGAACTGGATGTGGTATAGGCATCTCAAACTCAAAATGGCCAATGTAGAACTCTTTATCTCCAATACCCACTTCACCCTAGATTCACTCCTATTGTACTCAGCCAGATTTATGACCTTGGTGTCATCCTGAACTCCTCACCACTGCTTACGTAACCTATCTAATCAGTGCCCAGATGCTCCAGTCTCTCTACTCTTCAAGTCCTAAAGAACATTTTCCTAAAGGACATAATTAAATGATGTCACTTCTCTACTCAATCTACACCAGCTTCAAGGACTAAATATAAACTCTTTCATTTGACACTGAAAGTCTTTCACGACCTATCCCTAATGTGCCTTTCCATCTGAGTTTCACATTAATATCCTGCCTCCCCCCTCTCCCCAGATGCCCAGACACTGCAATACAGTGTCTAGTCTGGCTGCCTTTAGGTTCCTTCTGCAAAATATTTCCATCTCCTGCCTGTCTTCCTTTGCAGTTGTCCCTCATGCCTAGAATGCCCTCCTTCCTCAATTTCATCACATAAAATCCTTCGTTTCCTTCAAAGTTCAGAGTAAGTACTAGGTGCTACAAATGACCTCAAATCCTCCAAGCTGGTACTGCCACCCATTCCTCTATCACACTGATTTTGTAGGTATATTTTATATACCTATATATGTCTATGTTATCTCTCCTGGCTGAACTACAAGCCTATAAGGACAGGGACTGTTTTCACT
Source organism: Trichosurus vulpecula (assembly GCF_011100635.1). Taxonomy (NCBI): domain Eukaryota; kingdom Metazoa; phylum Chordata; class Mammalia; order Diprotodontia; family Phalangeridae; genus Trichosurus; species Trichosurus vulpecula. The sequence continues at coordinate 237,957,239 of NC_050578.1, read as the reverse complement.
TTTGTCTGGGTATTACCGGAGCCTAGTACATAATAGAAACAATTAATAGTTGCTGATTAATAGTGGAAAATGACTCTAATTTTCTCTACTTTTATTTGTTTTTTTTTTTTGGAAGGGGGGAAAGCAGGGCAATTGGGGTTAAGTGACTTGCCCAAGGTCACACAGCTAGTAAATGTGTCAAGTGTCTAATGACAGATTTGAACTCAGGTCCTCCTGACTCCAGGGCTGGTGCGCTACTCAGTGTGCCACCTAGCTCCCCCTTAATTTTCTCTACTTTTAAAGCATAAGCAAGAACAGGATTTTTTTGGGAAGAAAATTCTTTGTTCCTGTCTATTATTATAATATTTTCAACTGCAATGCATTCTTAAAGCCTTCTCCTTGAATGGAGATACCTCTCTGAACTTCATCACAGTTGTGGTTGGAAAGATTTATGTGGCAACTGATACTCCTTGTTCATCCCTTCTTATAGGTGCTACATTAAAAAACAAACAAAAGGTGGTCCCTCAAGGAGTCCAAAATGTTGACCTCTGCCAGAATCTTGCTGATGTTAATTCTGGCTAGTTTTCTGGTAGCCAATAGCCAGGGCAGCCAGGATCCAGAGGCAAGTGCTTTCCAGTCAGTGAAAGTCTCATCAGACGTCTCATCTGAATCTTCATCTGAATCTTCAACATTAACATTGAAAGAAAAGCATATAGATTCAAGTGAAATAACTTCAGATTCTGCTGAGGTATCCACTCAACTTGACATTTTCTCAGGGACAGAAGAGACAGAAGTGGCAAAGTCAAGTGAAATATTGTCAGGTGACTTGAGCTCAGAAGTCTACATTGTACCATCATCTCCAGTAACTCCAACGAACAAGTCTATTCTTTTCCTCGATGTCACCAGGGATGAAATCTCTGCTTCCTCAGACCACAAGGGAACCACAGCACTTCCAAAGCTAACTGAAGCCCCAGTAATGCTCTCTGCTGAAGACTCTACTGAAACATCCACTGAGTTTGACATTTCCTCTGGAACAGAAGAGTTTGAATTGCCAATGTCTAGTGAAATGCTGTCAGATGATATGAGCTCAGGTGACTTGAGCTCAGAAATCTACAATGTACCAGCAACTCCAACCACTGAGTCTCTCCTTTTCCTGGATGTCACCAGGGATAAAATCTCTACTTCTTCAGACCACAAGGGAACCACAGCACTTCCAAAGCTAACTGAAGACCCAGTAATAATCTCTGCTGAAAACACTACTGAAACATCCACTGAATTTGGCATTTCCTCTGGGAAAGAAGAGTTTGAAGTGCCAACATCTAGTGAAATGCTGTCTGATGATATGAGCTCAGGTGACTTGAACTCAGAAATCTACATTGTACCATCATCTCCAGCACCTCCAACCACTGAGTCTCTTCTTTTCCTCGATGTTACTAGGGATGGAATCTCCACTTCTTCAGACCACAAGGGAACCACAGCACTTCCAAAGCTAACTGAAGCCCCAGTAATGCTCTCTGCTGAAGACTCTACTGAAACATCCACTGAGTTTGACCTTTCCTCTGGGAAAGAAGAGTTTGAAGCGCCGATGTCTAGTGAAAAGCTGTCAGATGATATGAGCTCAGGTGACTTGAGCTCAGAAGTCTACATTGTACCATCATCTCCAGCAACTCCAACCACTGAGTCTCTCCTTTTCCTGGATGTCACCAGGGATAGAATCTCTACTTCTTCAGACCACAAGGGAACCACTGAACTTCCAAAGCTAACTGAAGCCCCAGTAACAATCTCTGCTGAAAACACTACTGAAACATCTACTGAATTTGACATTTCCTCTGGGAAAGAAGAGTTTGAAGTGCCAACATCTAGTGAAATGCTGTCAGATGATATGAGCTCAGAAGTCTACATTGTACCATCATCTCCAGCAACTCCAACTACTGAGTCTCTTCTTTTCCTCGATGTTACTAGGGATGGAATCTCCACTTCTCCAGACCACAAGGGAACCACAGCACTTCCAAAGCTAACGGAAGCCCCAGTAATACTCTCTGCTGAAGACTCTACTGAAACATCCACGGAGTTTGACATTTCCTCTGGAACAGAAGAGTTTGAAGTGCCAACGTCTAGTGAAATGCTGTCAGATGATATGAGCTCAGGTGATTTGAGCTCAGAAATCTACAATGTACCATCATCTCCAGCAACTCCAACCACTGAGTCTCTCCTTTTCCTGGATGTCACCAGGGATAAAATCTCTACTTCTTCAGACCACAAGGGAACCACAGCACTTCCAAAGCTAACTGAAGCCCCAGTAATACTCTCTGCTGAAAACGCTACTGAAACATCCACTGAATTTGACATTTCCTCTGGGAAAGAAGAGTTTGAAGTGCCAACGTCTAGTGAAATGCTGTCAGATGATATGAGCTCAGAAGTCTACATTGTACCATCATCTCCAACAACTGCAACCACTGAGTCTCTTCTTTTCCTTGACGTCACCAGGGATGAAATCTCTGCTTCTTCAGACCACAAGGGAACCACAGCACTTCCAAAGCTAACTGAAGCCCCAGTAACAATCTCTGCTGAAAACACTACTGAAACATCCACTGAATTTGACATTTCCTCTGGGAAAGAAGAGTTTGAAGTGCCAACATCTAGTGAAATGCTGTCAGATGATATGAGCTCAGAAGTCTACATTGTACCATCATCTCCAGCAACTCCAACTACTGAGTCTCTTCTTTTCCTCGATGTTACTAGGGATGAAATCTCCACTTCTCCAGACCACAAGGGAACCACAGCACTTCCAAAGCTAACTGAAGCCCCAGTAATGCTCTCTGCTGAAGACTCTACTGAAACATCCACTGAGTTTGACATTTCCTCTGGAACAGAAGAATTTGAAGTGCCAATGTCTAGTGAAATGCTGTCAGATGATATGAGCTCAGGTGACTTGAACTCAGAAATCTACATTGTACCATCATCTGCAGCAACTCCAACCACTGAGTCTCTTCTTTTCCTCAATGTTACTAGGGATGGAATCTCCACTTCTTCAGACCACAAGGGAACCACAGCTCTTCCAAAGCTAACTGAAGCCCCAGTAATGCTCTCTGCTGAAGACTCTACTGAAACATCCACGGAGTTTGACCTTTCCTCTGGAACAGAAGAGTTTGAATTGCCAATGTCTAGTGAAATGCTGTCAGATGATATGAGCTCAGGTGACTTGAGCTCAGAAATCTACAATGTACCATCATCTCCAGCAACTCCAACCACTGAGTCTCTCCTTTTCCTGGATGTCACCAGGGATAAAATCTTTACTTCTTCAGACCACAAGGGAACCACAGCACTTCCAAAGCTAACTGAAGCCCCAGTAACAATCTCTGCTGAAAACACTACTGAAACATCCACTGAATTTGACATTTCCTCTGGGAAAGAAGAGTTTGAAGTGCCAACATCTAGTGAAATGCTGTCAGATGATATGAGCTCAGGTGACTTGAGCTCAGAAGTCTACATTGTACCATCATCTCCAGCAACTCCAACCACTGAGTCTTTCCTTTTCCTGGATGTCACCAGGGATAAAATCTCTACTTCTTCAGACCACAAGGGAACCACAGCACTTCCAAAGCTAACTGAAGCCCCAGTAACAATCTCTGCTGAAAACACTACTGAAACATCTACTGAATTTGACATTTCCTCTGGGAAAGAAGAGTTTGAAGTGCCAACATCTAGTGAAATGCTGTCAGATGATATGAGCTCAGAAGTCTACATTGTACCATCATCTCCAGCAACTCCAACTACTGAGTCTCTTCTTTTCCTCAATGTTACTAGGGATGAAATCTCCACTTCTCCAGACCACAAGGGAACCACAGCACTTCCAAAGCTAACTGAAGCCCCAATAATGCTCTCTGCTGAAGACTCTACTGAAACATCCACTGAATTTGACCTTTCCTCTGGAACAGAAGAATTTGAAGTGCCAATGTCTAGTGAAATGCTGTCAGATGACATGAGCTCAGGTGACTTGAACTCAGAAATCTACAATGTACCAGCAACTCCAACCACTGAGTCTCTCCTTTTCCTGGATGTCACCAGGGATAAAATCTCTACTTCTTCAGACCACAAGGGAACCACAGCACTTCCAAAGCTAACTGAAGACCCAGTAATAATCTCTGCTGAAAACACTACTGAAACATCCACTGAATTTGGCATTTCCTCTGGGAAAGAAGAGTTTGAAGTGCCAACGTCTAGTGAAATGCTGTCAGATGATATGAGCTCAGGTGACTTGAGCTCAGAAATCTACAATGTACCATCATCTCCAGCAACTCCAACCACTGAGTCTCTTCTTTTCCTCGATGTTACTAGGGATGGAATCTCCATTTCTCCAGACCACAAGGGAACCACAGCACTTCCAAAGCTAACTGAAGCCCCAGTAATGCTATCTGCTGAAGACTCTACTGAAACATCCACGGAGTTTGACCTTTCCTCTGGGAAAGAAGAGTTTGAAGCGCCGATGTCTAGTGAAATGCTGTCAGATGATATGAGCTCAGGTGACTTGAGCTCAGAAGTCTACATTGTACCATCATCTCCAGAAACTCCAACCACCAAGTCTCTTCTTTTCCTTGATGTCACCAGCGGTGCAGTCTCTGTTTCCTCAGACCGTAAGAGAACCACTGAACTTCCCAAGCTAACTGAAGCCCCAGTAATACTCTCTACTGAAATATCCACTGAGTTTGACATTTCCTCTGGGACAGAAGAGGTCAAAGTGCCAACAACTATTGAAGTACCGTCAGGTGACATGAGTTCAGAAATAGACATTGTACCATCATCTTCAGCAACCTCCACCACCAAGTCTGTTCTTTTCCCTGATGTGCCTATGGATGAAGTCTCTGCTTCTTCAGACCACAAGGGAACCACAAAATCAGTAAAGCCCACAGAATCTTCCGTTATCATTACAACCCCAGCCTCCAGCCAGAATCCAACAACAGTCACACCTGTGAATAACGAGGTTTTCATTTTGCCTTCCTCCACCAGCACAGAATTTGTTGTCCCAAGTGATTCTGTAATACTACCAGAAGAACACTTCTCAAATGCTTTCAATACTTCAAAACTCACGTCAAACACTGCACCCAAAGAAAGTAAGTATACTACCGGTACCACAACTTCTATTACTACTACCACTATTGCTAATGATGATAACAATGATGGTATCGCCACCTCCAAAGAAAATAGCAAACATTTACCTAGTACTTGAAGGCTTACAAAGTTGTTCACATATATTATCTTTTTTTGTCTTCACAAAACCCGTGAGAAGTAGATGCTATTGTTGCACTTCTTTTACAGATGAGGAAACTGAGGCAGAAATTAAGTGACTTGCCTAAGATCCCAAAGCTAATGTAGTTTGTCCTTCATTCTTAAAGAGGACCATGACATTAGGAAGATGATGTCATGACTTGCAAATGAATTGGTTTTAAGTAAGGGAGAGCTATGCAGTCACTAGCCTCACTTTCTCTTCCAGAGCTACCTGAGTCCAGTGGCCAGATATAGATCAGGATGACTGGAGATGGCCCTGGATGCAGTGGGAGACCTTGACCTTTTTAAGCTAAGGTCTTTCTGAGTTCTCACTTTGACTAAGGCAGTGCCCATTCAGTGATTAGGCCTGTTTAAAAAGTGAGCCAATGGATGGTCACTTTAATGCAAAAAGAAGAAAAAAAGAGAAAAATGGAAAATCAAACTAGGAGGGGAAGACCCTCAGGGTTTCTGGCCAAAAGAGAAACAATTACTTTTTATAATCACTTTGATCTACCAGGTCCAAACAATAACCATTAAGTGGTGCTTGGGTAGGGACCTGTTGTTGACTAATTTCCAAAATGGGTCCCGAAGTTAATAAATATATGAGGAAGGACTGGAATTCAGAGCCTGATGTTTGCAAGACCAGCATTTTAGTCACAATGCTAATTACCTCAATTACGTAGGAAACCCTGCTCTTTTGGGTACAAACAAACTTGTCAGTGTTTTCTCCCATTTGGTGAGGCTGGTACCATCATACAAATGAAGCACTTTCTAAATCACAACACTGTGGTGTACAAACACCAGTTGTTGTTCACATTAGTCCCTTCTGTGTTGTGGGTGGGGATTTTTTGAGAGGTCCAAACCTGTAATTTCGTTGACATAAGGAACTCCTTGAGGTGAAAATTCCCTCTGCTCATGGAATTTGGCAATATCTCAGTAACTTCTCTTGGAGCACTATCCAGGGTGCTGAGATGTTCAGTGACTTGCCCCATGGTCATAGAAGTTGTATGTGTCAGTCATGGAACCTCCTGATACCAAAGTCAGTATTCATTCCATTAGCCCACACTGCCTCTCATTACCTTTTTATAGTTGAGAAAGTGTTATAGAATAGGAAAAATTGAAAATAAAAAATAAAACTGGCTTCATTTGAAGTCAAGACCATGTTCAAATAAAGAAAACAGTACTGCACAATGGATACAACATTGGCTCTGGATTTTATGGCTGAATGGCCCTTGATGTTCCTTTCATTTCTAGATCTATGATCTTAGGACACTATGATGCAGAAGCATCAGAGGACTTGGGTTCAAATCTTATTTCTGACACTATGTGTATGATCTTAGATTTCAAGTAACTTCTTTGGACCTCAGCTTGCTCATCTATAAGGCCAAATGTTTGGATAAGATGACCTTTGAGATCTCTTCTGTCTCTAAATCTATGAGCCTATGTAGTCTATGAGTTAGTAGTAAAAGGATTATTTGGTATAAGTTTTCTTTTGTCTTTATGGTCCCAGTTCTTAGAACAGTACCTGCACATAACAAATCCTTTTGGAAAAATCTCTGTTCACTTGTTGGTTGGCACTAGATGTATCTATTCAGCTAAAGGCAGCTAGGTAGCACCATGGACAGAGCAGCATTGACCCTCGAGTCAGGAAGTTATCCTGTAGTTGTGTGTGACTCCTCAGTGAGGTCACTTGGAGTTTTCTTGGCAAAGGTACTGTACTGGTTTGCCATTTCCTTTGCTGGCTTATTTTATAGATTAGGAACTGAGGCAAACAGGGTTAAGTCAGTTGCCAAGATTTGAGCTCAAATCTAGCCCCAGACATTTGTTGCATTATCCTGGGGTTAACCTCTGCTGCCTCAGTTTCCCCTACTGTAAAAATGATTTTAATAATAGCACCAACTTTCCAGGGTTGTGAATACCTACCTCCCAAGGTTTCAAGCATCAAATGAGATAACATTTGTAAAGATCTTTACAAACCTTAAAGAGCATTATATAAATATTATCTATTAGTTAGGAACGTGTTGCAGTCAAGGAGACCCAAGTACAAATTCTTAACTATAGGATTTGGGCTTAGATACAGGAAGACCTGGGTTCAAAGTCTTGCATTTAGAACAAGTTGTAGAGGAGCAAAATACAGTATAGCAAAGGAATATACTATGACAATAATGTGGAGGTAGATGGAGCTCTGATTGATTCTGATTTGGCATTTGCTATCAAGCCTCACAAAGTAAAAAGAGAAAGATTAAGGGCATGATAGGAACAGGTCCTTAGAGCAACAAGAAACTTCAGAGATCCTAATATCCAGTCTTTAGTTTTATGGACAAAGCCCATCTGGGTCATATGTCAAACCACAGTCAATTAGGTTTCATTTTGTCCTTGTCTCTGCTTTATCAGAACAGAACACATTCTATTAACTAATCTTCCTGGGGTGGCTAGGTGTCACAGTGGTTTAAATGCTAGGTCTGAATTCAAATCTGGCTTTGGACCCTTACTAGCTGTGTTACCCTGGACAAGTTACTTCACCCTGTTTGCCTCAGTTTCCTCATCTATAAAATAAGGTGGCAAAAGAAATGGCAAACTACACCAGTATCTTTGCCAAGAAAACCCCAAACAAGGTTAAAAAGAGTTGGAGATGACTAAAATGACTGGACAGCGAGCAACAATCTTCCTACTGAATTTTTCCACTCCTCTCTGTACATTTGGTTCCATGTTTCAGCCCCAAACTATCTATTCAATACCTCTTCTCTTCATACAACTTACCTCAATCTCCTCTTTCACTCTACTGTTGCTACCTACAGAGATGGTCACAATCTTAATTTTGCCATCTCCCACAAATATACTACTTTCATGTTCATGAAATCTCCAAGTCCTTTTTTTGATTACAACCTGCTATCTTTCCTCCTCTCTGCCTTAAAACCCTCAAACCTACTTTATGTCCTCACCATGGTGTATAACTCTCCTCACCTCTTGATCCTCAGGGCATCATCCCTGCACTCATCACATTTCCCTCCCTTTCCCACGATTATCCCTTGGTGAACCAAGTCAGGTCTGCTTTGTCTGCTTTTCTTTAGTCTTTTGTCCCCTTACTCTATAGAAGAGCTTGCCCTGACAAGTGTCAGCCTTGGACCACTCCCACCATCATCTATCTGCCTGTGTTTTTATAGGATATGCCTCTGATATGTGCCATGTGACCCTAACCCTTCAGTACCTCAGTTTATTCTTAGAGAAGATGACACCTTATGTAGGTAGAAGGAGCTTCCATACTCAAAGAATTCCCTGCTCCAGTGTAATTACAGGTCCATTCCCTATCCTATTGTTGTCTACCAGAGTTCATAGCAGGATCATAAATCTAGGGCTGAAAGAGACCTCAGAGATCATGTAGTTTCATTTAACATATGAGGAAACTGAGGCTCAGAGGAGCAGGTGACTTACTCAAGGTGACATGGGTAAGTATAGATCTGAGTATAGAGTATAGATCTGAACCCTGATCCTGTACTTGAAAGCTAGCAATCATCCAACAGATCATGTTATTGTAAAGAGAACATTTTGTTAACCTTAAAATACTATATGGTAAAACTATAAAGAGTCTAAAAATTGGCATTTCCACCCCCAATCATACCTATGATTTTTTCAAAATATGGAGCTCTCCTACAAACTTCCTCAATGAATTAATAAATAATCAGGCATTTGTTAAGCTTCTATGTGCCAGGCACTGTGCTAAGCACTTGGGATGCAAAGAAAGACAAAAGACAGTCCCTGCCCTCAAGGAGCTTACAATGTAAAGGATGAGACAGCATGAAAACAACTACATACAAACAAGCTATGTACAGGACAGATTAGAGCTAATCAGTAGATTGAAGGGAGGTGATGCTGAGGAGAGAGGACATTCCAGGCATGGGGGACAGCCAGGGAAAATGCCCAGAGCTGAGCGTCTTATTTGGGAAAACTGTAAGGAGGCTGGGATCGCCGGAGAGTAAGTGAAGGAAAGTACTTGGAGCATAGGAAGTCTGGAAAAGTTGGTTTAATGCTGTTCAATTTATAACTTTAGAGCAGTGGTTCTCAAATTTTGGGGTTTTAAGAATCCTCTATATTCTTAAAAAATTTGGATCCCAAAGGTCTTTTGTTTGTATGTGTTATAGTTACTGATATTTATCATTAGTCATTAAAACTGAAATTAAAATTAATTCACTTAAAATAATAATAAATCATGTTAACACATGCTAACATAAGTTATATTATATACATGTATTACATATATAATATTATATATAATATAATAATATGATAACTAATAGAATACAATATAACATATATAACCTTTATATAATATATATAAATGTAATGTTACATGTTAATATTAGACTTCTATTAAAAAACCTATTATTTTCTAAAGCAAAAAAAGTTTAGTGAGAAGAGTATTTTTACACATTTAAAACATTTTACATAGTTTTGCAAATCTTTTTTATGTCTGGCTTTTTTATGTCTATCTGCTTCTGCACACTCAGTCTCCCGCAATATATTACGTTGGTTGAAGTATATGAAGAATATCTGACCTTGTGCAAAAATATCATTGGGAAAAAAGAAAACTATTTCAATAGGCAAATAATGTTTTGTTATTTCTGTGAAAATCGTTTTGAAATTGTGTACCTCTTAAAAGTGTCTTGGAGATCCTGGGACCACACCTTGAAAACCATTGGCTTGGAACATTTCCTGGGGCATGGGGAGTCTAATGCAACTTGCCTTCAGGGTCACAGTCAGAATGTCTGAGGCAGGATTTGAAGTTCTAGAACTTTCAGACTCTAAGGCCAGCTGTCTATGCATCAGGTCTGCACAACATAGGGCCTGTGGGCTGCCTGTGGACCGCAAAGCGGTATGTTGTGCAGGTCTCCCATAAGGGAACTTCACAGAGTCAGTTTATGCTGAGGGATTTACATAAAGCAGGCCTGAACAACATATGGCTAGTGTGGCCTGCTGTGTTTTACAGGCCTGCTATGTGTTATGAATTATTGTCATTAGTATCCGAATTGGTGATTTAGAAGGCACACATTGAAAAATCACAGAACTTAGTCCCTATCAGGATTACCCCTGGCCACTTTACTGTTATTTCAATGGCTGTATGTATATGTATCTGTATGTGCTAAAAATAAAAGTAATAATAAAATAGAATATAAAATAATAATAGCTAGCATGCAGACAGTGCTTTAAAGTGTGCAAAGTACTCTACAAATGTTAAGTGCTATAATTATCCAAATTTTAGAGATGAGAAACAGAGGCAAATGGAAGTGAAACTGATTTACACAGGATTACAATCAAGTCCTAGAACTGGGATTTTTAATCAGGGTTTTCCTGACACTAAACTCTTTTTTTTTTACCCTCTATGCTATTTTTTAACAGAAAAAATCCCTAATAATTATCAATGAAATGAATCAATAACTGTTTGTTAGGTGCTGGGGATAAAATATAAGGAATGAAACAATTCCTGCTCTTAATAAGTTTACATTTTACTTTAGAGGATGAAAAAAAGATCCACATGCAAACCTGCCCTACTTGGCTACATCTCCTGGCCTCTGGAGTTGGGATCTGGCTTCAAATCTGTTATCATCTGTGTGACTTTTGTTTAAGTCGCGGTCACTCCATCTGCCATGTCCTCAGTTATCCCACCTATAAATTGTGAGGGATGAGCCAGCTCTAGACCTGTGATTTTATGGTCTATGATCTTTGACAAATCTAGAAATTCATTTTTGCTACTTCTCCCCCTGCAGAGAAAACAAAGGTTGGACTAGTATTTGGAGTTGTTTTGGGATCTGCGGTAGGAGCTGCCTTACTTGCAACTGTTGCCTTCCTGTTGTACAGGAAGAGGAGGAGAAACACTTTTTTTGTCCACCAGCGCTTTTATGATGAGAGGAGTGAGCCAGGTAAGAAATAGGTCTATGGCCTTACTTCACAAGCATACAGTAGTCTTTTTATTAAAGGACTCTTAGAATAGCCCACAATCCCATAATGAAGGTTGGGTGGGAGAGCATATGGTATTAGAGATGACTTCAGCTTATTATTTTACCTCCCATCACAAAGGAGGCAGTATATATAATGCTGCAAAAAGCATTGGGAATGCCATCAGAAGACCTAGGTTGGGTACTTCATAACTGGTGTGACCACAGACAAATCACTTAATGTTCCTGGGGCTTAGTTCACTCATCTGTAAATTAAAGTTGGGGAGGCGGAGAGGATAAGGCTTGACTAGATGGTCTCTGAGGTCCCTCTCAGTGCCAGAACTATGATCTTATGGTCCCAAGAAAGATGATACCTGAAACAATCCAGGTCAATGGGTGAAGGTTAGGGGGTGGGGTATCTGACTTTATACTTCCTTTCCAGCATAAATGATTTGAGGTAGCCATTCCAGAATCCCAAAACTAAATTTTGCAAGTTGGACTTTAAGGAAGGTTTGGGGGAGAGGTAAATAATGCATCATTTTGTTTAATTGCTTTAGAATCTAGCAACTCGAATGCCGTATTGCCAACCTACTGTCCTTAGTGACTCCCTCCTCGGGACCACCATTTTGGGAAGGACCCCAGCCATGCTTCATCTCACTCTGGCCTGGACTCTACCTCCTTCTCTTCGCCTGCTTCATTGTTCTTCCCCTTTCCCCTGCCCTCCCACCAGCTCTCTAGCACCCCAGTGGTGAGTTGTCTTCCCTGGCTTAGAATGGAAGCTCCTTGAGGGTAATGATTGTCTTGCTTGCTTATGTTTGTATTCTCAGTGCTTAGCATATTAGTGGCCACAGAGCAATCAATTAATAAGTGCTTTATCTTGCCATCTTAACCCATCTATTAAATATCCCTAGAGAGTATGGAAATATCATTGTCTCTCAGCAACAATAAGACAAAGCTTCATTCTCATCCCATGAATTTCCAAAGATTAGACCACCACGGCCCTGCTCTGGATGCCACTGAAGGGAAGGGGCTCAGAGTGAATACTGTCAATGCCCTCTTATCTATCTCTATAGACTCCCCAGTACCTACTTCCCAGTCATTCTTGGATTTATTTTCTAAATTCAAGTGTAAATAAATGTCATCTGCAATATCCATAGAATGGAATGGTAAACCACTTTAAGCAGTAAAGTAATGAAAGAACTTTTATACAAAATAAAATAAACTGAACCAGATGTGATGTTGTCAATTCTGACGTCTGACCTACTCCTCATCAGACAAATCTCCATTTTCAGTTTTACACATGACACAAGTGTCTCCTAATCCACACCCCATACTCCTTGGAGTTAGCTACTGCCTTGTAAATAAAAAAGTGTTTAAACAAGTTCTGAACACAATCTAGTCAAGGTCAATAAAGCTAGCTGATTCCAATAAGCTCTGATGGCCACCCAAATTCTGTTCTTTCTTAGGATTTAAGTCTATTAAACACTTATACTTTTTATTTTTGCCTGGTTTGCGATGCTAAAAGACAAGCTTCTGCTCCCAAATTAGCTCCTGTGGCAAATTTTGCAAAACAGCAGGGCCAGAGATGTTATAATTCACCTTAATGTGTGCAACTGACTCCTCTGCCCCACTGTAGAACATTTTTGTTGTCTTTCAAGTGCCTATACCACTAGTCTATTGATGAAGTGGAGTGCCATTCATTATCACAGAGAAACATGTTGATTATTACACGTATTTTTTAAAAGTCAGAATTCAAAACGTGCTATAGTTTTTAATCACATCGATATGTGTGAATATGAGAAGGAGCTCCAATCAGCAGGAGGGAGTCCTAGTATGGGAACTTTTACGGAAATAGAATGAAAAACAATTGGAATTTAATAGTCAAGGCCTGGGGAGGTGCTTAAAGGCACTCAGAGACTGACTTGCCTAAGGCCAAGTTGAAGGTTGTGGAAAGTTGTGGAAGGTTGTGGTAAGACTGACTGGAAAGAATCAGAACTGGCTTGTGAACAGAAGACTTTTGAACTCAAAAGCCAGAACTATCTCATGGGGTGTGTTGTGTCTCTAAGGGTTTCCTTTGCTGGATTCTCCCTCTCTCTCTACCCTCTTTCTCCAGGCCCTTCCTCCTCTCTCTCTCCTCTTCTCATTTTTTCTCATGGGCAATAGAGAGCTTTATGTCTGCAGAGAGCTTTTCATTTTCACATGGTCTCCTTTGATCTTTAGAATGATGCATGGAAGTAGGTTCTACGAGTATTTTACAGATAAAGAAACAGATCGAAAGACACTGAGTGACTTCTGCAGGGACACACAGCTAGTAATATGCAAGATTTAGTCACAAGGCTTCCTGATTTTAAGGCCAGAGTTCTAACCCCATGCAACAATATGAAGTATGTGTGTATATGCATATGTATGTATTTACATTTACACACATACAAAGACAAACACATAAAGATGCAGATATACGTTCCAATAGGTATAGACATATTTATGTATATACAAACATATATACACACACAAATTCAGAACACTATATCTGTGCCACAATATGTGTGCCTGTGTGTACATGTATATAAGTATATATGAATACACACAAATGCACACATACATTCCAATACATGCAAACATGTATATTTATGTATACATATATAGAACACATATATAGAACATATATAGACACATATACATATATAGAACAGTTAATATACTGTTGTTATTATTTGTCTTTTCTTCTCAAAGAGGACCAATGACATCATGAGGATGATGTCTTGACTTGCAAGTGAATTAGATTTAAGTGAGGCAGGGCTGTGCAAAGTCATCAGCCTCCCTCTCTCTTCCAGGGTCATCTGAGTCCACCAGCATTACATAGGTCAGGATGACTGGTGTGGCAATAAAAATTTTTCAACCTACAATCAGAGAGACCAAGACAGAACTCTGAACCAAGGGCACTTTATTAAAGGGTCCATGGTCCCCTATAAGGAAGGGGACCTCAGATCTTCCTCAAAATCTGAGATGACCCCTACTTCCAGGGCCCTATTTTTATAGGGTTAGATATCTAACATTTAAGAATAGTTATACCAAATGCAGAATAGTTCCATTCATTGACATATGATGTATAGGCTAATAATGATCTGTCAGCAGGGTTATGAGTATAGTGAAGCAAGGAATATCTCCACTGACTGGGTGGTCATAAGATGGACACCTACTCATGTTGGACAAGAGAGAATGTTCTGGAGGTTCAAAACAATTTAGGGGGGCTTTCCATGTAGTTGATTCACCTCTGTCACATTGGGCTTGGTCACCATGAGAATGTGAAAACAAGAGCGGAGGGTCTCTGGTTAATTTCCTATGATTAAATAAGTGAACTTAATTTGTAGCTCACAGCACTGGGGCAAAATATACAAAACTTATAATCATTACCCCTATGGAATCATAATGAACTGACCAATAGTGATTAGAGTTTGAGTTGGGGTCCTCAAGGAATCAACTTTCTTACTGGAGATGACCTAGTAGGAGACCTTTTGGCCTTTTTAAGCTAAGGTCTTTCCCAGGTCTGTTTGTATGAGGCAACACCCATTCGGTGATTTAAGGCTAAGTAAGAAATGAAGCAAAAGATAGCCTACTTTGACAGCTCAAAAAAACCCAAACAAAAACAAAGAAAACTAGATGGGGAAGACCCCCAGGGTCTCTGGCAAGAATGGAAACAACTGTTATTTATACTCACTCTGAGCCATCAAAATCCAAACAATGACCAAATGAGGCTTGGGCTGAGACCTATTATTGGCCAATCCATGAGAGCCAGACTGATTTGGGTTTAAGGTATGGGCAAGTAGCTCTATTTGAATTCTGATGGTCTTTATCAAAGCCTGGTTTTCCAGGGCACTATTTCAAGAGGTCATAAAAGAAACTAGATGGGACAAAAGAGGTAATTGTTCCACTTGCTTTTTTTTTTTTGATAGAATAAATAAATAGGGAAGATAAAAAAAAAATCCAGCCCCCAATCCCCAAGATACCTTGCAAGGTTTCAGCAATCAAAGTTCATATTCCTTTCAGCAAAGCACCCACATGTAAGGGTATGATTCCCCATGTAGACAGAGGAAAGGAGGCAGGGAGGAAGGAGCATTACTCTAGTGAAACTGGTCAGTTGAGTCCCCAGTGGGGCAGCTACTACTACTCACAGATTGTTGTTTGTCCTTCATTCTCAAAGAGGACCAATGATATCAGGAGGGTGACATCTTGACTTGCAAACAAATTGGATTTAAGAGAGGTAGAGCTGTGCAAAGTCATCAGTCTCACTTTCTCCTCCAGAGTCACCAGAGTCCAGTGGCAAGACATAGGCCAGGACAACTAAAGATGACTCTAAATGCAGTGGTAGACCTTGGCATGTTTAAGCTAAGGTCTTTCCAAGGTCTCAGTTTGTCTTAGGCAATACCCATCCAGTAATTAAAGGCTAGGTAAGAATTGAGATGAAAGATGGCCTAGTTTGCCTTTATAAAAGAATCAATCTAGGAGGGGAAGACCCTCAGAGTTTCTGGCCAGAACAATTTCTGTTTACACTCACTCTAAGCCATTAAAATCCAAACAATGAACAAGTGAGGGTTGGGCTGGGACCCATTATTGGCCATTCATTCCAACTGATATACACAAGCATGTATACATACATAGAAATATACGCATATACAGAACATACATAGAATACACACAAACATATATAGAATAAGTTAACACAAATGTATACAAAACACACAACATAACCACAAAACCTTCATGTACATATACACATACAAATAATGAGCACTATTCCCACCCCAAAATATATATGTGTATATGCATGTAAATGTACATGTATGCATCCATATATATGAATATTTAGATATAAATATATGCACGCACACATAGGTAAATGTAGTATGTATATGTAGCATGGCCTATGTATGTATGCACATATGTATGGATTTATATATACACTATACACAGAAAAGTGCAGAATACTGCCTCTATGCTACAGTATGCATGTATAGGCGTAGATTTTATAAATGTAAATATACATAATACACTCCAGTACACATACGTGTGCATACACATACATACACAAACATGTATACACACGTACATAAATACACAAAGTAGACACAGACACATACTATACAATGCACATTCATGTGAATGTGCATATAATATACACGTGCAGTGCACCCAACACACATACATGTAATACAACCCATATATGAGTAATCATGTTCATATACATGTACACACACATACACAATATAATGTCACATACGGACATATTTGTATAGGTTACAATTTATATTGCTAGAGGAAATAGCCCCCAGAGAGACAGGTGAGCTCAGAGACCTCCTAGAATCTTGAATGGTTTCTTATATCAAGCAATGCTCAAGTAGTTCTAAGCAGGGCTAACCCTGCCACTGCTAGTTTCATAAGACCATTTCGCATTGTTTCTGTTATTATTTCAGTTCACCGATTAGACAATACAACTGACACTTACAATCTGGGTTTTGGAGGCGTCAACTTCTTCAGCTCCTCTGTCCCTGATGACCCAGTCATGGAGAAGAACACGGAAAGGGCGGGAGAAAAGATTCAAATGAAGACTATCCCTACAGCCTATACTTTAAATAAACCATGGGGAATAGGGCTTCAGACTACAGAATCTCGTTTCATGCCCAGGACTGTGTCAAATCCTTGAGATGTCCAGGATATGACAGTCACGTAGATATAAGGCAGATTTTAAAATCGTCAGATCAATGGAGATATATTGATGAAGAATGCCAATCACATAATAAGCTACATGTCCCCTGCCAGTCTTGTTTGCATTTGATTATTTTCTCTCAAAGGAATTCTCTATTTTAAGCTGTATCTCATACTAAGCCTAGTTTTCCTTAAAAAGGACAATATTTTTTTTAAAAATTAATTTATCATTTTATTTAATATTTTAGTTTTCAACATTGATTTCCACAAGATTTTTAGTTACAAATTTTCTCCCCATTTCTACCCTCCCCCCCATTCCAAGATGGCATATATTCTGACTGCCTCATTCCCCAGTCAGCCCTCCCTTCTCTCACCCTACTCCCCGCCTCATCCTCTTTCCCCTTACTTTCTTGTAGGGCAGGATAGATTTCTATGCCCCATTCCCTATATATCTTGTTTCCCAGTTGCATGCAAAAAAAAAAAAATGACATTTTTTAAAGCATCTGCTTTTAAAACTTTGGGTTCCAAATTCTTTCCCCTCTTCCCTTCCCACCCACCCTCCCTAGGAAGGCAAACAATTCATAATAGATCACACCTGTATCATTATGTAAAACACTTCCATAAAGCTCATGTTGTGAAAGACTAATTATATTTCCTTCCATCCTATCCTGTCCCCCTTTATTCAATTTTCTCCCTTGCCCCTGTCCCTTTTTAAATGTGTTTGCTTTTGATTACCTCCTCCCCCTATCTGCCCTCCCTTCTATCATTCTCCCTTTTTTTTTAATGCCTTCCTCCTTACTTTCCTGTGGAGTAAGAAACCCAATTGAGTATGTATGTTATTACCTCCTCAAGTTGAATCTGATGAGAGTAAGATTCACCCATTCCCCTTCACCTGCCCCCTCTTCCCTTCCAAAAGAACTTTTATGTGAGATAATTTACCCCATTCTATCTCTCCCTTTCTCCCTCCCTCACCCCTTAAAATTATTTCATTTTTTTTAGATATCATCCTTTCATACTCAATTCACCCTGTGCCCTCTGTCTATACATACATACATACATACATACATACATACATACATATATTTTCCCTTCAACTACCCTAAGACTGAGAAAGGTCTCATGAATTACACACACCATCTTTCCATGTAGGAATGTAAACAAAACAGTTCAACTTTAGTAAGTCCCTTAAGAATTCTCTTTCTTGTTTACCTTTTCATGCTTCTCTTGATTCTTGTATTTGAAAGTCAAATTTTCTGTTCAGCTCTGGTCTTTTCAATGAGAAAGCTTGAAAGTCCTCTATTTTACTGAAAATCCATATTTTGCCTTGGAGCATTATACTCAGTTTTGCTGGGTAGGTGATTCTTGGTTTTAATCCTAGCTCCTTTGACCTCTGGAATATCATATTCCAAGCCCTCTGATCCCTTAATGTAGAAGCTGCTAGGTCTTGTGTTATTCTGGTTGTGTTTCCACAATATTCAAATTGTTTCTTTCTGGCTGCTTGCAGTATTTTCTCCTTGAGCTGGAAACTCTGGAATTTGGTGACAATATTCCTAGGAGTTTTCTTTTTGGGATCTTTTGCAAGAGGTGGATTCTTTCAATTTCTATTTTACCCTCTGGTTCTAGAATATAAGGGCAGTTTTCCTTGATAATTTCTTGAAAGATGATATCTAGGCTCTTTTTTTGATCATGGCTTTCAGGTAGTCCAAAATTTTTAAATCATCTCTCCTGGATCTATTCTCCAGGTCAGTGGCTTTTCCAATGAGATATTTCACATTGTCTTCCATTTTTTCATTCCTTTGGTTCTGTTTTATAATATCTTGATTTCTCATAAAGTCACTAGCTTCCACTTGCTCCAATCTAATTTTTAAGGTAGTATTTTCTTCAGTGGTCTTTTGGACCTCCTTTTGCATTTGGCTAATTCTGTCTTTTAAGGCATTCTTCTCCTCATTGGCTTTTTGGAGCTCTTTTGACATTTGGGTTAGTCTATTCTTTAAGGTGTTATTTTCTTCAGTATTTTTTTTTTGGATCTCCTTTAGCAAGTCATGGTTTTCTTGCATCGCTCTCAATTCTCATCCCAATTTTTCCTCTACTTCTCTTACTTGCTTTTCCAAATCCTTTTTGAGCTCTTCCATGGCCTGAGCCCAATTCTTATTTTTCTTGGAGGCTTTTGATGTAGGCTCTTTGACTTTGTTGACTTTTTCTGGCTGTATGTTTTGATCTTCTTTGTCACCAAAAAAGGAATCTAGAGTTTGAGTCTGAGTGTGAATCTGAGTCCATTTTCACTGCCTCTTCATGTTCCCAGTCAACTCCTTGACCCTTGAGTTTTTCGTCGGGATGTGACTGCTTATAGAGTAGAGAATATTTTGTCTCAAGCTTTCGGGTCCAAGCACTGCTCTTTTCGGAGCTACTTCTACTCCACTGTCACCCCAGGCTCTGTCACAGCAGTGCCTCTCCTCCCCTAAGAACTGCCAACCAGGATTGCAATCCAGATCCAAGCAGGGCACAGCAAGAGAATCTGCTTTTGTGCCCACAAAGCACTCCTTGCACTCCTGCTCTGATCCGCTGCTAGATTTCTCCCACCGTGTGAGCCAGGGATTCGGGAAGCAGCTGATGCTGGAGTTCTGGAAGCACCCGCAGGAGCTTCCTGATGCTGCCACTGCCACCATCATCACACCACCTCTGCCACCCCCAGGGATGGTGGCCAGACCACTCAGAACTCGATCTTGCAGTTTCCCAGTAACCTGCTCTTTGACGTTTGTGTGTTGAAAAGTCTGGTAACTGCCACAGCTCAATGATTCATGGCCCCAAGGCCTGTTCCAGCTGGCTGACTCCAGGTCTGGTCTGTCCTGGCACAGCCCACGCTGGGCTGTGCTCTGCTCCTAGCACTGTGTGATAGACACTTCCCTGTGACCATCCAGGCTCTCTTGGGCTAGAGACCTATTTCCCTCTGCTATTTCACGGGTTCTGTAGCTCTAGAGTTTATTCAGAGCCATTTTTTACAGGTGTTTGGAGGTATTTGGGAGAGAGCTTAAGCAAGTCCCTGCTTTCCAGCCGTGATCTTGGCTCCACCCCCCAAAAGGACAATATTTACTGAAGAAAAGCTAAAAGGCTCCATATTGCTAGCATATCAAACCAGATGATTACCTAGGACCTTGTTCAATGAGAGTAAATGACCCAAATTCAAGGCTCCTAGGATTGGAAGAAATTTCTATCAGCTAGAAATTATTCCAGAATTCTTACAAATCTCTCTTCTCTTCCACACTCCCAATTCAACACAGTTTTCTAGTTTCACTACCTTATCAGCCTTCTTTTAAAAGTAGAGATGTGATATTTGTTCTTTGTTGAGTTTATGACCTGTCACTAGCCTGGTCATCCTACGTGACCTTTTAGTGTGGTGAGAACTCGGTACAATATGTGAGGTGTTAGAAAATCCATGAGAGAAAATACGTTTTCTGCCCCATTGCCTTTTCCGCATATACTGTTCCGCTGTCTCTCCAAAGTTTTACAGCCCCTGGAAATGAGCCTTCAGTTTTCTAGGGTGAGATTGCTGGTTGGAGGAGACAGTGACATGGTTGAAATGACCTCATCAGGGAAAGAAATATTACATTTCTGGAAAAAGAAATGCCAACACCCTGAGAAATTCTAACTTGCTGCAGACCCCACAGGTTTATAACAAGACTCCTTTCTATATGAATTACAAGATGTAGGAATCTGAAGAAGAGACCAAGAAACTCTTAAATGAGAATATAAGCAAAAATAGAAATATTTTGCACCCCCTCAAATAACAGAAAATAGAAATCCAGAGTGGAATAGTATTGCTTCTTAGATTATTATTGTTAGCCTGGGTATGGAATGGAATGCTGGCAGGGGTTCCACATACTGTGATCTTTTTAAATAGACCAGGCCTAGAAAAAGAAGGAATGTAAAGATCACTCACATATATACACAAACAAGACTGACCAAAGGCACTTTCTCCTTTTTAGAACTGGTCACTAATAAGGAGCAATAAATACAGAAAAGAAGTCTTATATCTTTCCATCAGCATAGATGCCACAGTGTATCTTTTTTGGAGGTTTGGGGGAAGGGCCAAAGGAAAATAGTTAACCTGCAGAAATAGGGACATTGGGGTTAGATCAAAAAATTAATTTATGGAGGCTGCATTTAAGATAGATGGGACAAAGAAGCCAACCCCAACACTAGATTCAAATTCACTGTTGAACTCATTCACGAATATTGACAAAAAGACACATTTTCATCTCATCTTCTGTGACCCCATGAACTTCCCCCAGAAAGAAGAGAAGGAATGAAGGAATACTCACCCCATATTGCCATAAAAATAGCAAAGAAGACTGTCCCTCCATTGTCAAACAAATGTGTCACCTAAAAGAAAAATTCAACAGAAATGATCTCTTGATTTAAACAATCCTTCAATACTGATCTCATAGAGGTAACATGATGGGGTTCAGTTTTTTTTCCTTAAGAAACATTCCTTATTTTTAATTATTTATTATAATTTATTATTTATTATTTATTCATGTTTCATGTTAAGTTTTGAACAGAAGGTGCATCCCCATGTCTCTCTTATTTTCTCTTTGACCATTTCCTTTGTTTTTACACCTGTCAAACAACACCCTTTTTTACTCAGAAATTGTACTAAACATTTCTGTAGTACCTCTACGGGCCACTTACAGTATAAGACCTGACATATTCGATCTCTCCATGGAACATCCAGAAGGATTTGTGTTGGCAAAATAAACATGTCCAGTACTTCAGGTTTTCTTTCCAACACTTCCCAAATCTAAGGTGTCTACACAATGTTTACTGGACTCCCTACATGGCCCGTGGTCTGTACAATATAGTTATTTCCCTTCATCTTTTGTTAGGTACCAAGGCACTTTCACCACCCATAAAAGGCAAAGGGGTTAAGGTTTTTTTTTTTTTGGCAGGACAATTGGGGTTAAGTGACTTGCCTAAGGTCACACAGCTAGTACCTGTGTGAAATGTCTGAGGCTGGATTTGAAATCAGGTCCTCCTGTTTGCAGGGCAGGTGCTCTACTCACTGTGCCACCTAGCTGCCCCAGGATTGAGTTTTACATGTCTTTTAATTCTATGCTGTCAGTATATGATTAAAGATTATTGAAGAAGGTAATGTTGAATGAAGTTGGAAGATGGTAAAAAGCACATTTGTATTACTTGGCCAAATATTTATTAGTAACTATGAGGTTTGTGAGAGAATTAACTGTTTTATTTGAATAAAGATGTTAGATCAATCTTTGAACTGTTTTTCTGTTTTGTTATTTTTGGGGTATATGTGTATGTGTATGTGTGTGTGTGTGTGTGTGTGTGTGTGTGTGTGTGTGTGTGTGATGCTTTCTTTATTGCTATATTGCCCAATTAACAACCTTAGTTGAAGCATTAGGAAGAAAAGTACATTTCAGAGTATATCACAAGAGTACAAAGATGAAATGGATGGCCAGGGAGGTGCGTTCTGCCAGCAATATGTCATCACTGAAAACACAACTGTGAAATGTTCTGCTTGAGGGATCATTTTTGGCATTTTAGGGATGGCTACCATAGAACTAGGGTAGCATCTCTCTCAAAGGATCTTTCCAGTTCTGAAATTCTCCAATGTGATGCCTCTCATTTTAGATGACTGGGATTTGCAAAATCTCTTTCACAACTCTATGTTCATATCATGAGTAGAAAAGAAAGTATCATTAAGCAGAGATCTGAAAAGTAATGAAGGGCACAGGATTGGGCCCAAAATAATAGCTAAAGTTGCCAAGCAAGAGAGAATCTATTTTTTTCCTTAGTCAACATCTAAGGTAATCTATGCAGGAGATAAAAACCTCACCAGGCAGAAATGGCCCTAAACTGTCACTGGACATCTGTATATAGATTTAAGCAAAATGTAGACCTCTTCTCTCTTTCCTTTCTATGATCCCTACTCTTCCCCTCTTTCCTCTCTCTTTCCTACCAATAAATATCCAAATTCAAACTTGAAAACTAAACTAAAAGGCTAGCATTTTTTATGGACTCCTGACTTGAAAATAGGCTTACTACAAAGACACATAGGAAAAACAAACAACTAAACTTGTGGTTTCATTCAGATAGGGAACTCTTATGGCAGAAATTCTCTCCATTAATGCAGATTAGAAAATTTTACTCACTGTGTAATCTTGGAGGGTTTTCAAGGAGCACAGAGAGAGTCTGTGACTTATCCATAGTCTCAGTGAGGCAGGATCAGAGGCAGACTTGAAACCTAAGTCTTCTAGAATTCAAGGTTGGCTCTCAATGCACCCCATGCTTCCTCTTTTTGCATCAAATGATCAAATTTAAAAGAATGAATGTTTTAAAGATCCTTTGATGGGAGACAATTTTATAGTTGTTATAGAAAAAGGTATTGTTGTCTATTAGAGGTGTCATCTAGTTTAACTGAGAGGTGGCTAGGTGACATTTTGGAGAGTTGGGAAGTCCTGGATGTGAATCCTACCTTAGACACTCCCTAGCTGTGTGACCCTAGGCAAATCTCTCTTCATCTCTCTCAGTCTTACTTTCCCCTTAAATTGTTGCTCAATTTTCTTTCTGGAAGAGAACCAATGACATCAGGAAGGTGATGTCTTGACTTGCAAGTGAATTTAATTTAAGTGAGGGAGGGCTGTGCAAAGTCACCAGCCTTACTTTCTTCTCCAGAGCCATTTGGGTCCAGTGATCAGATATAGATCAGGGTGACTGGAGAAGGACTCAGATGTAGTAGGAGACCTTGGCCATTTTTAAGCTAAAGTCTTTCCTAGGTCTCAGTTTGAGGCAACAGCCATTCAATAGGCCCCAGCCCAAGCTCACTTTGGGTCTTGATGGCTCCCCATAAGTAAAAACCCTACTTTATAGGGTTCTTGTGAGGTAAATGTAAAGTACCTTGCTACTGCTTAAGAGCTATAGAAATGCTAGCTGCCAATTGAACAATTAAGGGCAACCCAGAAGAAAATTAAATATGCAGAGACAGACTGGCCTTTTCCAAAGTAAAAGCAAGAGGAGAGATTTTGTAGGGCTAACCACACAGACTTATGTTAACAAAATACCCCTCTATAAAACACTGCACGTGAATTTGAATTCACCAGTGCCCAACACACTTCTGCCCTTGATTATTCAGGGAGCTGGATTTGCACATAAGGAGGAAGGCTGACTAAATACAGTCAGTTCCCAGATAGGGGTAGCAGCTTACCTCTGCAGGAGAATTAAGAGTAATTGAAATCAGTAAGATATTACCTGCTTGAGTATATAATTTCCAATTGGAACAAGAGTCTGGAGGTGTTTTCTCCTATACTGTAACTTTGCTTTTTCATTCTCCCCCAGGGTTCAAAACTCCTTCTGCTCTCTCTCGCATCCCCCAAACACCTCCTCCCCAAACAAAACAAATCTTGGCACGATATTTGGACAAGTAAAATGCATTTTACTTTGTAATAACACATTAAAAACCACTTGGAAAGCCTGAAAATGCTTCACAAAGATTATTTATGAGGAAGAGGAAAGAGAAGAGGGAAGGGGAGGACAGTAAGCAGGATTCACCAAGGCATTTGGTAAAGCCTGGCCTGGGATTCCATTTCAGCAGATGATAATGAGCACCTGAAACGTCTCTGACAAAGCAGAGGACTCTATGTCTTCTCTTAGGATTGCCAGTAAGCTTTCCCTTCTTTGAATTACTCTACCACTTAAACTCCTGGACCAGGTAAAATGTATATTGCCTTGTCTGAATGTTTTATGTTGGTAGCAACTGAGCCCCCCTCCCCCCCACCATTTTTTCTTATTTAGTGCTTATCTTTTAAAATAATTACTTGAATAAGCATTTATTTCTCCCTCACTACTGCCACTAGAAAAAGAAAACCTCCCCAAAAATATGCTTCCTATTGTCAAAGTTGACAAAAAAATGGCAAACATTGGAGGGGCTTTGGGAAACCAGGTACATTAATGCATACCTGGTAGAGTTATGAATTGGCACAATCATTCTGGGGCAGTTAGGTGGCACAGCAGATAGAACACTAGGCTTGGAGTTAAGAAAACCTATTTGAATTCAGCTTCAGATACTTATAAGCTGTGTGATCCTGGGCAAACCACTTAATGCTGTTTGCCTCAGTTTCCTCATCTGTAAAATGCAGCTAGAGAAGAAAATGGCAAATCACTCCAGTAGTTAGCTGCGTCTTGAAATGATGCAATAATCATTCTGAAAAGCAATTTGGAACTACTTCCTCAAAATGACTAAACTAGGCACACTCCATTAATCAAGTCAAGTCAACAAACATTAAGGTACCTACTGGGTGAAAGACATTGTACCAGCTTCTAAGTGTGTTGAAATTAGTGGTACTTTTTATTTCTTTCATAGCCCTCCCCCACCCCCCTTCCCCCGCCAATACCTAATGAGTATTTAATAACTGATTGAAGAGTAGAGGTATGATTGAGGGGCAGCTAAAAGGCTCAGTAGATAAAATGCCAGGCTTGAAGTCAGGAAGATTCTTCTTCCTGAGTTCAAATCTGGCCTCAGGCTCTTACTAGCTGTGTGACCCTGGCCAACTCACTTAACCCTGTTTGCCTCAGTTTCCTTACCTGCAAAATGAGCCAGAGAAGGAAGTGGTAAATCACCCCAGTATCTCTGCCAAGAAAACCCCAAGTTGGGTCATGAAGAATCAGATACAACTGAACAACAACAAAGACCTGGATTCAAATCCTGCCTCTGTCACATATCTTTTTCCTTATGATCCTATGACACTGGAGGTCAGAGAGGTTCAGTGACTTTTCTAGTCCTGGATATTAGATTCCAAACAATGCATTCTTTCCAATGCTCTAAAAAACCCTGCAATTGTGGTAGGCTCATTTCAGAGCTGCCAATGCTAGCCAGTTAATTTCCATTTCCATTTCAGTAGGACTTCTCATAGTATATAGAAAGTTTTTGTATATACATATATATGTATGTATGTATATGTGTGTGTTTGTATATATATATGTGTGTGGATAGATAGATGGATAAGACAGATATATATATATATAATATATATATATATAATATATATATATTATATATATATATATCTCAGCAGCTATTGAAGTAATTCATCAAATCTATTAGCTAGAACAGTCATGGAAGATTTTCTTTAACAATTCAAGCAGTCCCCAATTTTCCCTAAGAGTAAATGAGTTCCAGAACTTTCTGAGTTGAAAAGAAACATTTCCTTACTGAAAATGTTGGCCTCTATGATACCTTTTTTGTTGTTGATTTGTTCCAATCGTGTCTGACTCTTTGTGACCCCACTTGATGTTTTCTTGGCAGAGATACTGGGATGATTTGCTATTTCCTTCTCTGGCTCACTTTATAGACTTGCCCAGGGTCATACTGCTAGTGTCTGAGGCCAAATTTGAATTTGGGTCTTTCTGACTCCAGGCCAGCTCTCTATCCATTGAGCCACTTGACTTCAAATCTGCCACTTTTCTCATACAACGGAGTGTCTTCACTAATAAAACAAGGAGATGGGGTTAGATGACCTTTGTGGACCTGATGGCTCTAAATTCATGATCCTATATGACTGACTCCAAGAGTTGTATGGGGAAATTCAATGAATATAAAATAAACATGCAAAAAAAGTGAATCCTTTCCAAGGAAAGTGCTATGATTTTTACCTATTTTTGCATCATCCTAAGGCCTTTTTTTTTTTTAAAGTGTGAACACAACTCTCAAGTTACAATGGAAGTCAATGTGGAAACACGATTCAATATACAAATCTTGGTTTTTCAAACCTTTTTTTTAAAATAAGAATTCACTCAATACATAAAGTGAGATGAAGTTATTACTTCCAGTCATTTTTGGTCTTGGGATACTATCACATGCTGCAAGATGATTTGAGAAAAAATCAAAATTAGCAGTAAATTTATGAATCATCTCACGGAATGTAAGCTTCTTGAGGGCAGGAACAATTTTTTTTTGTCTTTGTGTGCCCGGTATCTAAGCATAGTGCCTGGAACATATTAAGTGCTTGATAAACATCTATTGAATTAAAAAGCACAGCTTTCTGCTTGGGAATGCTCCCTCAGTTCCAAATCTAAACCTTATATTGAAGAATTTCTATATATTGTATAAACTTTTGTTCAGTTTGTTGGCTCTTAGATCATACAGCTAGAAGGGAACGGACCTCAGAGACTACATGTCGTCTAATCTTCTCATTTTATATATGAAGAGGCTGAGACCTAGGGGGCGACCAAGGCTACCAAGGAGATAAGTATCAGAGGTAGGATTAGAGTCCAGGTCCTCCTATTGGGCAGCTAGGTGGTATAGTGGATAAAGAACTGGACCTGGAGTAAGGAAGATCTGAGTTCAAATCTGGCCTCAAACCCTTACTAGCTGTGTGACCTTAGCTAAGTCACTTAACCCAGTTTGCCTCAGTTTCCTCATCTGTAAAATGAGCTGGAGAAGGAACTGGTAATCCATTCCAGTATCATTGCCATCATTGCCAAGAAAATTCCAAATGGGGTCACAAAGAGTTGGGCACGACTGAAATGACTGAGCAACAATGAAACAAACTTCCTACTGGCTGTGTAACCCTGGGAAAGTTACAGCTTCTCAGAACCCCAAACAGTACAACTCTTTAAGATAAAAGTTGCTGAGAAGGTGCCAATCAGCACAGTCCTCATTCCCATCCTCTAACTTATATTAGCAAAGTATTTTTTTTACTTGTCTGATGA
Organism: Trichosurus vulpecula; assembly: GCF_011100635.1. Lineage (NCBI taxonomy): Eukaryota > Metazoa > Chordata > Mammalia > Diprotodontia > Phalangeridae > Trichosurus > Trichosurus vulpecula. The sequence goes on along the minus strand of NC_050578.1, from coordinate 237,929,637 downwards.
ATGGTAAGGAGGCAATGTAGGGGTGTGAATCTCAATCTTTTTTGTATCTATTTTTCAAAATATATCTAATATATCAAAATGCATCTATTTTTCAAAAGCAAGAAAATAACTTATATAAGGGTTTAAAAATCACAGAAAAATCAGAGAAACAAATACAGCAAAACTAAGAAATTTCATCCCTCCGGGTCACCGCCAAAGTCCAAACCTTCTTTGCTCCTTAAGGAAACAATTATTTTGGGAAAACTTTCTAACTTGACACCTAGATTGCCCACACTTCTAATAGGAGTTATAGGTCAATTCTTTTCAAAATAATCGATCTGATAGTTATGGTGCTCTCTACCTTTTTCCTCCAGGAAAAGTAATCCTCTTGAAGAGTGAGGAATGCCATCTGGAATTTGTAATGTTTTAGCTCTTGTAAAGGAGGAACACTCCTTCTTGAGTTTTAGGAACAAGTAAACATGTGTGATTAGACCTGTCCAATTGGAAACTAGAAGATAAAGTTCATCTGACCAGATGGGGCCCCTCTGACAGTTATACAAATCTGAATTACTTGGAGGGGAGCTTGATAACTATGTCTTTAAGGCCAGCAATCTGCGGCTAAGAATTATTAGTTTTGCTTAACTTAGAGTGCTTATTAAGATACCCATAAAAAGGTCTCTGGCTTCCCAGAGTCCTATTCTACTTTTGAAGCGGGAAGAGGCAGCTAGGGGGCACCATAATGCACAAAGTGCTGGACCAGGAGTCAGGAGGATCTGAGTTCAAATTTAGCCTTAGACATTTACTATCTGCATGATCTTGGGTAAGTCACTCAATCTCACCATCATCACCCCCATTACCACCCCTGCCCCCATAGTCAGAAGTTGGCCATTTGCAGTGCTCAAGCTAGCTCTCAGGAGGTATTACAATGGGTTAGAATGAAAACTCATTCAATCTCTATTGCTTTTTAGACTGGCTACTGGTTCCCATTATTCCTCTTCTGTGAAAGGAAAGGATTAGACTAGATATCCTGAAAGAACATTTCCAGGATCCTTTCCAGCTCTCAGCTAGGATGTTAGGCTAATCCTACAAATGACTTTTTCCTACAATCCACACCAATTCGTAGAAACAATACCAAAACCAAAAATTTGACGTGCTATAATCAGTGTAAAAAAGGAAAGGAAGAAAGATGAGAAGCACCCTAACAAAAGGGATCCTTTATGGGGGACATAATTCTAATTTCTAGAATCCAATCGATACTCCTGGGTCATCAGAAATAGAAATTTACTATTGCTACAAGTGATGTTTAAACTAAGTAATTTCATTTAAAAATAATGATAAAAGGAGAAAAATATCCCCACGTTTCCTGCTTTTGGACTTAGAAATGCCTCAGTTGAAATATAATTCTTAAGTAATGAGAGTCGTCCTTGACCCTTTCCTTTCCCTCTCAGCCTACATATCCAGTTTATTGCCTAATCCTATCAATTCTCTCTCTAAAACATCAGTATCATCCAGCCCCTCTTCATCATTCCCCTTGCCATTGAAACCACCCAATCTCAGTTGTTAAGAATTTCCCTCAAAAGTAGTTTTGCCCTTGCCTATACAACACTACTCCAACTGAATCTTCTGAAGGCTAAGAGTGACCAAAACAAGTCACCATTCAAAAAACCACCAATCACCCCACACTGCCTGGGGATAAAGCCTAAACTTCTTACATTGCTATTTAAGACCCTCTAGAACTTTTTCTCCTCTCTTCTTTTCTTCCCTTCCTTCATTTCTCCTTCCCTTCCTTCATCTCTTTTGCCCCTTATATAATCGACAGCCTAGTTGGAACCTGCCCCCTGCTCTTCCAAATATCCCTTGCCTCACGTTGGCTGGTACACCTCTGATGTTCTCCCTCCACCCCAGTCACCTTCTCCCACTCTGGATCCCCCACTTCGTATTTCACCCATTTTTCAAAGCCCAAACTTAGTGCCCCCTTCTCTACAATGCCTCCCTGACCAATTCAATCTTCTCCCTCACTTGATTCCATTTTTCATGTTTTATGTTGCCCTTGATTGAATTCTAAATTTGCATTTTATTTCTTCGTGGACATGTTTTATCACTCAAGTAGACAGTAAATTACTTGGGGACAGGATGCCTTCATGAAAAAAAAATGCCTCCCTCACCTTGGCATAGATGCAGCTCTCATTCAGTTTCTGGAGCATGCAGCTTCTCTCGCACATTGGGCACATCAGGATCTCTGTGGCTTGGCAGATTTCTTTGCTGAAAAATTCAAACAAGAGGAATTTCTTAAAAATGCAAATAATATTCCAGGTAGAATCTTTATGGTCCTAGTCATATGAGATGCAGAGAAAAAACATGTTTAAAAGGAAGAAAAGGAAGGTAGTAGTAGTCAAGTTCAATGCATACATTTTGTGGCCTAAGGCATTTTGAAAACTCTACCATAATAGCTGACGTTTCTGTAGCATTTGTGAATTACAAACAGCTCTTATCACAACAGTCCTCTGAGGTAGATGGGTCAGGGCTTCTTATTTCTGTTTAGTAAATGGGGAGACTGTGATTTGCATTAGTTCTGGAACTTCAACCAGGCATTCTGAAGTCACAGCCATTGCTTTTTCCAATACACCACAGAATGACTACTCAGACTAACATATACTAGTAGAAGTGATACTGCTCACAGTGTAAAACATATCAAGGAAATATATAAAGGAAAACGAGGTGGATTGGTTATGTAAGTGAATGATAGCTAACAGAGAGGAAGACTGAATACTGGAATTGCTACCCATGGAATGTTAAAACAGTCAATAGTCAGTCAATAAACATTCATTAAGCATCTGTTACATGGCAGGCACGATGCCAAGTGTTGAGGATACAAAAAGAGGCAAGACATTCAACAAGGAGCTCACAATCTAATGGAGGAGATAAGTAAGCAAATATATACAAACAGCTATATGCAGGAAAAATAGAAAATGATTTAGAAAGGAATAGCACTAGAATTAAGAGGGTCTGGAAAAGATTTCCTAAGATAGGATTTTAGTTGGGACTTAAAGGAAGGTAGGAATGCCAGTAGGAAGAGATAAAGAGGGGCAATATTCCAGACATGGAAGACAGCAAGAGAAATGTTCAGAGTTAACAGATGGAGTGTCTTACTGGTGAAACAACTAGGAGGTCAGTGTCACTGGCATATGTGTTGGGGAGTAAGGTGTAAGAAGACTGGAAAGGTAGGAGGAGGTGAGGTTATGAAGGGCTTTAAATAACAAACAGGATTTTGTATTTGATCCTGGAGGTGATAGAAGTCACTAGAGTTTTAGTAGGAAGGTGACATAGTCAGACTTATGCTTCAGGGAAATCACTTTGGTGGTTGAATGGTGGACGGATTGGAGTAGGGAAAAACTTGAAGCAGTCAGACTCACCAGCAGGCTATTACAATAATCTAAATGTGAGATGGTGCAAGCCTGCACTAGGATGGGGGCAATGTCCAAGAGAAGTGGGCACGTTTGAGAGATGCCGCCAAAGTGAAATCCACAGGAGTTGACAATAATATGGGTGAGAGGGGGGGGGGAGAGAGAGAGGGGGAGAGAGAGAGAGAGAGAGAGAGAGAGAGATGGAGGGAGGGGGAGGTAGGGAGAGAGGGGGAGATGGGGGGGAGGGAGGAAGAGAGAGAGGGGGGGGGATGAATCAAGGAAGATAACTAGATTACAAGTTTGGGGGACTAGGAGGATGGTGTTGCCCTGTACAGTAATGGGAAAATTTGGGGTAGGGGCCAGGGTTTAGAGAGAAAGATAATGAGTTTGGCTTTGGACATGTTGAGTTTAAGATGTCTAGGGGCCATCCAGTTTGAGATGTCTGAAAAGCAATTAGAGATTCAAAAATGGAGACAGGCAGAGAGGTTGGGACAGGATACATAGATCCGAGAGTCATTGGCATAGAGACTATAGTTAAATCCACAGGAGCTGATGGATGGAAGGGTTCTAGTGTATTAGAAATATGCCTTAGGACAGATTGGTAAGACACAGACAAAAACTATATCAAATGCGAAAATACGGGTAGAGGATTGGATGACAGCTTGAATCCGTTGTAATATTCAAAGAGGCATTTATCTTTGTGGCTCATGGCATTTACTTCTTTAGCTTTTTTCCTCTTTGTTTACCTTATCTTTTCATTTCTTTATGCCCTTCTTCCATAATTCCCCACCCTATGCTCTCCTCTCTACCTACCTAAAAGCTTTATTGATGCCTTTTGTCTTAATTGCATCACTGTCCAATGACCCCTTTATAATATCACTGTCCGGTGTTGCCAATGGCTCCTTTCCCTGCATTTCCCCTTTCTCCATTCCCACAAGAAGCTCTTTTCTAGCAACAAAGAACACCAGGGTAAAACAAACCACCATATTGACCATCTCATCAACTTTCAAGGCAGTCTGATGTCCATTACCTCTTGATCCCTCATGAAAATACTCTGAAATATGGGAAGGGCAAGTTTTGCTATCCCAATTCTTCATAAATGTGGAGACTGAGACTCAGAGCAGTTTAATTAGCTGCTCAAAGTCACACAGCAAATACCTGGTAGAGCTGGCGCTAGAACCTAGACCTTCTGTTCTCTGTACAGCTGCATGGTCACAGAAAAAAGACTGTCTTCAGCAATTAAGAAAACATCCTAAACTATACTGTGGGAAGTAGGAGGTAAAGTTGTAATGGGACTTGATGGAACTGGATGTTTACTGCGTTCTCCCTCTCATTACCATCTACCATTGTGGCCATGTCTTGATTGTTTACTTATTTACGTGGAGATCTCTCTTAGAACATACCATTTCAGTTCATGGAGTTCATTAGTGTTAGGCCTTTTGGCTTTATCTCAGTTCATGGAGAAATTCAAGCATAAATTAGAGATGACTTTAGGATAGTAAAAATCAGTAACAACCAACTTCCAAAATACCTTTGAGCCTGAGAACATTCAATGACATCATGCAATGGAATGACTTCTTTTTTCACTTTCAACTGTCCTTCAAGTTGAATTTTATTCAATAAAACCCAACTCAATTTCATAAATATTCCCCCCTCCCATTCATTTCTTTATTTACTCATGTTCACTCATTTATCACACATTCAATCTGTGGTCAAGATCGGTCAATTCTATCTTCACATCATTTCATGCCAGTCCCCTTCTCTCTACTCCCAGGCTCACATCCTTTGTTCAGGCTTTCAGTACCTCTCCCTGGGTGGACTGTACTACCCAATGGTTTCCCCCCTATATTTCTAAAAATACATTTTAAAAACTTATTTTAGAATATTATTTTCTTTTTAAATTTTGAATGTCAAATTCCTTCCCTCACTCCCACCCTTCCCTCGCCCACTGAGAAGGAAAGCAGCACAATATTAATTATATACGTGAAATAATGTAAAACATATTTCTGCATTAGCTATGTTTTTCTTACAGCAAGAAAAACAAGGGGAGAAAATTATACTTCAATTTGCACTCAAGAGTTCATAAATTTGATGGGGTCTGAATGCAGACCAAAGATTACTATTTTCACTTCATTTATTTTGTGGTTTTTTTTTTCCTTTTGGTCTGTTTCTTCTTCCACACTTGACTAATATGAAAGTATGCTTTACATGATTGCAAACACATGACCTATGTCAAATTGTTTACCATTTTAAAGAGAAGGTAGGTGGCGAAGGGAGAAAATTTGAAATTCAAATTTAAAAAAAAACCAATGCTAAAATTTGCCTTAACATATAATTGGAAACAATTAAATGATATATTTTTTAAAAGAGTGAATCGGTTCTCTCTCTGGAAGTGGATAGCATTTTTTCACTATGAGTGCTTTGGAATTTTCTTGGATCATTGTATTGACCAGAGTATCCAAGTTTTTCACAGTTGATCATCACTACAACATTGCTGTTACTGTCTACAATGATCTCTTGGTTCTTCTCACTTCACTTTGGATTAGTTCATATAGGTCTTCCCAGGTTTTTCTGAAACCGCCTCCTTATTATTTCCCACAACACAGTAGTATTTTACCACAGTCGTATGTCACTTCAGTCATTTCCCAATTGATGGGCATCCCTTCAATTTCAATTCTTTGTCACCACAAAAACAGCTGCTATAAATATTTTTGTGCATATAAGTCCTTTTCCTTTGATTTTTTTGTGATACAGATCTAGTAGTGATGTTGCTGGATCAAACAGTATGCACAGTTTCGTAGCCTCATGGGCATAGTTCCAAATTGTTTTTCAGAATGGTAGGACTAGTTCACTACACCAATGGTTCATACCTATTTTCCCCTCATCTCCTTCAGCATTTGTCATTTCTGATAGGTATGAAGTGGTCCCTTAGGGTTGTTTTAACTTGCCTTTCTCTAATTAATAGTGATTTAGAGCATTTGTTCACATGATGATAGATAGCTTTGAATTCTTTTTATGAAAACTGCCTGTTCATATCTTTTGGTCACATAGATTGGAGAATGACTTTTTTATAAACTTGACTCAATTCTATACTCAGTATATATTTGAGAAATGAAGCCTTTATTACAGGAACTTGCTCTAAAACTTTTTGTCTATGTACCTTTTAGTAAAATGTAGTTTTCCTGATAATTTCATTTAATTAGGTCTATTTTTGCTTTTGCTTTTTTCTGAGATCATGATTGCTACCCCTGCCCCTCCTTCTTTAATTTAGCTGAAGCATGTTAGATTTTGCTCCAGCCCTTTATTTTAACTCTTTGTGTATCTATTTCAAGTGTATCTCTTGTGAAAAAACAAACAAAAACAACATACTTTGGATACTGGTTTCTAATCCATTTTGCTACCCACTTCCATTTTATGGGAGTGTTCATCCCATTCACATTCTTCCCCCTCCCATTCAAATTCACGGTTATGATTACTGTTTTTCCCTCCATCCCATTTTCTTCATTTTTTTTCCCCTCTTTTTATTTTGTCCTTCCTCGAAAGTCTGTTTTGCTTTTAACCATTGCTTCCCTTAATCTGACCTCCTTTTTATTATCCCCCCTCCCCACTTTTCTCTTATCCCTTTCCCCTACAATTTCCCTATTGGGTGTTACATTTCTATGTACACCTGAGTGTGTATACTAACTCTGTGTATGTGTGTGTGTATATTAATATATATATACACACATATATATGTGTGTATGTATGTATATAGCTACAGGTGTGTGTGTGTGTGTGTGTGTATATGTATATATATATAATATATAATATATACATACACACATTACATACACACACATTCTTCCTTCTTTGAGCTAATTTTGATGAGAGTGAGTTTCAAGCATTGCCCACTCCCACAATTTCCACTCCATTGAAAAAGCTCCTTTTTTAGTGCCTATTTTATGTGAGATAATTTTCCCTATTCTATCTCTCTTCCTCCTTCTTCCAGTGCATTCCTTTTCTCACTCCATTTTTTGGGAAATCATTCCAACATAATTGAATCACATCCATGTCCTCTATGTGAACTCCCTTTAATTGCTCTAATAATGATAAAATTCTTCGGAGTTACATGTATCAACCTCCCATATAGGATTGTAAACAGTTGTACTTTACTGAGACTCTTACAATTACTCTTTCACATTCACCTTTTTTATGCTTCTATTGAGTCTTGTGTTTGAATGCAAAATTTTCTGTTCAGCTCTGGTGTTTTCATCAGGAATGCTTGAAAGTCCTTGATTTTATTAAATATTTATTTCCTCCCATGAGGGATTATACTCAGTTTTGTTTGTTGGGTAGGTGGTTTTTTTTTTTTGTTGTAATCCTGGCTTCTTTGCCTTCCAGAATATCCTGTTCCAAGTCCTCCAGCCTTTAATGTAGAAGTCATTAAATCTTTTGTGATACTGACTATGGCTCCACAGTATTTGAATTGTTTCTCTCTGGATGCTTGAAGTATTTTCTCTTTGACCTAGGTGCTCTAGAATTTGGTTATAATTTTCCTGAGAGTTTCCAGTAGGGGATCTCCTTCAGGAGGTAATCAGCAGATTCTTCCAATTTTTATTTTACCCTCTAGATCTAAGATATCAGAGCAATTTTGCTTGATAATTTCTTGATATATGATATCTCAGCTCTTTTCTTTGATCATGGCTTTCAGGCAGTCCAGTAATTCTTAAACGATCTCTCCCTGATCTATTTTCCAGGTCAGTTGTTTTTCTGATAAGGCGGTTCACATTTTCCTCTATTTTTTTCCCATTCTTTTGACTTTGACTGTTTCTCGATGTCTCATAGAGTCATTAGCTTCTACCCAATTCTAATTTTTAATGAATTATTTTCCTTAGTGAGATTTTGTACTTCTTTTTTCATTTGGCCAGGTCTTCTTTTTTAGGAGTTATTTTCACCTGTGATATTTTGTGCCTCTTTTACCTTAGAGCAATTCTGTTTTTTAATGTACTATTTTCTTTATTATTTTTGTGCCTCTTTTACCAAGCTGTTAATTCTCTTTTCATAATTTTCTTGTATCACTCTCATTTCCTTTCCCAATTTTCCCCCTATCACACTTATCTCTTTCTTTTAATCTTCCAGAAATTTTTTGTTGGGCTTTGGTCCAATTAGCATTTTTCTTTGAGACTTTGTTTGTAGCTATTTTCACTTTATTTTATTCTTCTGAGTTTATGTCTTGGTCTTCCCTGCCACTATAGTAGCTTTTTATGGTCAATTTTTTTTGCTGTTTGCTCATTTTTCTAGCCTATTTCTAGACTTCAAATTTTGAATTTTGAAGTTGTCTCTACTCACTCAGGGATGGGAAGGCATTATCTCAAGGTTGAAGCTTTTTTTGTGCTGATGTTTTCAGAGCTAGTTCTGGGAGTTTGCAAGTTTTCAGGGACTTCAAGATGGTGTGATCCTGGGACAGGTCTGGTTACTTCTCTCCTGCTCTGAGCTCTCATCTTTATTCAGGAAGAGCCCCTGGTCCCCTGCAGCCATAAGTGTTAGCCCTCCTTTTTTGCTTTGAAACTTCAATCAGGTTCCTTGTTCCCTGGTAACTGATCCTCATAGCTCCTCTCCACCCTGGAACTGCAACCTAGAGCTATTTAGGGGAAGCACTAGCTGCATTCAGTGCCAGCAAAGGGTCCCTTGTAATCTCATTCTGATCAGTTGTGTAACCCTAGTCTCTAAGCTGAGAGCTCCTGAAGCTGTTGCAACTGCTACTGCTGAGGCTCCTTCCCCTCTGTGTGGGGGTTCTGGACAGACCTTCACCCTTGCATCACAGACCTTTCCTGCTGAACTTTTAAGTCTTCTTAGGCTAGAAAAATGTCTCAACTTTACCTTTTGTTGGCTCAGCCACTGAAAATTTGATTTGAGGCATTATTTTAAAGTTGTTTGGAGATGAATGGTGGGAGAGTTCAGCTGAGTTACCCTTTATATGCCATCTTCTACAAACTTTTCCTAAGTGGTGACTATGGAAAGGTACTATGCTAGGTGCTAGAGATACAATCATGGAAAAATGGAATAGTCTTCCACTTCAAGGAGCCTCAGTGGTCATTGCCACAAAACTGCGGACAACTCCTCTGGACTCCTCCCACCATGACACAGGAAACTCTTCATTTTGGAAGCTCACTCAGCCCTGGTTCTCACACCTTATCAATACCTTTTGCCCTTAGGGTTCTTCCCTTAGATTGAAGGGTGAACTCTTTTAGAACCTCCACATAATGAGGACATCCAGACCTTTCTTCTGTTCGTTTCCAGCCAGGCTGCACTCCTCTGGATTATTCCATTTTCAACTTCCTTTTATGTGTTGTCTTCATCATTAGAAGGTAAGCTCCATGAAGGCAGGGATTGTTTTCCTTTTTCCTTGTATTTGCATCCCCAATGCTTAGCCCAATGCCTGGCACATAAGGTAAACCCTTAATATATCTTTGTTGACTGACTGAATGACTAGTAAGAGAATATGACAGGTACACAAGTAGTCTTAATTGAGGCAATAGCATTTGGTGAAAAGAGCAACAAAGTCAGAAAAACTTAGATTTACATAAATGTCCTTGGGAAACGCAACATCTCTCTAGACTTCAGTTTCCTTATCTTTCAAAGGATGACACTGGAAAAGAAATCTACAATTCCTTCTAATGGTATAGCCTATGTTCCTAAATTAAGCAAGACTAGTTAACAGGAGATGCCACAAGAAGAAAGAGGAGAGTTTGGAAAGGAGTGGTTGCCTCTACATTCAGAATTCACCACCGGTTCCACTACCCAGTTGTATTTGATAAGTGCTTGTTGATTGATGAGGCAAGTTTTAATATAGAAGTTGAAATCTTGGCTAGACTTTGAAGACAGAGAAGGATTTCAACAGGCGAGAATGTAAAGAGATGGCATGCTAGGCCTGAGTACAGAGGATGGGCAAATTCACAGAGGTGAGAGGGGATAGTGTGACATCCAGAGTGCTAGAAAAATGAACCTGCTTTTGAAAGTGTATAAATAATTAGAAGGCTCTTTTTGCCAAATATAAACTAATCTTTAATAGCTAGATCCCTTTTAAGCCAAACAAAGCACCACATTTTAATTATTGAAGGAGATTCTTGAAGAAAGTACCTTAAAACATTCAATATAAGAAGAGTGCAATCAAGGAAATGGTAGGATGAATTTCTTGCCCCAAGTGCATAGGCATCAAAAGAAGCAAAAAAGATAGCACACTTGCATTCAAACAAAAGGTATATATTGGTAAAAGTCAATATTAGTATTCATTTATATGGACACCTAAAGTACACGCATTTCTGACTTCTGCTCATAACCATGCCATGGCTGAACCATTGGACCACACTTCATACTTCAACCTTCCGAAGCTCTTTCGTAGCTATATGTTCTCTAATGATACTGATGACACCTATGACAAGTGTGTTCTATTTTATAGGCACCTGTGACATTTCCTGCCATCATGGAAGAATAGAAATTGAAGAAAACTAGTGACTTGGAATTATAATCCCATTACTATCTATCATAATCGCATATAACCACTAGAGGGAGGATTCTCATTAGCTAAGAAGAAACTGGTTGGGAGAGTTCAGGATTATTTCTATACATACTCGAGTAATGTAAGGTTTCCTTAAAGGTTAACAACCTAGGGAATGGACTCATAAAACTAGAGTTTACATTGGGGGGAAATCAACTCCAAATAGAAAACAAAATAAATATTTGGGTATGAGGTGGACTAGAAGACCTCTGATTCCTTTTAACTATAGTTCTGTGAAATTAATACATGGAAAGTGACTATTATGTTTAATGGCATAGAATTTAACTGGAGCAGAAGGAAGGATGGCAAGAGGGAGACACTGTGATAGAATGGAGATGGTGCTGGATTTAAAGTTAAAGGGATTTTCTGAGAGGCTGACACTTAGTTCTATTGTAAGCCAAGTCACTAAGTCTGACTCTTTCTTCCTCTTTAAAATGAGGGTTTGAAATAGAAGGAGAGAACATGGCACAAAGGAAAGAACAATGACCCTGGAGACAGAAGATCTGTGCTCAGATTCTGTTTCTGAGTATTTACTCATTGGGAGTCCATGGGCAAGTTGCTTGATCTTGCTGAAATCTCAGTTTCTCTATCTGTAAAATGAAGAGTTTGGACTAGAAATCCTTTCTACTTTGATGGTCCTAATGCCCCTTCCAGTTAAATAAATGATCCAGTGATAAAGACAGAAATATGATGCTTTTGATGAATATAGAAAAGTCATTTGTTATTTTCTGACATCCTATCAACTTGAGAAACATCTAGCTAATGTTCCTGTAGGTCTAGATGGGCAAGGAGAATGAGAGGAAAATCAAAATCAATCTGGGCCAAGCATTTGGCCAAGTCAGAAAAGCTTAGAGAAGACAAGGAAAGCTCTGAAACCAATTGAGGGATTCAAGTTCAACTTAGTATGAACTCAGAAAGGGTTAGGTTTAGAGATGGAGCCAGAGGTGCATTTAGGGTTAGAGTTGGAGTCAGAGGGATGCATTTAGTAACCCTAAATTTGCTAGAGTTGGAGGCAGAATCAGAGGTGCCTTTAGGGATAGAATTGGAGGCATTTAGGGTTAGGTTTCTATTAGTTTCTAACCCTAGCATCATCATCAGTTGTGGTCCATTTCTCTCAATGAATCAGATTCCAACTCATCCATACCTGCTCAGCCTATGTGAATTTTTCCTGTGTCCTTTCATAAGGTTTCCCTGGAGCGTCCAGCCTCCGGGGGCTGGAGACCTTCCTCACTTTCTCTTTACATGGAGCGAATACCAGATGGACACAACAGTTCTTCACTGTTTATCCCTGGCCCTCACCATATGACCTACTCATCTTCTCCTCGAACCTCCTCATCCTCATAACCATCATTATATAATGTTGAGTTGTGCAAAGTGCTTCTAATAACACTAGCTCAGCTGACCTTGAACTAAGCAAAAGAACACCTGTGTAATTTCTTTTCTACCTGATTCTCTGCAAACAAGAAAGATCTTAATAAATTACTGCCATCATAGATCAAGGCAGCATGCCCCCCTCCCACCTGCACAGCACACCTACAGCTGAACCAGTCTGACACCCAGCATGCTGGTGCATTTCAGGCTTTTCCCTGTAATCTTGACAGCTGAGCTACTCACTGCTTATCTTCGGAAAGAATAGAAAGTCTGACAGTATTTTAATTATAGTGACAGAAGTAACAAAGTCATGTAATACCATAAAATATGGCCAGGAAATAGTTTGCTAAGACTTGTAAAGTACTCCTTGTACTAAAGGTTAAGAGGAACCACCAACTTTCTTCAGAGATGGGGGAGGGGGAGCTTCACGTGATTTTATTAGAACACAGATTCAATAGCATCTCTCCCAGGGTGTTCCAGCTATGTCTTTGCTCCCCTCTCCCTTTTGGCTTACATTCGTCTCCCAGAAAGATTCCTAATTCAATTCCTTGAATGTCCTCTCATGAATCACTTCACATGGTATAGGATAACCTAAAATAATTCCCCTTGTTTTCTAACTTGCAGGCCAACAAAGTTTGACTTTAAAACCATTTTTCTGCCAGACTCCTCTAATTATCAAGCTGACAGGAAGATAAGGATTTCTCAAGGATGGCAGGATGATGCTCCCTGCTACCCCAATCTCCTGCCATGGAGAAATCTTGGCAGATGGACTTCCTTGAGTGGAGGTAGGACACCTGGGGACACAGTGACAGAATTTCATGAACACAGATTTTTCAGCTGGTCCTTTAAGAATGTTTTTGGTGATTTGTATACCACTATACTGGTTACTTAGCCAGATTTAAATCTAAGGCTAGAAAGGCTCATTAGCATATTGAACAAACTGCATTTGCTTACAGAAATGGAATGTTGTCCCAATAAATTAATGATGGAGTTAGACAGTAAGAAGAAACAGGATTTGGAAGAGGAGACAGACTTAGCAAATGACATTAAGAAGCCAAAATAACAAAAAAAAAGGAATATGGTCAAATATGACTGACATAGTAACTGGCAGAGCTAAGGTTTGAACCTAGGGACTCTGAATTCTGATCTAGGCCTGAGTTATCTTTATTCCATGAAATCCCCTTCTACTCCCTTCCTCATGTATCAGAAAACCTATGAAGGGTATTCAAGGTAACTCTTTTTTATCATGCATTTTTCTAAAACAACAAATAGTAAAATTACAACTACAATTATAGAAAGATCTGTACCATACACAGATACATATACACTTACAGTATATATGTATGTATCTAAATATGTCTGTGTATCTCTCTCTATAATCTATATTTACATGTGTATGCATGCATATACATATAAATATATATGTAGGTGTATATATACACATGCAGGTCAATATATGTGTGTACATAATATCCGCATGTATACAGAGGGCCTCCAAAGTCTTAATGCAGTTTTTATCTATTAAAGCTATAAAACTATATATTTACCTACATAAACATACATATATCTCTCTATATGTATCTCTCTATAAATATAGATACACATACTCATATATATATATATATATACACATCTCTTTATATACACACATATATACCCATAAATGATTCATATAGAAATACATACATATATACATGTGTACAATACAGTACATATGTATCCATGAATAAATGTAGATATTCATAGGTATATGTGTATGTGTATATGCGTGTGTGTATGTATGTGTGAGGCAACTAGATGGCACAATGGATAGAGTGCCGGGCCTGCAGTCAAAGAAGATTCATCTTCCTGGGTTCAAATCTGGCCTCAGGCAGTTACTAGCTGTGTGATCCTGGGCGAGTCACTTAACTCTGTTTGCCTCAGTTTGATCATCTATAAAATGTACTGGAGAAGGAAATGGCAAACCCATCCAGTATCTTTGCCAAGAAAATCCCAAATGGGGTCATGAAAAGTTAGATACGATTGAATTGAACAACACAAATATATGTATGTGTGTGAATACATAATATATACCAATATATATATATATGTATGTGTATATATATATATATATATATATATATATATATATATATATATATATATACACACACACATATGTCTATGTATACCTGTATCTATCTAGACATGTTTAAAGAGTGTCCTCATACTCAAACAGGTAGAAAGGCATGGGTTGATTTGAGCTGTAAGATTTCTTACAGATCCATAATCCTTTATAGTTCTAAGAGAAGAGGTAGATTAGGATTACAAGGAATGAGAAGAGCAGAAAATACTTAAGCCTAAATTAGAGCATTAGTGTGACCAATTGAATTGTCACGAAGCCCTTGAAAACACATGCTTACTAGAGCACTGTTCTTTATAGAATGGAATTTGGTTTCCTGAGGTTCTGCTTTATTTGAGAAAGTCTATTATAGTTTGGGGTTTTATGACTGAAGCCCTAGAAAGGCTTCGTCTCAAGTGGCTCATCTATAAAAAGTCACGATGTTGTAATGATAGTAATAAGCACTTCGATGTATATAGCCATTTATACATACAAAGTGTTTGACTTCTATTATAATGATAGTAGCTCATTTTTATGTGGTACTAGATGGCATTATGACTTATAAAGCATCCTCTTCCTAGCAGCCTGATGAGGTTGTTAATGATGATGATAGAACATAAGCATCTTGAATGCAAGAATTATTTGCTATTTATCTTCGTAACCTTTATGCCTAGCACAGAGCCTGGTACATGCAGACATTTAATAAATATTTGCTGATTGACGATGGTGGTGGTGGTGACGTCGAAGATGATGACTGTCATAGGTAAGGGTTTAAGGTTGGAAAAGGCCTTTTTGCACAAACACCTTGTGAGCTATGTTATATTTCCATTTTTATATAGACTTTATTCATAAAGAAACTGAGGCTCAGAAAGATGCATTTGTTCATGTAGGGTCACATAATTTGTTAGCATTGACTCTGGGAGTAGAACCCAGGGCTCCTGCATCTTTCTACTGAGGTCCTCCTAGAACAATGTTGAATTTGGCCTAAGAGGAACCAGGTTCAAACTCAGTTCTGCTTCTTACTGCTTGTATAACCTCCAGTGAGTCATTGACCTCTGTGGGCCTCAGCTTTCCCCTCTTTAAAATGGAGGCATTGGACTAGATGTCCTTTAAGGACTGACATCTACAATCCTATGAGCTGATGAACGTGGTGACCACAGAGATGCCCACTAATGAATGACCACTCTACTTACCTTACTTGGCTGGAGTGCATGGTAAATACTCCATAGAGGAAAACAAACAGGCCCACAAAGGCAGCAGGAATCAGCATTCCAGTGTACCAGCCTAACCAAGCAAAGTACAATCCAATCTTCTCACCAAAATAACGCCTGTGTGGAAGAGCAAACACACAGCTTGTCAAATAGTGCTGCAAGTTTAATGGTGCCAGGTTGAGAACTTTAGGTGGTAGACTTGAAGCTAGTAGTCAGTCAGCAAATGTTTATTAAGTGCCTACTATGTGACAGGTACTCTAAGTTGGGGGAAGGGGGACAAAGATAAAAGTGAAGGAGTCTCTGCATTCAAGAACCTTAGATCAACAGCATGTACCCATGAATCCTGTAGATGGAGCTGATGATGACAGGTAGCTCAGTAGACAGAAAGCTTGACCTAGAGTCAGGAAGACCTGAGTTCAAATCTGACCTAAGACATGTATTAGCTGTGTATCTTTGGGCAAGTTACTTAATCTCTCTGCATCAGTTTCCTCATCTATTTAATGGTTATAATTATCTCACCTGCCTCCCAGGGTTGTTGTGAAGCTCAAATGCCATAATATTTGTAAAGCACTTAGCACAGTGCCTGGTACCCAGTAGGTGCTTAATAAATGCTTTAGATATGATTATTAATAGAAAACCATCTTTATTATCCTTATGTCATGTGAAGATGGAAAGAATTTTATCAAATTATTTTATTTTGACAGTCTGGTTTAATGGAAGGCACAGGACTTGGCACTGAGAAATCCCTGTTCAAATTCTGTCTTTGCACCCATTACTAGCTCCTGGAAGCAGACATTTCATGGTGTGGTAGAAAGAATTCTAAGTCCAGCATTCCATCCACTACAACAACGAGATGCTGAAATAGTTAATTATGGTTCACATTCATGTCACATTTGAGGTCTGCAAAAATACTCCTTATATTTTTATCGTTATTTTTTGTATTATTTTTATATATTTTATCTTGATCATTTGAGCCTCACAACAACCCTGTGAAGTAGGTACTCCTATGATTCCCATTTTACAGATGTAAAAACTGAGACAGGTCCAGGGACTAGCTGTAGAGTCATATTGCTAGAAAATGTCTGAGTTGGAATTTGAACTCAGCCTTCTTGATTCCAAGTTCATCACTCTCACCAGGAATATAGCAAACAGCTTTCTCTGCTGTTCTCTCTGTCTCATGCAGTGATTATAAAGAAAAAAAATGTTAACCTTAAAAAAGCTTGAGTAGGGTAAACTGTTGTTTGAAGTCCACACATTACCCATCAACATCCTTTTTATAGCCATGACTTAGCACAGAGGAATTAAAAAACTTTTCAATTCCCTCTTGTTCTCATTATGTGTAATTGTGTGGTAGGATGCATCCGCTTCTCCTCGTTTGCTAACGAGCCCAAGGCCAATTGAATTCTTAAAAAAAAAACCCAAACCTTAGGACAGGGTGTCAGGAGACCTGGGTCTTACTCCCAACTTTGACAATTACTGTTGACAGCTATTTGAGCTCAGGAAAATCTCTTGCCCTCCATGGGAGTCAGCTTCCTCAATTATTAAATGAGAGGGTTATATTAGGTAATCCTAAGGTTCCCTGAGTCTATGAGTTTGCGTAGTAACTGGTGAGATCCTTTGGCTGGTGCTGTCACTTAGAGAGGACCCAAGAGCCTGCACAAACAGGGGCCCCAGAGGACCTCCCTTCCCAGCATTCTCCTTGGTTTTGTCACCTTTTGTGGATGTGGTTCCTAGCACATGTACTGGATCCCTGCAGTTACTGAACTGCAGATGCATTAGAGCTCAAAGCACCTCCTGCGATCTGAGTTAGAAGTAGGGAAATTCTCTTGATGCAGATCTTTCTTCAGTCTCTCCTTTTTAAATTTCTTCATCTCTCCCTGAGTTTCACCTTTATGTGTTCTGTTCAGAGACATCTCCCTATCTATTGCCCTCAGTAATCCCATCAAGTTCATCATCATTCAATTTACACATTCATAAGTTAGTAACCATTTCATAGGACTACAAATGGAAGGAACATTAGATACGATCTAGTCTAGATCTATCATTTGAAGAAACCGAGATTAACCGGCTTGTCCAAGGTCACACAGGTAGTACGATGCCTCAAAGCTGAATTTTAAACTTAAGCTCTCAGACTTGAAAGTTTTAAACGAAATCAAACAGCCTCTAATTTCTCTTAGGAAAGTGCTATCAGAGAACTTAAGAGTCAAAGACTTTGGCTTTCAAAGCCCTTCATGCCTTTCAGTCTTGTTATACCTTATGCCCTTTTAATTACTCCAATCCAGTGACATTGGCTTCCATGACAATGGTGCTCACACATAACACTCCAACTCCTGGCTCCAGGCGTTTGTCAGTCTGTCCTTCATGCCTAGAAGTCACTCTCCTCTTATATCCCTGCCTCCCATTTTCCTCCAAGTCTCAACCAATGTCCCATCTTTTGCAAGAAGTCTTTCTTGTCCTCCTTGATCTTAGGGCCTTCTCTCTGTTGATCATCTCTAATTTATCCTTTAAATATCTTGCTTGTGTGTCCATATTTTCAAATCACTTAACCTCTCCTTGCCTCACTTTTCTTATCTGTAAAATAAAAAGTTTAGACTAGACGGCCACTGAGGTCCCTTCTAGTCCATCAATAGCCTACCCCTTTATCATGCAATAACCATTTTCCTCTGGAAGACTGAGGCTCAATGTTTTATAGCAGATCTACTGTACCAAATCCATGGTTTTTTTTTGGACATGCATTGTTTTGGGGTTCCTTTTGGTATTAAGGGGAGAGAATAAGGAACTTCTTACAATGGGTTACTCTTTCTGCCTATTATATTGAAGGGAAAATATAAATACAAATTCACTTATGCGATATCTACAGCTTTTACCTTTTACCATTGGAAGTTATGTTCTTTTTTTGGGAGGAGGGTACAAAAGGTTGCTATGGAAAAAAACCTGAGAAAAATCACAACTGCTCTGGAAAGAAATGAATTGGAATGTTTATCAGCAGAAATATTAATCTACACCTTTTATGCATAGCAAAAAACAGAGTGGAATAAACCCTGATGTAAGTGCTCCCTTTTTCAAAGTAAGTTTGAAATTATCTGATATGATAAAATCATGGTTTTCTTATATAAATTATTCCTGTGGTGATGGTGGTGGGGTAATAAGATGAAGCTGAAGTGAAAATTACTTATAAAATACATATACTCATTAGTAAAGAAAATAAGATGAATGGAGTAATTAAAAAAATTGAATCAATAGGATGTCCCCTATCTTAATGCCAAGAAGAAACTTTCAGAAACTAGGGAAGCACAAGCCACCCCCAACCTCACCCTGAGTGGGACCCCTTCTCTTTCCTATCCTCCTTCTTACTACAAGTTCTGGTATGATCTATGCTCATAGATGAGATGATAGGTTAAAAAAATGGGAGCATGGCTCCCATCTTGAAAAAAGGCATGGCTTGAAATATCTTCCTCCTCCCTCTCTTTTCCTCCCTCCTTCCTTTTTTACTTTCCCTTTCCCTCCTTTTACCTCTCCCCGCCGACTCCTCCTAGTCCTCCTTCATACATACATTTATATACACATACATACATGCATCCATACTTATATATACATAATACATACACACACAACACATACATATATAAACACTTTTGGGGGGTCAAAAATTAGAACATTGTAGGGAAATGAATAGAATCACAGAAATTAACATTTTGGAAGGATCTTCGATATCCATCACTTTTGGAAAGTACCAGCTCTGAGACTGGTACCACAGAGGTCATTTAGCCAAAACGCTTCATTTTATGAATAAGAAAACAGCCTAGAGATTGTTCAGTGACTAGCATCATGTCACAAAAGTAAGCAGAAGAGTTAGGATCAAAAATGGGTTCTCTTACCCCTCATGCAGGGAGTTCCCTTCCTTCTCTTATATGCTGCCATCCCTATATAAATTAAGATTCTCCTTACCTGAATGAACATCAGAATTTAAGAAAGAAATTAAAATTTCCATATCAAATTAGAACACTCTGCCATTACATCTAAGTATGTAATTAAGTCTGATTAAAATCTGTTTAAAAAGTCACCTGAATATTCTTGATATTTTGGGTAAAAAATAAAGTAGAACATTCTTCTTTCTTGACCTCCTAGGTTAGAGGATACTAATTAATGAAAATGTTATCATTTGAAAAACATATGAGTGAATATATGAAAAATCAGATATTTCTATGGTGTTGGGGAACTCTTCCCATGAGAACTCCCTTCCCGAGCAGATTACTGTCTCTGACTTAGTAGACAGTTCTTAGGGAGATGCCTGATGGTCAGATGTAATAAGTGCCTTGTTCAGGGTCATGAAGCTCTGTATCTTGAAGACAGACCATGGTACTTGGAACCAAAAACAGTGAGGGCTCTTATACTCTCTCTCTGACTCATCCCAAATTTCATTACCTATAAAATAACATCCAGGGAACTTACCTTAAAGGGTGTGTGTGTGTGTGTGTGTATATGTATGTGTGTGTGTGTGTATGTATATGTATGTGTGTGTGTGTGTGTGTGTGTATTTTTGGGAAGAGAGAGGCAGCCTGGTAGTAAATACAGTGATGGACTTGGAATCAAGACAACCTGGGATCAAATCCCATTTGTTGCACTAACAGTGTGGCCATAGTTAAGTCACTGAACTTTTCTGAGGCTCAGTTATTTTATCTGCAAAATGGGGGATAAAATACCTTAAGTACCTACCTGACAAGATTGTGCAATTCAAATGAGATCATGCATAGAAAAACATTTTGCAAATTGTAAAGTATTATACCAATGCCAACTAGGGGATAGGAGTACATTAAACCCACATGTTCCTGGCCAAGCCTGACACTCCACCCATTAAGGAATCAAAGACTATGGTTTTAAATCTTGCCTCTGAAGCTCACTTCCAATGTGATCTAAGTTATTTAACATCCCTGGGACTCATCTGTAATGTGAGGAGGTCAGACTAGATGTCCTCTGATGTCTCTTCCTCCTCTAGATCCATGATCTTCTACAAGCCACTAAGAATTCCACCAAAATAAGAATGACAATTGGAAAGTCTTCTTTCGTAGAGGCAGCTAGGTGGCACAGTAGACCGAGTGCTCTACTTGGAGTCAGAAAGACCTGGATACAAATGTGGCCTCAGATATTTACTAGCTATATGTCCCTGGCCAAGTCACTTTAACCTCTGCCTGACTCAGTTTTCTCAACTGCAAAATGGGAATAATGATAGCACCTGTCTTCCTGGATTTTTGTGAGGATAAAATGAAATATGTGAAACATACTTTATAAACCTTTAAATGCTATATAAATTCTATAATTATTATTATTACTTAAAAAACTCCACAGAAAACCCTTTTGAGTATGAGCTTAAGGGTAGCGTTCGTTCATCTGCAGAAATTGTCCTAATGTGGACACCAGATTTTGATCTGAGATGGCAATTCTCTGGAAAATGTCTTAGTACCTGATTAAGTCAAGGGGCTGATACTTGTACCACATTCCCCAGCAGGCCCAGCGCTTATACAGCAGGTGTCTGTGGTTCTTGGCTCCATGAGTTTTAATCGGGTGTCTGCTCTGGTAGCTTCCCTAAAAGAAAAATAAAATCATGAATGGATAGCTACCACGTGAGTGAAATGAGAAACAGAATAGCATAACAATTGTATTTTTTCTACTTTTAAAGGTCTCATTTGACATTTTATTGACAATTTTATAAATGGGGCACACCTGTGGAAATGATCTAGGACCTGTCTTTCCAGGCATCCCCTTCACTGGTCTTTAAGTCTGAATTTAAGATCTTTTAAAAATTCTGCGCGACAGAGCTACATCACTTAGAGTAAAATATATTTTAATCTTCAAGGTTTAGAGCACCTTGGGCCTTTAATAGAGAAAATGACTATGCTTTAGTGTGAGAGGAATTTGTGTGGAGGGAAAATATTGCAACCTAAACATTGAGTAGCAATTCTGAATCAGTGGGTTTTCTAATCTTTGAAGACCAGAAGACTATTAGAGCTGATAAGGAGAGTGGAAAGCATTGAACCATCTAGGAGAGTAACATATTTTGTAGAATTCTAGGATCTTTACATTTTACTTTTGAGGACATTTTATATACACAGACATATATATGTATACACACACGTGCATGCATGCGCTCATGTGTGTGAAACTATTCTTGCTTTCCAACCAGATAAAGGAGATAGGAGACCAAAGGGCTATGGATCTTGAACTAGAAGGAACCTCAAAGGTCCTCAAATACAACCTCTTCTTTGTACAGATAAAGAAACTAAGGCACAGAAAGGTTAAACTACTTACACAGGTTGTAAAGAGCAGAGCCAAGATTTAAACCCAAATGTTATAACCTCAACTCTCAAATAGTCTTTCTACTACATCATGCTGTCTCTGTAATGAGGGTATGGGGAGTGAAAGCAAGCATAATTATTAGTTATTTGTAAGGTCTCCTTCCATATTGGAGTCTAGGAACTGTAGCTCAGACAGATCACTGCCACTTCAAAGAATCTCTTTTGAGCATATAGACTCTTTTTTGGGTGGGAAAAGGTTAGCCTGTTTGTAAAAAGGACTGTATATTGTAAAATCTCAATTAATTGGAATGTTTGTATAACAGGGAATAATCTCAAATGCTATATGCTTGTAGTGAAAATACTTATAAACTGTGTATTTTCTTTTTCTGTTACTTCCATAGATATGGGGAGACAATGGGTTTGGAAATATTCTAGACGTACAAATAGCTTTTTGGATACTTATTCCTAATTTCTGGACCCAGGTCCTACCGTGAAGCATCCCAGTCATAATATGGTGTGTACCCTCACTACAACTCTATTTTCCAATTCTAGCTGTAAGAACAATAATCAAGTGAACCCTACCATTCTTGGAAAGTATGTGTAATTAATGTGTTTCATGACCTCAATCACTATTCCATCTGACCAAAACAATCCCTGGCCACCACTTCCCACGCATGTTGTCTATTGGAGTGCAAGGACCTTGAGATAGGGGGACTTTATTGCTGGTTTGTATCCACAATACTTAGGGTAGTGTCTGGTACATAGTAGACACTTAATAATTTTTTTTTTCATTTATTTGTTCATTTCCCCATCTAGCCTGCCAACACTTGTACTCTTTTGTCTACTAGCACACATTAGTTACAGAAAGCAACCCAGCTTCCCTTAAGTGAAAGCCTCCCCATGGGGACCAAGATGTAACTGTCTCACCTAACATCTATTCTCCACTATATGATTGCTCTTTCCTAAGGAGGATCATGAGTACAATCAACAAAAGCATATATAACATCATTTACATAAGTAAAGGAGGGGCAGCTAGGTGGCCAGTGAGTAGAGCACTGGCTCTGGAGTCAGGAGGACCTGAGTTCAAACCCGGTCTCAGACACTTGACACACTGACTAGTTGTGTGAGCCCCATTTCCCTGCCTTCCCTCCAGCAAAAAAACAAAACAAAAAAACCTGAAAAAATAATTAAAGGAAAAGTAAGTTTCTTTTTTAAACAACTTGATATACTCAATCATCTTCCCCAGTACTTGTGAAAACTAAAATATTAAATAAAAATGATTAAAAAAGACAATCAGCCTCCTATACAAGTATGTAAATCCCTGTCAACTGCCACTTCCTCTGCCCTTGAACTTATATCACACAAAATCAAAGAATGATGAATTTGCAAGTGGACTTCTTATTAAGTTGCTTCAGCCAAGTCCAACTCTCTGTGACCCCACTTGGGGTTTTCTTGGCAGAAATACTGGAGAGGTTTGTGATTTCCTTCTCTAGCTCATTTGACAAATGAGGAAACTGAGGCAAACAGGGTCACACAACTAATAAATATCTGAGGCCAGATTTTAACTCTTGACTCCAGGCCCAGCACTCTATCCACTGTGTCACCTAGCAGCCTGGAAGTGGACTTAGATGCCCTTTAGCATTTCTATCTCATTATTCAGATGAAGAAAGTGAGGTTCTAAAAATCACAAGACCTCGCATTCAATCAGTTTGATGTGTGTATTTTTATGTGTGTGTGTGTGTGTGTGTGTGTGTGTGTGTGTGTGTGCGTGTGATGTAGTACCAGGATTCAAACCCAATAACTTGTCTCCAAGTCTGGTGCATGATAAATGTGTCTTGTCCAGTTTCTCTAAGAAACTTTCTCCCTTTCCTTATAGTTTGGTTATAAGCTAAACAAAACAACAAAAACACAACCACACAACCAAACCCCAAACTCACAAAAGTTCTAATCATAGCTGACATACTTAAGTAGCGCTAGTGATAACCCTTGTGGTGATGAAGAGAAAAGTCATGTGTCTCAAGTGACGTTTGAGAAATAAACTAGGGACCAGTGCCATCAGGTTTTAAAGCTTTTCTAAGTACCCAGGTACTCCACAAAATTCCCCATTTATCTCCTTATCCATCTCTAATTGAAACTGCTTTGGCTCAAGCACCAGTACTTCAATGTACTAAAGAGTCATGATTTTGTCCCTATGGGTGCCCCATGTACCAAGATAGATAGTAACCCTTCCATGCCTTCCCTTCTCAAAGTATCTTGGATTTACATATTTATTTTGTATGGGCATATATGTTTGTGTATGTATATCTATGTGCGCATCTATACTTATATGTACATCTATGTATGTATGTATATATAGATGTGTATATATGTGTATAGGGCACACATATAGGGCACGAGCATTTAATACATGGCTCCTTACTATGTGCCAGGTGATGTGCTAAATGCTGCGGAAACAAAGAAAGGCAGAAGACTGTTCCCTCCCCTTGAGGAGCTTTCAATCTAATAGGGGAGATAACATTAAAATAATTGTGCAAACTAAAAATATCTATGATAAATTGGTGCTTATCTCAGAGGAAAAATACTAGGATTAAGAAGGACCAGGGAAAAGCTTTTTGTAGAAGGTGGGACTTGAGTCCAGACTTGGAAGGGAGCCAGGGAGGACAAAAGATAGAGATGAGAAGAGTGAAAGTTCCAGGCATTATAAACAGCCAGTGAACATGGCCCCAGTAAGGAGTCTTATTTGGGTAATGGCAAGGAGGCCAGTGTTACTGGATTATAGATTACATGTCAAAGAGTAAGATATAAGGAGACTGGAAAGGTAGAAGGGAGGCCAGGTTATGAAGGGCTTTAAAAGTCAAATAGATAATTTCATATTTGATCCTGGAAATAATTGAGAGCCAATGAAATTAATTGAATAAGTGAATGATATGGTCAGACCTGTGTTTTAGGATGATTAATTCGAGAGTTGAATGGAGAATGGAATAAAGTAGGGAAAGATCCGAGGCAGGCCAATGCCCTAGCAAGCTGCTTTAACAGGCCAAGTATGAAGAGATGATTGCCTACATGAGGTGGTAGTGTCAGAGAAGAGAAAGGGATATATTTAAGAGATGTCACAAAAGTAGAACTGACAAATGAATGGATATTGAGGAAATGAGAGAATAAGGAGTCAACTATGGCATCTAGGTTGGGAGCATGATGACTGGGAACATGGTGGTGACCTGAACAGTAAAGAAGTCAGGAAGAGGAGAAGGTTTGGGGGAAAATATAACAGGTTTAGATGTGATGAGTTTAAGATGTTTACATCTAATTCAGCAGGTACAACAGGGTAGTTGGAGATGTGAGACTGGAGGTCAGGCGAGAGGTCAGAGCTGAACGGGTAGATCTCAGAGTCCTCTGCATACAGATGATAATTAAAACCATGGGACATGATGAGATCAGAGAGAGAAGAGAAGAGAGTCCAGGACAGAGCCTGGGGGGACCCCCATACTTAATCTGTGATGTGGACAAAGATCTTGTAAAGAAGACAGAGAAGCAGCCATCAGACAGATATGAGAACTAGATGTATCATGAGAACCTAGGGAGAAGATAATATCAAGGAGGAGAGGGTGATAAACTGTATCAGAGCCTTCAGGGAGGTTAAGTAAGATGAGGACCGAGAAAAGGTCATCAGATTTAGCAGTTAAGAGACCAACAGTAGCATTGGACAGAGCAGTTTGAATGGGAAGTCAGACTGCAAGGAGTTAAGAAGAGAATGAGACGACAGGAAGTAGTAGCATCTATTGTGGACACACTCTTCAAGGTTGGCCAGAAAAGGGGAGAGGTAAAGGATGATAGATAGTGGGGATGGAGAGATCATGTGGGTGTTTTTTATTTTTTTTGGATGGGGAAGACAGCTTGTTTATAAGGAATAAGCAAGCAGTTAGGAGATAAGGACTTGAAACCAATCAGCTATGTAACACTGGCAAATATGCATCAATCTCTGAACACTCATTTAGAAACTGAAGTGATTGGGCTACAATGATCTTGAAGAATACTTCAAGTTCTATAACATTAGGGTATAGCTCCAGAGTTAAATTAAAAAAAACCTGTGACATCAATTTCCTATTTTTCCCCCATTTGTCACTGGATCTTAGTAGTAGACTGGAACACTGAAGGACTTTAAATCTCCAACCACCTTGTTGAACTGGAGGTGAAAAAAATCCCCAACAACTCCATCTTTGATTTTAAACCACAGCCTACTTGTACTCATGTTTCTTTCCACTGGACTTTGGGTCAGCCATTTTTGTGTTTCCTCAGAGATTGTGTTCCATTATTCATAAGAATGTACTATGACTATGAGACTATTGATGGAAAAAGCTGGGTTTGCCTGTTGGCTGGTAGGCTGTTACTTTCTGACTGGGAAGGAAATTATCTTAGTAGACTTGCCAGATGAGTGTTTTTATGAAGTCTAGCGGCTCATTTCTCATCAAAGGCAGTTGTCTGAGTATGTTTAACTAACTTATGTGTCTATTCTTTCAAACTCCTACAAGAGTCAAGTGTGATCATCCTCGGAGGTTTCGCACCTTAGAGAGAACCCGTCATGGCATATGCAGTTCATGGATAGGCTAGTAAGGGCATAGAGTTTGATACTGTTTTGAGTTGTGTATGTCACTGTGTGTGTGGAGTGGAAGTATTCCTTTCCTAGCTATCCATTTTTCTCTCTGTCGCTGATAATACTATAGAAAATGGTGGCCCTGAGATTCTGTGTTGCGGCAATCATCAAATAAAAAATTCAATTATTTTCATGTTCTCAAGTATTTTCAAGTATTCTTGAATTAAAGAAGAAGTAAAATGGAGTCAAAATTTTCAGAAGATTTTCAACAAAAAAAGTTTGCCAAGTTTGACAGGAACCAAGATTCTTATTCTGTTGAGTCACATTCCGCGTGAGTTCCATTTCTCTAATCCAAGAGCTCTTCCCTGTGTCTGTCTTCTCTTCTATGTTCATCTTACAGATCATATAAACATCACTGGATGACTTTAGCTTCAAATAGTTTATTATTAAATGGTTCTTATTTGTATAATTATCTCTGTTGTCTATAGTTGCCTGTTTTCCTATTCATACGACCATGCATTTACTTAACTGTGTCTACCCTGTATCTGCCTAAGAGAACATACGTTCCTAGAAACCAGTGATTTGCTTGGTGTTTTTTGGCATTTGTATCTCTAACATTTAGTACAGTCTTTTGTGTAAAAGAAATTTAGTAAATCTCCATGAACTTTGTAACTGTGTTTATTCAGTCCTTGGTTACCCTGTGGCACCTTCCCAAAATAGCAACACCCCTTCCTCAACCTGGTATCAATCCATGTCAGTTCAATGAATACTTCCTGAAGAGATTTCTTCAGGAAGTATTCATTGAATTGGCGTGTTTATGTATATGAACGCAATATGCATGTAAACAATACACATACCATATATGGCACACGTGTAATACATACTACATATACGGTATATAAGGTACATATGTTATACATTACATATACTGTTATATGAAGTATTAATATATCTACCACATAATATATGAAAAAGAATGACATATAGATAAGTATTTCATCTCCTTGCACACAGCAATATCTTCTTATCCATCTGATCAATCTCAAGTCTCTCCTTCCTCCAATCCATCCTCCATTTTGCTGCTAGCTCCATCTTTATGCAAATATATGACCATGCCAAGGCTCAGCTCAAACCACTTCAATGACTCCCTATTGCCTACATCTTTCTTTCCTATGAATGGCTTATCTCTTCTATTGACATGTAAGCCTCTTGAGGGCAAGTTCTTTTTCCACCTATGCATCCCTAGCATTGAGTTCAGTGCTCTGCCCCTAATAGATACTTAGTAAACCTTTGTTGACTTCCCTTGATCAAAGATCAGGACAAACCAGATTTTATAGTTAAACAAAAAAACAAACAAAAAAAAAACCACAAGAGCCAGAGTACCAGGTTAACTAACTTCTATAACCACTTCTTTCAAAGCACTTACACTGAGGGGTGAAAGTTTTGCCAGAGGATGAGAACACAAGCATATAAATACATATTCTACATTCTTGGATTTTTTTATTGTTACTAAATCATTCAGGTTTTAAAAGTAATAACAGAATTTGAAATTACCTCATGAGGAGGAAAGGATGCCTCGTATGTGCCATTGTTCAAGAGTTTATTGATACCTAGGCAGAGAAGAAAGTCAGTCAATGTACCAGCTGGAAGATTTCCTTAAGTCAACGAATATGTACATCTGAGCATGGGAAGGGGTAGTGGGGGGTGGGTGGGTTAGTCTCAGGGCACAGCTTTATGAAAATCTTAAAATAATCCAATATTTATTGTTAGGATGATAAAAGCCAATGGCAATGAAGGCAATTCAGCCTAGTCATGATATTGACATCATTAATAGTGAGACATGAGAGGCTAAGATAATATATTTCATCACATTGGGTCAGGAAAAATCCTGTATCTTTAATAGCCAACTTACCTTTCTCAGTATCAGCCCATGGTCTTACCCATTAAGTATCCTGGGCTGCCACCAAAGTTGATTTTCTCATTGTCTCCTTTCTCATACTTTTCCTTTTCCTTGTCTTGGTTTTCAGTGTGCCTTTTTTTTTCTTTTAACTGATTTTGCTCTCCTTCACCTTATGAATAAATAACCTTAGAGTCCTAGCTCCAATGCTCTCTCTTCTGTGAAGCCTTCCCTGATTTTCTCTGGCTGGAAGCAGTTTTTTTTCTGCATTTGATTTTATGGCTTTCTGCTCTTCCACCCCTAACCTATCCTGTCATGCATTTATAAAAGTAATGAAGGAAGACCTCCAGTCTTTTAAGGGAATGAATACCCTGTGTTGAAATTATAGGAAGACAAAGGTCACACAGGATGTACTGGGGTTAGACTGCAGTTTTCAAAACTGGAGAAAACTTCAAAATTGATGAGATCACAGGTCCTCTATAATGTTTGAGTTTCCACTTCCATTTTAATTTGCATTATATCTGTCTGTGCATATGTGTTATGCCCTAAACCCTGATTAATAGATTGTTGGCTCCTTGATGTCAAAAGCCACATTACATTTATGCTATTGTCATCCCCTGTGATTATTATAGTGCCAAGAATAGTCTGGGCAGCATTCAGCATATGTTGGTTGAATGAATAAATGAATGCCTACTTCACTTTGGTTGAATGAATAAATGAATGCCTACTTCACTTTATTTTGCATGAGCCTACAATAGCTTAGTGAACACCTAGCTAAAGACTGTAATATTCAATAAATAAATCTACTTCCAAAATATATTCACAGGTTGGTTATAATCGAGAATTGAATGGACAAAAGAGAGTGCCCCTCTCTTATTAAGATGATATAATTCAACAAAATAGATACTTTTTTTCCATTCCAAACTCCTAAAGACAATAGACTATTTTCTCCCACCTACAAATTGTGATTCTGCCTTTAGTGTCCAAAGTCAGGGTGCTTAGGTTATTCAAAAGTAGTCACTGGAACCTGTAGAAGTTTAAAAGTTTTCAAGACAATATTTTTGAATTTCACTGAATGCTTCAAAGGTCACTTAATTTAGTATGTACCCAGATGGAGATCTCTACTATAATATCCTCAACAACTGATTACCTGGCATGTTCTTGAAGACTTCCAGATTTAGGAAACTCACTAGGGAAACTTCCCCAGGCCATCTCTTTTACACTTCTAGATGGCTATAAATGGTGGGAACATTTTTCTTATAATGAGCTAACGCCCTCCTCCTCCATAACTTTTAACCTCTCCTGACAAATACTTGAAGAAAGCTATCATGTCCCCCAATCAATATTCTCTCCTCCCTACACTTCCTCCAGTTCTTATAACCAATCAGTTTTGGGGCCTCTCAAATCGCATTTGAGAATGGGCTAACACAGCACTTGTTGTTGGGCAATTACAGTTGTGTCTGACTCTTCATGACACCATTTGGGATTTTCTTGGCAAAGATACTGAGGTGGTTTGCCTCTTTTTCCTCTAGCTTATTTTACAAATAAGGAAAGTGAGACCACCAGGGCGAAGTGATTTGCCAAGGGCATACAGTTAATAAGTGTCTATGAGTGGATCTGAACTGACTTTCCGACTGTGGCCTGGTGCTCTCTCCGTTGTGTCATCTAGCTTGTCATGATATCACAGTCTCTCTGAATAATAATCAAGCAGTGGGAAGTGGTCTGGATTTACATTGCCCACAATTTTATTTTTGAAGTTGAAAGGTACACATAGCAAACCAAATGAGATAACATATCTATGGCACCTTGCAAACTTTAAAGTGCTAATAAATCCACTATTATTATTATTGCCAATAATAACAAGCCAATCATTTAACTAGAGAATTCCCCTTACTTTTTGAAACACAACAAAACAAAACCCCCAGAACAAAGTAGGAGCCCTGGGGGCAGGGGCTATTTCATTTTTGCCACTGCGGCCCTAGTACCTGGTATGTGCCTATCGTATAGTGGCCAAAAGCACTTGAATTGAATGAAATTGAGCTGAATTGAGAAGAAAACTGAAATATTCACTCTGAAAAAGTAAGTGTACTTATTCTGCTGAAAAGTGGGTGCCTCAATCTTATTAAATGAGAAACATCACAGGAAGAGCAGCTTCCTCCTAACACAAGTCTGTGTTCTTGCTTTCTCTTTGAGATTTAGTGTCAGATTTCTTGCTTTACAGAAAGTTAGGCCTGAAAATGTCCTTGATCTCCATAGCTAGAAGAGACCTTGGAGACAACTCATTGCCACTCTCTCAATTTCTAGGAGAGGAAACTGATACCGAGAAAGGAGCAGTAACTTGGCCAGCGTTACCAGACCAATAAGTGGCTAAGTTTGGACTGGAATCTGCAAATGCTCACACCCTGGTCTTAATGCTCTTATCATCATTGCAGCCTTGGATTAAGGTCTTACCCATTTTTGTTTTCCCATCTTCGTATTTGGTGCGTTGCAGGACATGATGAACAATCCTGCTTCTTGTGGAATTGTTGAAGAAAGTATCCTTATTTGTTATTGTAAAGCTGTGGAAATGATTGGACCAGTTTTAAGACTCAGAGCTGAGCACAGGACACAGCAAGAGTGTGTAAATGCCACACAATCTAAAAGGTTTTTTCTTTAAAATGACAGCCAATGCTATTTCTTTTCATCATCCTCAAATCTCAACAGACAAGAGCCTGACATTTCACTTTCCGTTACTATGAATGTTAATTCATGACAAAAATACACCCATAAAAGTGATCACCTATCAAATGTAATTTTGAATGTCTCCCTTCAGTATTCATCCTCAGCATGGAAAGAGAGGGGAGAAGAGAAGGCTGTACATTTGCTTCCACTGAATTATTTACAGTTTTGAAGCAATGCTGACAATGTGGCTTGCAGCAGGTTTTCTTCTAAATAGCGATGATTAAAAATCCAGTCACCATTTCCTAGATTACTTCTCGGGGTTTCAGTTCTTTCTCAGCTAAGAAATGAATATTTTTCCTCTCTGTAATCTTCCTATCCCTCCTTGTCTCAATCAATGCAGTCTGATTCTAGTCTGAGGTACGAGAGCCTTCCGATGACTAATTAATCTTCCTTTGTTTTGGGCCATCCACATCCTGCTTTCCTCCTAAAGCCTTGGTCCAGATGAAGACTGTGCTCTACAATGCACAGTAGAACATTTGGTTGTCTGCAAGTCTATTACTGGGCACAAGCACGCACGTGTCCTGACAATCCAGTGATGAATGGTATTCACGGTGACGAGCCTGAAGGCTGGAAAGGTCTTGCATTGCTTTCTGAAGAAATAAGACTTCAGAAGATTGCATCTCCAGCACAATTCACTCTCCAGATGGCTCCACTTCCTCAGTAGCTTTACTCCCCTTGGTAGGACTCTACCCTGAAGCCTGTCCTCCCAAATAGTGGGTCCAGGGCCGAGACTACCACCCCTGGAGGGGCCTCAGATATAATTACTTTACTCCCAGAACAATTCACTCTCCAGACTACTTCACCTCCTCAGCAGTCAGCCTCCTTGAAAATAGGAGCTGTCTAGTTTTCATGCTTGCCCTGTCTGCCTATCCATCCATTGATCCAGCTATCCATCCATCCATCCATCCATCCATTCTATGGCCAGTCCTTCAAGAATTCATGGTCACCCCAATGCCATGATTTAATTGTAATCTGTACTTTTGAGGAATTAATCATGTTTTATTGTAATTTCATTCCTTACTATGTGCTTTCTAACTTGAAAAAAACTATGTAGACATTCTTCAATTAATGAACTTGAGGAAGGAAAAGTACAACACCCTTTAGAGAGGATCTCAGGTTGACCAATTACCTCATTCACCCCAAATGAGCGATGATTACAATAATAGCATAGCATAGTGGGTATATTGGGATTTAAAGGACAAATCTCTGTTTCCAAGAGAAGCCAAAAATTATTAAAGAAAACTGAAGTTTCCTGAAGCCAATTTCCCACTGTTGAATTCTGAGCCTTACATCTTTTTGTACTGTATATCTCGAATTTACATAGTTCTAAACAAGTTCTTTAGGTTATCTAGCCAAACACATGTCATAAAAAGTGTAATGGAATTATTTGTCCACTTGATCATTCTTGTGTGGATGGTTAAGGTTAAAGTTTTTTGAGTGGTTAAGGATTTCTTTTGGGAGGTTCTTCAGTGTTCTAGAGAAATTTGGGTAATTGTATTTGCTAACATGAGCATCCTGAGGATCTTATCATCCACAGGGAATCCCTCTTCAACTTGGATCTCTGCCGGATCTTTTAAACACCAATATTCCACCGCTGTTATTTTATGGCTATGCAACATTGAACACAACAGTGTCTGAAGAAAAGAGGATGGGTATCACAGAGAGGTCAGTGCTGAGACTCAGCAGTTAGTACAGTACCTAGCACATAGGGGATGCTTAATATGTTGATTGAATAATTGGTGGTGGGTGTGAACTGCTCACAATGACTAATGAAGATATTTAAAAAATAAAAAGGGCAAAGGATGGCATCATGTAAATGCAGGACAGGAAACAAAATAGGGCTGATCACATAGCAAGGGCAAGAGATGATAGGCAGATAGTTCAAAGTTTCCAGTGGTATCTTTTTGATGTCAGGACAAACTAAAGCAGCCTTCCAGCACACTGGTTAGACGCCCTATAGCGAATACGGACAAGAGCCATGAATGCGGTATGGTCTGCATCTTTGGAAGGTATGTCTAAACTGTGAAGACCACAGATCCATTTGAATATCTGCAAGTAGAGTGGATAGAGAACTCTCTTCAATGTCAGGGTGACTTGAACTCAGGACTTCTGACTCATATTGGCTGTCTGTCCCTAGGCAAATCACACCCTACCCCCCGCCCCTGCTCCCAAGTTCATCAGCCCTCTAAGATTTTCAGTATTAAAACAATATAAAATGGGCATGGATACAGGGAGTATTCTCACAAAAGACCAATAATTGATATTTCTTTACCACTTTGACATCTATAAAGAGTTGCTTCTCCCTCATCTTATTTGATCCTCATAATGGATCTTTAAAATAGATACCACAGCTATTACTACTACTACAAAAAATTAACACATATAGATGCTGTTGTTATCCTTGTTTTCCTGATGAAAAATATTTATAGATATGAAATGACCTACCCAGGGTCTCACAGCAAGAAAGCATCAGAGGCAGGATTTGAACTTAGTTCATTCTGACTCCAGATCTAGTATTCTGTCTACTACACCACCTAGCTGCCTACTATAGCCATTAGTATGCCCATTTTACAGATGAAGAAATGAGCTACCAGAGTTGTGACTGCTTGGGGTAACATAGCTAGTGAAGCATTTGCAGTGGGAGTAGAGCTCAGGTCTTCCTGGCTCATAGTTTATCACTACTTAGCCCAGTACGTGGTAGATGCTCAGCAAATGTCTATTGAATTGATTTTACTGTATTCTTCTTGTTATCCCTCTCTTGCTGCCTACCATAACAGCAATCATTAGGAAGGCATAACAGGCTGGCTCTTAGATGAGCAGTCCATAAACACTGCAATATTTATGATTTGAATTTATGTGACTCATAAAACAAAGAATTCATAAGACTCACTGAGTGTTGTTCAGAAATTAAGTGTTAAATATTAATAAGGAAATAAAGATTGCCTAAACTGACAAACCACAGAAATGCTTCTGCTCCTGTTTTATGCCATTGGCAGCTTGGTTTCACAAGAGAATAAGCACATGAGGCCATGAGAGGCCCGTGGGGGATGGGAATACTTACTGGTGCATGCGTGCCCGGCTGAAGGGGGCTGTATAGCAGTCTGTCTCCTCCAAGTCAGGCAGAGCCTCCTTGTCGAGTTGCATTGGGTTTTTGGGAAGCCAGCTTCTCAGCTGGATGGTTTTTCGATACAAACTGGGACAAAGCCATAAATGAGATTGGATTAGATGAGGCAGCTATCAGTACCACATTTATCTTGTGCTGAGACCCATTAAGTGCTGGAGGAAACAGAATTATAGACTTCATCCTATGGGTGGGTGGCTGAACTGCGTAAAACACCTTCTAACTTTAAAAGAAAATGTTATGTGACCTGCCCCTAATCACTTTTGGAATAAGTGGTGAGTTGGAATTGAACCCAAGAACTAAGGCATAAAATCTCATATCATGCTCCCTTCATTCACTATTTTCATTTGGTTCAAGCTTGATAACAAGGCCCAAGTCACTATTGTAATGGGATGTACTTAATAGAATCCATAGCACAGTGGTGGCATATAATATTTAATAAATGCTTTATCTGCCTATAAAAAGAACAAAACCTATTGTTGTGTAATCTTACAGTGGGGATTCCTTTCCTGCATAGGTTGGTCTAGAGGGTCTCCAAGGTTCTTTTTAACTCTCAAATTCTATGATTCAGGTAGAAAGTGGTCCCAATATACATCACACAGTGACATTCTACCCTCCACCATGGAGTCATCTGTTAGTGACTCCACTGATGCCATTTGAAGGCAGGAATGGGAAATGCAGAAGCTGTCAAATACTACTCACCATCATTTCCTTACTGATCCCTCTCTGCCCCCCAACTTTTGCAACTCAGATAAAATGGCACTGTGGGAATATTTAAGGGTTTAAAAGCCTCCGATCAATTCAATGCAATTCCTACTTGATTTGTATCACTTTTATAACAAGACTTACATTTTTCAGATGCATCCCACTAATTCTGAAAAACACATCCACCATAGACTTAGAGAATCTTGGAACTTTAAAGGACCTTAGTACTATCTAATACTCTCCTTCCAACCCTGTCATTTGGTAGGTGAGGGTCCTAAGATCCAGAGAGATTTTGTGACTTGCCAAGGTCACATGGCTAGTTTGTCACAGAGTTCACTCTACATCTCAAGTGTCCTGACTCCTATTCTATTATTTTTTCCCCCAGACATGATCTTACTCATTCATAATGGATAAGGTAGAGGGCAAAGATTCTCCCTTTCAGCAAATTTTGGCTTTACAAAACCAGACCCATGCTGTCCAGGCTCATTTCAGGAGATATGACATCAATGGAATATGGGGGTTCAACCCACTGGATTACAGATATATAGATGTATAACCACCTTATATAATCCTTAGAAACAGTTTTATAGACCAGAAATAGTGGAAAGAACACTGAAATTGGAACCAGGAAGACCGAAGTTCAAATTTTGCTTCAGACATTTACTAATGTGTGACTTTGGGCAAACACTTAACCTTTCTGCATCTACTAATAATTAGCTTTAACCCCAAAATATAGGGCAAAAATTACATTTCCATTTTTGTATGTCACTGACAAGTCAGTTTGTATATGTATATGTGTGGACGTGTGCATGTAATATATGTACCTATCTATATGAGGAAGTACTTAAAATTGGTTATATGCTTTATATAATACTTCTCTCTTTCCTATTCCACTCATCTGTCTGCTTCTATGGTGGCTATTTGCTAATTTTATTCAATCACAGAGATTCAGAACTTGATAAGACTTTAGAAATCATCTAAACTCAATCCCATTTCATTCACCATCCCACCACTCATTTTTCTTCATGTCTACATTAGGACCCAGGCAAGATATGCCATCTACTCAAAGTCATATAAAAAGTCAAGGGCAGATTGATGAGTAGAGATCAGGACAGAGTCCTTTTTTTACTAAGAAAATGAAAAACAAAGTTGTGACATAGGTTTTGTCCTAAATTAAGGATATATTAAGTTGATTTGACCCAGTGAGATTTGACTAAAATTTACAATGGAAAGTCTAAAATCCTTCATTGAATACTTGTTCTGTTTTTGATTTATTACTTATAAAGTATTAACATTTTTGCCATAACTCATTTAAATCTAAAATGAATGATAAACTCTTATTATTCCCCTTTCCCTTCCATTTTCCAGATTTAGAATAATATTAAACCTGAAATTTATTGTAGAATTAGCCACTTCCTTTTCTTTATCATGCTGGCTGACCTAATATTTCTGGGGTGTTGTATTCTTCACTACTTATATTTCTATAAAATGATTGGTTTGGATTAGATAAATAAAGTCTCAACCACCTCTGACTTGCTACAGGCAAATTCTTACGTGGCTTCTAAGGTCCTTTCCAGCTTTTATATTCTATGTTCTATATTTTGAGGTTACTTCTCTCTCAATATTCAGGGTTCTAAGATCCCTTACAGGTAGCTTTTAGGTCTGATATACCATGCCCTAAACACTGAGGTCTTTAAACATTCTTCCAATTCTGACGTTCTCTGTTCAGACATTCTCTGATCTAAGATTCTCTTCCATTCCTTTTTACAACACTATGATTCTAGTTATTTCTCTAACCTTTAAACTGATTTTATCTTTAATATTTCCAACGACATTTCATTCAGTATGTTTTTTCGCCTTTACATTTCTGTTTTATTTCTGTAGCTCTGTCTCCCACCTTTTTGGTCATAAATAACAGTATAACAACATTCCAGAAGATTTTTGTTTGAGACTCCATGAAAATGAAGGTCATTTCCTGCAGGGAATGCATATCATAGTAATCCAAGAATTGGACCCTCATAGGTTTCAGATAATTTGGTGCCACTGATTTATCTTCACTGTAGCTACCATGACTACCAAGTCAAAGGACACTGTTGCTTTTTTTTGAACATATATTTAAAAATCTGGTCAGTTTCAACATTACGCAACTTGGAGTCAAGATTCTCAACTTTGAAATTAGTACAAGTTCTGTCACTCTCATGAACTAGATAATAAAAGGCATATTATCCCCTCTTTGGGCTTTATTTTCTTCACCTTACAGGTGAGGACCCTGGCCTGAAAAATCTCTAAGCTTCCTGTCCTTTCTATTTTTTTATGTCTACAGTAACAACAGCAACTAATCAATACTGTATTGTGTAATGCTCTGTTTTTCAAGAACTACAATTTCATTCAGGTAAAACCTCCCTTTCACATCATTTAATTATATTAGATTTCTGGCCATGTCTAATTGAGTAAAAAGGAACAAATCAACTGTCTGGGCAATTTTAAACATTGTGTTATTTGGTATAATGACATTTTTGGAATCTTCTTGAACGCGATCCAACTCATTATTTTCTCCTTGAATTTGTAGCTGGTTTATAAAGTAGAACTGAATTGGGATTTTTGTTTGCTTGAGGATAATAAGCTGGCATCACATGGTAGCTTTATCATCCACCAACCTATTCAATGTTCTGTTCTTCCAGTCAGTATAATAGCATTTTTTCCTGGAAAAAAAAGGAGAAAAGAAATAAGCTGAGTACAGTTGTGAGAAGTTATAATGAAGGTTAACTATAATATTCAAGAATACCAAGCATGAATATTTTAACACAGAGAACTTTACCTGTATGGAGAAAGCAGACTTACAAAGAGCAAAATATTGCCTTATTCCAAACAATGCCATTAATTGATCTCACAGAAACATGACCTTAGTTGAAACAATATTTCAGGAGACATCTAGTTCTATAGCAATGTTGTTTTTTATTAAGAAAATTAAAAAATTATGATCAGTCAACAAAGATGACCTCTAAATACCTAAAATTGAGGCTTAGAGAGATCTGACAGGATTATATGACCAGGAAAGGTGGAACTGTTTGGCCCTAACATCATGTGTTATCACAAGCAACCCTAAGGTCTGCAAATGGCAACCAGAGGATTAAAGAGGGAAGATGGATGGCTAGTTCAAGAATAAGATGCAAAATAATTCAGAGATATTCTTAAAAAGCGGTTGGAAAACAATGACTACTTTCACGTCAAGGAATCCTCTGTACATTTATTTTAAGATCAATTATGAAATGAATTTGAACATTGTTTCTTTCAAAAAAGAAAGACAAACAATACATAATCTGTAGCTGGGTGAGCATAATCCATATTGCCAGAGGAACAGAGTAATGGAAAGATATTAAGCCTCAGGCAGTATCTGTAAAGGTACTTATTAAAGCATGGATTCTAGACACCATTTTCCCAACCCAGTCAAAATTCCCAAGAGAACGATGGAGAAGTGCAATGAATAAGGTAGTATAAAAATATACATATAAAATATATAATATAAAAATAAATGAAAACTTTGAAGGCATTTTCTCCCTTTTGGGTGCTTTGCATACAAGAAACTGCCTATATAAAGAATCTAACAACTCCATGTGACAAAAATTCAGACAAATTAGGTACCAGACCTTCACCGGGCAGAATCTGATGGAATGGACTATGGAATTTCATCCAAAATTTTGGGTAAGGCCTCTTCATAAGGTATGAGATAACATGTAAGCACTGTTTCAAATTTTAAAGTCCTACATAAAGAGTATTATTGTCGTTTTCACTATTATTTTTAATACTGTTATCATGATATGCCATCAATTTGACCATTTTTATGTGTGCTATTCTTTAAAAATATGAAATGCACTAAATTTGCAGAACATGATTTAAATTTACTTCAGAGAATCTAGATAACTCTTGGAAAACATCTTGACATTGGGACAAAAATCAGGGCCTATAAGGTAACAGATTTTTCTATTAAGCTTACTGAAGTTCTACTCCATCCCACAGTAGGCGTATGGTGCTAGTATCTGCATAAGGAATTAGGGAATCACATAAGGCAAAACACACACACACACACACACATGAAAATGACATCTGTCCCCTTTTCTTTGTTTGTACCTTCAATGGAAGGAAAGACTTCTGGTGGGAAATGTTAAGTCACTACTTAGGAAATGCTGATAAAGAATAAAGTTCTA
Organism: Trichosurus vulpecula; assembly: GCF_011100635.1. Taxonomy (NCBI): domain Eukaryota; kingdom Metazoa; phylum Chordata; class Mammalia; order Diprotodontia; family Phalangeridae; genus Trichosurus; species Trichosurus vulpecula. The sequence goes on along the minus strand of NC_050578.1, from coordinate 237,890,501 downwards.
TTCACGAATGGAACAGAAAAAAAGAAATAAATTTAAGACTGATTTTCAACATTTATAGAAAGCTCAAGGAATATATTTAAAAGATAGTAAAGGTCATATGTATAATTAACCATAGCAGACATAGTTGGTAATACTATGTATCTACAGGAAAAAGAGCACGTGGACTGAATAACAATCTAGACCCAAACTTCTTACTCCCTGGTAGCGTAGGAGCATTTATTTGAAACTATTATTATTATCACTGAGGATTAGCCATTCTTAATTGAATGTGACTCCATTGGAATTGTAATACAACTCCATAGAATGAAGGAAAGCAGCATAGCTGCCATGAGCTGATGGCACATTTTCAGACATTGTCCAACACTACAAAGTGGAAACGTATCTGGCAAGATGATTGTTCAGAATAGTTAAGGGGAGTCTCACTTTCATAGTGGGTATAAATCAGAGATTCCTAATACTTAACCATCATTGTTTCTTATTATATACGCATTGTTCTCCCAGGAGGCCTTTGGGCAAGGGTGCTTTCATTTTTCGTCTTTGTGGATGACATTGAGGATGGAATTCTAGACCCGAGGAGAGGAAACTCTATGTTCCAATCCAGCCTTAGACACTTACTAGCTGTATGACCCTGGGCAAGTCACTTCACATACGTCTGATTCAGTTTCCTCATCAGTAAAATGGGGATAATAGCACCCATCTCCCAGAATTGTTGTGAGGATCAAATGAGATATCTGTGAACCACTTTGCAAACCTTAAAGCACTATGTAAATGTGATCATTGTAAAATATTTGCAACATATTATAATATTGCATGATATATTGTATATAATAATGTGTTATAATATAGTTTAATAACATTATAACACATTGAATAATATTTAATATACAAGATGTATTAATAATAATAATTATTTTTATTATTACCACCAGTGTTGACCATCCTGTGTCTGGGACATAGCAGGTACTTAACTGAACTGAAGTATAGTAAAGTGAACTGAAGTGAGTCTCCTCAATAATTTCATTTTGTTATTGTTGTTCAGTCATGTCCAACTCTTTGTGACCCCATTTGGCAAACATATTAAAGTGGTTTACCATTTCCTTCTTCCATTCTTTTTATAGATGAGGAAACAGGCAAACAATGTTAAGTGACTTGCCCAGGACCACACAGCTAACAAATGTCTAAAACCAGATTTGAACTCAGGAAGATGAGACTTTTGACATTGGTATTCAAATAAAAAAGTAACAAAATGAAGCTTTATTTTACATATATACACATATATGTATGTGTATATGTATACATACATAATAAATTCATAAAAGAGAAAGTTCATGTCCTTAACATAAGGGTCTTAATATTTGTTTTGTGTTATGGTCCCCTTTGGCAATCTGGTGAAGACAATAGACCCTTTCTCAATATAACATTTTAAATGAATTAAATAAAATACAAAGAAGTACAATCCTCTCCCATTATATTGAAATAGTTATCACAATATTTAAAAAGTAAAATAACTTTGTGTATCTCAGGTTAAGAACCAATACTTCATGGGATTAAGGATGGGACAAGGCAATACTAACAAAAGGGTTATAAGACAAATCTTGGATTCAGGGTAAAGGAGATGAAAGAAAAAAAAAGAATGGCTGGGGGAAGAACTTGGGTGGGAGAATAGAAGACAGTAGAAAACAGCTAAGATCCTTCTTAATGGAATGAAACTGCCAAGGACATGAGTAGAGGACAGATGCTGTCATAAGGTTTTCATAATCTCAGTTTTATAGCAGCTTAATTTTAAAGTAGACGACTCTAAGAGAAGCCAACAGTTTAAATCAGGAGTGGATAGCCTAGGTGATTGATGAATGGTTATTTCAATTAATGGACTATAAGTTACTCAAGTACATGAACCATCTCTAATTCCTCTTCACATCTCCAACTGTTTACCAGAATGCTCTTCATGTCTTAGACCCTTAAATATTTTTTAAAAGGGCATTAACTGAATTTGGCTTGATCTCTGAAGGCCATCTCTAGAATATTTTGGCACATACACTAAACATGTTATTCCTGAGATAATCAGAAGAGAGAACATCTGGGGATGGATCATGCTATGCAAAAGTTAAGACTATTGACTGGATATAGGATCTCAGTGCTCTAAGGAATTTCCAAGTGAAGAAATTGCATTTACCAAAGCAGTTCAGCACCCTCTCTGCAAATTACCATCTTGTCTCTGATCACACAGGACATGCCAGTGAGAGGACTTGAAATCAGATCTCCAAGTCTTCAAGTCTTATCTTCTATCCACTATGATATTTTCTCTCAGGAACAAAGAGGACTTGGGATCATAACTTAAATGTTATGAGGCAAAAGGCTTATTAGGTGCGTTTGTGTATTTGAATGAATCAAAGGCATAGAGAGGAAGAGGAAAACACAACCCTCACTAAAACAATGTATCATTCCTAAAACTATGCTTGATTCAACAAACATTTAACAAAGACCTCATATCTGTAAGTTACTAAGCTAGGTTGATAAAAATGAAAGTGGCTGTGCTCTAAATTCCTCTCAGGGCAGAGAAACAAGTCTTACACAAATATATCAAATATAAATAAAACTGAGGAAAGAAAACACTAAGGAAGGAAGGGTGTTAGGAAAGTCTTTAGGAAGGAGAAACCTGAGCTGAGCCAAAATGGAAGGCAAGGAATCTGAGAGGAAAGAATGCAGTAGTAGGGCATTCTCTGTATTGGCTTGTGAGACTGCACAGAGGCCAGATTTGGAAAGCTGAGTTTAAGGGACAGTGAGTAGCCTAATTTGGCTGGACAGCTCATGAAAGGGAAATAGGAAAATGCACATTAAGGAATTTCTATGCAACGGGCTGAAAGTTCTTGGCCTTTCTTTGGTTTTCAGCATCATCACAACCATGATGCCACACATCTTCTCAGGGACCTCTCCCATTTTCCTCATAGTTTTTCTATCTACAAATGTTTTGATCACTCCTAGAATCTCAGTGGATAATGTCCTTTATGAAGTAGAGAGTGGCATAGCTAATACTGTCCACCTTGTGTAGCAAAAGGCAGGCAAATGATGGCTTTGTGTTATTCTTTGGTGACATGCCACTATTTTAAGATGCCATTTTGGAGCTTCATCCACTTTGATTTTTGGCTATCTGATCATATTTGTATTTTAGCTAATGAGATAAAAATCATTTGAAGGAATGACATCACTTATCTTTTTTGGGTTCTTTTGCTAGTTTGCAGACCAATTTGACAAAGTGAGGTCATAGCCTTTTACAGATATGTAAATAGTAACCCAGAACCTCTCTAACTCATTGCTGCCTTTAGATGAAAGCTCATTTTCATAGCTGACAAGGTCAGGGTTCCACTTGACTAAATTCAGCAAAGATAATGGAAATATGGGGAAAAAAAATCACAGTACATTAGTCACTTCCTTCTGTTATGACAACGTGGTCTTTAGAAGCAACACAATTTGTGCCTGACAACAACCATAAGTCAGTGGTGTAGAAAATCTGCTACAGAAATATCTAAATGGCAGAGACCTTTAAGATTATGCATTCACAATATTTTGAGTGACAAAAATACCCATCACCAGACATGGTGCTTAAATTGACTTTGTGACCAGGAGCAGAAATAGCAGCTTGAGGGTACATCTTCCAGTGTCAAACATGGGATGACAAGTGAAAAAGGCACTCAATTACAAAGAAGCCTAAAGAAAAAATAATCTAGTAAGTTTGTACCATATAGATGTAATGCATTTAAGGTTTGTTTCCCTAAACCTTTTTCTACGTGGTAATAATCAATCAACAAGGCATGGGTGTGAGAGGTGCCACAGCCCTGCTGCCATCGCTGCTGCCACCACCGCCTAGCGCCCTGCTGGCTGCCATGTCCCGCTACCTGTGCCCGCCCAACACGTGCCTGTTCGTGATGAATGTGGCCAACTACACCAGACATGTGTCTGAAGACTTGCGCCAGGAATTTGGTCGTTATGGTCTCATAGCCGATGTGTATGTGTCACTTGATCTCTACACTCGTCGTCCAAGAGGATTTGCTTACATTCAATGTGAAGATGTTCGTGATGCTGAAGATGCCCTGCATAATTTGGACCGAAAATGAATTTGTGGACGTCAGATCGAAATCCAGTTTGCACAAGGGGATCGCAAAACACCAAATCAAATGAAAGCCAAGGCAGGTAGAAACGTACACAGCTCTTCTCGCTATGATGTCTGTGACAGATACAGGCGATCCAGAAGCCGAAGTTATGAAAGGAGGAGGTCTAGGAGTCGTTCTTTTTATTACAACCACAGAAGATCTTTTAGTCCTAGAAGCTGTAGACCTACTGGAAGACCACGCCGTAGCAGAAGCCATTCAGAAAATGACAGATTCAAACACCTAAACCGGTCTTTTTCAAGGTCTAAATCCAGTTCAAGATCACGATCCAAGTCCCAGCCCAAGAAAGAAATGAAGGCTAAGTCACGTTCTAGGTCTGCATCTCACACCAAAACTAGAGGAACTTCTAAAACAGGTTCCAAAACTCATTATAAGTCAGGCTCAAGAAACGAAAAGGAATCAAGGAAAAAAGAACCAGCCAGATCTAAATCCCAGTCAAGATCACAGTCTAGGTCTAGGTCAAAATCTAGATCGAGGTACTGGACTAGTCCAAAGTCCAGTGGCCACTAACTGCATAACCATGATGTTTTTAGGGATGTATCATTCATTTACTCATAGTTCAGTTTACTAAATTATCAGGAATACAATGTTGCAACAGTGCTTAAAAAAAGACAAAAAAAGCACCCCCTCCCAACTTTTACTTTTGTCAGTTTTCCCTGTCGCAGGCAGTGATTATTATAATTAAAATGATATACTGCTGAGAAAAAAAAGAAAAAAAATCAAGAATCATTCATTAAGCACCTATCGCACACCAGTAACATCTGCTAGGTATTGGGAATAAAAAAAAAACAGCATGAAATAGTTCTTGCCCTCAAGAAGCTTCTGTTCTCTCAGAAGAGAGAACATGTACACATGAGTACAATAAACACAAGGCAATTTCAAGGAAAAAGCACTATTTATGTTTTGTACAAGCAACAGTAAGGCTGAATATTCTTTCATTTTCAGCACCGTCACAATTGTGATGCCACACATCTTGTCAAGGGCTCTCAAGTTTCCTCATGGTTTTTATATTTACAAATTATCTGATCACTCTTAGAACCCTAGCAGATGATGTCCTTTGTGAAGTAGATGACAGCATAGCTGGCACTGCCCACCTTGTATAGCAAAAGGCAGGCAAGCAGAGGCTTGTGCTATTCTTTGGTGCCATATCATTATTTTAAGATGCCATTTTGGAGCTTCATCCACTTTGATTTCTGGTCATCTGATTACAATTTTCTCAATATGGCTATAGGCCTAAATATCAAGTCCAGTCCATATATGAAATATAACTACTCTTTGACATCTAATGATAAAAAAAGTCAAATAACCTCTATTTTATAATTCCAATGAGAGGGAACTTGTTACCTTCCAAGGCAAATTGTTTTTCTTAAACCGTATTAGCTCCCTATTATTTCCCAGATTAAATATAAAATCCTCTCTTGGGCTATTACAACCTTCCATAACCTGGCCCTTGCCTGCCTTTTGGGGCTTTTTATGCTTGTATTCTATGATTTAGCAACACTGGCCCCCTTGCTGTTCTTTTAAGAAGACACTCCATCATCTAACTTCAGGTTTTTCATTGGCTGTTTAGAACACTCTCTCTTCATTTCCATTTCCTGGTTTCTCTCAAGTCTCAGTTAAAGTCCCCTCTTCTACAAGAAGCCTTTCCCAGTCTTCTTTAATCTTAATGACTTCCCTCAAGGTGATCTCCAATTCATACTTCTAATGTCTTTTTTGTACACAGTTATTGGCATGTTGTCTCTTCCGTTACACTATGAACTTGCTGAGAAAAGGGGCTTCTTTTTTTCAACCTTTATATTCTTTGCATATGGTCTAGTGCCTGGCACATAGTAGGCACTTAATAATGCTTTTAGATTTGAAAATTAACATTTCAGCCTACTCTTCTGACTGTATGTCATAAATATCAGCAATAGGTAAGTTTCATTCATTTGATTTTCCAGATGTGGATTATGAAGCCAATTCTTGTGATTAACTGACAGTACCCCTAGGGAAGCCCTCTGGCATTTTCTGGCTTATTGTGTTTAGAACAGTGTCATCCATGAAAGCACCTGCAAGTCATGTGCTTTAATAAGGAAGCCCTTCTTTTCTTCGGCATCTTAGACAGTTTTGGCAAGACCATGTCTTTATGTGTTATGTCGTATGGTGTTGAAAATCAGAGGGTAATTAGATAAAATTGTCTTTGCTGCCATATATATCAAAGACTTCTTGTAGTAGTTATACCAGGTTTCCTGGTTTCCAGGTTATAAAGGTGACTCATATTGAGTTCCCAGTTGACTAATACTAAGATGACCTTTTCACATGTACTGTTGTGCAGCTATGCCTTTCCATAGTATACCGTAAATTGGATTCCCTCCTCCCCACCACAATAGAAATACAGTACATTTATGTCAACTCTGTAACATTCTATTTTTCTAGGTTTAGTCCACTGTTCTTCTAAACCAGTATCTTTTAGGTTCCTTAATCTTTAGTCCCACACATGAGGTCTTGCTCAAAGCTTAAAATTGCATAAGCATGTGCCACCCATTCCTCTTGCCAAACTCAATGAAAAGTAAAACAAATGGGGCAAATTGCCATTCTTCTTGCCTTAAATAGCTTAGCTTTTCTCTGGCACCACTTCTTACCCAGTTCCTAGTGTGACATTCCAGCCCCCTCTGATCTCATTATTGGATTTCCAGTTACCAATGTGACAATATGATGATGACTCTGTCCCAGATACTTGTCTACCATGATGACCATTGTAGTCACATTCATAGGCAATCTATGTTTCTCAGATCACCAGTGAAGTTTATAGGCAATGTGCGGGCCAGATTATGATAGGAACCTTAAGTGGGGAAATTCCAAGCCAATGGGAACACTCTGTTCCTGATGTTCAGTTTATCCTTTCTGTTGTTGATGGGAATGATTTAATCATTAGCAGTGCTATGTCCAGCCCAATCAATGATGTCCAAGTCATAGAATTTCAGAAGCAGAATGCAGTTTAGGCGTCATCCAGCCCAATTTATACCTCAATGAGAATTCCCTTTACAGTCTGCCAGTCATGTACTTTCCTTTGAAAGACTTCCACTGGTTTCATTGCTAAATTCCCTGCCAGGGCAGAGAGATTCAAGCTTACACCAAAAACCTATCCAGCAAGTATGTACTGTGCTCTCATGATTCTAGAGGTTCCCTGTATCTGGAAGTCCTTTAATTCCCCTTTTTGGCTGTTGGATTCTAACTGTTTAAAGTGAGATCCACATGGCACCTTCTCCACAAAAACTCCCCTGGCCTTGTACTCTCTTCCGGTTGGCAATGTTCTTCTCCACTGGATTTCAAATACCCCTCTGTTTTAGATTATCATAATATATTGTTGATGTCATATCATATATTTCATTACGTGCCTATCATTTCTCCATGCTAGACCAAAAGATGTATTAGGGCAAAGACATCATCTTATCTGAACTATGTCTCTTCCACAGTGCCTAGTGCAGGGTCCAGTATACATTAGGATACTTCATAAATATTTGTTGTATTTGAGCAATGGAAACTGTCTAAAATAAACCAAGGTGAACTTCAACAAGAGCATGTAGTGTCTTTCCCTTTTTGATAGCAACAGCCACAGCTCACATTTGTATCAAGCTTTAAGTTTGCAAAGCATGTTACACATCATTTTTTAAATAAATGAAAATGATGTAAAAAGTGGTAGATGTTGGGATGTGGCCTCACAATGTTTTTCAGTTTGTTAGAGGTAGGAAGAGAAGCAGCACAGATACACACATATGTACTGAAAGATTGGGAAAAAAGGAAATTAGCTTAATTATATTTCAAGAGTTATCATACTCTTGGGTGACTACTTCAAGATTCTTTTTAGATGTTCTGAAAAAGTTAACATGGAAAAAATCACAGAAAATCAGAATTATCATCTAACACATGCTTCCAAGTTCCCCTTTGCATCCTTAAGCCTACTCTAGGAAAAATGATGCAAATTAATTTCACTCATTTGTTGACTTTAACCTATCCAGTCAAATCACTTTGCAATGTCATTCAGATCTTTGTGAACATCTTTGATGATGAAGCCCATTAAAAATCTCTCTGTGTAACTCAGGTTTCCTGATGACTTCAATCATCTTGATTAAGACTCTTGAACAATTATGTAGTGGTGGAGTTGTATATTCTCTGGTTATTTTGCAAGTACTATATAGTAGGAATATCACTAGATTTTTAGATTCTAGGTTCCAGGTCTGACCCTGCAATTTACTATCTGTCTGAGCTTAGAAAAATTACTTAACTACAATCAGAGAAAAAAAAATGTGGTTGAGCAGAATGAGTCAGAGTACAAAGTGAGTTGAAAGATCTGGGTTTGAATTCTAACTCATCTACTTGTTATCTGTGTGACTCTGAAGACATCTCTTCACTTCTAGTAGACTCATCTTCCTCTTTTATAAAATGAAGTTTGATTAGGTGACCTCTAAGACTCCTTTTAGGCATCTAGGTGGTGCAGTGGATAATGAGTTTGGCCTAGAGTTCGGAAGACTCATTTTCATGAGTTCAAATCTGGCCTCAGACACTTAATAGCTGTGCAATCCTGGGCAAGTCACTTGACCCTATTTGACTCAGTTTCCTTATTTGTAAAATGAGGTAGAGAAGGAAATGGAAAATCTCTCCAGTATCTTTGCCAAGAAAACCCCAAATGACAACATGAAGTTTTATTCATGACTGAAAAATGACCAAATAACAAAGACTGGAGTCTTTCAACTCCAGATACTCACTTCATACTCTAACTCATTCCACTCAACCACATTTTCTTCTCTGACTGTAGTTAAGTAATTTTTCTAAGCTCAGACAGAGAGTAAATTGCAGGGTCAGACCTCTTAATTTGTAATCTGAGGTCCTATGACCACCACTCCCTAGTTACCTCATGTACAAAATGACACTGTTGGACTAAAAGATCTATAAGGTTCTTAACAGCTTGAAATCCTATGATCTCAGGGACCAGAGATATATATTCAAGAAGTATATATACTCAATGAGGTATATAACTAGACCTTTGAAATGGATATTGTTTTTATATTGCTTTAATTGAAAAAAAGTATAAGAAATGACAAGAATTTCATAAGATTAATACTAATACAGTGTCAGAAGGAAGGACAAAAAGACTTTACTGTACCTGAAGGGCATCCTGATATTCATCCTCTCTGCATATTTGCAGAGTGTATCCCATGGGCAGTGGATTTTGACAAACATGATATCACTATTTGTAACAGATTGCTGTAAAGGAGAATAAGACAGGTACCATGAATGAGCTATGAAGCTGATGCTAAACTATATAACCTCATTTCCCAAGGAAACCTTCCCTCTTAGAATAAAAGAGATCATATCTGACAAGTTGAAGAGCATCCAGGAGAGGGTAATTAGGATGGCAAGGGATCTCAAGACTCTGCCATATCAGTAACAATTAAAGGGCCTGGAAGGTGTATAGTCTAAAGAAGAAAATTCCTAGGAAGGGTATGAAAACTATCTACAAATATACGAAGGAATGGCATGTAAAGATACTATATATCATAATACATTATTGCAAGGATTGGCCATCAGATTTGGTAGTTTGCCATTGTCCTCTTGGGCACCTAGGTGGCACAGTGGATGTAACACCGGACTTGAAGTCAGGAAGACCCATCTTTCTGAGTTGAAATCTAGCCTCAGACACTACTATCTTATTAGTAACAGTTGCTCTAGGAACATTTGTACCCATAAATTCCTATAGTTCCAACTCCTAATGCCATGACTCCTTCAAGATTTTCTCAGAGGAAATCATATTGATTACGGAAATGAGTATAGAATAGAGGACAATAAAAGAAAAGAGGTTCTAATTTTGGAGGCTTCAGTGTCTTTGAAGGTTGATCTAAGAGGCACACTTTTTTTGGCTCCAGTTCAGTAAATGGTGCTTTGAAATGCAGAGCAAAGAATGTGCTAATTTCCATTTCAAAGAGAAAAAATAAAAAGGATGTCGAAATTCTACAATTAATGCCCCAACCCAGGAAAAATTACACAGACATTTATTTAACTACTCCATCAGGTAAATGGTTCATGTCAGTGGCTGAAGTCCAGTCATGGGCCGTGGTTCTTTCTTAATTGACTGTCCTTCAAACACTTTGACACCTAATTAGTTCAAGAGAAATTGCCCCAGGAGATAACTACTGTTACTTAGATGAGACAACAGCTTCATCCTTTCTTATGACAAAAAGAGTTGGCATTATGAAAAGATCTTGTAAGGAATGCTTTTTGGAAAGAGTATCATATTTGGAATTAAATGACTTAGGTTGAATTTGGGGCTTGGCCATGGATGATTCACTGAAATCTTTCGTCCAGGCATTCTAGAAAGCAATTTGGAATTATGATCTCAAAGTTAGTGAACTGTTCATGTCCTTGGACTTGGCAATTGCAGTACTTTGTAGTGGTATTGGCCTATATTCCAAAGAAACCAAAGAAAGAGGAAGAAATCCTATATGTAAAATAATATATATAGCATATAATTTTGTATTGGCAAAGAATAGGGAACACTGAGGGTGCCCATAAGTTGGAGAAGGACCAAACCAATTATGGCATACAAATGTTATGGAATGCCATTGTGCTATGAGAAATTAACAAAAAAGATGGTTTCAGCAAAACCTGGGAAGACTTGTATGAAGTACTGCAGAATGGAGAGAGGAGAATCAGGATCACATTTGTTATATGGGGGTTTGGGAGGTGTTGATATATAACATTTCAAGGATTGGCCATCACATTTGGTAATTTGCCACTGCCCTCTTGGGCAGCTAGGTGGTGCAGTGGATAGAGCGCCAGGCCTGGAGTCAGGATGACTCATCTTTCTGAGTTCAAATTTGGTCTCAGACACTTATTAGCTGTGTAATCCTGGGCAAATCACTTAATCTTGTTGGCCTCAGTTTTCTCATCAGTAAAACGAGCTGGAGAAGGAAATGGCAAACCACTCCATTATCTTTGACAAGAAAACTCCGAATGGGGTCAAAAAGAATTGGATACAACTGAAATGACTGAACAACACTGACCTCTTTGGTATTATTAATGTTTATGTAAATTCTATCTTCTGCAGAAGGCCTTTTCTTTTCCTCAAAGCCAATGATACTTTCAAATAACTTTCATCAACTTTTTCTATATCTTGTATGTATTTAGTTATTTATGTGTTTCATCTATTAGAACATAGGTTGCTTGTGGTCAGGATTTTTTCCTTTCCTTACTTTGTATTGCCAGTGCTTAGCACAGAGTCTGGCACATAGAAAATCATAAATTGACCCAAATGATTTGGCAAGGGTTATGGTCTCCATATGATAGTAGGCATGTAGCATTTTCTGTGTGCCTGGGTTCCCTTTCTGGGAAATGCCCACCTACATTTGACGATTAAGGATTGGAAGAAACTGAGGTCTAAACCAGTCTAGTTGACCCATCAAGGGTATACTAATGGCCTAGGATGAGAATTATCATTTAGGCCAGGCTTTCTCCAAGGCCTTGTTAGAGTTCTAACATTCTAAAACTCCACCTTTACCTATGATTAAAGGAGAGAAAACAGGGGAGAGATGTAAGCTGTCACAGTCCACTTCATGGGAAAGAATTATTTCACATTGTGCTTCATTTCTCTAAAAATCAAAATCCCAAAATACTGGATATAAATGATTCATATCTTTTGAAGTTGTCTCACTTCAATGACTCCCACCTTTTCCCTGAATATTCTAAGAAGAAATTGAATTTTCTTCTTCCTCATCTCTCTACTAAAAAAAAATGTTATGTGCCCAATTTCAGGCCTCTGGAGATAATAACAACATATAAGCCAAGTTACTATAATTCAGCCAACTTTCATAATCTAGTGTCTCACTTTGGGCATCATAACATTATCGTGGGATGTTTGGGGGAGGCATCATCATTCTTTCATTATAAAGTGAAGAAACTGATGCACAAGAGATTAAGTGGCTTGCAGTAGGTGGCTTCAGTGCTGGACTTGGAATCAGGAAAACCTGAGACATATCTTCAGAAACTTATGAATTGGTGATAGGCAATGCATTTCACCTTGCCCTGCCTCAGATACTTTTTCTGCAAAATGAGGGGTTTGGACCTGATGGCTTGCTAGGTCCCTTCCAGTTAGAAATAAGATCCTATGAATTCTTATAGTAGCCAGTCTACTACTGGATGTCACCCCACCCCTTGACCAGTATTATTTTTAGTCAACTCCTCCCCACTCCTGCTGCCATTTTGCTTCCTCTCTCACTGATTTTCTTTTCAGCGCATTCTGCCATAGAAAAATTCCTTTAAGTTTCTTCTCCTTCCTAAGTAAGATCTTCCCACTTTCTCAGATTTACTGCTCTGAGTTATACACAATAATATGTCTAGGAGGGGTTATAATCCAAGTTAGATAAGAGACTTCTTTCAATGACATCACAGATTTTCCCAGGGTCACATAGGTCATATGTGGCAGAGCTGGGATTCCAATGCATGCTTTCTTGACTCTGCATGGAGCATATTCCATTGCCTCCTAACCAAGTAAGTGGCTGTTTGGGGGAAGGCATATGGGGTGAATGCCAGGCACTATACTGAGTGCCTTACAACACTAACCTTACACTATTCTTTACAACAAATTCTCCCTTTTCAGCTTCTTTTTATGTGTCATCTTCCCTTTTAAACTTTAAGTTCCTTGAAGGCAGGGGCTGCCTCTTTTTGCTCGTATTTATATTTTCAGGTCATCCACTGCATCTGGGTCCATCTCCAGTTGTCCTGATCTCTATCTTGCCACTGGACCCAGATGGCTCCAGAGGAGAAAGTGAGGCTGGTGACTTTGCACAGTCCTCCCTCACTTAAATCCGATTCACTTGCAAGTCATGAAACCATCTTCCTGATATCATGGTCCCCTTCAAGAACAAAGGCCAAACAACAAGATAATGGGAATCCACTTTGGGAGGCATGGCCTACTACTTTGTTTCCTGGAAAAGAAGAGATTTTTGGGAAAAGATGGCAGAGTTCCAGGCTACCTGAAGATTGCAGGACTAGTCTGGAAACACAACCTAGAGATCATTGAAGGAATTTACTGTGATGTGATCTGGTCTCATCACCTGTGAGCTAGCATACATCTAAAATCTTTTTCCAAGGCATTCTCCTCCCTTATAATTATTAAGGACTGTTGGACAAGTAACAAAATCTTTTGAAGAGAAGATAACAATTGTACAATTAAAAAAAGACAGCTAAGTGGTATGGTAGATAAAGTATTTGACTCAGACTCAAGTAGATCCAAATTCCAATCCTGCCTCAGGTGCTTGCTTACTAAATGTGAGACTCTGGAGACTTCCCTTAACTTCTTCTAGCCTCAGATTCCTTAGCTATCAAAGGGGGACAACAGCATCTATCTCACAGGGATGCTTTGAGAATCAAATCAGATAATACGTATAAAGCTCTTCTTAAAGAAGACTACATAAACACTAGGCATTATTATTATTATTATTTATCATGAAATAACTTTAAGAATAATACTAACAGGGATATATACATTTACATACATACGTATGTGTGTGTATTTAGCTTAAAGAACCCTTAAAATGAACTAGCTCGACTACTTTAAAACAGGCAATATAGAATGTAAGGTCCTTGAAGGCAGGAAGGGTTTTCATTTTGCCTTCGTGTTCCTAGGAACCAGGAAAGGCAGCAGGGCATGCTGGGTAGAGAGTTGGCCTTAGCACCATAGAGAACTTGGCCCAATTCCTCCTCTGACACATACCAGCTATGTGACCCTGGGCTTAACTTTTTCTGTCCCATTCTAAGAACATAAGTTACTGAGAAGGGGCTGACTTTCATCAGCAGTTTCCTCTTCAAGAAGTTTCCTCTATCAAGGAAATCATAGGTTCACCTCTTATCCCTAGTGGTAGCGTTAAAAAAAAAGTTTCACAAATCCTTGTTGCATGCTGAATAAAAGGATTTTAGGAGAGGAGATGCAACATAACTTGGGAAAGGTCACAAGGCTAGTTAGTGACAGATAGGCAAGTAGAAAAACCCAGTCTTGTTGCTCCTGGCCCAGTTCTCATTGTATGCTATGCTATAACTGTCTTTGATTCGTCAGTGGTTTCCTTGAAAGGAGCTAAAATGGAGGCAAGAGATTTCATAGGCAAAGATGCCCAGGAACAGGACTCAGTGGCAGAAACTCCCCCAATTTCCAGGAAACAGTGTTCAAGGCACCCCTGTTTTGCTCTAAGGCTAACACGTTTTTGAAAATGTGCTTCAGAACAGAATCTCTGCATGACAACATCTCTGCCATCAGCTACTGAAATGTCAAGCCAAGTGCGAACCCAGCTAGAAGGTTTCTCCTTTTGTACTTTCCCCCCAGGGACGTAAGATGTGTCTCCTTCTGTGCCTCCTCCACTTAATCTCCCTTTTATTATTTCTCCTCTTTTAGAGAGGAATAATTGTGCTTGTAGCAGCAGGAAAACAGAGTACCTTTGCCTCAGAAAAGAAAGCTTGGCATCTGGCACTCCTCAATTCGGTGGAGGCATGCTTTTCAACATGAAGAGAACGCCCACTGCCTTCACCCTTCACATCTTGATTAAATTATTCCACCCAACATTCCCAAGAGGTAGAGCCTTTATGTCTCACAGATGCTAAGCCAGAAGTCCCGAAAAGCTTGGCAACTTGCACAGATCACACTGTAAGCCCAGAGTTACTGCTCTAAAGAGGAAGGATAGTGACAAGAAGCTTGATGTGAAAGGATGGCAGGATTCTAGAACTGGCTATCCCACTAAGGAGCTGTATAACACGGGGCAAGTCACTCCAGGCCTCAGTTTAGTCACCTAAAAATGAGGGGGCTAGGTTAGATGCCCTCTTGAAAGTCCCTTGCAGCTTTAAAATTCTGTGAGAATATTCTATGTCTTGGCCAATCTGATGAATTATCAAATGTTTGGGTACTGCTTGGTACAGGTTCAATTTAATTTAAGGAGGAAAAAAAATAACAGCCATTAGCACACAACTATGAGCAAGGCACAATGGGAGATTTGGGAGGTAGGAAGACAAAGCAGGGAGAGGGAAAGTGACATAATCAATGTAAATAATAAGTACATATGGTGTGTCAGCAAAATAATACGAGAGAGAGAGAGAGAGAGAGAGAGAGAGAGAGAGAGAGAGAGAGAGAGAGAGGGAGGGAGGGAGAGAGGGAGGGAGGGAGAGGGAGAGAGAGAGAGAGAGAGAGAGAGAGAATGAAAGAGAACTAGAGAATGAACACACATGAACTGGAAAGGGTAGGAAGGTGATGGACTGTTGCATATAACAAATGGCTAGCGAGTACCCCTAGTGCAAGACATGGCACGTAACAAATGCTTCATACATGCTCTCAGTTGAATTGAATGTTTGAGAATCTTTTCTTTGCAGATAGACTACAATCTTCTTGAGCTCAGGAGCACAGGGATGAGAGTAGATTAATTATTGAACGAATGCTTACTGATTCATCATCAATAAAACATGTGTGCAGATTGTGAGGAATAATTGGGGCTGTTAGAATAGTGGAAGGAATGCCAAATTCCACTAGCCCTAGGACTACTTCTGAGTCCCTCTGTCACCTCTATGACACTCAGGTTACTGCTTCCCAGCTATGAAGTACAATGGTATATTACTAGAGAATACAGCCTAACTCTATTACTTAAACATACACATAAATACTAGTATATATACTAGTTTACTATACTAATATTTATGTATATATATATATACTATGTATGCTAGCATAGTATACATAGTATAAATATTAGCTATATATACTATGCTAGTATATATAGTATATATACACACATATATACAGCTGTATAATAGCATATATTGCTAGTATACTATGCTACTATACACACGTATATTAGTACTGTACTAATATAGATATATTATGTATACTCACATTGTATATAGTATTTATAGAATACATAGTACATATATATATACACACATATATAATAGTGTATATGCTATTTATGCTATACATATACACATTTACATATACATATATATCCATCCACCCATCCATGTATCCATTCACCTATCTATCTATCTATCATCTATCTCCTAGTACAGAGAAGGGGCAGGTAGATGGCACAGTGGATAGAGTGACAAGCCTGGAGTCAGGAAGACATCTTCCTGAGTTCAAATCTGTACTTAGACACTTACTAGTTGTGTGACCCTAGGTAAGTCGTTTAACTGTGTGCCTCAATTTCCTCATCTATAAAATGAGCTGGAGAAGGAAATGTCCAACCACTCTAGTATCTTTGCCAAGAAGACCCCAAATGGGGTTCTCAAGAGTCAGACACAACTGAAAGCACTGAATAGCAACAAAGAGGAGAACATTCCTAGGTAGGGAAGCTCCCTCTACTAACACAAGTCAACATTTTCTCTGCAATGTATAGTCTTAGTTGCCTACAGCTTACGGGAGACTGTCTAGCTCATTGTTAAACAGTGAGTATGTATTAGAGGTAGGATGTAAACTCAAGTCATCCTGACTTCAAGCTGACTCTTTCAGCTATTCCACCTTTACAATAACCTAAATACCAAAGGCCTGAATAAGAAGTCTAAATGAACTATTTCTCTATTCCAAGCATTTGCGTACTTTCCCTGACTAGAGCGCTAGGTGAATGTGGGTTATCATTTTGCAGAAACATCCTCAAGCTAACAGCAGCATTAAAGTTGCCCCATTTTTTACGAGCCTAGATGTGGGAAATAGCCAATAGACAGTAGTTAATGTAACTTCTGCCTCTTCCTCTTTGCACTATCTCTCTTACCTAAAATACTCTCCCTCCTCATCTCTTTAACTTAGAAACCATTGCTTTTTCCCATCTCAGAACTGGAGTTTGACTTTCTTTGTTTTTGTTGTTGCAATGGTAATCAGGGCAGGATTTTTTGCTGTCAAGTGCCTCTGATGAGTCTGGCCTTTGTTTGAACTGGGCAGGTAAAGTGGGATCTTTTTTGCCTTGGAGTGTTTCCCAGGACTAAGACAATCAGGAATCATTGATTGGAAACTAACATATGAGGTGGTACTAGTGATTAACTAACTTTCCCACACCCTGGATGGTGAGCCTGGAGCCCCCAGTGTTCTCAACAGGGTATATGTACTGGAAGGTTAGCGTTTGACTTTTTGGGGTACACCTATTGAAAGAGTGATAAAACTTTGGGCAAGGCACTGAAAAAGCCCTGCCCCCCGCCCAGTTTTGATAACCCAGACAGATGTTGGTGCTTCTCTGGTAACTATGTATTGTTATGGATAGACTGGCTTGTGTTATTTGCTCTGTTTATAATGTATGCTTGTAATTTCTGTTTGTATTTGCCCTGAAGTTCAGGGGGCTTATCTTTCCCCCCTGAACTAAGTGAATGATATATGTAAGTTTCTTTAAAGTCAGATTGTAAACCTGTTAAAGTTGCTTTCCTTAGAAAAGCAGATCAAAGAACCTGTGTTGGCAGCCCTTCTGTGTGCTGGTGCTATTGGTCTTACACAGCCACAGTAGCTGCTAGTCACACTGTTGTTGCAGTTGTTCAGTCACTCAGTCATGTCTGACTCTTCATAACTCCATGGATCATAGCATGCAAGCGCTTTCTATCCTCCACTATCTCCCAAAGTCTGTCCAAGCTCATGTTCATCATTCCCATGACACTATCTATCCATCTCGTCTGCTGTCCCTTTTTCCTTTTACCTTCAATCTTTTCCAACATCAGGGTCTTTTTTCCAATATGCTCCATCTTCTCATTATGTGGCCAAAGTATTTAAGCTTCAGCTTCAATATTTGACCTTCCAGTGAATAGCCTGAATTTATTTCTTTAGGTATTGACTGATTTGATCTCCTCGATGTCCAAGGGATTCTCAAAAGTCTTCTTCAGCAATTCAAAAGCACTGATTGTGACACTCAGCTTGACTTTCTACCCATGGCTCTTTCTGACCCATGAGCTGCTGGTAGCCTCCCCAACTTAAATTTATCTTATATTTATTTTGTACCTACTTATTCATGACTTTCCCCACTTAAGAATAACTTGGTCTTGAGACCTACTTGTTAATTGGCAGTTAGGTCCCTACCTGGCATTTATATAGCTCGAGGAACTCCCTTCTCCAGTCTGCCCCTTTGGAATTAGGGTTCTTGTTCTCTCTCTAGTGTACTCCATATCCCTGCCAGCTGCTTTACTCCTACTTTTTTTTCTAGTTCCCTGTTATGTTTTATCTTCCCCTCTTAGAACGTAAGATCCTTGAGAAAGGGAACTATCTTGTTTTTGGTGGCACCAGGCACAGTGTCTAGTACATAAATGTTTAATAAATGCTTGCTCCATCCATTCATCCATCCATCTACTGATCTTTTTTCCTTAATGAAATATAAATCCCATAAGGTCAGAGTTTTTCATTTCTGTCTTTGTATTATTTTATTTAGCAATGCCTGACACATAGTGAAAAAATGTACTTGTCAATAGATTAATTGATTACTGTGCCATAAGAAATGGTGAACATGAGAAGTCCAAAGAAGCAGGAAGATGTGTATGAACTAATGCAGAGTTAAATAAGCAGAGACATAAGAACAATATACCAGAATGGCTCCAATAGTGTAAATGAACAGAAAGCTAAAAGGAGTTTGAAATGTTGAGTGAGGGGAAAATGATTGCCAAGTTCAGAGAAAAGGAAATGAAATAAAACTCCCTCCTTTTGGCAGAGAGTTGGGGGACTTCTAAAGGCACAATACCGCACATATTATCAGAAGCAGTCAAAGTTATTTTTCTTTCTTCTACAGAAGTGATTAATTCCAGAAGTGGAATCTAGAAATTACAGTGACACAAAAAAAGAAGTCACTGATGAAACTTAAAAAAAAAAACCAAACCTCAAACCTCAGTAATTTAAATAGTGTGCAAGAAGAATTCATTTATGAATTGAGCATATTTGCATGCATGCATGTTTTCACCAGGAAATGAATGTAGTAAAGATTCTTACCTCTCTTTCCAGCATCAAGCCTTCTTCTCTGAGGTTTCTTTCAAATGTGCTCCTTTTCTCTACCTGAAGACTGGATTTTTTGTACACCAAGATGTAATCGATGCGCTTTTTACCATCTTTGAAAAAGAGACTCGATGTTGCTGTGACTTTCTTCTCCTTCTGCAAAGAGAGGAACCCAAAAAGGACAGGATAGTGACCAGTCTAGATCAGCACAAACAACAGAGGCAACTACTGCTGAGGGGTTTTAGCTTTTTCTCTTTTGTCACAAGTTCCGACTGCCAAAACTGTCTTCCAGGGACCAGATTCAAGATTCTTACTGAGCACACCTACCACGTGAGGATACAAGTAACTGATGGTCTTATAATCCTTTAAGGGTAACCTACTGCTTTACATAGATTATCTCATTTGAGGCTCACAATGATGATGATGCAGTATTTATGAAAGATTTACAGTGTGCCAAGTTTATTGTACTGAGCAATGGGAATACAAATTCAGGAAATCAAGAGCCCACTTTGAGAACCACTGACTTTCTCCCCATGTACTGTGAAAAGATAAAAGTTTGCTTTTCAGTAAATTTTATTCAGTTATCAGTTAATTGATAAGTATTTATTAAGCACCCGATATATGTGAGGTACTGTGCAGGGCACTGGGTATATAAAAAAAAAAAACCAAAGCATCTCTGCCTTGAAAGAACTTATGTTCTATTATCCACCAGTTTGTTAGTAGTTCTGGGTGTGCCTTATTTTTTAAATTCACTGTGAGATTCATTAAAGGTGCTATATTTAATAGTCATATATTCTCCAACCTACAGCACAATACTCCATATTTGCATAATCAATTATTCATATTACCAGGACAATAGAGTAATTTGCTACCCAAAGCTTGAGTTTAGAACAGCATCATAGGGAAGCACGAGTGGCACAGTGGACCTGGAATCAGGAAGATCAGTTAAAATCTGGGATCAGACATTTACCAGCTATATTACTCTGGGCAAGCCACTTAACCTCAGTCTGCCTCAGTTTCCTCAGCTGTAAAATAAGGATAATAATAGCACTGACTTCCTAGGGGTGGTTGTGAGGATCCAATGGGATAGTTTTTCTTCTATGTCCATCTTGAGAGGTTCTTATCCTGGGGTCTGCTGATGAATTTGCCTTTTTTTAAAAAGGGATAACTATTTCATACTAACTGGTTCCCCTTGTATTTCTCTGTATTTTGTTTCATTCGTCTAAAAACCTGGCTAAGAAGAAGGTGTCTTTGGACTTCATCAAACTGTCAAAGGAGACCCGTGACACAGAAATGATTAAAAATCCCTGGGTTAGAAGATACCTGAAAAGTTGTCTATAGTGCATACGATGATGTATGGTATCATAGGGACCCTAGGAGGACATCTACTCCACCTCCTCCAATTTAGAGATGAGGAAACAGTCTAAGAGTGCTTGAATGATTTGTCCAAGGTCACAAGTGGTAGTATCAGAATTAGAATTCAGTCCTCTTGCCTCAAATCCAGAAGTGTTTACTACAGAAATGCTACACCTTGTCATTATTACTCTTATCATGCCATCTAGATGTCCTATGTACCAATGTGTGTATAATTATGTTTGATCTCTCCTCCAATATGTGTATATGCATATACGCGTGTCTGCATCCATCTATCTGTCTATCTATCTATCTTTCATTTGATCACAACAACCTCCTGAAGTAGGTATTATTATTATCATTATTTATTTATCATGGGGGAAGCTGAAGAGGACAGAGATCAAGTGATTTACTGAGTGCCACATCCCTTGTGTCTGAATCAGGATCAGAATTGAGGTTTTCTGGACTCCAACAAGTGAGAACTGGATTTGAGACCTGATTTGGATATGTGGGGTGAGGAAAGGTGATGACTCCATTTGCAATCCTGGGTGACTAGAAGGATTATGGGGGTGCTTCACTAGGCCACCTAGGTATATGAGCAATGAAATCAGGGAAGAGCAAGAGAACAATGCCAGAAAAAAGCATGGGATGGGCAGGCAGGATGGAGGTGCTTACAGAGTATGGGGATGGGTGGGAAGACAATACTTTAATGGTGTTTTATGCCACAGGATTGTTTTCTGTGGCTTCTCAGAAGAGCTCTTAAGGCCAATGAAGGAATAAGGGAATTCCAGGTTTGCTCTACGTTGAACCAAACTCTAGACAATGAGCTCAGTTCTCAGACCTTTAGAATCTCAATCTAAACCCACTAAAGGCCCTGTGACATTTCAGACAAATGGGAAGCACTTTCTCATAGCTCACCACACATTTAAAACGACTATGGAAGAAAACCCAATTAATTAACAAGAACATAATTCATCCCGCCATTCAGAAGAGCAATTCTGCACTGAAGAAGGGGATTCAGGATGTCTTCGAGAATTAGCTGGGACTCTGGCCTGTCACAAGCATTTTCCTCTTTAAAAAATTAGTTCATTGGGAGAGGAAAATTTTTCTCTTGTCTTAGAGATTTGACAGTGACATGCGTGTATATTTGAGATATATATGTATATATATACATATATATAGGATATGTTAAAAGAATTTGATGTACAAAATGGATTTGATATATAAAATGAATACATATGTTGATATGTGTGATATATACATTCCTAGATGGTTTGCTGGATAAAAGAAATAGAGATAGCAGTTAGACTTGTGATTTCATGGGAAAAAGAAATCTCTGGTGTGGATGTACCTTCTTCCAGTGCAGGTTAGCAACATCTTTGCAATTTAGTGTTTTAAAGAATTGTATAGATTCCTGAAAGGCTAAATCATTAGCCCAGGGTCATATAGCCAGGGTGTATCAGAGGTAAAGTCATACCTAGGTCTTCCTGGGTTCACTATGTTATGCTGCACAACAATTGATATATTTATTGTTGTTCTGTCTTTTATCAGTTGTGTCTGATTCTTTGTGATCCTGTTTGGTGTTTTCTTGGCAAATACTTAATAAATTCTTGATGACTGGCTGATAGTTAAATTAATTCTAATGAAGGAAATACAGAGAGTCACTTAACATCTCTGGCCTCAGGTACCTCATCTGTAAAATGGGTAGAGGGGTGGTTGGACCAGATGACCTCTGAGGTCTCTTCCATTTTTTTTTAGTTCTATTGTACATAGTTAGGAAATGGGTCATGCTGGCTCATCAATAGAGAGGAAGATGCCATATATTCCAAGGATTGCCATTTTCAAAGAACCATAGTAGAGTGCAATGGAAGATACTTGAACCCTGAAATGACAAGGAAAAATAAAAAAAATAACTGACATATATATGGCTATATAAGGTTTGCAAAGCCTTTAATATGCATTATCTAATTTGTGTCTTATAACTATTTTGAGAGGTAGGATTTGAACCCAGGTCTTCAAGTGTAACACTCACTTTCACTACTTGTCTCTGCCTCACAAATCAAGAAAAAACCCTCTCTTTAATAACTCAGGAAGGTCCTTCAAGATCTCATCGTTTTATTACGAATGCTTGAGTTTGGACCGGAGATGTACAGATATCTTAGGTGATATCATGGTTGGGTCACAGTGATATTGATTCATTCTACTATCTCACAAGCCAAGTGCATCTTTTGTGACTGAGAGAAGCCCTGCAATCAGCACCTCCAGTAGAGAACAGCTCTGACCTATAATGAAGACTAGTGGAAAGAGCCCTAGAGGATGTCTGGAGACTCACATTACAATCCTACACCCGTGCTACTAACACATACCCTGTGTGATTTCAGTCAGGTCATTTCTCTAGGTCTCAGTTTCCTCACCTGTAAAATGATCCATTGGGACTAGATGATCTTTAAGGTCAGTTCCAATCCCTAATGACCAACGAACTGAATATTTCCTTAAAGCATGGTGATTAGTGCTGTTAAATTCCTGGATCCATTTTAAAGTAACTTGTAAAAGAAAATCTTCTCCTTAATGTACTTTGTCAATGTCACATCATAAAGTGGAGGCCCCATCAAAGGCTGCAGCAGCCTAGATACTACCAAATTTGAAAAAACTCAAATATGACTTGGTAAAGGACTTTATGTCAATTTTCTGAGGATCTGCTTAAACTAGTCTAAATCATAGGATATCTTAGAGCTTGAAGGCTCCTTAGGGCCCATCTAGTCTAACCCACTTTTTCATAAATGAGGTAACTGAGGCCCAGAGAGGTGAAATCACTTACCCAAGGTCATGCAGGTGTTGAAAAACAGACTTAGTATATGAACTCTGGTGTTCCCACTATAAACCCAGAGTTCTTTCTCCTGAATTACACAGTTTTCTTTACAGCGGCTCACTAGAAGAAGCAGAAGAGATGATCCATTCCTCCATGCTTCTATCTTTCCATTCATCCTTCCATTCATTCATTCATCCATCCTCCTTCCATCCACCCATTCTTCTCTCTCCCTCTCTGCTTTCCTTCCTCCCTCCTTCCCTGCCTTCCTTCCATAAAAAACTCATTTAGACCATCTACTAAGATACCAGCAGGATTTTGATCTCCCTCAGTACAATCACAGATGTTTTGAAGCATAGAAATAGAAAAGTGCATTGCAAAATTCACAAAATAGCTGACATTTGTACGGTCTTTGAGAAATGCTTTACATGCGATCCAAATTCAATTTCACAATAGCTTCGAAATGTAGGTGCTATTATTATCCCTCTTTTATAGAGAAGAATACTATAGATCAGAGAGTTGATGGGACTTGCCCAGGGTCACATAGCAAGTGTCAGAACACGATTCTGAATCTGGATCTACCACTCTTTGCCACTGCATGACACTTACTTGACTGTAAATCTGTCTTGGGGAATTAACTTTTTTGGGGGTGTTTAAAATATAGAACCATGTTTAAGGGCGGTAGGTATATTTCAAAGAACTGCTCACATAATTTAGACAAAGGTCTTTCTTTATAAATCTCCAAACTCAAACATTTCCAGAATAAATAGGCATTTGGCAATTTCCAATGCATGCTCGCGGAAATGATTTATATAACCTTGGCAATGGAATGTGCCTAATTAAAATGATCCTAAATAATGTTTCTTTCCTTCAGGGAAAGAGATAGGTTTTATATCCTCTATTAGAAAACCTATTATTCTGCATTGTCAAGGGGATAGGGCAGCCTTGGGTCCCACATCATCTCACTGGGATCTTTTGCTCTCACTAATCAAATTGCCACGCTCTTTCAAATGAGCCATTCTTTTCATGAGTCAGAGACATTTACTGCAGCAGATTCCTTACCAGAGTTTATTATTTGATTAAATGATCATAAGTAGGTTTCAAGATAATAATAATTAAAAAGAAAACAACAATAACAAAGAAATAATATGGAAAACTAAGTGAATAAACTCTACTGTAAATGGGCTATTACCACAGACCACATTCTTGCCCGCAATTATCCAAAGTTAACACTAATCCTTCAACAATTAAGAACAATAGGTCACCTTAGCAAATACACATTATCTATAAGGTATATGGAACAAAATGCTTTTGAAATACGGGACCTAACACATGTGGAGACACAACATGGTGCATATCATCTCTTCTTTCCTGTCTATTATTATCATAGTACCTAAGCTCCCTTTGGAGAGCCATTGAAAGATGAGTTTACATCCTGATGCAATCTGGATACAGTTTTAAGCTATTAATGCTTACTCCAGCACCAAGATTTTTGGGACATCCTGTACTGTTATTCTACAACAACAACAGGTTTTTTTTTAAATATCTACCTGTTCAGTAGTCTATGATCTATCAAATATAAAAAAAAATGAGAGGGATTTGTCCCAGAACTGTGCTTAGCTGAACCCTACTGGAAAGGCTGAGAATGAGTTAATGAGTGTAACAAAAATAATAGCTTATATTACATAGTACCTAAAGGTACTATGCAAAATGGTATACAAACACTATTTAATTGGGCCCTTTTAATTCTGTGAGAGAAGTGCTTTATTATATCCATTTCATGCATGAGGAACTTGAGGTTTAGAAAGTTCAAACCCTTTTGTTAGTCATTTTTTGGTTGTGTCCAACACTTTGTGACCCCATATGGGGTTTTCTTGGCAGAGATTCTGGAGTGTTTTGCCGTTTCCTTCTCCAGTTCATTTTGCAGATGAGGAAACTGAGGCAAACAGGTTTAAGTGACTTGTCCAGGGTCACACAGCTAGCAAGTGTTTGAGGCCAGATTTTGAAGTCAGAAAGATGAGTCTTTCTGACACCAGGCCCAGTCTTCATTACAGTGCCTAATGTTACATATCTTTTAAATATCTGAGGCAAGATTCCAAGCTGGGCCTTCCTGATCTGAAGTCCTGCTATCTATCTACTTTCATTGAATCAATAATCTGTAGGTTATAGGAACAGGTGATTTGTACAGGTCATACATAGATATGCAAGGGAAAAGACCAAACTCTTTTGACAAATTTAGTGAACAAATCCATTATCATTGTGTACCTAGTCTGGTACGGTGGACAAAGAACCCTGACTGGAGTCAGGAAGATTCATCTTCTTGAGTTCAAATCTGCCTTCAGACACTTACTAGCTGTGTGACCCTAAGCAAGTCACTTAACTCTATTTGCCTTAGTTTTCTCATCTGGAAAGTGAGCTGGAGAAAAAAAAAGACAAACCATTCCGGTATCTTTGCCAAGAATACCCCAAATGGGGTCACAAAGGACAACAACAAAATCCAATATAACATCACAAATTCGGGTTTGGAAAAGGAACTTGGCAGTCCTTGAGTTCAACCCCTTCATTTTACCAATGAGGAAACTGAGATACAGGTGAAGAGATTTCCCAGGGTCATCCAGTCAGTATCTGAGATAGGATTTGAAATCAGGTCTTCCTGACTCCAAGCCCAGTGCTCTCTCCAATATCCAATACAGTCCACTGTATGCAAAAGAAAGCAATTATAGTAGAGATCATAGCCAACGTGTAGGGTTGGTAGGGAAGGAGGCATTTTATCAAGGAGAGTTATGACAAAGAGCAGTGGCCAAAAGCCAAGTTTGAACTGAAGAGCAATCCTAAAAGCCAAGGCTGGCATCAACTCATACCCTTTTAGTGATTCACTTGCATGTGAATCAGTGTCAAACTCGACTCAACAAACATTTAACCACCTACTGTGTACAATGCTCTATATTATACAAATCACTTGCTCTGTACCATGATTGAAAAAATGATATTTAACTTGGGCCCTGGGAAGCTGAAGCAGAGCCAAATGAGAAGGAACATATTATATCATTAACAGATGCAACTTTCTCTAAAGAAATAATAGACAAATTAGCAACTAACAGAGATGAATGGGGAATATGTAAAGCTGAAAGGCACAAGCTCTACTCTCACTTCCTGTCTTTAATGGTCTGGAAATGAACCCACATAAAGGATAATAACAAGTAATCTCATGAGATTGGTGAATATCATTCTCTCTGTTCTCCTGTGCAAAAGAAAATGAAAATGCCAAAGCAAAGGAAAATGATTCAATCTCAGAGTTACCCCCACAAGGCATGGTCTAAGGTGAGGCATCAGTAAAGAAAGCAGATCAGGGATCTTGTCTAACTTAATCTGAGATCTCTTCCAACTCTCTAATCGTTTGATACTAGACACACCATACCAGATCCATTGGTCACTCAGTGAATCTTCACACATCACATTTGGGTACCTGTAGAGCAGGGCTATCCAAAATGTGGCCCATGCTGCACGCGGCCACAGTGAGATTCATGTGGCCTACCTACAAGCATAGAAATTTACATAAATGCTTTAGTAAATGAAGCTGAGCTACCTCAGAACTCTCGCTAAAATGGCAAATCAAAATATATTGTCTATTGTTTCAATAAAAACCTAAGGTTGGGCAGTAGAGTATCTAAAGTCTCCATAGTGTTCCCTGTCCCAATAATTTTTGCATAGTCTCCTCCTTGGAGATTATGTAGCTATGTTTTACTAAAAATCATAAACATTTAACAAATTACTTATCAATCAGGTACCATGTGCCAGGCACTGTGCTAGGAATAAGAATCAGTCTCTGTGAACACAGAGCCTGTATTCTAATGGAGGAGACATTTATACTTATACAGAGATAACCCTGTCCTCATCAATATAAAATTATAAGAGAAAGTGGGGAGACAATCTAAAGGTAGATAAATTAAATAATCAAATTACTTAATTAAAACAAATGTAAGTAGATAATTTAAATCTCAATGAGCTTGTATTTTAAGAGGGAGATGTAAGTCAATAACCTGCCCTAAAGATGCTGACACTCTAATAGAGGTACACATTAATACATATTGGATATATGCAAAGTAAATATAAGGTGGTATTTTTTTTCTAAGCAGGGGAAGCAGTAGATGGTGGAATTAGGACAGGCCTCATGCTGGAGATGGCATGTGAGCTGAGTTTTAAAGGAGGCTAAAAGTTCTAAGAGGTAGAGTTCAGAAGTGAGTACTTTTTAGAAATGGGATAAAAGTCTGTACCAAGGCAAAGTATCACAGGAATAATATTTGTGTACACCCAAAGAGCAATGAAAAAAATATGGTGGGTACTATTACTGAAATAAATGGTCTCAAAAGATATTAGGGACATATTTGTCTGCCCAAAGAGGTCTGCAGGTCAAGTGGCAAAAATGAGGGATAAAAGATGAACAGGCCCACTGCTGTATGGCATCCATAAAATAGTAAAAGAATGAGAGAAAGGTCTCTAGCACAGAAGTCTGATATTTTTTCTTTTTTATGGGGTGTTTACAGTTTCATATTGTAAAATTTGGTTTAAGTATTTGGTCATAGGCTCTGTGTAGACTGTTGACCTTCAAATGTTGTCTATGGCTTCTGCAAAATTCCCCCCAAATTCCCATTTAATTTCTTATGCTGACCTGTGATATGGTGAAACTGATGGGGAAGGTCATGATGAGAAGTTATAACCATATATAACATTTCATTTCCCACCTCCACAACTTTGCATTTGCTTTTTTTGATTCCCAGAATGATTTCCCTCCTCAACTCCCCCTCATGGAATTTCTAGTTCTTTTATAGCATTTGTTGCTATTGAGTGAGATGCTCTGGAGGAGAAAGTGAGGCTGGTGATTTTGCACAGCCCTGCCTTCACACAAATCAGTCAACTGCAAGTCATGTCATCACCTCCCTGATGTCATGGTCCTTTTTGAGAATGAAAGACAAATCACACAATTTGCTGTTGAGTCATTTCAGTCATGTCCAACTCTTTGTGACCCCATTTGGGGTTTTCCTGGTAAAGATACTGTAGTGATTTGTCATTTCTTTTTCCAGCTCATTTTACAGGCAAACAGGATTAAGTGACTCGCCCAGGGTCAAATAGCTAGCAAGTGTCTGAAAACAGATTTGAACATGGGAAGATGAGTCTTCCTGATTCCCAGACCAGTGCTCTATCTGCTTTACCACCTAAGTGTATGAGTTCACATCATTTCCTACAACAGACCTTTCAGGATTTCTAGAGTTCTCAGCTGTATTTTTCAAAGGCATTTTGTATTTATTTATCTGATCACATGTTGTATGCAAGTTCCTTGAGGTGAAGTTCTGTTTCATATTTGATCATAGTTATGGTGCCTCCTGTGCATACAATAGGTGCTTAATAAACACATTCAATTAGAAAAAGAATATTGAATTATTTCTTGCAGAGATTGCCTTGGTTGAGAATACTAACATCTCCTATTTCTATCCTTGGTCTTTATGATAAAATGCACTGGTTCCAATAGGCCCAAAGTACTCTGGGCTATATGCTTCGTAGTTGCAGAAAATTGGTTTTTGTTGTTCAACAGGCCTCTGGTCTCCAGATTTATGACACTGAAAAAGGGACTCTCCACAGGCATCACTTGAAGCAATAAAATGCCCCCTTCCTGGGTTGGGGAAATTTGTTGAATAATGACGTGGCTGTGGTGGGATTGGAGAAGGGAACAGAAGGAAAAGCCTGTCTTCTTGCCACAATTCCATGATGCCATAGATGTCACATCCTGCTTCAAGAAAAGCTTTCTGGGAATAAAAAGCCTGATTTTCAGTTGACTCCAGTTATCCCACATGTGGGAAAAAAATTGTTAGTGAGAGCAAGTTGGCTTTTTAGTGAAGAACAATCTGTCTTTTGGACCACCTGGTTATAATTTAGTGAAGTATTAGGCTCCTGCTCAGTCAACTAGAATTTATAAAGTGCCTACTATGTGCTAAGAGCTGACACAGCTGGAAGGAAGATAAGAGAACATCTATTTCAAGGGTGTCATTTTGCAGAGAGAGAGAGAGAGAGGTCTAAAGAAAACAGTGATTTGTGTACCACTGAGTCAGTCATTATAGTGTGGCAGATGGTACAGTCATATTAATTTCAGTATACATGGAAGGTTCATTCAGGGCATGTAGAAGGGACCCAACCAATAGTGTGGTGTCTGCTCTTTTCAATGGCTCATCATTGAGTAAGCTAGGGTGCATCCAGAGATATGGCATCAATATGCTAGTCTTTCCTGATCATCCATCCGACATAAAGAAATGGAAGGATCTTAGAAGGGTTCTGGCTCAATCCTTTCATCTTACATTGACTCTCAAGGAGGATAAATTATTTGCCTGGGATCACAGGCTTAGAACTAAGATTTATCATGTTCTACTTTCTGTTATATTTATGCATAAGCATTGTATCTCCCTAGTCTAGATGATGAACTCCCTGGGATCGTCAACCAAGTTTTATTCATCTTTGTATTCCTCCTTACCCCACTCCTACTCCTCACTGAGATGAGGTGATCCAAAATCATATATGGCCTTGGAAATCAAGGCAAAAGGGGATTTTCTGTTATCTTGTGTAGGTCTAGAGTCATCTTGAATTAAGCAAAAGGCTGATGTGGAAATAAATACTGAGAATGTCTCTGAAAGAAAAATTACTTAGAAAAGCAGCAGCTAAAGCTCATATCTTTTTAAGACCATTCTCCAGAGCAGTTATGTAAAACTCAAATAGAAACAGATCCTATGAGCAGCATATTGACTTAGAAAACTGCAAATCAACATTAATTATACTGTACTTTTATTTATTCTTAAACTTTCCCAATTACATTTTTAATTTGGTTGGCAGCAATTGGGAATTTTGCTGGGCCCATGAAGCCCGTGGGCTGTGAGTTTAACATCTCTGCAGGCCAGAGTATGTTTAGGTTGAGGCATTCTCCCTCTCAGTGGTTCTGAATTGGCACTTTTGATGGTGGGGGTGTTTTTAAGTCATCATTAAGTTGACTCATGATAGAGGAAGCTATTACATACATAGTATGGGAGGGCAAATGAGGAAAATTAGTGATGTAAGTTTACTTCAACTAGTACCATCTTCCCCTCAGTCTCCTGAAATCTGAGGACACTGACTATCTGTTTTTATCTTTGGATCTCTAGCTCCTTTAAGAAAATAATTTAAAGCATGTTTGTTGAGCTTTTTGTTCTTCCATTTATTCAATGAACACTTTTAAATGTCTACTATTGTCAAAGCTGGAGGCATAATTAAGATCAACCTTCGTAACAAATGGAACTCTCCAAAGGGAGGAATGGATTGCCTTGAGGTAGTAAGTGGCTCATCTCTGTAGGTGTTCAAATAGAGCCCAGAAGATCACTCATCAGGGATGTTGGAGAGGAAAGTTAGTCATCAGTGCCTTTGAACTCTAAGTCCATGACAAATGTTGCTTCCATTATATGTATCACGAACTTAAAAATGAGGGAGGGAGGGAGGGAGAGGGCGGGGGAGAGAGAGAGAGAGAGAAAGTGGGAGGGGGGGAGGGAGAAAGAGAGAGGGGGGGAGGGAGGAAGAGGAGTATAATGAGACTTAGCATTATGTACTGGACAGAGAAACGGCCCTAGGATCAAAATCTGAATTGAAATTCTACCTTTGATACAGTGGCCGTGTGACCTTGGTCAAGTCATTTAATCTGTGTCCCAGTTGCTTATCTCTAGTTATAGAGGGAGTCTCTTCAGTAGCAGCTTCTATGTCAATCCCAGTTCCAGTTCAAGCACATAAATGAACACAATTTAAATTTAAGAAAATCAACAACAGAATATTATAAAGAGGATTTTTATGTTCAATTTCATTTGAAAAGAAGGGCTTCATCCTCTGCAATATTTATATCAGATGTGTATATTCTTTATTGCTTGTCAGGTATAAGTAACTATAATTCATAAAAGAGTGTCTTAAATTTAAACCCCTCCACTTTGAAGCAATCTGTAGTAGGTAAACTAGATCAAATCAACAACTCTATTAAGCCCCTACTGTGTGGCTGGCACCATGCTAAGTTCCAGGGATACAAAGGAAAGCAAAAAACCAGTCCAGTCCTTATTCTCAGGGAGAACGGAGTTCATTTTGAGTTGGTTAGCAGGATCCTTTTATATTTTCTCTTCTAACATATTTCTCAGACTTTTGAAAAAGTCATAGTATAACTCCCTGTAAAATAAGGAGTATGGAAGAACTATTCTCCAAGGTACCTTTCAGCCCTAACATTCTCTAGGTCTATAATTTTACCCAAGATGAATTATTTTTTCTCCTTCCTCTGTCAGGTGAAGAAAAATTGCACTTCATAAAACGATACTTTGACTTCAATTGCCTTATTCTGCCACGGACAGAAATCTCACATGCTTGGATGGCCTTACGTGAACCACATCCTTTGTTGGTTTCACAAGAACTCACCTTACCTGTCCAACCTTTTCCTCCAAGTCTGATGAGATCAACTGGGTCTACTTTGTGGTGCCTGTACATACCACGTCTTATCTGCTTCCATGTCTTTCCTTATGAGGCTCCCTCTATCTAATAATAGGATAATATAGTACTTGACATAGGCTTGACAAGCACCTCTGATGTAGGTGCTTTTAGACAAGAGGAAACTGAGGATGAAGGAGTTTAAATAAATGGCCCAGTGTCACAATTTAATAAGTATCTGATTTGATTTGAACTCTAGTCCTCTTAACTCCAAGGCCAATAATCTATCCAGAGTTCTTGTGAGGATTAAATGAAATAACATATAGAAAGTGCTTTTGCAAGCCTTAAAGCACTATATAAACACTATTATTATTATTGCTTTATTTGTTGCGGTTCAATAAAGTGAGTGTTGGGTTTGAGTCAGAAAGACAGAATTCAAATCCTGCCTCAGACATGTCACCTGAATTCTCTTGGTCTCAGTTTCCTCATTTCTAAAATGAGGGGGACTCTCAGGTCCCTTTCAGTACTAAATCTATGACTTGATGACCTTTCCTTGCTGACCTCAAAAATCACTCTTCAGGGGCAGCTAAGTGGCATGGTGAATAGAGTACCAGCCCTGTAGGCAGGAGGACCTGAGTTTAAATCTGGCCCCAAATGCTTGACACTTACTAGCTGTGTTGTGACCTTGGGCATGTCACTTAACCCAAATTGCTTTGCCTTCCCCCCTCCAAAAAGAAGAAATCACTCTTCATTGGAAATAAAATTTAGATTACTATAGTTCTCTCTCCTTTCCCCGTAGGTCTACCCACAACTTTGATTCATGGGAGACCATGGAGTTCCATAATGAACTGTACAGAACTAGGAAAACATGAATGCTGAAAAGATAGATTGTTCCATCCAGGGATAGCTTGGTGTTTTAACAATTTCAGGAATTGGACAGTAGGTTTTTAAAAAGAAATTCTTTGAATACAAAACTATTTTTCAGTGGTGGATGAAAGTAGACCTCAGTTCACCTAAAATCTAGCACAGTTCAGGGAAAACTGAATGCCTTTGCTTCTCTGTAGACGATGAAAAAGTACAAATATCTGTGCATGATTCATTATACAATTTTGTATCTGAGGCATCATCTCATTTCTCCTGGACTGAATTAACCATTTTCCACATTTGTGAGTTTTTTGGTTTTTGTTTTGTTTTTATAAATAAGGATTTCAATCGTTCCGGTTCGTTAGGGAAGGCAAATATCATAGGACTTGACCTAGGACTAAAATGTGTCACTGAAGGCAAGAAAGATCTAGCAGACAAAACTTTTAATTCTTTCATATTTTAGAGCTAGAGCGACTGAGCCTCATGCACAGTACTGTGTTGTATAAAGAGAGCTAGAGATAGGGTCAGAAGGTCTGTGTTTGAGGCCCACCACCACCACTCACTGGCTACATGACCACATTCAATTAAGCCTCACCTCCATCATGTATGTGCATTTTTTGTTCTTGCCACTTCTCCTCCAGAACACAGACTACTGTCATTTTAAGTCAGTAGCTCCCATCTCATTTCCTGACATTAGAGAACAGTGAAACGTTTGCCAGTGAGAGGTTTGACAGCTAGCGTATGCCACAGGATGGATTTGATCCCAGGTCTTTCTCCAGGGCTGGCCCTCTCCCTACCATAATATGCTATCTCTCTCCTCGCTTATAGGAAAAGGGTAATGATTCTTATCTGATGAACTGAATGAAAACCGGTGATGGAATGGAGTTGGTTTGGCATGGCAATCAAAAGAAATACTGAGATTATGCCTTATGAACACTGAGTCCATCTTGTGCCGCCATATGTATTATCCTTTACCTTGTTTTTCTGCAAATTATCCATGAGAAACTCGATGATATAAGCCTTCTATTGTTTCATAAATGCAGGTGGATGCAATTAGTTAGCATCTCTCAATTCTGGGAGAAGAAAGAAGATCCTGAAACCTATTCATCCCCCTCCCAACTTGACTGAAACTCACTCTTCCCCTTTCCAACTTAGAAAGTTCCCAATCTTTTCCCCAATTACAAATCAGATTACCTAATTTTCTATCCTGCTAAGTACTTTTAAACATTAATTGACCTTAGTTGATTAATTTTTTTAATATATAAAAATCTGTCTCACTCTATATTCAGGGTCTTTGGGCTGACTGGGGAGTCCACTAATCTGTTTTGCTAATAAATAATATAGCTCAGATTGTTTCCTCAGTTATTATTAATTACCTGCTGCGTCTCAAAAGACTGTTGTGAGGATCCATCGTGAAAAGTGTTTTAACCACAGAGATATAACTGTTATCTTAGAGTAACAGTCTGAGTCTCAAACCCCAATTCAGCAGACACTATGGAGCCCAAGTCACAAAGCAGCTGCAGGTATTTTTCTGCTTTTTTTTTTTTAATTTCCAAAGTAACTTTAAACTTTTCTTCATTTTCTGATCTCAAATTGGTAGCTTCCCTGGGTGTTTCAGTGGAATCAGAAGGCCACATCTTTGAAAGAGATTGGTTTATTAAGATCTAAATAGGCCTACTGGTAAAATAAATTTGCAGTTTTCCTTACTTCCTCCTTTTCCTGAGTCTCTGAAATAAATACTTTTTTAAGAGTCAAGTTTTGACTATCACCTTAATGGAAATGATTAGAGGCCTCCTTTTAAAATATCATAACAAAATAATTTTAAAAGTAGTTAATCTGTAATCATTCTTCATAGTTTTGTTGCCAGAAATCACTCAACAGAATGTAAACTACTTTAAGGTGGGAAGTATTTTTCATTTTTGTCTCTGCCATCACTAATACCTAGTACAGCAGAGGAGCTTAGTAAACTCTTATGGAATTTCACTTAGTAACATTACATCTTAATTTCCATTTCATGTCTCAGAAAAGTCATCTTTTTTAGGTACTATCTATCCAAAGAGACAGGGAACTGAAAAGACGGTTCTCTCAATAGGATTATTGAGGCTGTTCAGTCATTTCAGCCATGTCCAACTCTGTGATCCCATTTCCGGTTTTCTAAGCAAAGATACTGGAGTGGTTTGCCACTTTTTCCCCAGTTTATTTTACAGATAAGGAAATTGAGGCAAACAGGGTAGAGTGATTTTCCCAGGGTCACACAGATAGTCTTTGAGGCCACATTTGAACTCAGGAAGATAAGTCTTCCTGACTCCAGGCCCATCATTGTATTCACTGTGCCACCTAGCTGTGCTTAATAGGGGCATTAACATTTGTAAGCACATTACTGAATGAATAAACACTTAGATGATTGCTGTTCTCTCAGAAATCCTCCCTAGAGGACTTACTTAACCTACTGGGATTTTTTTCCTCTAGGTTTCTCAACATTACAAGGATACCAACAGCTCATACAGACCATTCATTGGTTATCCTTTGTTCTCATCATGTGATCTTCACCTTCTTCTCTAGTCAAAGATGACATAATAGGAAGAGCTCTGAATTTGGAGCACAGAGGAAATGGGTTCCAATTCTGCCTCTGGGTGACCCTAGGCACATCCCAAAGACCATTCTGGGCCTCACTTTTCTAATCTGTAAAATCGAGTTTGAATAGATGACTTGTAAGATCACCTTCACCTCAAAATCTATGATTCTATTCTTTACAAACCATATTATTTTGTATACTCCAGGTTCTATTTCTGGAGCTTCTACTATGTTCTAATGATTTATTTTATCTATCAAGTAGTAACTATTCTTACAGGGTAGCTAGGTGGCACAGTGGATAGGGCACTGGGCTTGGCATCAGGAAGATGAATTGTCCTGAATTTGAATTTGGCCTCAGACACTTAGTAGCTGTGTGACCCTGGGCAAGTCACTTAACCCTGTTTCTCTCAGTTTCCTCATCTGTAAAATGAGCTGGGGAAGGAAATGGCAAACCATTCTAGTATCTTTGCCAAGAAGACCCCAATGGGGTCACAAGGAGTTGGACACAACGGAAAAGACTCAACAACAACAAAACAATTCTTATAAGGGCCAGTGTTTTAAAAGTTGGCAGAAAGAGCCCTTCTTCATGAACTTTTTGTAGTCATTTAATAGCTTTTCTCATTTAGTCTTCTATATGAATTCTGTCAGAAAATATTTATTAACTCTGTAATAGCCTATTGGTATTTTTGTTTTTATTGAATAACTTTCACAAATTAATTTTGGTATTATTATATTATTGTTATAATAATTAGATCCAACCATGAGCAAGAAATAGCCTTCAAGTTGGCAGTTCTTCCTTCCTTTGTCAATTTTTTTTTACAATTGTCTTTTTACAGGTTTCACGTGCCATTGAACATCAATGCCCAGACACATGATACATTTTATTGTTGATGTAAATTTTGTTTTATATAAACATGCAGATAGTATTGTTGGGTGTATTTTATATTCTGATACATGCTAGAATTATCATCTCAATTTTTTTGCTTAGTCTATTAAATTTTCTCACTACACATTCACACCATCCCTACCATTTTCCCAGTTGAATATAAGCAGCTCCTTTTGAGGGCAGGGATTGTTTTTTATTTCAACTTTGGGTCCCTAGCATTTAGGACAATTCTTGGCACAGGCAGCTACATTGCAGAAGAGACAACATGGTAGGCCTGGACTCAAGAAGATCCAAGTTCACATCTGGGCCTTACTACTTGCAACCTACGTAAATGACTTAACCCCTATCTGCCTCAATTTCTTAACTGTAAAACAGGGATAATAGTAGCACCTACCTTCCAGGGTTGTTGTAAGGATTAAAACAGTTAATATTTGTAGCTCAGTGCTGGCACGTAATAGATACTTACTAATTCCACTCTCCCTCCCTTTGTCCTTTTTTCCTCTTTCTACGTACTCCTTTATTGGTAATATGGCAGAGCATGAATATGAAATGAAACATGGCAGCCTCATAATGCCTTCAGGCACTCTGTGCATTCTGTGATCTGGCCACACTGACCTTGTTGTTTCTAACAGAAAACACTGTATCTCCAATCTCTATGTATTTAAACGGGCTGTCATCCATCCATGCCTAAATATTCACTTTTCTTCTGCCTATTTTATTTGGCCTTATTCAAGATTCAGCTCAAATCCCACCTTCAGCAGGAGGTCTCTCCCGATTCTGCCTCCCCCACCTCCACCACTCCACTGTGTTTCTTCTGTGATGATCTTTTACACTGTATATAGCTTATATGCAGAGAGTTATTAGCGTGTTGTCTCTGCCATTCATATAGGAGCTGTTTAAAGACGGCAACCAGGTTCTTGTCTTTGTATTGTGCTTAGCACTATGTCAGGCATGCAGTAAGTGCTCAAGAAATGCATAACTGACTTATTAATTCAAACACATGAGATAACAAATCACGGGATTTTTTTTTCTCTTACATTCAGGGAAGAGTAAGTATTTTCATCATCCTGTGAGGAAATTAAAAAAAAAAAACTTTTATAAATGTTGCCTCCCTCATTTGAAACCACAATAAATTGAAAGAGCTCCACAACCCACCCTTGTATATTTTACTGTATCCTGGTACATATGACTCCCTAATTCATGGATGCCTAGATTTTAATTACCCTAGATTCTTTCAGGGGTAGGGTAGCTAGGTGGCACAATAGATAGAATGCCAGGCCTGGAGTCAGGAAGACTCTTCTTCCTGAGTTCAAATCTGGCCTCAGACATCTACCGGCTGCATGATCCTGAGCAAGTCACTTAATCCTATTTGCCTTAGTTTCGTCATCGGTAAAATGGGCTGGAGAAGGAAATAGCAAACCACACCAGTATCTCTACCAAGAAAACCCCAAAAGAGATCACAAAGAGTTAGACATGACTGAAACAACTCAATAACAGCAAAAATCAACCACAAAAAAGATTTCCTCAGTAAGGTTACCATGTATTGCACGTGCATGACTAAACGAGAAATCTTAATGGTATAAAAGATCCTTTTTAAAGCCCATGTTTTAAAATGTTGATATCTATATAGTATTGCTTGCCATCTCAATGAGTGGAGGAGAGGTTTGAAGGAGAGAGAGAATTTGGAACTCAAAGTTTAAAAAGTGCACGTCAAAAAAATAAATAAATAAAT
This sequence comes from Trichosurus vulpecula, assembly GCF_011100635.1. Taxonomy (NCBI): domain Eukaryota; kingdom Metazoa; phylum Chordata; class Mammalia; order Diprotodontia; family Phalangeridae; genus Trichosurus; species Trichosurus vulpecula. Next base: position 237,852,692 of record NC_050578.1, on the reverse strand, counting down.
AAACAAACAAACAAACAAATAAATAAATAAATAAATAAAATGTTCCCACCTGCCTCAGGGAGCTAAAGACAGCTGTCCTGCATTTTCTGCAACTAAATTCTTGAACCTTAATATTCTAAAATACTCAAAGATCAGGCCTGATTTTTAGAAGCCCACTTCTCAGTTGTTTAAAAAGGAAACAAACTATTTTCATAATCTAGATTTAACACTGATCCTTTCTGCTTGGAAAACTTACATTTTTTTGCTAACAGTAACAAAAAAGAACTATGCTACTCCCCAAATAATTTGTTTGTACACATGCCTTGGACAGAATTGGCCCTTTGGGTACATTCATTGAAAATCCATGCCACTGTCCAAGTTTTGTGTGACAAGACTTTTTGAAAGCATCCTTCAGATGAAGGACAGAATGCTGGCCCTTTCCCCTGAGCATATTCCCTTAGTGGGAGTCTTTGGGAGTGGATGCTTAACTTTAGGGTGTGAGCTAACAATCATATTTCTCCATTGGAACAAAAATCAGAAACTCATCCTTTTATTTGGAGAATCTATACTTGCTAGGATTCAACTAAGCTGACGTCCTAGCTCTGGTACTTGAGAGGCACGACACCATAGACAGGTCAAAATCTTTATGAATATCCATGTGCCCAGTCTGTAAACAGGGTTTGATAAGACTTGCTACCACCTACCTTACATAGTTGTTGTGAAGAAGGCACTTTGAAATCTTTAAAGCACTTTTTTGGAGTTGGGATATCAGTATCTGTTATTACACTGGTATAAGAATCCTTATAGGAGGAGAAAACTCTTTATACCAATGCATATGAACATTTTTGAATTATATTTCTCTTCACCACTCAACAAATTACAGTGGCTCCCTATTACCTTCAAGATCAAATACAAAATGTTCAGTTTGACATTCGAAGCCCTTTATAACCTACCCTCTCCTACCTGTGCTTCTTACCCCTCATTCTACCCCAATACATACTCTTTGATCCAGCCTCCTGGCTTGTTCTATAAATAAGACCCTTTCCCTTGGCTCTGGGCATATTCTCAGGCTATTCCCATGCTTATAATGCTCTCTCTCCTCTGTTCTGGCTACTGACCTCCCTGGCTTCCTTTGAGCCCCAACTAAAACCCTTCTACAGGAAGGTTTCCTCAACCTCTCTTAATTCTAGTGCCTTTCTTCTGTTAATCATTTCCTATTTATTCTTCCTGCCTTGTTTTAGCTCTTCCATTAGATTAGAAGCTCCTTGAGGACAGGAGCTGTCTTTTGCCTCCTTTTGTAGCCCCAGTTGTTAGCTCAGCACCTGCTGCCTAGTAGACATTTCATAAATATTTATAGCTTGATTGTTTGATTTGTACCAATCTGATGCTATAATGGGATAACGAGAAAGTCCTTGGAGTCAGAAAGTCCTGGTTCCACACTCCACCTGTGGCCCATACTATGTGACCATGGGGAAGTCTCTATGACCCCACACTTCTCTCCAAGAATGAATTGCATATAAACTTTTGGCCTGTAGCCACAGGCAGGGTTTTCATGCTGGTATCACAATTCTGGTGGAAAATACAAATGCAACACAAAAACATTTCTGCAAGTAGCTGCAGTTTCATATTTTAGGGCTCAATACTCAGTTGCAATAATCAGGTGGGTGGTCAAGTGGATAGAATGCTGGACCTGGAGCGGGAAAGACCTAATTCAAATCCAGTCTCAGACACTTAAGACTGTGTGACCCTGGGCAAGTCACTTAATATTTCACCCTCAGCTTCCTCACCTGTAAAATGGGGATAATAAGAGCACCTATCCCTCATGGTTTTTATGAGCATAAAATTAGCTAATACTTATAAAGCATTTGCAAATCCCAAAAGCTTTATGTGCTATTATTATTAACATAATTATATTAATTTCTCTTAAATATGTGTATACATATATATGTGTATGTATGTGCATATATATGTGTGTATATATATATATATATATACACATATGGATGTATATAAACATTTCAATAAATATACATTAGGTATTACAGGTAGCTACATTAATAATGTCAATCTACCCCAAAAAGTCATCAATACATGCAATATCTTTTGCAAAACTAGGCATAATATTCACATATTTTCCTTCCATGTCAAGGGAGCCCATTTGTCTTTTTTTTACAGACTCAATAAAATCTCTTGTGATTTCTAAAAAGATTCAAAATCATTATAACTTACATTCATGATGTTCTGAGAAAGACCCTGATAAAGCCTTCAGTTGCAATGAGAATCTGAATAATAGTTCATATCATGGACCTGAGTTTAAGACGATTCAGCAGACACAGCATAAGAGTAAATACTTTTATGCTATGAACATCATCACTCTCCCCAATCCTCTTCTCGAAGAGTTTTAATTTCTTTCCTTTGATACTTTGGCATTTACTGCCCTGGAGACTTTTGTCTAGCTCCCATGGTTATGGTGGTACAAATGGCAACACGGTCCAGAGAACTAATATGTAGCTACACATTTGGGGTTCCCAAAGCAAGCAACATGAACTATGCCCTTAAGTAAAAACTCCAATTCGTAGTGGTTGTTTTGTTGATGGTCTTCAGATGTCTCAGTTGTGTTCAACTTTTCATGACCCCATTTGGGGTTTTCTTGGCAAAGATACTGGAGTGGTTTGCCATTTCCTTCTTCAGTTCAATTTATAGATGAGGCATTGAGTCAGACAGGGATAAATGACTTGCTCAGAGACATATAGCTAGCAAGTGTCTGAGACCAGATTTAAATTCAGGAAGATGAGTGTTTCTGACTTCAGGCCTGGTACTCTATCCACTATGCCACCTAGCTGCCACTGAATTTGAATACAGGGGAAAATACAATAAGCAATTAACAAAATTTTGAGTTAAATGGAAAGGGGACTTGAATATTCTAGGAGCTCATAGATGATTTTTATTAAAAATGTGTGCTATCTCACAGTTTCCTCTTTTAACCAATTACTTTCTAATTAGGTGTGAAGTTTAGTTGCTTCTATAATGATGAAATAAAACGTCTTTCAAAACTATTTAATTTTTTTCATCCCGTGTATTTTGGTGCCCTTGGCCAAACAGCCAATTATTCTCTGTCCCAGTTACTGTCTTACCAGAGTGATTATACAACTTGTTGAAGCTTACACGGGCAGCTAAGCATCAGGACCAGAAAGAAAGCTCTTGACTCCAAATTCACTTTGTTCCCCCTAACATCCCTTCATTTATCTCATTTAGAGCTGAACTGTGACTTGCCCATCTCCCTTTTCAGTCATATATAATCTCAATAACCTTAAACTTATTACATTTTAATTCTTATTTATTTCCCAAGACTTATGAGGCCAAAACCTATGATTATAATTGATTCTGTCAAGACAACATCTGTATGAAATGGTGTAAAATCAAACAAAACCATTGTTCCCCCAGGGAAAAAAATAAGCAAATATATTTTCTCTGTAATTAATCAGCAAAGTTAAGAATAATTCTCTAGCTGACTTAGGAAATCTGAAACTGTGATTTGATAGAGGGTGAAAAAGTGACTGCATGAGTTAATAATCCTAAAATATTTAGGAACAGATTCACAAAAATTGGTCCCTTTGAGACAGAAATGTCTATGGCAGGCAGGGTTGTGCTTACCATGATAATACTGATTATAACTCATATATATGTTGTGTTTAATGATTGCAAAATTCTTTACATATATATATTACATATAAATAAACATACATGAACATTAGATATATTGATATTTATTATATAGAATATATAATTTCTATATTTATATACATATATTCTTTTTAAATGAACCTCACAACATTATGAATGACACAATCAATAATAATAAATAACACCAATAACTAGCCAGTGTCAAGTGTGAGGAACACTATGGTCAGTAGATTGCATAGTATATGGAGGTTAGAGAAGCATAAGAAGATTGGGAAGACAGGAAGGGCCAAGGTCCTGAAGGACATCAAAAACTCAGTAGAAGGTTATATATTTGATCCTGGAAGTAATAGGGAGCTACTGGATTTGAGTTGAGGTTGACATGTTGAAATCAGAGCTTTACCAAGCTGAATGGAGAATGAACTGGAGAGAATTTAAGGCAGGGAGGACATCTAGAAGGCTATTACAATAGTTCAGGTCTAAGGTGATGGGGGCCTGCAACAGTTTGGCAGCTATGAGTAGAGGGGAGGATATGTATACCAGACATGTTGCATATATTGAAATGACAAGATAAGGCAAATGATTAGATGGATGTGATGAGTAAAAGTAGGGAGCTGAGGATGACACCAAGATGGTGAGCCTGAGTGATTATAAGGATAGCAGTATTCTTGACACTAAGAATCAAAATCAAAATAAGAAGGAAGTTTGTAAGAGGGGAGGATGTGGAAGAATAGAGAGTGGTTTCTCTTTGGTCCAGACATGTTGAGAATACCTAGCAAAGGGAACTGAGAAAGAAGAGCCAGGCAGGTAGAAGAACTAGAAAAAATAAGTATCACAAAAACCTAGAGAGGAGAGAGGTGAAGGGTGTGATTAATATCAGAGGTCAAGAAGGATGAGAACTGAAAAAAGACTATTTGGTAATTAATAGATTATTAGTTACTTCAGTTTCAGTTAAATGATAAGGTTGGAAGTCAGACTTCAGAGGTTTAAAAGAGTGAGCAAAGAAGAGGAAGAGTTTAATGAAGATGACTTTCAAGGAGTTTAAGAAAAAGAAGTATATGATGATAGTGGGAATGCTTAGATAAAGTCAGGTTTTGTTGATTTTTCTTTGAAGATTGTGGGGACATAGATGTGTTTGTAAGGCAACAGCAAATGACAGTAGATAGGGAGGCATTTGGAGATTAGTGAGAGAGTGGAGATGAGCAGGAAATCCACTGGAGAAGACAGGATGGGATATGATCACATGTACATGCAGAAGAGTTCAAGAAGGGCCACCTCTTCATGTAAGACAGGGAGGAAGGAGCAGCAGTGGAGGAACAAATTGGAGTGAGATGAAATGGGGGTGAGAAGAGGGAACTCTCACTGAATAACTATATGAGACAAAGTCTTCAGATGAGAGAGGGAGAGAAGGAAGAACCCTGTGAGGCTTGGAGGGTAGGGAATGATGAAATTTGGAAATGTCACTGGGGTGAATGAGAGAACAAATAAATTTGAGAGATGGAGGACTGCCTTGATGTGGGTAGGTCTCAGATGGGGTTGTATAACTTACATTTGTAATGGAATCAGTCCATATACTTTCATGATTTTTTTCTACAGCCCAATCCAGTAGTTAGAGGATAATAAGAAAAGGCAGTAGATGGTTGGAGTAATCCAAGGTTAGGGTTTGGCAAGGCATGGTAGGTGATAGGATAAGTGGACTCAATTATAAAGAACAGTGTAGAGGTGAAATGGTTCAAGAAGAAGTGAAGATAGAGAAAGAAGAAGAGTGAAGCCAGGGTTGGGGAAGGCCTAAGAATTAGGGGAGAGGAGGATTAGAGGTTATGACAAAGAGGGAAGAAGAGGGTTAAGGGACATAAGACAGAGGGAAAGATGGAATTGTAAAAGTTTATGAATAGATAAAGGCATTTCAGAGTTCATGGCCTCAGAAATAGAACACTTATGGGTGATGGTAAGAGCTACAGTATCATCATCTCTGTGGGCAGCTTAGGTCATAGGAAATGAAGATTGAAAATCAAGGAAGTTACAGTATTTGGGAGCATCAATGTGTATACAATGTGCATACTGAAGGCACATAGTAGGAGCTTCATAAGTAAATGATTAATCTGTGCCCTTAGTGATTCTGATAGCTTTTGTCATGAGGCTCTAAATCTTCCTCTAAAGAAAGGATTTTTAACCTGGGATTTATGAAATACACACGCGCGCTCGCGCACACACACACACACACACACTCCAGGTGATATGATGATTTAGGCCCCAGATCTTTTGTATTCATGCATTAATTTTTTTTCTTATGATTTTTTAGATATTTTTAAAGTTTTTTTTTCTAGAAAATGAAGCAAATGATCAATGACAATTTGCCCTTGATTCCTCACTAGACAAGTATTATTTGCCAATAATTAGTTATGTGGCTTTCCAGCTGATCACTGAGTAATGTGTGCCTCCTTTTCCTCATCTGGAAGGCGAGAGCCTTGGACTAATCTCTAAAGGCCCTTCCAATACTCAAGCCCTGCAATTTTACTGCTGGAGGTAACCCATATGTGAATGATTCATGAATCTACCCCATGATTGCCTGCCACAGACACTACTTAGAAGAACTCACCTGGCAGAAGAGAGAATAGCTCCTGGCCTAATGTACTCCTTCTGCCCCCTGGTAATGAATGAATATTTCTAGGGCACTTTGACAACAATTTTCCTTTGTGAGTCAGAGAGAAGGAAAGTCCTCCTGCATTATTGCTAAGAAGGAATCATGTTCTCTCATTTCATAAGTCCACAGAGAGCCTTCCTCAGCACACTTCCCAGGCTTTATGCTAAAGATCAGAGAGAACTGGGCCCTTTAGCAGTTACAATAGCTGCATTCAATAAATGGGATCTTGCTTCACTATAGAGCTAGGGAGAGGAGTGGGAATTCTTGTGTCTGAAAACTGTGCAAAGTGACTTGGCCTCTTAGTCTTCTAGGCCAGTGATATGAAATTCAAATCTAAAAGAGGGCCATTAAATTGTACATAAGGATGCCTGTGGGCTTCACATTGACCGAGAAAACAACAGTTATATATTTATTTTTTGCTAATACATCAGAACATTAAAATCAGAAAGGAACCACATTTTAACCTGGTTAGATAGCGCTCTCGAGTGTTGGGGGCTGCATGTAGCCCCCGGTGCTGATATTTGATGCCTCCACTCTCAGTAATTCTCCAAGACTATAGATAGCAGCAAAAACACCTTGTCATCTTTTGAGGAGAATCAAGAACATTAAAAACCATGAATCCTCTCCTGGATCTCTAGCTGTTTGTGCCCTCCCTCTGAAAGCTACCTTGCATTCCTTTTCTATTCATAATCTATTCATATTGTTTCTCCCATAATTCACTTCAATCTCTGCAGTCACATTGCTTGGCACAGTATCTGACGTACATTAAGCACTTAATAGATGTGTGTTGAGTCACTGATACATCTGTAGGCAGTGGTGAGACCCGGGGAAGCCATTATTTTTCACCTTATCTTCCCCTTGGTCTATCAGAATCTTTGTCTTCCTTCAAAGGACAGATTGGATGCCACCTACTACAAAATGCCTTTCCTGATCCTACCACTTATTAGGTCTCTATTTCCCTTCACATTACTTGGTATAACACTATATTTACTTTGCATTCAATTATCTGTATATTTGACACCCATGTCACTGAGTTCCTAATTTTAAACACCTCTGTGGGGCAGCTAGCTGGCTCAGTGTATAGAATGCTGAGCCTGGAATCAGGAAGACTCATTTTTCTGAGTTTGAATAGGGCCTCAAAGACTTATTAGCTATGCAACCCTGGGCAAGTCACTTAATCCTGTTTGTCTCAGTTTCCTCATCTGTAAAATGAGCTGGAGAAAGAATGGCAAACCACTCTGGCGTCTTTGCCGAGAAAACCCCAAATGGGATCCCAAAGATTCTAACACAGCTGAAAATGACAGAATAACAAAACACCAAAGAGGATTCAATATTGGATGGAGTCCTGTCAGTAAGATTTTACACACACATATACTTGCTCTCTCTCACACACACACACACACACACAGCACACACACACACACACACACACACACACACACACACACACACTGTGTTGAGACATTTCCTTATCTATATACTCTACAGAAGTTTGGTACTCAATGAAAGAATGAGCTGGAAATACACTCTATAGCTGCCCATTCAACTTAGAACATAAACCACAATTATAAGGGCTCATATAAGCTACTTGTAGATGGGTTCCTGAGAATCTGCCAAAGCAAAGAGCTCCAAAGGGCTCCCTCCATGACACATGAAAAGACTCCAAAGACTGAGGTAACATTGCTTTGTGCCAGGGAAACAATCTTCCTGCACTGTGGTGAACATGGAATATACGAAGCAAGAAACAAATTGAACTCAGTGTAAACATGGCCTTGAGTATGACATTAAAGATATTCAGAATGATAGCTTCCATTTCTAAGGTACTCCAGTTTTACAGAATGTTTTCTATGACCACAAAGAAAGGTAGATGGTGCAACTATTATTCTTTCTCTTTAGTAACTGAAGACATTGAGGCATAGAGGGGTAGGGTAACACATTCATTTTATCCCCCTGGGTCTCCTATAGTCTGTCTAGAGGCCCCATGGTCCAGTGCAAAAAAAAAAACAGTAGATGTGGGGTCGGAAGAACCTGGTCAGAATCTTAGCTCTCAATATATACATAGCTATGAAGCTGGGGGAAAGTCATTTTACTCATCAAAGACTCAGTTTACTCATCAATAGACGGGCAGTAAATCTATCATTTCCCACATCACAGGGTTACTAGAAGGAAGCACTCTGCAGTCCTTAATAAAAGGATTTGTTCTATGAAGTTTGGATTCAGTCAAAGGGTTGCACTTGAGGATCTAGAGGGCCACATGTGGTCTCAAGGCCATAGGTTCCCCACCTCTGCACCCAAACCTGTAAAGGGTGATGAATATGTGAACTCTCATTATCATTAATGTCCAAATCAAAGTGAAAGTCAGGACCTGAACTCAATGCCTTTTGACTCCAAGTCCATTGTTCTTAAAATGCTCATAATATAACTTGCCAAGATAAGATTATTTGGAAAAATTAGGCTTACTCAGAGAGGCTAGGTTAATGAAATGCCAGCATTACCATGTAGGATTAGGTGTTACAATGTCATCATCAGCTAATTTTTCTACTTAAACAAATAGAATATATCCTTCTGGCCTAACTTTCTTCAATTTGTTTATTCCAGTATCAATATTCCAACTTTGCACCAAGCTCAGTCGTTCTTTAAGAAGTTTGTCAACCCATTAGCATTTCAATAGCAATCAATACTGATTATTGCTAATTGCCTTTGAATAGCAAGGAAGCAGGTATCACAACTGCTGTGATGCCTGCTAGTGTCCAGATGAATGGATAATAGACCATAAAATGTGTTATATTCAGAAAAAGCTTCAGAAAAATGCTACCTGGATCCAGGCAGGTGAAAAGGTAGCTCCATCCCATAATCACTTTATCTTTCCATAGAACCATTCGTCCCTCTTTATTCTCCCCCAGCTTCCCCATTTCTATTTTAAGCACAATTCTTCCACTCACCCAGGTTCCCAACCTGGGCGGTGACCCTTGATTCTTTGCTCTCCCTCATGCCAAATATTTATTCATGGATAAGTTCTTGTCATCTTTTAAACAGGACTCTTTTCTACTCATTGGATCATTATTACTCTAGTCTAGGTTCTCATTCATCTCTGGCCTAGACTATAGAAATAGCCTCCAAATTGGTCTCTCTTCCTCCATCTGTCTGCTCTCCCAATCTATCTTCCATACAACTACCAAAGTTAACTTTGATTTGGATGGCCTACTGAGAAGGGGAAAATCTGTGATTCTCAGAGATGGAAAATAAAAACGGGGTGAGTTATTTCATTTTGTTTTTACCTTGAGCATGAATCCCCTCACCAAGTGGTCATCCAGCCTCCCTTGGATGACAAGATACCACCAGTGATACAGAACTAACTACCCTCAATAGAGTTTAATTCTACAATTGAATTCTACAATGCTAGACCATTCCCAGCTGTTATAATTCCACTCAATTAAATAAACCTAGTATGTGCAAGATGAAAGGATGTCTAGCATGGAGGATGGAAAGCTAGATTTAGTGTTAGGAAAACCTGGGTTCAAATTCTACCTGTCTCCCAATTTTTCAAAGCATTAGTTTCACTCACTAAGACAGCTGGCTACAAATATCTAGCACATATGGACTACATAACACTTGCTGATTGGTTCATGACTTGTGGATCTACATCTCAAGAGTTTGCACACAGGGAATTCCCTAAATTGATAAAAATCACAAGTCTGCATTACATTTACCCCCACCCCACAACGCACTAGGCATTGAGGTATAGAACAACAACCACACAGAGTTCCTGATCACACACAGCTTGCCACTCATCACAAGTTACTATTCAAGGCTATTACTAGAGTTTCTGAATCTGACCAGTTCCCTTAGAAATTATCCCCAATATCACAATTCCAGAAGGAATACTGAATATGAAGAATTCCCGGAAACACAGGAAGACTCACAGTAGGTAATGTGGAGTGAAGCAAAGAGAGACAAAGGAAAATAATAAATAAAATGACAGTTTAAATGAAGTCTATACACAAAACAACCAAAGTAGGCTTAATCATGGAGGTGAGGGTTAGGACCACATTTTTCAAATTAAAGGCCATCCCTTTCCTTTTAGTCAATAATTAAAATAGGTAATGTCTCCGGACAAGTAGGGAAGGGGTTTGTACTCAGTGGAGGAGTTCAGCTAGCCTATATAAGCTTTGGATAGCTCTCATTTTAAGGCAATCCCTCCCTGAAACTTTCCACTGCTCTTGGTTATGAACTCCCCCCACACCCATGCAATAAAACCCTAATTTCTCTTTCATTTGACAACTCTTCAAATATTTGAAGATGTTGTTCATCAGAAGAGGGGTCAGTCAATTACAGGTCAAATCTGTCTCACCACCTATTTTTGCATTGCCTCTGGGCTAGAATGCTTTTTACATTTTTAATACAGTTATATAACTGTCTGAGAAACAAAAACAAAACAACCCCAAATGTAGATTGCAAGTCGCTCAGTACTTAGCCACCAAGCGTTTGTTTTCTACTGTATGCCAGGCACTGTACTATGTGCTAGAAATTCAAAGAAAGGCAAAAAAAAAGTCCATGCCCTGAAGGTGGTCATATTTTCCTTGGGAAGATAACATTAAATAATGTAATATATATATATATATATATATATATATATATATATATATATAAATAACTTTATATATATGTTATACATATAAATAACTATATATGTATATATGATATATATATATATATATAAATAACTATATATATATATATGTATATATCAGAGGGAAAGATTTCTGGGGGAAAAGAGCACTCAGGTAAGGTGAGAAGGCTGGATTTGAGCTGAGTCTTGAAGGAAACCAGGGAAACTCCAAGAGGTGGAAAGGAGGAGGTGGAGCATGTCAGGTACAGAGGACAACTAGCACAATGACACAAAAATGATATGTCATCAGTGGCAAACAGCAACTGGATTCCCCTACTGGCATTTTGGAGTATACAGAGGAGAATAACATGTAAGAAGCATGAAAAGGTAGGTGGAGGGGTCAGGTTGTGAAAAGCACTATGTGACTAACAGAGGACTTTATTTGATCCTGTGGGTAATAGGGAGCCATTGAATTTTACTGAGTAGGTTAGTGGCAAAATCAGAATTTGAGCTTTAGAAACATTACTTTGGAAGTTGAGGGGAGGAGGGATTAGAGTGAGGAGTGACCAGTTAGGGGCACCAATGGGAAGTAAAAGGCGACACAATTTAGCAGATAGGATGTTGTTTTTGCAGTCTAGAAGGCTGGGGTTTGAATCTCTTTCCTCATAGAATAGATAATCTAGTAAGCAAATGATTGCCCTTGCCCTCATGCTGTCCCCCCCGCCACTGTCTGCACCCAAGGGACATATTATTATGTATATAACTGATTTGAGAAGTGTGAGGAAAAAATATTCTTTGCAATTCTATGTTTCTAATAATGCAGCCTAGCGTCACCTTTGCTTGTTTGGATGACCAGTGATAGATTCTTTCATATATCCCAAAAAATTAACAAATGGTTAAACAAATTTTATATTAGGCTGACTGTTTTGACTGACTTGGCTCATCCCTTTGTTGTACATATGCCCATGGGCATGTCAAGTTTCTTATAGTCTTCTGTGCTTATGCTTGCTGCCAAAATCTGTTTCAAGAGCAACATTTGTGGCCCAGACCACATCCACCATTACTTATGGCTCAACATGCTTTTTGGGATCGGTATGGTGTCCTTGAGCTAGGTGGGCATCTCTTCCTGTGGGTGTGCAATGATCTTAGGAGGCTGTCTTCAAAAAGAGCCATGTCATCTTGTTAAACTTCATTAGTGCATTAAGGAAATTTCATTGTTTCTCAATTACATGGGGGGCACTTGGCAATAAATACAATTAACCCAAGCTAAAAATATCTCCAGGTGGGTGAATCACTGGAAAGTTCAAAGGAAAAGAAAAAAACAAAACAATGCAGAAGCATTAAAAAATTGTTATTGCTGCTCAGTGGTTTTCACCACAAAGGTGAGTCTTCCTGACTCCTGGCCGGGAATTCTATCCAATGTACCATCTAGCTTAATTTACAAAATAAATTCAAACAGTTTGGCTAAAATCTTAGGAATAAGGCAGACAGTGTGAAAGAAAAGCAGAAGATCCAGCTCAGAACCTCAAGTTTCAGATTAGGCAAGACTCCTCGGTTGGCACACAGGTAATTTCTCTTCGTAAGAGACAACTATCAGGTGTGGAGCCAGTCCCCCTAAAGGAAATCCCACTTGCCTATAGTCAGGATAACAGAGGAGAAGAATTATGACAGGATATCAAATATTCAAGTATCTATCCTATAAATTTTGAGGAAACCACTGAGTTTACCAGGAAAATGAGGCCCTGAGTATCAAGAATATCAATGGAGCCAAGGGGAATGGGTCAATGAACCTACTGGGTGGTCAGACAAATGCAAAGAATAATAGGATGTAGCAGCTTGAAGAGACCTTTGAGGTCATCTAGTCCAAGGCCCTGCCTGTGTGAAGAATGAATCTCTCCTAGTCTAACATCATTTATAAATGGCTATCCAGACTCTGCTTAAAGTTCCCTAGTTATATGAAATTCAGTCTCTTTTGTATGTGAGTATCTCTAAAGGTCATTATCTGTCTCATCTCTTTGTACTGGTTCTGCCCTTTGTGACCAAAGAGAAAAAGGTCATTCTGTTTTTGGTTTTGCCTTTAAAAAAAACCATGATGACTCTTCATGTAATAACAGTGATATTATTAACATTTATATGGAATTTTGAGGCTTGCGAAGAGCTTCACATGTTGTCTCATTTGATTCTAACAACAATTCTGTGAGGTAGGTACTATTATTATCTCTATTTAAGAGCTCAAAGTGATTTAAGTGATTTATATTTAAGAGGTTTAGAGGGTTAAGTGACTTGCCCAGGGTCACAAATGATAATGATCATGATAAAAATAATGGCATTGATATGGCACTTTAAGGTTTGTGAAACACATTACAAATGTCATTTGACCCTCGCAACAATCTAGTGGGTAGGTGCTATCATTATCTGCATTTTACAGAGGAGGAAATAGGCAAACAGAGGTTAAGCGACTTGGTCAGGGTCATATAGCTAGTAAATATCTGAGATGGAATATGAACTCAGGTATTCCTGACTCCAGGCCCAGAGCTTTATCCATCATGCTACTTAGCTGCCTCTTTATGCCTTCATATATTTCATGACCATGATTTCTTGGCTAACCTTAGTGGCTCATACAATGTGGTTTGGTCTCCTTATTATCTGGAATATTCCATTTAGGGCACTTAGGCACTGGGTATACTCATGTATATGCCTATTCTCCTTGTTGATCAGGGGTTGAGACCTTAGAAGGGATCAAGATGGCAGCCAGCTCAATCACTTAATTTTGCAGACTTATCAAAAGCTATCTAAGTTGTAAATATCAGGGCCAGGAATCAAAACCAAGACCTTTATCTACAAATATAATACACCTTCCATTGTGCTAGAATAATAGCTAGCATTTAGACAGTGTTTTAACATTTGCCAATCACTTTACATACTTTGACTCATTTGATCCTAACAATTCTGTGAGGTAGGAGCTATGTTATTACATGCCTTTTGCAGATGAGAACAGTCAAGAAGATTGTAATTAACTATGGCAGAATTTGAACTCAAGTCTTCCTGATTCCAAGTCCAATACTCTATCCACTGTGCCACTTATAGATCCTATATTTTATTTTCCAACATAAAGGACACCAGGGATTCTGACAAGGCTCTTCCCCTCCCCTTTTTTGCTCTCTCTCCTTTAATGCTGATCTCAAAGCATCCAGATTCTGGTCATCCAGAAACAATACCTACTGATAGACTGATGGCAAGGGAAGGGCCAGAACACTGTGTAAAAACAGCAATACTCATAGCTACTACAAGAGACAATTCCCCAAGTACCAGGCTCATGTCATTCTAGAAGGGGCAAACAGCCTGAATCACCTCCTGAGGGCATCCTTGCCTCACAATCCAGAAAAACCAAGGATGCTCCCAAAGAGAAAGCTGAGTCATCAGTGAAATGCTAAACTACAAATCAGCAGGCCCTGTTTAGTTGGGTAATGTTGGAGGAAATTCAGGGTCAAAACCAAACAAGGATCAATTCCTGCCGTTGTCTCTCATCCTCCAACCTCCCATGAACCACCCCTTGGCCCTAGGGATCTATTTGGCTCAAGCATGGACCTGAATTTATAGATCTAGCAAATAGCTACCATGTATCATAGCTTACAGCTCAGATCCTAACATTTGACATTTATGTGTGGTTGACAAATGATATATAGCAGAGAGGCAGGAGGTGTAGACGCCCAATGGCCACTGCATCTCCTGAAGCATTTTAACTAGTGCTGAGATACAGGGCAGACCTGACCTGCAAGGACTGAACAATTCCTTGCCATGAGCTCTAGAGAATGTATGTAGAATACTTATTCCCCAGTCTTATCTGCTTGTCTGCTAAAAAGGCAAAGCTGGATAGAATCACAATATAGTGTTTTAAGACTTGCAAAGTCCTTCTCATATTCACAAAGACAGAATGTATCAGAAACAATCCAGGGTTTCAAAAGCAATTGTTCGGACACTTATCGATGATCTCTTATGGGTTACAACTTCTAGCCCTGAAACTTAATAGCCAATGTATGACCTTTATGCACCTGTCTCATTATTGAGATTCAGTCAGTCATCCCATAAGGATTTAGTAAGTGCGTTCTATGTGCCAGGCACTATGTCAGGTGCCATAGGTACATAAAAGTAAATCAGTCCATTCTCTCAAGGAATTTGCTATGAAGTGGGAGAGACAACACAGACATACACAGAAACAGAATTGATATGAAATCATTTGGAGAGTGAAGGCACTAGCAGCCTAGGTGACTGAGAAAGGCTTCATATAGAATGTATCATTTAATTTCATTCATGAAGGTGGTAGGGGTTTAAAGATGTGGAGGTGAGGAGGGAATGTACTCAAGGCACAGGTGCAGAGATGAAAATGGATTGCAACCTATGAGGAATAGTAAAGTCAGTTTTACTGGACCAAAAGGTGCCTAAGGTGGGGTCATGTGTGTGCTGCATTAGGCTGAAAAGAGATACTTTGGGACAGGTGGCAAAGGACTTTAAGTACCAAACTGAAGAGTGTATATGTGATGCAAAAGGTGATAGGGAACCACTGGAATTTACTGAGGAAGTGAATGAAATGATTAGAATTTCACATTAGGAAAATCATTTTGCTATGTAAAGGTGCCAAACCCCCAGCCCATGGCCTAGTGCTGCCTTAGTTCGATCAAAAAGGAAACTGGAAACAAAAAAAATACAAAAGATCTTAAGAAATGTTTGTATGTGGTTTTCTAAGTAAAAAAGTACCACTATGAATCCTTAGGTATGGAGAATTTGATACCACTGAATGAGAGGATGGATTTGAGTAGGGAGAAACATGAGGCAGTGAGCCAATTAGACATTAAGTGACTTGAAGATGGGGAAAATCTTCTCTTTCTCTTTGATCCTGCACAAAGCAATACCAGACACATACTAGGGTGTTAATAAATAAGAAACAGAGCCATCCACAGACCATATGGTAGAGGACCCTTTGCTTTGCCCAGACAGGTTTGGGGCAATGAGTCTGAAGCTAATCATCTGATCTTCATACTCGACATTCAATAGACAAGGAGACAGCAGGGAAAAAGTTATTTTCTAAACCTTCCCTGCATGCAAGATATTGAAACTCAGTCTCTGATGGTGCTGCATTTAAATCTTAAGATGCCATTTCTAATAACAATCCTGTATGACTAATAAAAAGAGTAAAAAAAAGCAGAATAATTTATATATGAGAAGAGGATCTTTGATACTCAGGGAAAATTAGAAACTTAGATATTAGCACTGCTCATTTGCCATTTGGATATAAGTTTCTTGGGAAATGAAGGCTCAGTCGATCAATAGGATTTTATTAAGTGCCTACTATGTGACAGGCATTGTACTAAATGCTGTAGTTACAAAGAAAGGCCAAGGAGCTCATTAATCTAATGGATAGATATCCAAATATGACATGATAGAAAGGGCTGGACTGTGTTCTCTTTTCATAAAAATCACAATATAGAAATGAAATTTTATAGAAGTAAGAAGGGTCCTCAGAGGACTACTTGTGCAGTACCTTCCTCAACAAGGATCCTTTCTACGTCATCTCTGATGTGCGTAGAGACTGTATTCTATTTGCTTTTGCTTCTTCAGGGCCTAGCAATATTCTTGGCACAAAAACATACTTAATAAATGATTGCTGCTTGTCTGCTTGATTGCTACATACATTCTACAAAGATACAAATGATTTCTCCGAGTATTTGGTGCCACAAACCAGTACAGAGAAGAGACTGTCACCATGCAAGTTTAAATCAAGAATTTCAAAAAGAGGTTCTTCCCATATGTATGGTGACTAGGTGGCACCATGGATAGAGTGCTAGGCCTGGAGTCAGGAAGACCCAAGTTCAAATCCAGCCTCAGACACTTACTAGCTGTGTGACCCTGGGCAAGTCACTTGATCCTGTTTGCCTCAATTTCCTCACCTGTAAAATGAGCTGGAGAAGGAAATGGCAAACCACTCCAGTATCTTTGTCAGGAAAACCTCAAATGGGGACATGAACAGTTGGACACAACTGAAACAAATGAACAACAACTATAGAAACCATTCTCTAAGAACTCCTTTAATGATTTTAAATTCCCTTCCCATCTTCCTCTTCCACTTTTAAACCAAATGTCCTCTGTGTTCTTAAATGATTCACCAGAAAACTGCCCCATTTACCCTCAGAAAGAGCTAAAAAGTGATGACACAGCAGATACTGGCTTAAACATCTGCAGCTTGGCTCTACTCGCCATTCGCGCATTACCTTAGTCATGGTTTCTGGTTTTCTTATGGTGACCTTGGCTTTGATGAGCTGAGCTTCATCAGTACCATGTTCAGAGTCTTCTACATAACTATCTTTCCCAACATCTGAAAAAAAAAGATCAGAGTAATTTTTCTGCTGTTAGTTTCTGCTGTTAGTTTCGATTATTTTGGACAAACAGAGTCTAGTTGGTGGGGTATGTGTTGCTTGGTATCTTGGGAAGTTCTTTTGAAATTTTCCCCCAGATGTCGTCTTTTCATTAGTAGGATAGAAAATAGTCACTCATGGGCAGAGCAAGACGATGAAGTACAGCCAGCAACCAACCTGAATCCCCCTAACACTTCCCTCCAAGAAACTTTAAAATAACTCCTCAAACCAAATTTTGGAGGTGCAGAGTCAACAAAAGGTTAGGGTGAGATTTTTTTTTCCAGCCTAAGAAAACTTGGGAGGTCGGTAGGAAAGGTCTGTGACACCAGACTTGGGGCTAGCCTAGAGTGCACATGACAGCAGCAAAAGTGATGGACTTCAGAGAGCTGTGAGTGGTAGTAGCAGCGGCTTTGGCAGCTTTCGGAGCTGTTAACCGAAAACTAGTAAAGGGGTCAGACAAATGGTCAGAAAGAGGTTGCAGGGGACATTTTGCTGGTTCTGGGTGTAGGACTTGGCACTGTTTGGCAACTCTATTGCCCATATGTAGTTCTGGGTTGCAGTTGCAGGACTGAGAGGAACACTTGTGGTCAGTCACAAGGGAGCAGGAGCCCTGGGCACAGTTCCAAGGCAGAAAGGAACACTATTGCTTGTGACTTCAGGACACCTGGGAAATGGGTCCAAGTTCCAGGGCCAAGAAAAGCAGTATTGCTTGTGGCTGCTGGAGACCAGGGACCACTTCTGGGTGAAGACCAGAGCACAGACCAGGAGATCAGTGGTCACACCTCTTCCTGGATCATACCACTGCGAAAACACTGAAAACTCGCAAAGCCGTTGAACTAGCTGTGAAAACAGCAACATAAAAAAACCTGAAGCTTGGGAAAGTAACTTTTCATCCTGAGGTGAGCAGAGTCAAACTTTAAAATAAGGTTCAAAGTCAAGAAATAAGCTGGAAAATGAGCAAACGACAACAACAAAAAGAACCTGACCATCAAAAAGTTACTAAGGTGGCAGGGAAGACAAAGATTCAAACTCAGAAGATGAAAACATGAAACCAACTATAAGTGAAGCCTCAAAGAAAAATGCTAGTTGGACCCAAGGCCACCAAGAATGCCTGGAAGAGTTGAAGGAAGAGATAAAAGTGGCAGAGGAAAATTGGGAAAATAAATGAGAGTCATGCAAACAAACTATGAAAGGAGAATTAAATATCTGAGTAGAAGAGGCACAAAATACTGAAGAAAATAATAACATAAAAAGAATTGATTAAATGGAAAAAGAGGTACAAAAATCACTGAAGAAAATAATTCCTTAAAAAATTAGAATTGGAGAAGTGGAAGCTAATGACTCTATGAGACATCAAGAAACAAAGTCCAAAAATGAAAAAATAGAAAAATGTGAATTATCTCATCAGAAAAAAACAACTGACCTGGAAAATAGATCAAGAAGAAATAATTTAAAAATTATTGGACTACCTGAGAGCCATGATCAGAGAAAGAGTTTACATATCATATTTTAAGAAATTATCAAGGAAAATCTGCCCAAATATCTTAGATCTAGAGGATAAAATAAGAATTGAAATAATTCACAAGTCACCTCCTGAAAAAGATCCCAAAATGAAAATTCCCAGTAATATTATAGCCAAATCCCAGGCTTTCCAGGTCAAGGAGAAAATACCGCAAGTAGCTAGAAGAAACAAATCAAATATTGTGGAGCCACAGTAAGGATCACATGAGATTTAGCAGCTTCCAAATTAAAGGATTGGAGGACTTGGAATATGATATTCTGGAAGGCAAAAAAGCTAGAATTTCAACCAAAATTTAAGCAAAGCTGAGTATAATCCTTCAGGGGGAAATTAGACATTTAATGAAATAGAGGACTTCCAAGCACTTTCAAGAGGACTTTTCTAATGAAAAGACCAGAACTGAATAGAAAATGTGATAGTCAAAAAAAGGTAAACATTAACAAGCTTTAATATATTAGTAAGACACTCAAATAAAGTTAAAGCATTTACATTACTATATGGTAAGATGATACACAAAAAACCTAAGAACTTTATCATTATTAAGACAGGAGTCTTCATAGACAGGAGACATGAATGTAAGTCTATTTTGTTGGAATGATCTCCCTCCAAAAAGTGAAGGCTGGGGGTGAAAAATAGGAATGCACTGGGAAAAAGGTCAAGGGAGAGGAAAAAGGGGTGAAATTATCTGACATAAAAGAGGAATGCAAGGAACAGTTTTTATAGTGGAAGGGAAAATGTCAGGGGGTGTGGTGGTGACAGGTAATGCTTGAACCTCACTCTCATCTGAATTGGTGCAAAGAGGGAAGAATACATACACATATACACACACACACACACACACACACACACACACACACATTCAGTTGGGTATAGAAATCTTTTACCTAATAGAAGAATAAGGGGATAAGAAATGTGGGATGGGGTGATAAAAGGGAGGACATATTAAGGGAGTGGAGTAGTCAGAAGCAAAAGAGACTTTTGAGGGGAGGAAGGGAAGGGAGGGAGGGAGGGAGAGAGAGAGAGAGAAATAGAAGAAAATAGGATGGGAAGAAATACACAAGTAGTAAATATAACTTGAATGAGATGAGCTCACTCATAAAATGGAAGTGGATAGCAGAATGGCTTACAAACCGGTCTCCAAAATATATTGTTTATAAGAAAAAGAAATTGTTTACTTGGAAAAAATTCTTTACTTGAAATAGAAAGATACATACTGAGCTAAAATAAAGGGGAGGAACAGAATCTATTATGCTTCAGCTGAAGTAAAAAAAGACAAGGTAGGGGTAGCAATCATGATCTCAGACAAAGCAAAAGCAAACATAGACCTCATTGAAAGAGATAATCGAAAAAAACTACATTTTGCTAAAAGGTAACATATACAATGAAGTAATATAAAAAATTATGGCAAGTTTCTCTGATAAAGGCTTCACTTTTCAAATACATATTGAGTATGGAAATGTGTCAAATTTATAAAAAAAAAGCCCTTCACCATGGTCAAATATATAGGCAATTTTCAGAAGAAGCAATTAAAGCTATCTGTAGTCATATGGAAAAAAGATGCTCTAAATTATTATTGATTAGATAAATGCAAATTAAAATAGCTCTGAATTGTCACCTTACACCTATAAGAAATGAGAAGTGCTGGACAACATGAGGGAAAATAGGTACCTTAAAAAACTGTTGGTGAAGTTGTGAACTAATACAACCATTCTGAAGAACAATTTTGAACTATGCTGAAAGTGCTATTGAACTGTGCATACCCTTTGACCCAGAAGTATCCCTACTAGGTCTGTACCCCAACAAATATAAAAAAGGAAAAGGACCTATATGTATAAAAGAGTCATAGCAATTCCTTTTTTGGTGATAAGGAATTGGAAATTGAAGGGATGCCCATCATTTAAGAAATGGGTGAAACAAATCGTCATATATGACTGATAGAGTAGTTCTGTGTTATAAGAAATGATGAGGGTGGTGTTTTCAGAAAACAAAACAAAACATGGAAAGACCTATATGAACTGATGCACAGTGAAATGAGAACTAGGAAATCATTGTGCCCAGTAACAGTAATGTTGTAATGATGATCAACTGTGAAAAACTTGGTTACTTTAATCAAGACAATGATACAAGAAAATTCCAAAGCACTCATGATGAAAAGTGCTGTCCACCTCCAAAGAGAGATCTGATGAATTCTGAATGCAAACTGAAGCATAATTTTCTTGATTTCTTGATTTTATTTTTGTTTTTTTTTGTGATGAGGCCAATATGGAAATATGTTTTGCATGATTTCATATGGACAATTGATATCATTTTGCTTGCCTTCTCAGTGAGCAGGGGAGTAGTAGGAGGGATTGAGAGAATTTGGAATTCAAGATTTAAAAAGAAAAGAATGTTAAAAGTAAATATTTTAAAAAAGAAAATAGTCATACTCTTTTTTAATATCGTAAGATAGTAGATGTAAAGCGACAATGGATCCTGGAGATCTTCTAAGCCAACTGCTTCATTTTATAAATGAGGAAAAAGGGTCTCATTTATATTTTTGAACTTGGTACTCATTTTGTTGAAATATAACAAACCACTAAAAATGAATAAAACAAGATAATCACCAATATTTATAACTATGATTCCAGTAGAAAGAAAACACTGTTTAGTATTTACTATTAAGTCAGGTGTTTTTACAAAGGGTAAGATGTCCTGGAGAAATCTGGCACCTGAAGATCTTCCCACTAACCTCAGATACCACGAAATATTTGGTATAGGGCTTGAACTCATTTAGCAGGCACTTGCATGGATACATAACAAGTACAAAATCAAGTTGGAGTTTGAGCCAGGAGACCTCAGTTCCTGCCCTGACTGTGACCCTTACTATCCATGTGACTTCGTGTGAATGATTTCATATCTCTTATCCTCAGTTTTCTTACCTGGGAAATGAGGAATCTGAACCATGATTTCTAAAGTCCTTTTGCTATGCCCAAAATTTTATGGAAACGCAATTTCCCCACCATTTACTAAGCCTAACTTGAAGATCTCTATTTTTGCCTCCCTTGAATTCCCCTCCTGCCTGAGGAAAAGAAATTGTGAGCATCTGTCTGAAGTCAAAAAAGACAAAATGATTCACATAAATCTCATAACAAAATACAATGACAAAGCCCAACACTGTTGATCCTGTATTTGCTTGGTACTCAAGTCCCACTTCTCAACTCTCCCCCAACCCCTTACCACAACAGCTCCTACATGAAGAAATCTTTCATGTCCCCCTCCTTTGCCATATGCTACCATCTCATCCATCCCTAAACTATTTTTAATGTAGTTTTTAATATATCTAATATGTATATATCATATATATATTATTTAATGTATTATGTATCATATATATTTAATGTGGTATTTAATGTGTGTATGCATATGTATATGTATGTGCCTGTATATGTGTGCATGCATATCTGTGTACATATATGTAGAAATAGTGTGTGTACATATATATGCACACACACATATAAATTTACTGTACTCTACTTTAAGCACTGTATTTATCATTTCCCACGAGAGCATATCCTTCTTGAGGATAGAAATTTTCACTCTTGCCTTTCTATTTTCAGCACCTAGAACAGGGGCTAACAGCTGGTAGGTGCTAAATACTTGCTCCATTTCTCAATTTGCACTGCGCCCCTTGCTGGGAATGTACTCTCTCACTTCTGCTTCTCTGAATCCCTGATCTCCTTAAAGAAAGGCTCAGTTCTTTTGTCATCTCCTCTGAGAATCATTTTTTTGATCCCCTCAGCTGTAACTATTCTCTCATTCTCTTCAAATTAGAACGAGACAAATCTAATACACAAGCAAAAGCGAAAAATAATACAGAACAGAAGAAATTATTGGAACATTTGGAACCAAACTATTTTTGGTACTTTCTGAATAGAACCAATAAAAATATAAAATACATCCTCCAAACCCTAAATTAGCTAAATATAAGAAAGGATTAGTGAACTGAATATGCAATGAAAACTTAGAAAGCTAAGAGATTAGGAAATCCAGAATTAACTTTTTTTCTTAAAAGACGACATCTTGAAAATCTGGTGGGAAATAGATCAACTCAAAATAAGAAAAGTATTATAAAATTGATTCTAAAAATCCAAAACCTAGTTATTAAAAAACTAATAAATTGATAGGCTTTTAGCTTCCTTAACTAAAAAGTTGAAGGAAACTAATCAAATTAATGAAATTAAAAACAAATTAAAGGGAAAATCACAACAGAAAATAATTACCAGAATCTATTATAGTTAAATACTAACAAAACCAGAATTTTAAAAAATAGATGATTTTGTGAAAAACATGTAAAATAGCCCAATTAGCAGAATACCAAATGGAAATTTTAAAGAATTAAGTCTCAGAAAAGGAAATTAAAGTAGCAGTAAGTTAATTACCAAGGTCAGTGGAGAGCTTGAGGGAGGACAATGATCAAATATCCTGGTCTATCTAGATGAAGTTATAGGAGAATTCTATTAAACATTTTTGGGAATAATATTTCATTTTTCCCCCAACTATATGTAAAAATAATTTCAACATTCTTTTAAAAAATTTTGTATTCCAAATTTTCTCCTTCCTGTGTTCTCTCTCCTTTCCCTCTTACCTTTCCAAGATGGTAAACAAGTTGTCTAACAAATTTTTAAAGCAAACTTTTAAAGTTATATTGTTGTATTCCCAATATTGTACACATTATTCTTTTTAAAAGACAAAGATGAAAAAGAATGCACTGTACTAAACTCTTTATTTTTGAGAAAAACATACTCACAATGCCTAGTTAAGAATTTGTAGTTTGTATCTCTTTTATTTCCAAAAGGAATTTCTAACTAAGTGATTGTGAATTTACCTAAATCTGTTATGTAATTTTCCCATAGAAAAAAACAGAGCAAAGTGCACAAAATGTTCTTTATTAAAATTAATTTATTCATATTTATCCAGGAATTTAAAACTTTATTTTTGTTTTTCACTCAGTTTGAAATTGCTAGAAAACTCAACATTCTACATTAAAAAGCTCCAAACAATCCCATTTGATCTAATCTGACAAAGATTTATAAGCACATATTTGGTTGCAAGGCATTATACTAGGGGAGCAGCAAAGTGGTGCAGTGGTTAGAGCACTGGGCTTAGAATCAGGAAGACTCATCTTCATGAGTTCAAATCTGGCCTCAGACACTTACTAGCTATCTGATCCTGGGCAAGTCACTTAGCCTGGTTTGTCTCAATTTCCTCTCCAGGATCTTTGCCAAGAAAATGCCAAATGGGGTTATGGAGAGTTGCACATGACCATAAAACAACTTAACATACTAGGAACTGGGCATATGAAGACAAAATAAAAATCAACTTCTATTCTTCAAATGTTTGCATACTCCTGGATGATGTATCTGAGACATGGACAATCTCAGACAACCAAGTGTCTCTAATTCACCATACTGTGTAGGACATGTAGTCCATAGCATCTTAAGTGAAAGGCGTCAGATGCAGAGAGACATTGACCCAATGATGACTTTCTATTCCTGTAATTTTCCTTACTCCACTATTTTCAGAGCATTTAAAAATGTCCCTTTATCCTTGTCCTTAATAAGGGTAATCAATGTTTGAGAGCAAGACTAGGTTAGCATCATGATGATGCTAAGCCTCTTTCCTCATGTGCTGGATGCTCTAATGGTTCCTGAGCTTAAAATCAAAGATCTAGAGCCAAAAGAGAACTCAGAGGATGGCTCTTCCAACCTCTTCTTTTTACAGATGAGGGAACTGTGAGGTAACTGATAATATTCTTCCCATTTTATATGTGAGTTAAATAGTTTTGATAGCTTAAGTGATGGCCCAGAGTCCCACAGATAGATATTAAATATCTGAGGAAGGATTCGAACATAAGTTTCCAAGGACCTGGAACTCCAAGCTTCAACTTATCTAACCCAGAAATGGAAAATTTTACCTAGTAATAGTAAATCCCACTACCAGATCTGGCAATAATGGAACCAGGATTTCAAAGATAAGGAGTCCAGTCTCCATTGTTGTAGCATGAGTATAATTAGGAGGCACTGACTATTAAACTGAAAGTTTCACCTAATGTCATATTTATTTCTAGTTCAAATCTTTTTTCAACTTGGCTAACTGAAAATGACACTCAAATTTGAGAGCTAGGAAATTTAGGTCTTAGGCAAGTTTTATCACTTGCAAAGGGTGATCTGGGGTGAGTCACATGACTACTCTGAGCCATACTTTCTTATATGTTCAATTTTCTCACTGTTACTTGAATTGTAACAAACATGGTTACTGAGAGTCTTAAGTAATAATGCATTGAAAATGTTTTTCAATCCTAAAACAATTTGTAAGTAGCAGCTGTTATTCTGCTAATAATAACATCTCAGAACTATAGATCCTATCTGATTTATCTTTGAATTTCCCATAATGCTTAGCATATAGCTCAGCCCCTAATTGGTTCTAAATAACTGTCTGATGAATGGATGGAGAGGTGTGTGAAAAGGCTTATATTTGTGACCTGCACAACAAAGCATAGTTAAATTGTAAAGCATTCTGGAACTATTGGGTGTAAAAAATGGTCTTGAATTTTAAACACTAAATTCACTGAGAAGCTATGATAAAATGTGGGTCTATGACAATCCAACATTTTGTATTCAACCCAGAGAGGTTCTTCACACTCAACATAATTTATAACAAAATCTTTTTTGCTGATGTTGCTCTTCAGCCATTTCAGTTGTATCTGACCCTCTGTTACCCTATTTGGGGTTTTCTTGGCAGAGATACTGGAGAGCTTTGCAATTTTCTTCTCCAGCTCACTTTACAAATTAGGAAACTGAGGCAAATAGGGTTAAGTGACTTCCCCAGGGTCATATAGCTAGTAAGTGTCTGAGGCCAGATGTGAACTTAGGAAGAGGAATTTTCCTTACTCCAGGCTCAGCACTCAAATCTTAGAATCAGATGTACAAAGCATCAAGTCCGACTCCTTCATTTTACAGATGAGGAAACTAAGGCAGAGAAAATTAAGTTAGCTGCCCAGGGTAATATAACTAGTAAGCATCTGAGGTCAAGTTTGAACCCTGGCCTTCCAGACTCCAAGTCCAGTGCTTTATCCTTAAGGATAAAGATGTGGGAAACTAAGAAGTTCTCTCCACATCTATTTGAATTTGGTCATTGAACTATGTTCCCTGAGCTGTATTCTTTTCAGGTAGGTTGAGGAAATATGTTGGTGGCTTACAAAGTCAGGAATTGCTAGTGAAGTGATTTCTCACATCTGTAGTTGCTTCTCTTAGTTCCTAGCTCTTGAGAATTGATTACTGAGAATTGCGACTGACATGAGTTTGAAGTCTGTGATCTCTGTTCAGAGTCTCAATTCTAGGCTATGACAAGCAGCACTGGTCCAATCATTTTGCAAATGTTGGTCATAAAAGAGGTTAGAAGAGCACACATTCCATCTCACTACCAAACCAACCAACCATGGAACAAGCTATTTTATTTAGTATGATGGAAGCTCCTTGTGTGTGTTGATTTTTTGTTTTTGTCTTTGTGTCTCGAATGAGTCCATCTTAAAGATCCCTCTTCAATCCACTCAAAGCAAGGGTCTTGCATTCTTCTCAGTTCTTATGCTACAAAATGGCCAATCTAGATTCTTGTTACTGAGCTGATAAAACAGTTGAAGTTTTGCATCAAAGCTAAAACACAGATAAACCCATCTATAAGGCTAATGAAAATAGAATCTAGCTACTTATGGTTTAAAAGATCTCTTCAAGCTTGGTAAGTGTAGGGAGGTGCTGATTTCTTGAAATTCCCCACAGCTACTTATGTTTGGTGTGTCTGCATTCCTAAATAAAAACTTCTGAGTTGAGTCGAAATTACAGGGATGCCATTTTACCGCAGCAGCAATTCCAAGTCTTTAAATGCTTGCTGAATCAAATGGAATCAGAGTGACCCAAGGACATCACCTTAATGCCCAGAAACACTATAGAATGCTTTTGCAAACAATATTATTATGCAGACGAAAGGTCATCAGATTACTTATTGAGTTCTCTTTCCAGTTCGGTAGTGCATTAGTTTTCTTTGTACTTCTATTTATTTGTATTCATACCTCACACTTCCTCTTATGATTTATGAGGGAGTAGTATGATACAGTTATAAGATAAAGGTTTGTGCCTTAGATTCATGAGTGCTGCATTTGTACTCCAAAGATGTGAATTCAAATCTTTATCCTGCCACTTACTACCTAGGATTCCATTCTCTGTAAAATTAAGGGAAAAGAACAGACTACCACTAAAGTCCCTTTTGCCTGCAAATCTGTGATCAAGTCCTTATAGATTCATGACCTTGGGCAAAGTAATTTAACCTCTCTGAGCATCACTTTTCTCTTCTGTGAAATAAAGGCATTGGACTACATGATTTTTAAAGAAAAAAAAGATTGGGGGGAGGGAAATTAAGAGAACTCTGTATATGGAGAAAATGCTGCATGGGAGATTATGATTTAAAGTAAATTGGTATTTCCTTCTTTTAATTTAAAATATCTTGGTACCTATGTATGTCCCTGTATAGTCTCTTGATCTCTTTCTAATCTTTCTAGGTACTTTGGAAGAAGCTATACCATCTATTTGGAACCTGAAATTCTTTTAGCATACAATGAATAGTGAGGAGACCACTATCACTAAAGAATTGTGTTAGCTCCTGGGAATACAAAGACAAAAACCAAAATAAGAGATTGTGGAAAAAGTAGCTTTTGAGGCCTCTTTCAGACCTCTATATACCAAACCCAGTAGAACCAGACAGCTAGAACAACTATGTACCAATTCTACATACCTCTATGTGCCATAGAAAGAATGATGAATTTTAATTGTAGGTACCGAGTTTGATCCTCAATAAGATCTCAGGAAGGTCATTTAATCTCTCTGATTCTCAGATTTCTCACTTCGGAATTAGGACACTGGACTGGATGGTCTTTAAATTCTTTTCGTTTTCTAAATTTATAATCCTGTGATCTCCACAGTAGGTGTCTTAAACCCTGATGTCCAAGGAGCTCCTGGATATGAAGTGATCTGTCCCTAGGTATCTGTAGTTAGGACAGAGTTCCTAGATCCATTTGGAGTAGGGTTATGCAAGTTAAGGTGTGATGGAGTTGGGGAGCACCCTCTCCCCATCCTTAGCAATAAATGTGTGTCATCCCTAGCAATAAATAAGGCTACCATCATTAACATCAGATAAGACCAAAGGCCTGGTCACAGGCTTGGAGTAACAGTAATCTGGTGGGAAAGGAGACATAGGGCTGAACAAAACTATCTAAAGTAGGGAGGGGCCTTGGGGTGCACAAACCCTTTTCTTCATTCCCTACCCCCAAAGCCAGGAAGATTACCAGAGTGGTTTGATTTAAAGTGGGTCCTATTTCCTTTTCTGCCTGCAAACAGTTCTCTAATACCTTCTGAAGTCCCACCAATTAATGAAATTAAAAAAAAAAAGGTTTTGAGGGCAGTGAGGTGGTACAGTGGATAAGGCACCAGACCTGGAGTCAGGAAGACCTGAGTTCAAATGTGACCTTAGATATTTACCAGCTGTGTGACCCTGGGGAAGTCACTTTCCCCCATTGGCCTCAGTTTCTTTATCTGTAAAATGAATTGTAGAAGGAAATGGTGAACCATGTCAGTATCTTTAACAAGGAAATCCCAAATGAAGTCACAAAGCGTTGGACACCAATTGAAACCACTGAACAAGAAACAACAAAACCTAAGCCTTTAAAGAAGAAATCCTTGGGGAAAATATACGAAGAGACAATAATTGTAAATTAGCTTCATCAACCTATTTTCCTCTCACTTAGGCAAAGAGAACTAAAGAGATATTGTGAGAAGTTGGGATAAAACAGGGAAAAGAATAGAGGGAGTTAGTGGAATATAGCACATGGGAAGGCCAAATATGGGCAGGCTATAGAATGTCATTAGGACCTTCAAGGTGAAAGGCCTAGGTGCCTGATGAGTTGAGATGGAGAGTCCTAAGACAGAAAAGTGGCAAAGGAATATACTTGGAGGGGGTCAAGAGTTTCCTTGAATTCCATAACAAATTTCACTGAAGTCAGTCCTCCCCATATGAGTATTTCTCTATCCTGCTCCAACCACTAGCCACAATTCTCATTTAATTCCTCATTTCTCTTCCCTTCCTTGACTCCTTCATACTCCTTCCAGCCCCAGAAAACTGACATTCTCTACAAATGTCTTGTCTGAAATGAAGAGAGACTAAAGCAAGGGAAACAGAGAAGTCAAAGTCTTTACTTACAGGATTTGAGTTTCTAAGAACTAAATTTGGAAGACCACCCCCCGTCCATCAACTGTTTGAACCCTCTTCTTACTTTAGAAACACCCTCTCAAAACTAGGAAAACTTCTATCAATTCATGAAGAGAGAAGTGAAGTGATCTAGAAGAATTTATATCAAGATAACATTATGGAGAAAAACAACTCAGAAAAACCTTAGACTAATCAACACAATGATAAACCATGAGTCCAAAAAAATGAAGATGAAATACACCATTCACCTCTCAAGAGAGGAATGACAAATTTAAATTGTATAGACACACATTTTCAGACATGGCTAATGTGGGAATTTGCTTTGGGACACTATGAAGATATGTAACAGAATATTTTGTTTTAATTTAGTCATTGTGTGTATGGGTAACCAATGGGAGAGAAAGTAATTTTTTTTTAAAAAGAGACCATAACC
Organism: Trichosurus vulpecula; assembly: GCF_011100635.1. Lineage (NCBI taxonomy): Eukaryota > Metazoa > Chordata > Mammalia > Diprotodontia > Phalangeridae > Trichosurus > Trichosurus vulpecula. The sequence goes on along the minus strand of NC_050578.1, from coordinate 237,823,124 downwards.
TCTCCCTGCTTTGCAATTTCAGAACATTATAGAATCACAGATCTAGAGATGCAAAGGACGAAGTGACATCAACTTCTTTGTTTTTCTTAAATGCCAAGTATCCTCTAGGAAAACCAAAGTATTTCAGAAATAAACTACCTAAGAAAAATCACTACAGGCTATGGAAATCATTATATAAACACAGCTAAGTTTTTTTACTCAGTCTCTCTAAAATGAATAGGAAACTGTGTGTGTGTGTGTGTGTGCGCGTGCGTTCATGCACCAAAATTTCTCAGGAGCCAAGGACTGAACCCAACAGCCTCTACTGTGAAGTTAATGAAGACAGCAGGAGGTAATTTTGCAAACATAACATGAGATAATTTACTTGGTTTTGTTACTACAGATGAATAAGGAATAAGGAAGGAATCTGTTCTCAGATATATCTATGATCTTATCACATTAGATATTCCTTCCAATGATGCCAATCTCAGCCCAGCCATGACTGGATATCTTGTGTAATTTTTGTCTATGTCTTCCTGTAAATTAGACCCTGGGGGTACAAGCAAAAATTTCTGTTCTTCCCAGATTCCTCCAGATATTCCAAGAATGCCAGTGGAACAAAGTGATTTACTTTACATTAAAAAAGCCTTACTCTGAGATGCAACTGGGAGTGGCAGATCAAAACCTAGATTAGGAGTACAGAAAACCTAGGTTTCCATTCATTGCTGCTGCTTACCAATATCCCTGTGACCACTAGCAATCATCCAACTCTCCCTGACCCTCCTGCTATTCTGAGTCAAAGGATAACAGAATGTAATTATGTGAGGCAGGATATGTTTAACTTTTGTCTTTATATTCCCAGTATCTAACTGGTACTAGGCACACAGGAGGTATTTAATGTATGCTTGATGACTACTTAAAATGCTATTAATCATGCCAACTTACTGCTATTCTACCAAAGGACTAGTGATATTATTTAATTGCTAGAGATATTAGCTTGCTTTTCCTAAACATATAGCTCATTGGCTATGCTCACAGGGCCATTCTTGGTTTCTTCAGCCTCAAAGAAAAATCCTGGTGAGCAGGTAGGACATGAGATTGATGTGGGTCCTCTTTAATCCTTGAGTCACAGAACACAGACTGACCCAAGTTTCCTGGACATCCTACTGGTGGCAAAAGGTGAGGGTGAAAGAATGAACATATGGATGCAAGATGCTGAGCAAACTCCAGAAGGTGCCCCTAACAATGATGGTCTGTTTCTATATCTGGTATTGCTAAGTAGACATAATGAATTATGATATGCTAGAAAGTGCTCTGGCCTTGTCAAGAAGCTTGGTTTTAAGTTCCAGATTTGTCACTGGTAGATAACATCAGTTTTCTCATCTCTAAAATGGGGATGTTAATACTATACTGCCTATCTCACTAGTCTGTTATGATAATTGGATAAGATAACGAATAAAAATGAGTAGACCATATAAAACATAAGCATACCTTTCCCAGCTCCTAGGGGGCTTATCTGGGTCTGACCTTCATTCCATGAATAACTTAAACACGCCTAAAGCTTAATGCACATCTGGACTACTCTACCCTGAGGGAACACTCACCTCCTTTCCAGTCCCCTGCCTGTGATGGTCTATCATCTCCTTTAGAACAGAAGTACCTTGAGAATAAGGGTAGGCTGGCATTCTTTTATTTGCATCTCTGCTTAGCACTATGCCTGGTATACAGTAAGCAAAAGTAAATGCTGTATCCCTCCATGGGATCCCAACCTGACTTGATCTGCTTAATCATATAGCAGTATCATCTGAGCATAAGGGAGCTTCGCTGCATTGCTGGCTGGCCTGCTTTCCACAGTCATGGATCTAACAGGTTCCATGAGAAACCATTCTCTTTTCATCAAAGAAGTAAGCCAGAGCAGAGTCAGAACTAATAATTTTGAGCCCGGGGCAAGGTACATTAAGGTATCCTCTATCAACCTAAAAAATTATTTTCTAATACACTGACTTCTGTGGGCTGTGAATGTCCAGCCCAATACAAAACTATCAATGATTATGTCAAGGAGGATTAGGGCCACATGAGCCTAGATAGGGAGAAATCACTTGGTAGCTCCCTCCTTTCAAGGTAAGTTCTAAGGTCTGTTATTTTTATGCTAGTGAAGGACTGGCATATATATTCATCCCTTTCTCAGTTCAGCACTCCATGGTAAATTCCTGACCGATATGCCCTAGGTCTGGCTCTGAGCAAAAGGTCGATTGAGCTCCTTTTCCAGTTTAATTTACTCACATTTGTGAGGCATTATCTCCTATTTTTCTGAATATTTTGTGATCTCTTCCCTACTCAATCCTATCTCTTCTCCAAAGTGAAAGGAGTAGAACCTTCCATATTCATGATGTTAAGTGAACCAATACAACTCAGTCATTTCAAGTATTCTTTACTGTCATTCCGCTATTTCAAAAAGTCTTAAATAAATGTATCATAATAATCAAAGATGGTTTTCCTGCTACTGGAATGTGCAATGAGGATGAAAAACAATTTTAGCAGAAATGAGAAAAGATTATTTTATGTTTTGGCAAGACAGGGTTCAGAGAAGTGGTTTTATAGTTTGGGGATCATCAGAACCCTGAGGATCATCCTGATCCACAAAGAAAAGCTAGGCATTCTTGTACTTTCCATTTATGTTGGTGGTAAAGGGTTAACTTTGAATTAGCATGGTGTTGGAGAAATAACATTGGCTTTAGAGTAAAAGGGCCTGGCTAAAATCCCCATATTGTAATTTATCACCCTTGTGGCCTTGGCAAAGACCTTAACCTAGGCTAAAACCTTAATGGAGATCAGTGGATCTCTATGTGCACATCTGTTCAATCCTCTGACTGGAGTGGATGGCCTCTAGGGTTCCTACAGCTCTAGGTCCATGATCCGAAGATCCTTGGACAAGAGATTCTTTTCCTACACTAAACCTATGATTCCATATTTCCATGATCTTTGCACTCCCATTTAGGCAACTCAGAGAAGGTAGATTGGAGAAAGCAATCATCTTTGGGCTTCTAGGCAATATTGTTGAATTATCTCCAGGTTCCATCTAACCCCATCATCCCTGAAACTTCCTTCTGGAAAACCTCATATGCACGTTCCTCAAAGGCAGGAACTGTGTGTTCGCACATACACAGCCCCTAGTGTTTTACTTTCTTTGCATCCCCAGCACTTAACACAAGGCTTCTAGCATAGTAAGCTCTTGATGACTGAGCAATTGACAGCACTACTCAATGATACATTCATTTTCTAAATGATGGTAGTCAGTAGGTGGGAACTCCAGGATGAGGAGCAAGGATCCTTTAGTCTCCTGTTATTACTCCTTCCTGAGACAAGACTAGACAGGGTAGGGATTCTCCCTAAAAACACACATGTAAATAATATTTTATATAGATAAATACATTATAATGTAGAAACATTATTGATTAATATAATTCTAATATAATAATTATACATTATGAATATTATATACACACATCTATATATAAATCACACACACATTTGTTGTTGAGTTGCGTCCGACTCTTTGTGACCCCATTTAGGCTTCTCTTGGCAGATACAATGGAGTGGTTTGCCATTTCCTTCTCCAGCTCATTTGTAAAATGAAGGAGTTAGACTAGTCTATAATGTACTTTCTATCTATCTTTGTTCTATGACTCTTTGAATCTGAGTTTCTGAGAAGGGCAGAAGCAATTGACATGTGCAAGATGGTTTTGTCTTGTACACAGTGCCTCTTCAGATATATAGATAGACTCTTGATGGGCTCCTTTAAGTTTCTAGTGGTTCCCAGAAATTCTCATTGCTTTCTGACTTTATTAAAAGCAAATAAATCTCCTTTAAGTCTATAGTAACTGGGGCTCTCTCTACCACTAAGGTAGGGAAGGGAGTTGAAAATGGAGGTGGTGAGTATTGAGTGAGAGATACCCCAATGACAGCTGAAACTAAACATATTCAAAATCAAGCTTTTTTTCTTTCTCCTTCCAATTTCCTCTTTCCAACTTTCTCATTCCTGTAAATTACACCATGAAGTGGATGGGAAGGAAAGATAGATGGAGTCCTTGAAGTGCAATGAGTAACTACAGGACTTCCAAGTATCCAGGGGCATGCAATCAAAATAAAATCCCAAGGTTCCAAGTGAAAAAAGTGGGGAGATTTACATGAAAATGGGATTTAAGTGAGTAAAAGTTAAACTATTTTTTATGTAAAGCAATGCTTAGCATTCAGAGTGGTATAGAAATCATAGACTTCTTCCAAGTGTATCAAGGAATACAACACAGTCACACATGCTTTAAAACCACAAATGACCAGTTCTATTCAGGGTTAGATATTACCCACATGGAAGAATTGACTCAGTACACTGAATTTTGTGGCATAGCCAAAGCAATATTATAATTCCTGGTCCTAAGAGGGGAAATTAGATTATTGCCAGCCACAATGTCTCATGGGCAATCCTGTTTTCCACCCAAATGGAATACGGTTGACCATTTTATAAGGCCTCCAACTGGATTGAGAAGACAAAAATATGAGCTGAGATATTACAGACTTGAAAAACAAACAAGGAGTGAAGTAACACTTTACAACATTAATAGAGATATACACGGTGGATATACACAGATATATACATGTTGGAACAAGGAATGGATAAGAAGAGAAATGGTTACAAATATTCTCAAATGATAGCAGACACCATAGGATTACCACCACAATTGCAATCTTGTATACAAATCATTTTCTCATACATCTTTTGGAGGATAATTGGATACTGAGGGAATTGTGTGAACCAAACTGACTCTTATCTTGTGACTCAATTCTAGATCCTGGTCAGTTTCTTCTCTATTCAGTTACGGGTCCAGTCCATTGTGAGAAAACTATTCAATGTGGCTGGGAAGCTGGAACCACCTATATCTGTTGCTTAGATACCCCTTAACTAAGGACCTACATCATGAAAACCAAAGACCACTCAGATATAAAGACTGATATAAGGAATTTTCTTACAATTATACATCTCAAGCAACCCATATGTCTTATCTAAAAATTTGCTTTGCACTGGTCAATCAATTATTTCCATAGCTTTTTAATTGCATACAGACACTTGAGGGGAGTAGGAGTCTTCTTTTTCCGATTTCATGGAATTTTCACATTCTCGACTGAGATAGCTCCTAATCTTTCCTCCAATTAGAAATCAGATTACCTGCTTATAATCCTGTTTGGGATCCTGCTTATTCCTATTTTTTTAATGAATAAAAATGTTTCCCCCTATATTTGGGATCCAGTGCCAAACTGAGGTGACCTACTCCTTGTTTGATATGCAATATCAAATGCCAGAGCACAATTACTTAATAAATCTATGTGCTCGGACTGTTGCCTCCTCAGTTATTTCATCCTTCACCCATCACAATTTTGGCAAGCCAGCTAAGAGAACTAATTCAAGTATTAAGCTTCATTCATCTTCCTCAGCATACTAAACTCTTTGGCTGCAGCTTTTCTGCAACCTTTCTGGTTGGCTGCCTTAGAAATCTTTCAAGGTAGCAGAATCTACCAAAAGAAAAGAAAGGAAAAGAAAGATAACCACTAAAATTGACATAAGCCAAAGATATTTTTCTGAGCATTTTGTTTCTGTTGTTTGGTTCTTTTAGTCATGCCTGACTCTCCATGACTCCATTTGTGGTTTTCTTGGCAAAGATATAGGAGTGGTTTGCTATTTCCTTCTCCACCTCATTTTACAGATGAGGAGCTGAGACAAACAGAGTTAAGTGACTTGACCAGGGTCATACAGTTAATAACTGTCTGAGGCCAGATTTCAACTCAGGAAGATGAATCTTTCTGACTTCAGGCCCAGCACTCTATCCATTTTACAAAGAAATAAAAACACAGACAAAACAGTAAGATAAACACATACTTGTTAGCTTCCTTATCACCTACTGAAAGTCTAACCACAAAGCCTCTAATTTGCTGGAGTAGATGAGAAGAGAAATGGTTATAAATATTCTTTAGGCCAATTTTGGGACCCATTGGGATTTGTATATATTTTAGCATAATTTGAGAGCTCTATCATTTAGTGTCCTCCCCTCTCCACTCCCATATGGGAAGTTCCAGGCCAATAAGACTTTCCCTAAAGGAATGTTACTTTAATAGAGTACTCTTCCCTTGGTCTCATGCCAATTTTTCCAAGGGGAAATCCTTCAGTATTTTACTATTGCCAGAACCCATCATTTTATTAAAGAGAGTATCCCTTTGGTATTTCACCATTATCAGAACTTAATGAGAGTATCTCTTAACTCATCATTCCTTTAGAGTTAGTATCTTTTCCCCAGAAGGGGTGGACCAAACAATCCCCAGCAATTTGGGGGTAAACCTTACCTTAGCTAGGAAAAATTTGAAATCAAGAGGGGGAGTCTGACTTCCAGGGCAGTCTTCCAGGAAGAATTCCCTTGGTGAAAGATTAACTGGAGTGAATTTTTTTTTTTTGAAAGGCTGTCTCTGTGGCCTGAATCCTATCTCTTGACCTGGCTGGCTATGCCACAACACAATTGTTCATTACTAATTATGTCCAGTACTAATTAATTAAAAGACTAATTTTGAAGACTCTTTGGAGAAGGCATGTTTAAGGCTTGACTGCAATAGGAAAACATTCAATATTTTTCATCATTAGAAATATGTGTTAGCCTCCAACCACTTTTGCCCCTGCCTCCACCCAGAGGAGAAGGGGAACAAGAGTGGAATCTAACTAGTGGATAGTCTAGAGAAGGACATATTAAAAGATTTACCGCTGAGTTTTGCCTACATAGTAACACCAGAGCAAATGGATCAATTCAATCAAAGAACTTTTGCCTGACATAAATCACTTAACTAATCCAAAGACCTGTCCTGTAGATATTACAGCCAGAGCACAAAACATAAATAGTGCAGAATTGACATTTGAGTGTTGGAATTTGACAGTTCAATGTCAAATGCCTGAAAGTCAATTATGTGTCACTGAAAAAGAAAAAGGATCACAATTTTAAAAACACAGACAACATGGAAAGGGAACTAGGAGGTAGCATTTCCAAAATGAACTTACCTAAGCATGAATCACTAAAGGCTGAAGAAGACAGCTTGTACAAATTGCTTTCTACCTTGTTCATCTTCCTACCTGAAAAGGACAGATATACTCTTCTTTAGGCCTTGAGTAAACAAGGTCAGGAATCAATTAAAAAAGCAAAAAATGGGGAAAAAATGCCTATTATGAGCCAGGCACTGTGCTAGTTGAAGGAAAAATTAGTAAGAAGTCAGTCAACTAGCATTTTATAAGCTCCTACTGTGTGCCAGGCACTGCACTAAGTGCTAAAGATACAAAGAGCCAAAGACAGTCTAAGAAGGGAGAAAACATACAAACAGCTACATACGAATGAAACAGTCATTTACGGGCAAGAAGTTATTTACATTCTAATGCAGAAGACAGAAAACATGTACATGTAAGTATATAGAAAATAAATATAAAGAAAATAAATATAAATAAGAACATAGTAGTTTGGGATGGGGGAGGGCACTCACTGTTGGAGGGATGAGGAAAGACTTCACATATGAAACAATGCTTAGGCTGCATCTTGAAGGAAGAGAGGGATTCTAAGGAGCAGAAAGGAGGAGGGAGTCCAGTCTAGCCTTGGGAAATGGCCAGTGTAAATGTGTAGTGGTGGTTGTTAGACTGTTGTATGTAAGGAACAGAGAGAAAGTCAATTTGGCTGGATCAGAGTGCAGGAGTGAGGATAATGCCCAGTGAAGCTGGAAAGACAGTTTTGAACTTTTACAGAGCTAAGAAAAGGAGTTAATAATTAATATAGGGACATTAGGGAGCTATGAGAGGTGATAGAGCAGAGGCTTATGTTTTATTAGGGGAAATCAACATGTACTCATACATACGTACAAAAAATAAAGAAGGTTTGGGTCATTATACATACTACTCTTATAATGGAGACTATAGGAAAGATTTTTGCCGACCTTCCATCAAAGCAAATTACAAAGAATTAAATGATCAATAAGAGAGGGAGGGTTGCATGTTATACTAAAATAGCTTTACCGTAATCAACTATCGAAGGCTTCACTTATGGACAGGGAAGTGTCCTAAATTAAGCTAGACTGTAATGGTTCTCAGCTACCCTATTCACCAACTCATTATCGTCCTTAGCATCAGCCCACTCAATGCTCCACTGGCTCATTTGCTAGACTAAACTCTCAATCTCTCAGTCTGACATAGCTGCCAACTCCTGATTCTGCAGTGGGGGCTGTCTCTAAGCACATGTTGCTTACCAAGTAGAGGAAGAGATGAGTGTTGAAGCCTACGAAGTGGGGTCGATGGTTCTCATGCATGGCAGGGAGGGCCATGTAGTGAACAACCAACACTCATGATACAAAAAATCCACCTGCAGCCCAACATTTCTGTGCAGTACTCATTAGTTAAATGTGGTTTGCCAGGAGCGGCCAAAGGAGGAGGGTCCTGTTAGAGACCCAGATCTGCCAGGAAATTTGAATTTGCCTCCTGTATTATCCCCCACCTGCCAAACTCCCACTAAATACTCAGACACACAATTCCAAAGGACAGTCTGTCTTGGAATTGGCTGTCACTGGGGGAGAGGTATGGAGCTATGGTCAGAGAAAACTGGTACCAACAATGATGGCACATCTGCATTTTGAGTCTTAGCCGTGCTGGACCTTAATGAAGCCGAATAAGGGCTAAATCCTTCCTATGTAACAAAAAAAAATAGACCTGTGATATCATTGGGCTAGTGAACTCTCAGTGAGGAAACTTCTTATATGAATGCAAATGTGTCTACTCTATAAATTAGTCTTGAAGTGTAGCCTGGGGGCACTAAGGATATAAATGACTCATTCGGATCACAAAACCAGTATTTATGTGTAAGATGCAGGACTTGCCCCCAGGCTTGCCTGATTACCAAGCTAGCTCCCTATGTGCCTTTCAACTTCCTCCTAAAACTTGGAATACTCAGTTAACAAATGCTTCCTTAGTATGTTCAGACCATGTGTTGTGTGCTAGAGCTACAAAGGATGAGCAAAAACAATCTCTGCCCCTAAAAATCCAAGAGGATGAAATTGGAAAAGTAGAGGAACAGAAGGCAGATGAAAGCGTTCTACTATATTGAAAGTATCCATACTTATAAATAGTGATGTATTAGTATATTCCACATGTATCGAACATTGCAAAAGAATAATAAAAGGGCTGAAAAATTACTAAAAAATCACCACAGAATCATAGAGTTGGAAGGGATGTAACAGGTTATTTAGTCTATCCTTTAGGAACTATGTTAGAGGAGTCATTCAGACTCTGAATCCAATTAATTACAGGAATCATTATTTCCATAACACAGTACCTTCCATTGTTGGAAGTCCCCAGTTGTAAGAAAGAACTCCCTTATGCTACATTACAATGGAAAGAGGGGAGATTTGAATTAGAGGACCTCAGTTTGAAGCCCAGTTCGGATACTTAATACCATGAAGTAGGAATTATAAGTCACTTAAGTTTCCTGAGGGAGTTGGATTAGATTGCTTCTAGGGTCTTTTCCATCAGCCAAATCTTACAACACTATGTTGAACCACACTCTGTCCATGTGTAACTTCCTTTTAAAATTTAACAAAGTTTACTGACTCTTTCGCCTAATAATCTTTCAAATATCTGTCATAGCTTTAAAGCCTTTTACTGCTGTGGTCACCTTCCCCTGAACATACTACATCAGGGGCTTTTAACTTGGAGTCTAGATCTCCAGGAGGCCCATAAATAGAACAAAAAGTGAAATTAGAATGGGAAAATGACATCTTTACGTTCACTAACCTGGTAACTTAGAACTTATCACTTAGAACATAGGCAACCAATAGTATTCTGTGAAGGAATCCATAGACTTCAGACTGTCAAAGGTTCCCAGGGTTAAAAACAAAAAAACTAGGTACCCCTGTTCTACACCAAGGATCTATGATATCATCAATGCGGGTACTCCATCCACTCATGTGGGTAGCAATCCTATCATACCTTAGTAGATAATTTTCATTAATTGCCACAGATGAAAAAAATCACTAAATGGCCAGTCTTCTGAGAAGGCTCATGTTTACACTAAGTTAGGCGCGTACTCAGAGAACAAGCATACAATTCATTTATGACCCTATCTTTTGACACTTTCTAGCTCTGTATAACCAAATGGAACTTTGGATCTACTGGTCCAAATTTCAAGAATACAGGGTCACTTCTGAGCCATTGAGGGGTTTTCAGAAGTGCACAAGTATACAGGATTCTCAATATTCTTCTGAACATATGCTACCTCCAACTGAACCCAAGACTGCTGTTGACATGTGATCTGAAGATAGTTTACAGGGGCCCAACATCACCTTAAATAGGACTTTCTCTTTCAGTCTCCCAAGCCAAAGATAAGTAGCTTACCATGGTCTGCTATTTTATGAGCAGCTGACGGTCCTGGACTTAAAGGTTGTGGCTGTATTTGATTTGGGGAATTAAATGAAGAATGTTTACTCAGATTTTGAGGATGAGTCTGACTCCTGGAAGGCTTTAAAGGCTGTTCTTTCTGTATTTCATTCTTGTTTGTGTTCATACCTGAAAAGCCCAAATGGAAAACGTGAATAGTAACAAATGTAAAGAGGAAACAAAATTGTTGATTACTAAAATTGCTATGAGTGTCCTTAAAAAAGTAGTTATGAGTTGTATTAACCAGGGAATGAGAGACAGCAGAGTTTTGTGAATGGTAAGCTAAACTTGCAATGAAAAATTCCTAGGTTCAAATGCTGCCTCTGACTGCATTTGCTACGAAAAGTCCAGGCAGGTTACCTTATCTCTTAGTGCCCACAAAAACTCTCTGAAACTACAAGTTGCAGAAGAGACAATGAAGTATATTACTCAAGACAATTTCTGTACCAGAAATTTCCTAGGTGATAAAATCACAGGAATTGATCAAAACAGTCCCTCAAACGAAACAAAACTAACCTAAGGCTTGAACTAAATAAAACACTAATTTGTTTCAGACTTCATTTGGCAACTTCTTTCCAGTCCTAATAAATGTTCTTACCATGAGAGATTACAACCACTCCATGCATTAATCCACCAGCTTTTTGAGTTATTGTGGCCACATATAGTCAAAACTTTGTGGCTAGCATCTCCATACAGGGTGGTCTTTTAGATTTTTTTTTTAAATTTTATTTTTACTTTCAGTTTCAAATTCTCTTTCTGCTTTTATACCTGCCCAACCCCAATCATGGAGAAGGCAAAGTATTTGAACTCATGCAAAACCTACTTCCTTCTGAGTCTATCAGTCTCTATCTGGAGGTGGATAGCATTTTATGTCATTGGTCCTTTGGAATTGTTATGGATCACTGTACTTAAGCTCAAGCCAGGAGGGGATAGCCAGCGTAGAGATGAAGAGATAAGATATGGATGTTTGGGTAGGAATGGAGGATAAAAATAGTTCAGTAACAGGGAACTCCCAATATCAAAATTCTCCAACAGAGCTTTCTTTGATGCCTTCCTCTTTCCTGCTTTTCCCCTTTCCCCATTTCACTAGTTTCCAAGAGTTGTGAAGTCTTTCACAGTTGATTATTTTACAACATTACTATTACTGTGTAGAGAATTCTTCTGGTTTTGTTCATTTCATTTAGCTTCAAATTATGTAAATTTTCCCAGGTTTTTTTCTGGAAACATTCTCTTTCATTTCTTACATCACAATAGCATTCTATCACATTCATATATTGTAACTTTTTCAGCCATTACCTAATTGATGGGCATCCCCTCAGTGTCCAATTCTTGGCCACCGCAAAAAGAGCTGCTGTAAATATTTTTGTACATGTGGGTCCTTTTCCTTTTCCTTCATTCTTGGGGTATAGACCTAGTAGAAGTATTGCTAGCTCAAAGGGTGTTATAGCTTTGTAGCTCTTTGGGCATAGTTCAAATCATTGTCCAGAACGTTTGGACTAGCTCACAGCTTCGCTAACAGTGCATTCCTGTATCTGGTTCTCACAACTCTTCCAGGATTTGTTATTTTCCTTTCCTGTCATCTTAGCTCATCTGACAGGTGCAAGGCAGGTTCTCTGAGTTTTTTTTTTTTTTAAACTTGCCTTTTTCGAATTTTTAGTGATTTAGAGCATTTTTTTTCTTATGACTAGTGATAGCTTTGATTTTTTCCTCTGAAAATGGCTAGGCTGGTCTTCAGATAACAGACACAAAGCCCATCACTGGGTTCCTGTGCAAAGCCTTTTTAGATTTAAATGACTTAGAAGAGCTTGCACTCAACTGGCAAAGATGTTGAGATCCACCCTGTCACCATAATCAGTGGAGGTATCAGTCAATTTTAAGTCATGAGGACACATATATTTGTGATTTTATTACTTAGTCTGCAAGAACTTATTAAGTATCTACTATTTAAATGACCTGTACTAAGGGCTAGAGATACAAACCACCCAATGAACCAATTTGTGCCCTAAAGGAGCTTAGATTCCGACAAAGGAAATGACTTGTACACATATAAATAGAAAATATGTCATGTATGTATGTGTATGTATTAAACATATATATATATGTTTATACATACACACCATATACACATACCATATACCCTCATTCTCTTCTCCATCCCCCCCATATATATATGTATATATATATGTCATATATGTATATCATACCATACATGCACACACATATAGACACCACATACCATGTACTTTATATAAATATATATATATATATATACACATAATATGTATATAAACACACATCACATACCATATATACATATCTATACACATGCACCTATACACGCATCTATATGTATGTGTGTGTATATATAAACATATATACACATATACATACACACATACACATACACATCCATGCCCCCCAGGGGTTTGAGAAGGTACTAGAAATATCTTCAAGGAGATTAGGGAGGGGAAGGAGTGAATAAATTAGGCGAGGCCCAATATATACATTGGACATTGAGTTGGGCTTTGAAAGCAGATGTGCGTTTTTGAAGATGCAGCTTTATGTTCAGTCCAGGGGAAAACAGCCAGCATAAAGGCAAAAAAGATGATGACTGGACCTTAGGACAGGAGTGAAAAATAGGAAATAATTCAGTTTAGGTAACTGGGGAACTCCTTATTTCAAAACCGGAATATTTTATCCTTGGACAAAGTTTTCTTTGATACCTTCCTTTCTTCTTCCTTCCCATCAGATTCATTTTATTAGTTTCTAAGTCTTGCTGATTTGACCTCACCAAATATCTCTCCCCATTCACAAAGACACCAACCTAATCTAGGACCCCATCATTTCTCATGTGGACCATGTAAAAGTCTCCTACTTGCTCCTCCCGTTCTAATTCAGCATCCATACACAGTCTAGGCAATCATCCTCAGATGGAAGTCTGACCATGCTACTCTTCTTCTCAAGAAACTTCTGTGGTTCCTTTTTGCCTTTTAAATAAAATATAAGTTTCTTAGTCTGGCATCTGATGGTTTTCATTATCTGTTTTCATTAGACATTTCATATCACTCCCCTTTACGTATTCCATTTTCTAGTTGAACTGGTCCACTTGAACTTCTGTACCTCCACATTGACTGTCCCCGATGTCCATCTCCATTTCTTAGTATCTGAAGCATCTATCAAAATTCATCTGAAGTGCTGCCCCTTACAAGAAATATTGCATGATCTAAGTCATTAATTCTCTGTCCCACTTGCAAAGCTGCATTCACTTTTGTTTTACATGTCTTTTCCAGAACAATGTAAACTTTAATAACAGGGGATTTTCTCACTAACACCTATCATAGGGCTATACAAATAGTAGGCATGTAATAACTGATAATTACAGTGTTAAAAAGATTTTCTGTAAAACAATATAAAGAATATTCTACTGATTGGTCCTAGTGCTACTCTTTGAAGTCATAAAAAATTATAACCTCTTTTCTCTATAACCAAGCTTCACCAGTGTTCCATGGTGGGTAGAGTGTTGGACCTGGAGGCAGGAAGACCTGGGTTTGAATTCTACCTGAGAGACTTACTAGCTATTTGACACTGAGCACCCCCTTCACCTCTCTGGGCTAAATTTTCCTCACTTGTAAAATTAAAATCGGTTGGACTTGACAATCTGCAAGGATCCTTTCAATTCTAAACCTATGATCTCCCCAAAACTGTGTAAAGCAGTAGTCATATTGAACCTTATATCTTTGATTCTCAAGGCCAAAGATTTCTAACTACTTCAAGAAATCTTCATTTGAGATGACTTTGAGTCTTCTCACCAAGTCCCCACATCCCCATTCACACACAGAGAAGTCAATTTAACTTTGAGAGATTAACTATGAGTAAAGGCCATCTTGAAAAAGACAAGTATTTTTGATAGAATGCCCCCAGAATTGCATATTTGAACTTATTTTAGAGATACAAGAGAATCTAAATACTGGAACCTGAAAATAGAATATAACTTTCCCCTTTAGCTGCTTCACCAATTTTTCTTCTTTATATATGTGTGTGCAGATTTGCATTTTTATAGTATGGGACAACCTTAGTATATAAATCCCTTTGATCATTCATAGTATCTTAGATTTAGGTTTGGAAGGGACCTCAGAGACTCTCTAGTCCAGCCCCTACATTTTACAGATGAATTAACTGAGGCACTGAAAAGTTTAATGGTTTCCCTAAGGTTACACTTGTGTCAAGGATCATAACTGGGATCTGAAAGCAGGTTTTTGATTTCAAACCTAAAATGAGGACCATGCTGCCCGGGAACTTTTCTGACCTTTGTGGTCTTCAAGTTCCCTGGAGGCAGCTAAGACTTGAATGATTTATGCATGGTCATATGAGTCCAGGTCTTCCTGACCCTAAAACCTGACCTCTAAGCCACAGCCATTTAAAATTCTCTATAATCCAGGTAAAAGGTTTGGTGAATCATATATAAGTTCATGAGAGGGTCCACAGTCTCCTTGTGAATATAAACACCTGAAATTATGAAGATTCTGGAAATAAACACACACGCGCGCGCACACACACACACACACACACACACAGGGAGAGAGAGATAACATGAGGAAAAAAAAAAGCATCACCCTTTCTGATAAGCAGAAATATCCCTGGAAACAAAAGAGTGAGATTCTCAAGAAATTAAGCTATACAGAATTTAAAAAAAACAAGCTAATAAAATTTAAATCTATGCCTACTTAGAAATTTTGTGGTTATCCCTTCTAACTCTCCTGTGTATGGGTATGTCTAAATTCTAGAAGAAAGAGGCATGGTGGGCATAAGCAGACTAATGAGAATTCACATGGGAGAAGTAACCTAAAAGACGTTATCAAGATAGCATACATGACTGAAAAGACACAATTTTACAGCATGGGGCTGCCATTAAGGGACTATCAAAGCAATATGTAAGAACCATTAAAAATAACCACAAGAAAGCCAACATTGTGTTAGATTGTTAAGTTAGGTTTTCTATGAAGGGTTTATGGACACACACAGATAATTGCACAAGACAATCCTGTACTGGTAGACAGAGTACCTTGAATAATGAGACTCCAGATTCTTTAAAGTCTTCACCATACCAAAAAATAATCATGGTAAATTAGAAGACACCTCCAGGAAGAACCTGGCTTTGTTTCTCTAAAAATAGTAGAGGAGAGTTTCTTCTTTCAAAGGAACTGTAACCCTAGGGAATGAGGTCAATTCTGAACTTGTCATTAATATTTCTTGCTTTTCTTTCCTTTGTGTTAAGAGTGATCTTAGCTGCCATATTCTCATGTGAAGGATGTAAAGAACTGCATCAGGATCCCTCCTCAACTCTTCCTTCCCCTCAGTAATTTTTTATTCGATTTTCTTTCATTTATTGAAGAAATATTGCCCACAAATATTAAATATTCAACACATTACTCTATCCTTTTTGAGAAAAGCCTCTTCCATTAGAGGAATACATGCTTTCCTTCCTCATTTCAAGTGATTACCAAGAAAGACTTCTTTATGGTTTTTAGAACCAAACCAGAGAAAAACCTCAATTACCACAATGATGGCTTTGATCTTGCATTCCTTCACCAATTCGCTCAGCAAACATTCATCTATTAAATGCCCAGATGTATATATCTAACTACACTTCTATACTTTATAGCAAGAAACAAAAGTAAATACTTTGAAATAAAGGATCATGCATTCATAGAATCTCAGAGTGGAATCACAGAGCTCACCTAATGAAACCTAGATCTGGATCCCCTCAAAAATATTCCTCACAATTACAGTACAATAATGAGGGACTGGCCCTCAAAGCAATTGGGGTTAAGTGACTTGCCTAAGGTCACACAGCTAGTAGGTGTCAAGTGTCTGAAGCCAAATTTGAACTCAGGTCCTCCTGACTCTAGGGCTGGTGCTCTATTCACTGCACCACCTAGGTGTCCCTTGCTATACATATTTTTGCACATGTAGGTCTTTCCCCCATCCTTAAGATCTCTTTGGGATACAGAGCTGGATCAAAGGATATGCACAGTTTGGTAACCATATGGGCATAGTTCCAAATTGCTCTCCAGAATAGTTGGGTGAATTCAAAGCTTCACCAACAGTACACCAGTGTCCCAATTTTCCCACATCCTCTTTAACATTTATCCTCTTCCTTTTTCGTCATTTTAGCTAATCAGATAGGTGTGAGGTGGTACCTAAGAGTTGTTTTAATTTGCATTTCTCCACTCAAAGGTGATTTAGAGTACTTCTTCATGTGCCTATAACTGATTTAATAATATCCTTTGATGATTTATCAATTGGGGAAGAGTTTGTATTCTTATAAATTTGACTCAGTTCTTTATATATTTGAAAAATAAGGACTTTATCAGAGACATTTGCTGTAAAGATTGTTTCCCAGCTTCCTGCTTTCCTTCTAATCTTGGTTGCATTGGTTTAGTTTGTATAAACACTTTTTAATGTAAAATAATCAAAATTACCTAATTTTATATTTTGTAATGCTATCTCTTATTTGGTCATGAATCCTTCCCCTCCCCATAGATCTGACAGGTAGACTAGTTCTTGCTCTTCTAATTTGCTTGCGGTGTCACCCTTTATGTCTAGATCATGGACCCATTTTGACCTTATCTTGGTATACGGTGTGAGAGGTTGGTCTATACCTGGTTTGTGTCTTATCATTTTCCAGTTTTCCCAGCAGTTTTTGTCAAATAGTGAGTTTTTAATCCCAAAAGCTGGAGTCTTTGGGTTTATCAAACACTAGGTTACTATGGTCATTGACTATTGTGTCTTGTGTACCTATTTTATTGCACTGATCCACCACTCTATTTCTTAGCCAGTACCAGATTGTTTTTGATCATTACCTCTTTGTTTGAATATAATATGAAATCTGGCACAGCTTAGCTGCCTTCCTTCACATTTTTTAATTGATTCCCTCAATATTCTTGACCTTTTGTTCTTCCAGATGAATTTTATTATTTTCCTAACTCTACAAAATAATCCTTTTGGTTTTGTGATTAATATGGCACTGAATAAGTAAATTAATTTAGGTAGAATTGTCACTTTTATTATGAGCACTTAGTGTTTCTCCATTTGTTTGGATCTATCTTTATTTGAGTGAAAAGTGCTTTATAATTGTGTTTATCTTGGCAGAGAGACCCCCAGGTATTTTTATTGTCTGCAATTATTTTAAATGAGATTTCCCTTTCTGCTGGATTTTGTCTGTAGTATGGAGAAATGCTGATGGTTTATGTGGATATGTTTTTCATCTTGTACCTTTGCTAAGGTTGTTAATTTTTCTTTTTTCATTTGATTTTCTGAGAAGATATCTAATGTGCCCTGTATATATTCTGCAGTTTATGTGTTGTCTTTCCCATGAGACTGTGAGCTTCTTGAGAGCAAGAACTTGACTTTCTTTTATCCCCAAAGCTTACTACAGATGTCTACTATATTTCAGGCACTAATAAATACTAGTTACCAGAACAATAGGGACAAATTCACAATCCTATACATGGACTGAAAAAAATAAAGAGGACTAAAACAGGATATGGGAGAGATAGTCACATATTGTATATAAAAAGACTGGGGCATTTAGAAGATGGAAAATTCACTGTGAGTAAAGAGTATCAAGTTACAGAAATAAAAGGTAAACCCAGATTAATAAAAATATAGTACCTAGAATGAGAGATATTTTAACCCAGTCCTGGTCCAGCCACTTCTGGAGTTCTAAACTCATTTCTGGGCACATTTTAAGAATGATATTGACAAGATAGAACCTAAAGAAGAGGATTAGCAGGAAAGAAAGGGACCTCAAACCCCTTCTTCTATATAAGAAGCAACTAAAAGATTTAAATATATTGATTGAGAAGAAAAGCCCTGGGGGAGATGCAAAAACTTTAAGCACCATTATATGAATTAGTTTACATTCATTTTGTTGGCCCTAGAGAGCAGAATTATAAGCAGTCTAGCAAACCTAACTGAAATGGTGGCCCCCCTCATTATTTAAGCCCAAACAGGGTACCTAATTTTCAAGATTTTTTTTTGTTAGAATAGAAAATAGAGGGAGAAAAATTTGGGCTATACATACGCAAAAATTCTATTAATTAGGGGAAGAAGGAAACAAATATGCACTTATACAGAGTCTACCATGTGCCAGACCCTGTGCTAAGCACTTTATAAATACTATCTTATTTCATCTAAGTAGAACTATCCAAATGAGAAATAGATTATGTCAGATGGTAAAGGCCTTTCTGAGGTCCTCAAACAGTGATTGGGGTGTATCATAAATAAGACTCGGCCACATCTGGATTGATCTAGCTCTGAAAGCCTTGATTTCTCTTGGTTTTTATGATTCTAACAACTGAAGGACATGTTGTAGCACTATTTACTGAAATATGACCCAGTGAAATAAGAGCTGAAGACCTCTGATACCATAGCTGATGGACAAGGACAATGGACGTTTGGAATACATGCATTATATTACTCATCAGTTTTTTTCAATACATTTTTCTAAGTGAAATTCAACCACCAAGTACTAATTGACTGCTGACCCTGGCCTCAGCATTTCTCTTGAATGCTGTGGATATAAAAAATATCAGGGAGATATAGAAACAGTGGATTACACAATTCCTTGTAAACAAGGTGTTCACACTGTAACTAGAGAGACAAAAGACTAAGACATGCAAAACAACAATGAATCATACCTAGCTCTGCCACTCAGGAACTGTGCCATTGGGCCAATCACTTAACCTCCCTGGGCCTCATTTACAGAGGTTAAGTAACCAGTATTCTAAGGTTCCTTCCAGTTCTGGTTCCTAAACACCTTTGCGCTAATATCTAACTAAGAAATTAAAGATACATATGAGTGCTAGAATAATTGAGAGTAAAGGATCATTGATAAGGATTCAGAGAGCTCTTGGAAAATTTTGTGGAAAGAGGTGGTCCTAGAAAGATGAGAAGAATTTGGAAAAGTACTAGAATGTAAACCTTTTGTGAAATGGGACTGATTCATTGACCATGTTTCTATCCCCCCAAGCCATGCACATTAACCAACACATAGAAGGTACTTAAAAATCCTTGCTGATGGATTGCATTAACTGAAGAGCTCTGGCAAAGGGAACAGGCAACTAAGTGACACAGTGGATAGAGTGCTTAGTCTAGAGTCAGGACGACCTGAGTTCAAATCTGGCCTCAGACACTTACTAGGTATGTGATCCTGGGCAAGTTACTTAACCCTGTTTGCCTCAGACTCCTCATCTGTAAAATGAGCTGGAGAAAGAAATGTCAAATCACTCTTTGTCATGACCATCTTTGCCAAGAAAACCCAAAGAATGGGGTCACAAGAGTCAGATTACTGAAACAATTGAACAACAACAAAAACAAAGGGAATAATATGGAGGAAGGAGATACAGATGCAGCAATTGGCAGATGTTGAAATGTTGGGGGGGCATTACAAAAACTAGGAAATAAAGAAAATAGGGTGGAGTTCAGTAGATCATTAGATATATCAAGTAATAGGAAGTTACTATCATAGAGCAAGGGGATAACATGACAGCCTTATACCTCTGCCTCCCATAACTCTTTTCTTTTAAAGCCTAGCACAAATACTATCAATGATCTCCAAAGATTTTAGATCTTATATCAATATGTTAAAAATATGTGTAAGAAATGGGAGGAGGAGTTTTGTTTCCACAGAACTAAAGGTGTGCTTCCCCACCCTCCCCCACCCCAGCTTCAGCAGAGACCAGGCCTCAAGGTGGGTCAGGTGAGAGTAGGCATGTGCATATTTTTTGAGAAGGCAGTCTGGGGATTTAGAGAGGCCAAACCCACATGAACCAGTTCAAGCTTATCTAGGGTCTGGTCTTGGTCAAGAATCCAGGCTTACTGATTTGCATAATTTGCATATGTTAAAGAGGGAAAGTAGGGGAAGTAAAAGAATATAGTTTAATCCTAAACTAAGACAAGGAAAATCTAATTAACTTTACTTTTGCTTCTGTATCCTTATTATCCTACCTGTATAAACTGTATAACCTAGGAAAACTATGTAAAAAATAAAGATTGTAAACTAACTGTAACTCTAGCAGGAGTGGAGGGAATGGTTACTATCACTTGGGTCCTCCTTAGGGTCTGACCTCTAGGAGGCCCTGTGATCCTCACAGATTAAGGGAGGGGGCGGGGCTACCACTTGGTCTTCTTCTGGGGAGTCCTGTGGTCTGTACAGCCTTCCCTAGGGATTATCACAGGGTTCTTCCTCAGGACTTTGGCCCTGCCTAGGAAGTCCAATGATTCCCCAAAGCTGCTTGGGTTCTCACAATTTGGGGAAGTCCAGTGATCCCCAAAACCACATTTCTCACATATGTATATGTGCTATGAATATGTATATGCTTATATATGTATTGTGAATGTATATATGTGTATGATGTGAAAGTGTACACCCATACATGTATGCTGTACACATGTGTGCATTGCGTGTTTATATGCACATGTATATTTGAACATGTATCTTCATTTTATGTTTACTTATTTACAAAGTATATGATGTATACTTCTTTTTAAACTTATTTGTATATATATTGTACATTTCATCTCCTCCTACAGAACTGCATCCTTTGATTCACATCTCTAACACAAATACTTGCCCTTAAGAACATTAATGGGTTTGCTTACAGTATCATAGATTTAAAGCTGGACTGAAAATTAGTGATCATTTAATCTAACACAATCATTTCACAGATGGGAAAACTAAGGCCCAGATAAGGGAAATGATTTGCCCAAGGTCACAAAGTGGTAGAGCCAGTATTTGAACCAAGTCCTCTGACTCCAAAACCAGTCCTCTTTTTACTCTACTACTGCTATTTCTTCATGTTTAAAACACAGAAAATAGTCTTATGGAGATAAATGGAAGGAGACATGGAAACTGTATCAGGGAAGCTATCTTGTTGCAACAATCCAGGCATCAGGTGATGAGATCCTGGTCTATAGTGATAGCTATCAGACTGAGAGCTATACATGCAAGGAATTCATGAGCTAATAAAAAAGAATTGAATTTGACTGGCAAACAAATTGAATCATTGTGGAATTGTCTGAAAAAGAAGTCATTGAATTGCAGCCTATTTAACTTGAAATCAGCATTTCAAAGTGAAGAATTAACTAATGGATGAACTCACCAAATACAAATGTGGGAATCTCCTTCAAAAAAGCATTTGGCAGACAGTTGCCAAACACTGGAGAATGCTTTCCTTTTGGCATCTGCCTTATTAACAAGGATGCTAAAGATGTGCAGATACCTCTGTATGTCAGCAAGATCCAGGTCTATGATTTAAAGTTCATTTCCAGATTAGGAAAACAGATGGAAAATTCAAGTAGCCCTTTCACATGGATGCTCAAAAGACAAAGTGTTTTCAAGATTTTAAATCTGGGGATGTCTTTCAGCTGCTCCTCCCAGTCACTATCTTCTTCCTGTTTCCCCTCAGAGCTAATCAACTAACCAGAATCCTCTGCTCAGTGGCCCATCTGCAATCCCCCCATTCCAACATTTTCTCTTTTGATAACATGAAGAATAATATCCTTATACCAGAGCTAATCACTTGCCATGCATAGAACAGAGACCATCCCCAGATTGTCCTCAACCCACATGATAATGAATAGTCACATCTATGAGAAGAATGGAACCAATAGGTGAAAGCCCATGAACTAAAGGAACACATTGACACATTACAAGCATTGACTGGATTCCCAAGATCAATTCAATTGTAACTTATGGTCAACTATATATCTTTTCTCTGGCATGAAAATAACTAGATGAAAGCAATTCCATCATTTGCATGAAGATGTCAAGCCCTGGCCACGTCAACACTGAGGAAAAAAATCCATGCAGATGTTTTGTTTTTATTTATTTGAACATAATTGGTGAATGTACTGGTTTAAAAAATCAGCAATGAAATCTTTTTAATAGGTTATTTTATTCCATTCTTGACCAAAGATTTAAGCAGTTTACTGGTGGAAGTTGTCACACTAAATTAAAAAGGCATTTTATGTAAAACATCTACTAGAAAAATAAAAAAAAATACAGGGAATAAAAGAAAAAAAAGATTTAAAATCCTATGAGTTAGATCTGATTCTCAACTTCTCATTTCCATAGAGAGCTCAACCACCAATGATCAAGAAAGGGCTCATGGAAAAGTTCATGCTTTGGCCAAGTCTTGGAGGTTTCCCTTTCCTTCTGGCTCTGTCTTTTAGTCAGACATTTCTATTTTGTCTGGGAGTGACAGAATTGTATTCTTTATAGGAGAGATTTTACAGTTTCTATGGGAACCATAATTTCAGGTTTTCCTGCATCTTGTTCATTTAGGTTGTCAAATTTGAACACAAACCTAAGTATTCTTAACAATACAGGCCAAACGAAGAGTTTTCTTACAGAAATAATTAACCATTTATTTCAACTTGTCTAGGATTTGACAATTTCTGAAGTCACTGAGGAATCTGATTTAGCAAATATTTTTCCCCAGATGTGAATAAATGCCAAAAAAGGGTGAAGGGTGAACTCAAACTCAGTCCTCTAGAGGCATAATACTAGATTTATGAAAGGTACTTGGAAAATTCAACATAGAGGAGGACCTGGGGTGTGTTGGGGGAGTAAGAGAGGGACATAAGAGCTGCTTTTAAGTATTTTAAAGGTTGGCAGGAAGAAGATGAATTAGACCTTTGGTCCTTTTGGTCCCAGAGGCCAGAGCAAAGTATTTTTAAAGTAAGAAATTTAATCCTATCTAATTATAATGATAATGTTTGGCTCCAGAGAAGGCATGAGAAAATCTATTCCTCTCCTTTCTTTTCTGAGGAGACTATAGATGTGGAATACCACAATACATTGTTAGACTCAGTCTGTTAGTAGTGCTGGATTTACCCCCTCCTCCATTTCATTTGTTCCTAAAAGCGAAGGTGGGTGGGGAGGGGGGGCGAGGGAGGAGCATATTCAGAAATGAAGGTGACAGAAAAAAAAGACACTAACAAAATTTAAAACGAAAAAGCTCAACACAAAATGAGCAAAGGAATCCCTCATTTTCCTCCCTTTTCATTAAAATTGAAAAGAACTTGCTCACTTAGCAATGAATCATTTATCCTGATAGGTACAGTATGAGACAAAAGAGACAAAAAAAGTTACACTTAAAAGACAATGGCCCAATGGTGAGATATTTGCTTCATTAAAAACCACAACTAAAGATCTAAGCCATGAAAAGCAGTGTCAAGAGAGAACCCCTTTTCTATCTTCTTCTCCCCATTCAGTCAACTGAGTTTATAACAAACTACAATGCAAGTAGTTGTTGTCTCTACCTGATCCCCCCTCCCCCACACACTCCTAAATGTGATTTACTGCTAGAAACCTTCTCTACTATTTACGTAATGGTTTATATTTTTATAGCATTTTACGTTTTCAAAATTACTTTCCTCACCACACTCCTTTGAACTATACTATTCTCTCAGTTATATAATTGGAAAAACTGAGGACTTGAAGGAAAAAGTGACTTACCCAAGATCACTGAGCTATTGAGCTGCAAAACTAGGATGTGAACCCACATGTGATGTTAAATCTAATGATCTGTTAAAGCAAGATCACAGAGTGAGATAGGGAATGGATAAGGAACTCTCGCTCAGAATTACTCCACATTTCAAAAGGTCCTACATGAACAACTTGCACAACTGAGGCAACCTTGCAGTCACACTACAGCTTTCTTTTATTTTTTTGGGGGGTGCTATGACAATGGAATTAATATACCATTCTTATTGTGAATATTCTATATGGACAGGATGTGTGAGGTAAGGCTGGGAGGGGGGAAAAGAGAAGGAATGGAATATAAAGACAACACTTAAATAATACAGGCCTTCAAGGAGTTTATTTTCTAGTCAGGGAAGCCAACCTATTGTTCCATAAGAAGATAGAAAATCAGGGCAGCTAGGTGGTGCGGTAAGTAGAGCACTGGCCCTGGAGTCAGGAGGACCTGAGGTCAAATCTGACCACAGACACTTGACACACTTACTAACTGTGTGAGCTTGGGCAAGTCACTTAACCCCATTGCCCTGCCTTCCCCCCCCTCCAAAAAAAAAAAGAATATAGAAAATCCATAGAAAATATACACAAGGATTATGGAAGTAAACGCTGAAAGTGCAAATAAATAAATAAATGGATGAGTAAATAAATATGTGTGTATACATATATATATGTATATATGTAAATATGTATGTATGAAAAATACATATATACAAACATGTATATATAATATGTATATATGTATGGGTGTATGGGTGTGTACATATATATGTGTATGTGTACATGTCTATATCTCCCTATGTATATATAATGTGTATGTGTATGTGTTTATGGGTGTGTACATATGCATATGTGTATGCATGTGTACATATGTGTATGTGTATATGTATCTATATCTATCTAAACAGTTTTTGTGCATACCTTTTGATCCAGTAATACCACTACTGGTTTGTATTTTAAAGAGATCATAAAAAAGGGAAAAGGTCCCACAGGTACAAAAATATTTTTTGCAGCTCTTTTCGTGGTGGCAAAGAATTGGAAATTGTAGCTACGTCCATCAATTGGGCAATAACTGAACAAGTTGTGTGTATGAATATAATGAAATACTATTGTGCTAGAAGAAATGATGAGCAGGTAGATTTCAGAAAAACCTGGCAAGACTTACCTGAAGTGATGCTGAGTGAGGGGAGCAGAACCAGGAGAACATTGCACACAATGACAGCAACACTACACGATGATCAACTATGATAGACTTAACTCTTCTCAGAAATACAATGATTTAAGGCAATTCCAAAGGACTCATGATGGAAAAACGCTATTCACAGCCAGAGAAAGAACTATGGAGTGTGAATGCAGATTGAAGCAAACTTTTAACTTTTTTCTCTCTGGCTGTTCTTCTCTATTGTTCCGACTCTTCTTTCACAACAAGACTAATGTGGAAATATGCTTAATATGAGTGCACTGTATTACCTATCTCACATTACTTGCTGTCTTGGGGAGGGGGGAGAGGAGGGAGCAAATATTTAGAATTCAAAATCTTATAAAAGTGAATGTTGAAAACTAAAAAAAAAGGTGTTAAATTGATTAAATATTTATTTGGAATTTTGATAAAAAGAAACAGTTTTGATAGCTGGACCAAAAAGAAAAGAAAATACACACAAGGCAATCTAGAGAGGGAGCAGGAAAATGCCCATAGCTATATTGGGAGGACAGGACCAATAAAGGTTGTGTGGTGGTACTGGAGCTGAGCCTTGAAGGAATGTAGGCATTTTAGGCAGCAGAGGTGAGGAGAGGGTAGATTCTAGATATAAGGACAGCTGGTATATTAATCAGGTTCAGAAACTGAAAAGGAGACTGGTTCTTCATGTATCGCAACAGAACTAGGCTGGCCAGAAGATTCAAAGATGGAGTTTGCTTGGTCCCCAAGATGCTTTAACCGGTTGGAAGCAATAGTGCCAGGCTTTCCAGGCTGAGTCGTGTCTTTAATATGCTCTGGCAGATTGGAGCTAACAGAATGCTCCCTCAGTTTGGTTTCCCCCCCCCCCACCACCCTGTTTCATGAAAATACCCTTCCAGGCATTTCTTAAGGACACACTAGAGTTGTCAGGATTAGAACTAAGAAGTAGACAATGGTTATATTCCTTGTTAAAACTATGCCCCAAAACAAAAAAAAAATGCCATTACTCATATCAAACAAAATGCATTTAACTGCCCACTATGTGCTTGGTGTTGTGCCAATCAAGGGGATACAAAAATAGTGATTTTTTTTTAAATTGCCCTTAAGAAGATCATCTTCTGAAGGCTTCTATAAAACAAATACATTATACATAATGTGTACTTATATATTATACATTTGTGGAATATTATATATAATAGATAACATACATGATACATTATAGACTGTAATATATTTATAGAATAAATTTAAAATGCTGGAGTACTAGTATCTGGAGTAATCAAGAGAGAGAATACAAAGTCAAAAATGAAATATCCCCTTCCCACAAGAACCTTACAATTCTACTCAACTAAAAAGATGTCCTGGACTGAATGGGATTTTTTCTGTCCAAGAAATCTTTGAAAGTTACATGTTTAATCTATTATATACTTTTTAAAAATGTGAGCTGTAATGAAAAGATACATGGTTTCACATATAATCTCTTTTTTCTGCCATACTAGGTCTGTGGAAATTATCATTGTATTTTGTGTTGTTTATAAAAAAAGATAGGGTTCTCCTAATAAAAAGTAGAGTCCTCATTAGGAGGTGTTAAGGATTGGCTCAAAGTTACTCTACTTAGAGGGTGGTTATAGCATTTGCATTCTGTGATCTAGGACAAAAAACAAACTAAAATAATGCCTTAGCTTAGCATGCAGTTAGCATGAATAACAGGCAAGTAGGTGATCAAGGGTCAGGTGAGTCAGGAAGACTCATCTCCCATAGTTCAAATCTAGTCTCAGATGCTTACTACCTGTGTGACCCTGGGCAAGTCACTTCCCCCTATTTGCCTCAGTTTCCTCATCTGTAAAATGAGCTGGAGAAGGAAATGGCACACCAGTATCTTTGCCAAGAAAGCCCCAAATGGAGTCCCAAAGAGCCAGATATAACTGAAATGACTGAACAATGAAAAAATAGGAAGGTGTCAGAGAGTAGGCAGGTGTGCTCCTACTCTGCCTTCCCTCCATTGTAGTGGCTTCCACTCTAGTGATCTTATGGCTATATCTTGGGGTTTCTGACTTTCTTTTTCCCCTCCCCCATGGATACTGTCTTTGATAAGCTCTGTCTTTGCCTTGGAACCAAAAACATACTCTAAATGCACTGATGGAACTCTAGGGGGAGTGAGGGGTTCAAGACTAAGTATTTCAATATAAGAGCTGTGCAACCTACACCAAATCACTTAGCCATTCTATATCTCAGTTCCATCTGCAGAATGAGAGTAATTAACAACAGAAATACCAATTTTGCGATGTGCTAAGGAAATCCAATCAGCTCATGTACATAAATCATTTAAAAAACAAAACCAAAAAAACTTCAAGATTGGAAAGTATCTCAGAAGTCATCTAGTCCAACATGATACCTGAACAAGGTCCACCTCTACAAAATAGCTGGTGAATACTCATCTGGGATTCCTCTGAAACCATTACAATGAGAGGCAAGGTGGTTAAACAGATATAAAGTTTGCCTTGAATCTGAGTTCAAGTGCCTCTGACATTTAAGGGCTGTGTGACCTTAGGCAAGCCACTTGCCTTTTCAGTACCTTAGGCGACTCTAAGACACAGAGAAGATGCTAGTCTTCTTTGATAGAGGAATTTCTCCAAGGAGTGCCTTACATCAATGATGTCATGGGAGTGAACATTAATATTATAGCAAGAGTGGGTCATGAAAATTCTGAGAAATTGGTGTTAACCTTGGTCAGCCAGTAATTATGTTAACTTCTGGCAGGAGAAATTATTTGGTTACTATCTTTGGATCCTCAGTAGATTGAAGGCAATTAATAAATGCTTGTTGAACCAAATACCTCCTATTTACATACCACTTCATAGGTAGGTCCCAATTAATGTGAGTAATGGACTCCCTGAAGTGGTACCATGTGTTCACATTCGCACTATTTGGAAGTTAGAATTTGATAAAATATGGTAAATTAAATTCTAGCCCCAAAGAAATTATATAGCACAAATTCAATTAAAGCCACCTCCAGGGGATCCATTATTCTCACTAACTGGGTTCTAGATGATAACAAAGCTTTTTGACCACGATTTGACCCTCCCAACCCTATAAGGTAGATAGTGCTGAGTATTATCATGGCCATTTTACAGAGGTGAGAAATGCATCTCAGCAGCCAGAAGAACTGAACCGCACAAATACACAAACATGAAATCTTGCAAATTAGAAGGATTGTCCAATGTTACTCTCATTCAAACCATAGCTGCCCAGCTCTTCCCTCTACAACTTCCCAGAGAGGTGAGCATGCCATCTCCTCTTAAAGACTTCAAATGAAGGAAAGACCCCACTGCTTCCTGGGGCAGCCCATTTCATTTCTGCACAAGCCTTTTCCTTATATCTACTTCACACTTGCCTCTCTTTAATTTCCACCCCTTTGCTCTTAGTTCTACGGGTTGGGGCCAAGAAGAAACAAAGTCTAATGCCTGGGTTCTGAACCTTTTTTTTATTTTCTTAATGTCATGTACTGCTTTGGTAACCTAATGAAGATTTTGTGATTCTTCTCAGAATAATGCATTTAAATGCATAAAATAAATTGTATAGGAATAGAAAGGAAACCAATAATATTGAAATAGTTATCAAAATTTTGGGTGAGGGGGAAGCAACTTCATCGACCTTAAGCTAAGAACCCCTACCTATTATCTTTTTCACAAGACATCCCCTTCAGTCAATTTAGGATCTATAGGTTTCAACATATTGTAATCATCATTTGACCCTTGTTCTTTTGATCTGAAACGAACACTGTGGGTTTCTGAAGGAAAGCGAAGGGGATCACTCTTCACTCTATGTTTCCACAGGCTTTGAAAGGGGACATTGAATGTTCTCTCTCAGATAGCAAAGCCAGCTCCTGCCATTGTATATTTGAGAGTGACAAGTGGTCTCAGAGATGAAAGGGGTGAGACTAATATATAATAGCTAAAACATTGGTCAAAACACATGTGGTGCCATGTCCTAATCTGAATCCACCATTCCCTGCTTCTTCCTTCTCCCATAAGTGTTTAATTAATGTAAAATTCACTTTATAATAAAGTTCCAAGTCTTCTCCAGTATATTCTGATAAACTCATCCTTAAGTCATTTCTGCAGATGGGGAAAATAATGAGATTTTTAACACTCCCACCTCTCCATTGAAATATATCTAGAGAGTGAAAATGTTAAAAAAATAATAAGCAAAGGCAATCATGAAGTAATCTCTTATCCTTTACTTCAAAACATATGGCAGATTTGCTTTCACAAGAAATGTTACACCATTCACATACTGGGTATCTAATTTTGGGTCATATTTTTCAGAACTTAGAAATAAGTGCTTTTATGTGGTAATTGAAGATGGATTTCAGGAATAAATAGGGAAGTTCCCAAATAAAGTGTGTTTGTCTGGGGCATTTGGAAAGTTATGTGGCCAAAACAAATGTGATTGCGCTGTGTCATCCATCTGTTTCTATGGTTACCACCAGTTAACCTGGTGCCAGGACAGTATGTATTATTGATGACCCTTCTATGACCACTTGTGGAACTCCAGGTGGGAATTGTTCTCCCAGTTGGAGCTATGGATACTTAGAGTAAGATTCACATAAGAGCTATTGAAGATAATGATAATAACTAGCATTTATATTGCACATTAAGATTTGCAAAGCATTCTCATTTGGTCTTTCCAACAATCCTTTATTGACATTTCACGTGTGAGGAAACAGATTCTGAGAGAGGTTTAAGTGACTTGCTTAGGGTCATACAGTAAGTGTCTCAGGCAGGATTTGAACTCAAGTCTTCTGACTCCAGGGGTAGGGAAGCAAGGTGGCTCAGTGGATAGAGTGCTGGGACTGGAGTCCAGAAGACTCAAGTTCAAATCTGGCCTCAGACACTTATTAACTATGTGGCCCTGGACAAGTCACTTAACCCTGTTTGTCTCAATTTCCTCATCTGTAAAATGATCTGGAGAAGGAAATGCAAAATATTCCAGTATCTTTGCAAGAAAACTAAACAGTTTGGACGCAACTAAAAGACAACTTCATGACTCCAAGTGTTCCACCTAATTGTCTATTGATGCCTATAGAACTCTCCTATCTTCTGTTGCTAGTATGTCCAAGCTCTAAAGTTTCACGGCATCATATAGGAAGTAAGGAGGTGGTCTTTCCTAATCCTACCCTGAAATGTTCTCAGGCTATTTGGAATTTGTGGTGGAAGATGGGAGGAGATGAAGCCTTGTTCCATTCCAGTCTTTCCCAAATGATCACCAAAGGTCTTTTCCAGCTCACAGAAGTCTAGAATCTTTTGTATTCATTTGATGATCTCCTCTCTACTCTCAACACCCTACCTTTCTGTTTGCCTACTGCCTCATAATGGCATATTTAAGCCCAAATATTGACAAAAATAAGGCTCGAAGCGAATTACTGATGGACTAATGGATAAATGGTTGCCTCACCATGAAAGACTGAGCACCAAGATCATAGAATCCAATTTTTAGTGCTGAAAGGGACTTTAGTCACTATCAATTTTAACTTCTTTTTACCAGAAGGAAACAGTCCCAGAGAAAGTGTGTACAAGGTCACAGAGTAAGTAAAGAAAGCATCAACTGTGGAAAACTGTCCAGGAAGTACAAGTAATTTCTCTAGCTCAATCTTCATAGCATTGAGAAGACAAGGGAAACTCAGTCCCTTTCCACCTGTAAAAACAAACCTTTATATTCATGCAGACCGCAGTAGTTAACATAGGAACTGAGAGATGAAACTGACTTCCAAAAATTAAAAGGTACTTGGGCCCCACCAGGCCACCTTCATTTCAAATAGATCAAACATCAACAATGACTGAAACAAAGAATGAATGACAACAAAGAGCTTTAATAGCCACCCTTCTTGGAGTGCTATGCCCATAACACCCAGTAATTGCTGAACTCTGCCTGCTGCTGACATGCCCCCTCATCCCCCAAAACAAACAGCATTTTAATTTATGACAATTACTGGCCCCTCTCTCTGAAACATTTGCTGACTGCCAAAGGCCTCCTCAAAACTGTCAACATTCTTTGGTTCTGTTGTTCATTTGTTTTTCAGTCATGTCTGACTCTCCATGACCCCATTTGGGTTTTCTTGGCAAAGATAATGGAGTGGTTTTGCTATTTCCTTCAAAATAGCTCTCTGGCCATTTTCTTGCCAAGATTCCATGGCCCCAGCCTCTGCCTCCTAAGCCCTGTACTTGTCAAGTTACTTATCCAGGATCACATAGCTAGTGTTTGAAAATCAGATTTTCCTGACTCTCCAGGTTGAGTATCAGAGAGAGAGAGAGAGAGAGAGAGAAAACTTCCTGTATTCACATGTACAGCATGTTCCTAAAGTCTGGACACATAGGAAATGTGGAGTTATTGCATCAAGTTCACATGAATCTTGCAAAGCACAGCAACCTTTGCATCACAAATGATGGAAATCATATTGTAGATGTTATTTGTTAATATTCCAATTAAATAAAATGTTGTTGAAAATTTTATTCACTTCATTTCTTGAAAGTATGCATTTTTGCCTATGTGCCCAGACTTTAGGAACACCATGTAGGACAGCTAAGTGGTGCAGTGTATAGAGCTCTGGACCTGGATTTAGGAAGAACTGAGTTCAGATCCAGCCTCAGACACTTACTTAGCTGTTCAAGTCACTTACCCCATCTACCTCAGTTTCCTCATCTATAAAATAAGATGGAGAAGGAAATGGCAAACCACTCCAGAATCTTTACCAAGAAAACCACAAATGGGGTCACAAAGAGTCAGACACGACTGAACAACAACATTCAGATGTGAGCTCCTTGAGAGCAAAGGCTATTTTACCTTTTGTATTTTTATTCCTAACAGTTAACACAATGCCCCCCCCCCACACTTAAATATATTTGTTTTCATTCATTTGTGCATTAATTCATCATAGATTTAGAACCAGAAGGAAACTTAGAGGTCATCTTGTTCATCCTCTTTTTTCACAGGTGGAAGCTGATGCTCATATAAGCCATGAACCCTGGTCCTCTGACCTCAAATGTGGAGAGGTGGTATTTAGGAAAGAGATTTTCAATGATGGGGGAATTTGTTCCAAGAAGAGGAGTGGGAGAGTGATGGACCAGACAGTAATGAGCAGGCCAATTTGATAGTAAAAGAACATATGTGAGACAGACTTCAGAAAAACCTGGAAAGACTTATATGAACTGATGATGGGTGACAGGAGCAGAACCGGGAGAACATTGTACACAGTTACAATCACATTGTGCAAATGTTGTGCTGAAAAAAAGCGAGCGAGACCCGGATATAAATTTGGATGTAGATTTATTCAAGCGCGAGACTGTTTGGAGTAATAACTCAAATTGAACAACCCCAAGCAGGGGAAGGGAGAGGGTACTTAAAGGGAAAGAATGCAATTTGATTTCCATGGAGATGGGAACACAAACAATGGGACAAGCTGAGGCAGGAATTTTTCCATGGAGAAGGGAACACAAACAGTGGGGTCCGTGGAGATGGGAGTAAAAACAGTGGGGTGAGCTGGGGCAAGATGGAGAAACTGGAAGGGGGGCAGGGCATAACACAATGATTAACTTTGATAGACTTGGATCTTCTCAGCAGTGCGAGGATCTAAGACAACTACAAGAGACTCATGATGGAAAATGCTATCCACATCCAGAGAAAGAATTAGGAAGTCTGAATGCAGATTGAAGCAAATTATTTGCTCCCTCTTTGCTTTCTTTCTTCATTCTTGTGGTTCATTCCATTGGTTATAATTCTTCTTTGCAACATAACGAATGTGAAAATATGTTTAATGTGAATGTATATGGAGAGTCTATATTGGATTGCATGTGGTCTTGGGGAAGGGAGTAGGAGGGAGGAGAGGAAGGGGGAGAAAATTCGGAACCCAAAAGCTTGTGAACTGAATGTCACTAAAAGTAAACAAACTAATTTTAAAAAGAGAATAAATAAAAAAGAATATATGAGAATTGAACATTGTTAAAGAAGGCTGGCCAGTTAGCTCGGAGCCAAGATGAGGAGTTTCTCAACTCCAATCTAAAGTGCTTGCATTTTAGCCTGAAGGAGCAAACAATTGATGAATTTTGATGGGAAGAGAAATGGTCAAGCACCAGTAACCAAAGTGGACAGATGTGTTTCCTGCCAGCCTGGGAGAACAGTGGAGAGTGAGTGGAACTTGGACTCAGAAAGATGCAATTTCAAATTGTACCTTAGACATTCTCTAAACTGTGGGACCTGGAACATAAGACAGTCTCTCAGTCTATTTCCTCATCTATAAAATAGGGGGTAATATCACCTATCTTGTGGAGTTTGGGGGAAGATCCAATGAGAATACACACAGAGCTCTTTGCAAGCCTTAAAGCATTATGTAAATGCTAGATAGTATTATTATTGATTCTTACAACATCCCCATGATGTAAGATTGGTACCAAGCATCATTATGTCACTTTTCTAAATAAGAAAACTGGGGTTGAGTAACATAAATGATTTTCCCAGGGTCATACAGGTCAGTAGTGAGGAACCTCAACCATAACCCATTAGACCTACTGTGGCACACTGCCTCTAAAGGAGTGGGTATCTTTCCCTATGGACACAACTACGTCTCAGTGTTAGGATTACCATGTCTACTTTGTGGCATTCTTCCTGGCTCTTCCTTATGCATTCTCCGGCACTCTGCTCTGTGTTTCATTAATTTCTTTTGTTTCCCTGCAAAGCTTCCACCCACAAGTTAATGATCCCTCCATATGTTCACTCCCATCTCTGCCTATGCAAAAACACTGGGCACATACGGGTAAAGTAACCTTCTTCTCTCCTACCTAACAGAGCTGAGGACGATTAATTGAATTGGGCTTTCCAAGTGCCTTGTGATTCATAGAAAAAATATGTTAACCCAAGTACAAATTCTATGCTGTGATACTCTCTACAGTTACATAAAATTGGCCTTGGAATGGGGAAAATGTTAGTCTGTGTAATAAAGAAAAGTGAAAACATATCAGTGTCAACTGTCTCTCATGTATGAGTTTTCTCATTTTACTGCTGGGGACAAGGACAATCTCCTTTGTTTTGAGTACTCACATCATGATGTACTGTGGTATGTGGGTCTTTGTTAACATCACCCAACTTTGGCCAAGATTCAGTGTGTATTCCTAAACCAATGCTAATGCAACCACTGACAGCATAATTTTCCATAAGTCTGTTAACTTCTCTAAGCCTCAGTCTATTGAAATTTGGAATGTGTAATATGTAAATAAATATGTAAATTTGGAATAATCATGGCTGTGGCATATATAACTCATCTGTAAAATGAGTTGGGGAAGGAAATGGGAGAATGAGAATGCATGAAAATTACAGATTTAGGACTATAGAGATGAAGGAGTAATCACCATATGATCTTATGGGCAATAAATTTAGAGCTAGAGGGAACCTCAGAGTTCATCTAGTGCAAACCCCCAATTTCACATATGGAAAAATTGAGGCATAGACAGGTTAACTGATTTTCCCAAGTTCTCACAATGAAGACACAAATGAGTCTAGAACACCAACCTCATGATTGTCAGCCTTTTGCACTTTCCAGTGATACCAAGCAACTTATCCTTGCCAGTAAAATGTAGTAGTTTATTGTTATTTCTCAGGTGTCTAAACACCCTTTAATACTTAATCACTCACTGCAAACTTTTTCTTAAAAAAATTGAATTAAATTCAATCATTGAATAATCCCATTTCCATTCTGCTCAGCTTGGGCTATTTAATTGAGAAGGACAAACAACACCCACATGAGACAAACACAAACATGGAAAAAGCCACAGAGACAGTCTTTGGCTCAATGAGGAAGACAAATCTTTGGCTTATGTCTTCCTGCTTCTCTTTGGACACATAGCAATACCAGATGACCTTACCATCTCAACATCACACCACAAGAAACCTGTGATTTCCCCCCACCCCATTTGTCTAGGTATCAGATTCAGTATTGAAAAGGCCTGTGGGCCTAGATCAGAAAATCTGTGAACAACTGATGATGACAATGAGGCTTCTTTTTTTAATTAGATTAGGAAGTTGAGAAAACTGTGTTTGGAAAGCAAATTGAGACACATTGTTACGCAGTCTCACAATTTCAAATGAGCATGTCCTAGAAAAACAAATTTTTAAAGGACAAAGGTCCTTTGGACATTTGCATTGCCATTTTCTGTAAATTAGAGGCTCAAAATAGATTAGATTTTTTTGGAGGGGTTTTTCCATTAGTCATGAGAAGGGGTAGGTTGAAGTGGAAAGAACACTGAATTGAGAGGCAGGAGATAAGGGTCTTGGAACTTTAATCAATACTCATCATTTTGTATAGTGGTTTACAGCCTGTTCTTAATATTTCATTGTGGAATGGAAGTGATGTTGGATTCCTAAAGGCTATGCCAGTAGGGAACAAGTTCTGGTACATTCTGCCAAGCTAGAGAGGGTTCAAATAAGAACATAATGACAGCTTGTGCCTTCTGGCCTTGCACCTATGGTCTTGTCATCATTCAGCCATGTCCTACTCTTCGTGATTCTCTTCAGGGTTATCTTGGCAAAGACACTGGAGAGGTTTGCCGTTTCCTTATCCAGTTCATTTTACAGATGAGTAAACTGAGGCAAACAGGATTAAATGACTTGCCCAAGGTCATTCAGCTAGGAAGTGTCTGAGGTCAGATTTGAACTTGCATCTTCCTGACTCCAGGCCCAACCCTTTATCCACTGCACTACCAACCTCCCTAACCCTAACTTAGAACAAAGGGGTTGATAAACATTAGGATGGCCACTAGGGGATGAAATCTTTGGCCATGGCAAAGAATGAAACAAAGAAAACACAAAATGGCTCACATTGCTGTTATTACCTACTTCAAGCATTGCTGTAACAAAGCAAGGCTAGGAGAAACAGATTCCAGAAGACACTAGGAATTGGAAATGTTTTTGAATCTCTCTGAACATTTACTGAATACTCTAAAAATGAGATATTTGCCTGATATTTTGAGTTAATATATTGAACTATAGCAATATCTTTATTCACAATATAACTGAGTTCTTAACATGATGTCTGAACTTATTTTTCTTTAATATTTTGATTATTGAATTTCAATATAATTAATTTTATGTGTAATCCTATGTATTTTATGCATTTTAGTACATTATTTGGAGCAAGGATCCATAAGTTTCAGCAGATAGGAAAGGGTGTTCATGGCACAAAAGAAGTTAAAAAGCTCTGTTATACACGATATTAAAAAATGCATAAGGGGCAGTTGGCCAAAATGATTCATATCTTATGGGTTCACTTTACAGGAACTGACATTGCTTTTGTTATCTGTCTCATTTAAGATGTGTCCAAGCAGAACTAAGAGGACCACTTGTTGGAGTTGTAGAGGTGGTTCACATGTGACTTCATTTCAAAGTAAACAACCCATATCATTCATGGAGTATTTGTTCATTCTGCCTTACGTTGCTCCTGATAAACTTAAGCAAAATATAACCATGAAAACAATTATTTCCAATAGAAGGTGAAGATATAGAAAAATGCTACAAGGAATTTATCAAAATCTTTAAGACTAACTTAACATACAGTGAGAAATGAACATTTTCCCCTTACATTTAATAACTAATTATTTTATTAGGACCACGGTTTTTCCCTTTTCTACTTCTTCATCCAGAAATCAACCAGTGTGGGAACTCTCTCAGAGATTTACCCAGGCCAAGATCTTAATAGACAGTAAAAGAAATTCCAAGTTTGGGATAATGGTTGTATTCCTGCTCACTGTGTTTGCTCAGACAGGTCTGGGGAAAAGTTGATTCTCCCTGTTATCAAGAGAGGTGATATGGAAATTCATGTCTCTTCGACCAATATTTAGTGGCCTAAGTCATGTATCCCAAGACCTTCATTTTAATACAGCCCACACCTCCCATTGTGTTAACCAATCTGAGTTGATTGCCACCCCTTGTGAATACCTATTCTTCAAAGGGCATATAAACTGTAACTCACCACCATTAGGGGTATTTGGTCTTAGACAGATGATCAAGTGACCCTCTTGCTATTAATAACCTGTTGGCTTCATTAACAAAATGATTAAATTACCCAGAAACTATGTATCTTGAAACATTTTAATCATCACAATACTAAAAAGTTATCATCAGGCCAGGGAACTTCCATTTATCAAACTCTTTGTTGAATTGGGTCATGAGTCACCAAACCTAGTCAACATATATGCTGATATTCAGCTGCTTCAACATGAAGGTGTGTGCAGAGAAGGAAAGAAAAAAGTAATACCTTAGAAAATGTGATTCAAAAATCAAGAAATTTACAAGTCCAAAGTCTTAAGCCTTCCACCAAATCCCTAGTCTAGCCTACATATCATTAATTCTTTATAAAGAATAAAGAGACACTGGACATGGGGAGCATCAAACATCACAAAGAATCAAATTGACTATGCTGTAACAGATGAGAAATTACTGATCATCAATCACAAATTTAGAGTTAGAGGATACCTCAGAGGCCATCTAATCCAATTCTTCCATTTTACAGGAAATTTAAATGACTTGCCCAAAGTCACACAGATTTGAACATAAGAGAATGGATTTGGACCAAGTTCTTCTGACTTTTATATTGTTTTCTTTTCATCGTACCCCATTCCCTTCAAGTCATTTCAAAATCGGCAGTGCATGTTGAGTCAATACATCAACACATTTCAAGGTTAACAAAACAGCAAATTAAAAGGAGGGACAATCATGAGAAGACTGTGTAGTGTGAACCTAGTTTAACCTATTGAACAATCAATTGATGCTAAGAATTAGGAAATGGCTAAAGGGAAATGAACGTTAACTGTCATCATATCCTGTAGAACTTAAACCAATGTAGAACAGTAACTCCAATGTGGAAGCTAAAAGAACACTGAAACTAGCTCATAGAGCTAACATTTTATTCCTTTGATTAGTATAGAAAGGTCAGTGAAGGATAATATTTAGAATATAAATTAATTTATAGTATTCTGTGGTGGAGAATCATTAACAATAGTACTTTTTAAAAAAGAGTAAAAAAAAATAGTGTGAGAAACAAGTCCCAGATAACTTGCTATGAGACCTAAAGAAGATAAATCATTTTCAGAACAGTTATAGGTGAAACTGAATGGAAGACAACAAACTGATGAAAAGATAGAACAACTTGGTCACAACTTCCATCACAAACATTTCTCATAACTGATGGTAGGACAACCAGCAATTAGATGCCTTAAACCCTGACTGAGGAAATGAAGATGGTACTGAAGAAAGTGACAAAGAGCATCTATAATACATCAAGTAGACCCTCCCTCCAAAAATCAGTGCTAGAGGTGCCAGTTTCCAAAGAGTAAAGAGAGAGATTGAATCTATCTGGTTAGCTGAAAGAGGTGAAAATACCGAATAACAAAAAGCACACACAAACACACACAAGCACAGATGTTATTGATACCATAAAAAGAGACATTTGAAAGAATGTTAATAATTAGTGACTGAAAAACCTAGTTGCATATGTGAGTATTATAGGTTATATATGCATATATACAGATAGCTATATAATTTGTACAATATGTATGTATATATATATGTGTATATATACATATGTACATACATACACATATATATCTATATATTTATATAGATACATATAATAGAAAGGTAAAGAGGGATGGGCAGAGATAGAGGGGGACTGGCAGGGACAGCGACAGGGAGGACCCACAGGGAGAGACACACATATTGAAAGCATCCTGGATGAAAATGAGAGATAGATACACTTTTGCCAAAGATTTTCTGAAACAAAATACAAGACTCCATGTATTAATTATTTGTCATTTAACAACAATAATAAAACATTTGATTCAGTAGAGCAAAATGGAGTATTAAAAATCCTCCTCCAATAAAGCATCTCCCATTCATATGGTAAGATTGTATAAGACTCTTTCTGAAAGATAATCACAAATATAATTTGTTTCAACAAACCTTAGATCATTAATATCAAGAAAGCCAATAAAAACAAGGGTACCTACTCACCAACATGTTCATTACTATCATGGAGAAAGCTCTATTTAAAGTCCAAAAATCAGCTGATTTCTTCTAGAGAACATCCCAAATTATCCATCTGGTGAGTTAAGGATCCAGAATTGCAGCCCAGGTCTTCCAACTCCAACACTAGGCTTCTTCCCCTTACACTGCCCTGATTCTTTTTAAGGAGTTATAAAACCTCAGGCAAGGTCCTTAACTTTTATGGGCTCTAGTTTTGTCCATTTGAAAAAGAGGGGATGGGGATCAATAATCAGCAACACCTGAGTTCAAATTCTGTTTCTGTTGCTCACCACCTGAAAACCACTTAATCTTTTTAAACTTCCTGTTTCTTCATCTGTAAAATTAAAGATTGTCCTACTTGGCTTATACGTTCCCTTCCTGCTCTAAATCTATGATTCTATGATCTCTGAGGTCTGTTTGGAGAGACATTTCATCATTCTATTATTTCTTTTAGGTTCCTGATATGTGGGCTCTAGTTTACTTTTAAAATTGGCTTAAAAGCCCTATATGGACCCCATTCAAGGCTAAGTCTTAAATACGGCAATGCCTGAGCAGGCATGCAAAATCCATTACCTGGGACTGTTTCTCCCAACCAGTTCATGTGTTAACATTAGTACACATGGCTTTCCCTATTTCTGCAGCTCACATGTAACCTCTAGATTTCATATTCCTCATGCATTAATACATAGACATTACTAAAATGGTTCCAAAGCTTTTATAATTCACTTTATATGGTTGAAATGATTTGCAAATTAAAAAAAAACAAGATCTCCCAAAAATTGTGTGCATTCTCCTGATAAATGACTCTTTTGTTTTTTTTGAAGAATGCGTAAAGTGAATGAGCTTACAGTAGGCTATTGTACTCAAAATCAGATAGAATAAGGAAAATTAATGTTTGCTAAGTGGAAAAAAAAAACAATCAAGTGTGGAGGAGAAGGGAGCATGATTTTCCAGGGCATAAAAGAGGAAATATAAAACAAAAAGAGATTAACCTAAATTGTATTAAAGATGAAAAACTGTTTATTAAAAAAATCAGTGACTTTGTTGGAAATAGAACATGCACACAAAAAAAGGAAAGAGAAAAAAGGGAAGCAACTCTCAGTTCTAAAGTTGGCACTTGCTTAAATTCAAAGTTTGCCTCTTCCCTCCTCTTATTTTCTGTAGCCCAGTCTTTGTCCTGCCCTCACTACTCTTTTGTACCTTCCTATTTGTCCGATATCTTCATAAGTTCTTCAAGATGCCATAATACCCACTGACCGATGCTCCATCACACTCAAGCCTGGTTTCTCCTCCAGCCTGTAGCTGCCACTCTAACATTATCCCTTGTTCCTAATAGCCATCACCACTTTGCTCCCTCCATGTTGGTGATTTCAGCTAGGTATTAGGGAAGCAGTCTAGATGATCAACTAGATTAGCCATTTTTTTCAGACACGCACCCCTTTGGCAGTGTGGTGAAACCTATGGACCCCTTCTCACAGTATTTTTAATGCATAAAATAAAATGCTTAAAACTACAAAGGAAATCAAATAGATTGAAACACAGTTATCAAATATTGTCTTAAGTCCAAGGATACCAGGGTAAGAACACTTAAAAGGTGGTAAGCATCTCAGTTTCACCCACCCAGGTGTACTTAATTCTTGTATTCTGAATCTCTAATGGGTAGAATTGCAAACAGTGTAGCTGAAGAACTGCTGGGTGTGTGAGTGATAAAGCTTTAGGGAAGGTGTGGGAGTGGTCCTTTTACAAGTGCTCAACTCTGACACATCTGTTAGCCACTGGATTGATCAGAGTACTCAAGTCTTTGATTTTTTTTTCATCATATCACCAGCTAATCCTGGCAAAATACTGTATTTGCCTTAGAAAAACCCTATGAGGTGGTGAGATTCATTTGCTGCCCTACCATGTCCCCAGGATTATACTTGCACTAAATTTAACTCTGCCTCAAGTTGAAGGAGTTTTGTATGTGCTGATGATAGAAAATTGGGGGCTTGCCCTCAAGGAGCTTGCAATAAACCAGGGCAGATTAAACCTGATTAGAAAGCAAGAGCAATGAGACAGCCCAACAAAACCCTCTAGAAAATCTTTTTTTCTTTCCTTCTTTAAAGAATGCTTCTCCTTACCTCCCTCCAAACTGCAAGTGCAGGGGACTACCCACTCTGATGTCCCAAGAGCTTTGAACTGCTCTGTTTTCCTACCTGGACTGGTTTATTCCTCCAGAGGCAATCTGGAGCTCACCATATTAAAGCTGACTTTAGTGCAGACACCTGATCAGCCCACTGCAGCTCACAACCCATGAGCTCAAGAGATCTGCCAGGCAGCCGCCCCCGTAGCAGGGATTATAGGTATGCACCACCTGGCACCCGCCCCTCCTAGGAAGTCTTGGAGGAGGAGAGATGACTTTTAGCTGAGAAATAGATGCAGACTTGGAAAGATTTAAATAGGGATCAGAGGACCTAGGAGTAGAGAGAGCTCTTCTTACATCCCTTACGCACATTTTGATTAGGCAGCTCACAAAGAGATCTCATTTAAGGTTGCTTAGCTACTCCTCCCAAAATATGTGTAATGAAAGGCTACAGGCCACTTTTTTTCAACTCCATTTCTATCATGCTCACATAATGAAGACAAAAGAAGGAATACACAACAGCAACTTTTGAAATGTGAGCCCTTGTAGCCCGGAAATTGTGTATCTCGTTCAAACTCATGTAACTTGACTTCAGGTTATTTTTTTACTTACATAAATAGACAATATATAAGGAAACAAATAAAAATTAAGAAAAAATAGCGAGTATTTAACTATTTAACCACTAAGGTTTATAAAGCTTTTTACATATAGTGTTTCATTTGATACTCATAACAACTCTATGAGGTGGGACCCATTATTATCCCAATTTTACTCATGAAAGAGCTGAAGTACAGAGGTTAAATGCGTAGCCCTGAGTAATGTAGTTAGCAAGTGTCTAAGGAGAATGCAAATCCAAGTCTTCCTGGCTCTAGGTCCAGCATTTTATCTACAACTATTCTTGGCTCATGGGCCATACAAAAACAGGTGGCAGGATGGATTTTAGCAATCAGGCAGCAGTTTGCCAATTTTTGTCTAGAGCATGTGTCAATATGCAAAACACCCTGTGATTCCCTAGGTGTGGGAGCTCCCTTCAATTCAACAGCATGTGACTCATCTACAATTCATAATCTTAGAGAGTCATCTGAGACTCAGAAAGGTTAAGTTACTTTCTCCAGATCACTCAGGGACAGTAAGACGATCTCGATCAAACTCTCTACCCATTATGTTTAAGTTATAGGAACATAGATCTAGATTTTGAAGGGATCTTAGAGAGAATCTATACCTAATCCTTCCTCTTTTTACAGGTGAGGAAACTGAGACCCAAAGAAGTCAAAGGACTTGTATAAGGTCACAAGATAGTTAAGTTGTAGAGTCAGAATTTGAACTCAGCTCCTTTACTTTAGGGTTGTGCATAACTTCAGCAATCTCTTCATTGCACAAATATTCCTTCTTTCTTTCCTTCCTTCCTTCCTCCCTCCCTTCCTTCCCCTTCTTTTCTCTCTTTCTCTTTTTAAACAGCTCATATTTAATTAACACACACACACACATATATAAAATATATAACATATATACATTAATTATTACATTCATGCTTTATCAAGATTATTGTCTCTCAAGCACTGGTACAAATGGATGTAGGTGGACCTAGGAACCAGAGGAAAATAATATTAAAAAAAAACAACAGCAGCAACAACTCAATTTATGGAAATGTATGGAAAACCTTTTCATTCCAAACCTGTGATTGAATTAGTGAAGGGTCAACCCAAGGGAAGATTTGTTTGTTGAGGAAGCTGTCACTATCAGTCTCAGGCAGTAAGAATACATCCAAACCAAATAACAGGAAGCCCTAGTGTTTATCAGTCCAAATATGAAGTCATATTAGTACTAAAAGGAACCCAAACATATAGGAACATTGCATTAAGAATTGGGGAGGACTCTAGTTAATATCTAGTCCAATGTTTTTATTTTCCAGATGAGGAAATGGAGACCCATTGAGGATCATAGATTTATGCCTTGATGAGATCTTAGAAACCATCTCATGCAACATCCCCCGATTTTATAGGAAAAAAGAAAGAGACCCAGGGAGGTCATGCAAGTCACCCAAGGTCACACAAATATGAAGGGTCTGTGTCACGTCCACTCATTTTGACACTTCTTGCATACTGTCTTGTACTAGAAGAGAGAGGAAAGGAATAAAGGAAGGGAGGAAAGTGGGTCAGAGGTAATGGCAGTTAGAGAGGGATTGACCAAAGGATAGCAGGACAGTCTTATGGAGCAGAGAAATATTTAAAGGTCACAAAAACAAGAGCCCTTTTATGCTACAATAATCGTTGTAAACTCATCACTTTCATTGGCTTACTGAGCGCTTAGCAGCCACCCAACACAGAAGAAATATTATAGCCATAAATATAATTTATAGTTCTGTACTCCTTAACTCAAGGGAACTTGTACTTCCTGGTGAGCCAAGAACTCAAGTAATTTTTTTTTCTCTGTCCACCCTGGAATCACTTCTCCCACACTCCCACAGTAAGAAGATACTTAATAAGAGACAAAGGCTTCCTTCAGCTAGATGGAATGACTGATCTATTGATTGAGGCACTTATTTTTGTTTGCTCCTTTTCAGGGAATGAGGGGAGTTCTTCATTTTGCCTCTATGACTGATCTAAGGTGTCACCTACCTAGGCACCCTCTTCTAAAATGTGTGGAAATTTTCAAGATATTTCGACATTTCTGTCTTGAATCAGGTTGTGTAGGTGTAGATTACCTTACTTAATCATAATTTTTAAAAATACATCAAGCTCATTATAGATCTATTTTGAATGCAAAAGGTCTGCACAGTACCTGTAAAATTAGAATTTGAATACTCCTGCCAAACCTTTGATTGAAAAGAAAAACAATTCCCTTCCCAAGCCTTTACAAGGGAAAGATAAAGCATCATAAAATGTAACCTGAGATATTTAGCTTTAAGGCAAAATGAGCAAATGTGGTATTTTCATAAATATTCATGCTTCAGGCTCACATGCTAAGACTCCTCAAAGGGAGGATCTCTAAGCATATTTCTGATGCTAATGAATATTTATTTCTGTGTTCCCAGTAAAACCAGTTGTGAATTTAAACTTTCTGTTTACAGGGAAGCCAAAAAAAAAGAAAACACATTTTTTTTTTCTTCTGGAATTGGGTAATCTATCAGCCAAAAGCTGGAGAAGATTATTAA
Organism: Trichosurus vulpecula; assembly: GCF_011100635.1. Taxonomy (NCBI): domain Eukaryota; kingdom Metazoa; phylum Chordata; class Mammalia; order Diprotodontia; family Phalangeridae; genus Trichosurus; species Trichosurus vulpecula. The sequence goes on along the minus strand of NC_050578.1, from coordinate 237,778,587 downwards.
TAGCTTGTCTCACCCTTTTTCAGAGAAAAAGAAGAAATGAATGGCCAGAACAATTCAATGATTTGGTCAAAGTCACAAAGGAAGAAGGGACAAATTGCTGAGAGAAAGCAGTGAATAACGGGAGAGAGAGCTGAAGGTGGAGTCAGGGAGCCCTGAATGTCAATCCCTCTCAGACATTTAGAAGTTGTGTGACTCTGGGTAAGGCAACTAACTTCTCTCAGTCTTAGTCTCCTCACATGTAAAATGGGGATAATAATAGTGTCTGCTTGACAGGGTTGCACTGAAGAACAAGTGAGACACTGGTAAAACTTTGGGGATATTCTTTATATATAAAGCATATGACAGATATTAACAAGATACATATAAAGGTTAGTTGTGGCTATTATTATTATGCTTTAGTAATTATGGTGCAGAAGAGGTTACACTTGGATTATATCTTATCTAGATTTACTTTACCTCCATATGTACAGCTATGCAATTCTCAGTATCGTGATGCCTTTCCTGAGTGGGTAACAGCATCCTCTCCAGATTGACTTACTGTGGTATCACAACAGGCAATCATCACTCCAACTCGGTGCTGATGTGAAACCTGATGCCAAGAATTCCTATGATGAACAATCACTAACTTTACTACGGTGCTTCAGGGTTTGGATCCCTCATAAGCACCCTACAAGGGAAAGGTGACCGCTCATTCAAAGAGAGAGCGAAGTGCATTGTGAAGAGCACTATCCTGGAGAGAGAGGACCTGAGTTCATTACCCTGTGTAATGGCAGACAAACCACTTAAGCTCTCCAAGCTTTCATTTCCCCATCTCTAAGTAGAGGAGATTGGACTAAATGACTTAAAAACATCCCTTCCAGCTCTAGATCTAAGATCCTCATTTTATGGATAATGTTATCAATGTTCAGAGCAGTGTCCTTGGTCATGATAAGACAGTCAATAAGAATTTGAGGTGGGATTCAAACTCAAGTCTTCTCATATGGCAAACCACTCTAGGATCTTTGCCTAGAAAGCTCCAAATGGGGTCACAAAGAGTCAGACACAACGGAAGTGACTGAGAAACAACATTACTACATTATTAGAATTCTTTTGAAAATTCAAAATTATATCATGTGTATTTGTATCCAGACATGTATATACATATAAATATGGATGGCATATTCTAACACAAGAATAGGTGACAAATGTGTCGTGCTAAAGAATAACAGCTCACATTCATATAAAGATTTTTAAAATTTCATTTATTTTATTATTATTTTATGAAATAAAACCTGTATTTCCATAATATTATAGAATAGTAAAAAGATGATTGCACATAAAACTGCAAATCTATTATGTGCAACTTGCTATTTCTTTTAAATATGTAATAAAGTTATTATGTAACTTTATTTTTCTTTTTTTTGTCCTTCCCTCATCCCTAGAGATGGCTACATTTAGACACAGATATGTATATTTGTAATAACTATATAAATACATATATGTGTAAATTTGTATTTATTGTTTACAAAAGCAATTTCATCCTGGAATGGGGGTAGAGATTCTTTCCCAGGTCTCTATATAGGCAGTTTCCTATTCATTTTTAATGGGACAAGATCAGGAACTGATTTCAATGAGAGTTAGACTTTGTAACACTAAATGAAGTTTTTTTTTTGTTTGTTTGGTTTGTGTGTGTGTGTGCCTCTCTGAATTCCCTTCCCCCCCCCCCATTTGATGGCTAATAATTCCAGGGCAAGTGGGTTCTGAGATACCTTCAGAGAGCCCAACACTATGAGCGAACCCAATTCTCCCACAGGTCTGCTTCATGCTGGTTTCAGTTAATGAGTCATAGGCATTTAATGTGGTCAGTTCTCTCTCCCAAGCCACTAACCACGCTTTTCAACCCCAAAGATGAAGTTCTCTGCCTCTTACAGAGAAGTATCCCTAGTTTCATTTGAAATGCAAATTTCAACAGCTTCAGACAAATTCAATGATTGTAAAGGACAAGAAAGACCTGTCATATGCAGGTTGTATTGCAACAGTTCTGAAACGTGGTAGCTAACTCCAGATTCCAGGACCATTTGAGGATAGCCATGCCTATCTTTTGGAACTCTTTCTCCAAGGATCACCAGTACTGAATATGATACATGTTCCTCATGAGCATATTTAAAAAAAAAGGTTCCTAAGTCATTGTTTGTGAGAAAGAATATCATTTCACCCAGGCCTCATTTTAAAGATGAGAAATCTGAGGTGGTGTGATGTGCCCTGGGTCATACAGCTAATAAGTATCTGGGACTAGATTTGAACTCAGCTCTTCCAGACTCAAGGTGCAGCAGTCTTTCACTAGCCTTCTACTTCCACTGTGGAAGAAAAATTGTTGTGGCATCTTCTTCCATAGCACAACCTTGCAGGTAATAGAGAAGTCCTTGGGGATTGAATGAGGCACATAGAGAGTACTTAAATGACTTGTCCAGGGTCCCTATAGCTAATAACTGTCAGAGGGGCAATTTGAACCCCCAATCTTCATGACTTCAAACCTAGCACTCTATCCCATAACCCACATGGTCTCTTAAGATAAAGACACATTCCAAAACCATAACTGATCTATGGTCTCATAGTTGTGGGTGTTCCCTTAATGACGTAGATTCTCAGCTTGGCCCCTCTTGTCCATGTCCCCCTAGAGATTTGTCACAAAGTGCTGTTGATCATTCTCAAGTTCTCTTGACATCCCAAGGGTTGTAGTGTGTCAGTTGGGCTATCTACTTGTCATCCCTCACTCTAGCTATGTAATACACCTATCTTTTTTTTTTTTACAATCCATTTCTCTAGTGACATGCTATTATTTCTTCAAAATTCCTTTGTTGAAGAATTAACTTATTCATCTATATTTTCTTGCCTCAGACAAGGCATTTTTTGTTGTTATTTTTGTGCAAAATAAGACATTTGGACCATGCACAAGCAAGCAAGTCTCACAAGTCACATTCTGTGAAGTAAAATATGGCTGATCAATTCAATGTCTTAATGGATGGGTTGAGGACCCAAAGAATAAATTTGGGGTGGAGGTGGGGGTTACAGAGTCAAAAGACAAGCCTCCTACAAAGCTAACAAAAGAAAATGCAAAGTCAGGAGATAGATGACTGAGTACTTGAAACATTCTAGGAATAAATACTAAACAACTTAGCAGATTCTTTCCACTACCCTGGCTAGGTACAGCATTGTTTCTCTTTAGAACAGATTTCCCCATGTTTTCTTCATGTTAACAATAACCATAGCATCAAGATGTTTTGGCACTAACATCAAACTCTCTAGAAGCACAATTAAATCAGACAGGCCTAGATTCCAACTACCACACATTTCTTATAGTGTGGTGCAGTGTAGGTACACCCACCATGCTCCATTACCTGTCCATTACCCTTTGGAGGATCCTTACTCAACCTAAATTGAGTTAAATATATTAACAATTAAATCTAGCAAGTTAGATTTATAATAACTAAATATGCTTTTGTCTATGTATTATCTGTTCAAGTTGGCATTGTTATTCTAAAGTCTACAAGTAAAACTGGAATCTATCTACTCCTTATCACAGAGTCATCAAAATTCTAAATGGGGACAGGATTGTGGAGGCTATGGAACCCAAAACTTTGCATGAGACATGAATATAATCTGCAAAATCCAGGACAAGTACCTAGCCTCTCCTTGAAGACAGCCTGAAGTGAAGAAGGCAATTCTTTCCATTTGGAAAGAGCCCAGTGCGTAGGAAGCTTCTTTTTAATTCCCAACCTAGTTTGGGAACTAGCCTAGTTTTTCACTCTGAGCACTAAAAAGAGTAAATCAAATCCCTCTTCCTCATGAGAGACTTTCAAATAGTTGAAAGCTGGAAGCAGCTAAATAGTATAGTGATTAGAGTGCTAGACTTGGATTCAGGAAGTCCTGAGTACAAATCCTGGCTCAGATGCTTATTAGCTGTACAACCTTGAGCAAGTCACTTAACCATTCTCAGCTTCTGTTTCTTCATCTGGAAAATGGAAGGCATTAATAGCACCCATTCTTCAAATGACATAATAACATGTCAAGTGTTTTTGCAAACCTTAAAGCATTGTCTGAAGGCTCTTTTCACTATGCAAATCTTAGCCATTATGGAAGATGGCTACATGACCTCATGAAGGTTTCTCTTCTCCTGGCTAAGTATCTTGATTTCCTTAAGGTACTTGGATTTTAGTAACCTCATACTCTCTGGTTACTAAATTCATGGCAACTTCCTCATGTCTGTCTCAAAATATGGCCTACAGAACTGGACCCAATGACTGAAAAGTAGTCTAACCAAGGCAAACAATAGTGGGATTATTGCCATACTTAATTTGTATTCTTATTAATGCAACTCAAATATGAATTAATAATAAATGAATAATAATGAAATAATAAATGAATATGCTAATGAATAAATTAGCTATATGTTTCTATATAGGAAGGGTCACACTATTTCATCATTAATGTCTTAATGGTATACTTCATCATGGTGGAGAGATGACTCTTGATCCTCCAAGGCCAAATAGATCAATTGACACAAGATCTAGCAGGTTCTATCAGGTTGGAAATATTTCCACCGGAATGATAGATTATATCCATCATGTTTATACTGGCCATCAGGTGATGAATTCTGTTGGTCAAAAATTTGTTAAGGCAGAACGTAAGGAATGGATGGATCTGAATGGATGAAGGAAATCTGCATGCTGATAAAGTCTTGTGTCTTTGAAAGTACTGAAGAAATGCCCCACCACTGACTCCTAGAGGACTCAAAGGCTGCCAAAATACCCAGGGATTTTTCACATGAATTGTCATTTACTATGTTATTTTGGACAAGTGGACAATAGCTCTCATGTTCCTCACTGAAAAGAGAGTTTGGGACTAGATGACCAAAAAGCTCTTTTCAACTTCTAACTGTATAACCCTGTGTCACTGCTGTCTTGTACACTGGAAGTTGATTTGGAGAACCTGGGGTCAGGGCTTCACACATCTTTTCTTTTTTCTTTTCTGCATGTTAAACCTGGCCCTTATTATTAAACTCAAGCTATGTTTATACCTGGGCCATACTTAGAAATGATGCATTTTTTTTCCTCTCCAATCAATCAGTCAGTTGGTAAAGGAAGCAAGAAGTCGAACAATTTCTTAAGCCTCTACTCAGTATTAACAGAGATACTGAAGGAACTATTAGCATTTGGTTTAAATTAAAGAGAGGAGCATATTTATCACAATTCGAATGGAAAATCATGTACTACATTAAGAGCGGTAGCTACTACTTATTGTGCTTTCAAAAGTTTATAAAATACTTTACTCCCTATAATTGTGTGAGGTTACATGAATCACTCAGTTATATGACTGTGTCTGAAGTTGGATTTGAACCCAAGCCCTATTCCCTTTTCATTATGCCATGCTATCTCTCATCTCTGTTAGGCAACTTAATGTAATATATAGAGTCCTAAACTTGGAGGCAGGTAGACCTCAGTTCAAATTTGGGCTCAGGTATGTACTAACTGTGTGACCCTGGCCAAGTTACTGAAAACATTATTCGCCTCAGTTTCTTCATCTGTAATATAATAATAGCCTCAACCTCACAGGGTTGTTGTGTTGTATGTGATACATTTGATAACAGATGAAAGGCAGTTTCAAACTTTGGAACTCTCTTAATGTGAATCATTATAATTTATTCCATTATTCCAATTCTATTTTATTTATACATTACTCTACAGGTCTTGGTATGGAAGGAACTTTCTTCCCTATAGATGACAGAAAAATACAAATAACAGGGCAGCTATGTGGCACAATGGATAGAGCTCCAGGTCTGGGGTCAGGAAAACCCACCTTCATGAGTTAAAATCTGGCCTCAGACACTACTAGCTGTGTGACCCTGAACAAGTCTCTCAACCCTGTTTGCCTCAGTTTCCTCATCTGTAAAATGAGCTGGAGAAGCAAATGACAAACCATTCTAGAATCTTTGCCAAGAAAACCCCAGATGGGGTCATGAAGAGTTAGAAATAACTGAAAATGACTGAACAAGACAATTCCCTAAGAAAGGAAAATCCTCCAAAGACACTACATAACAACAACAACAACCACAACCACAACCACAACCACAACAACAGATGGCATTTATATAGCAGTTTTAAGTGTGCAGTGGGCTTGACATCTTTTCTCTCATTTGGGCTAAATAAATTCTACTATCCCTTCCATTTCTTTGTCTGTGATCCTGTGTTCTCTTGTTTATTAGCAATAACCACCACTACCACCACCACAAGAATATTTCCACCACAGTGCTTTAGAGTTTGCAAAGGGCTTCACACAGGGTTTCATTCCTATAGCATTCATTCAACCCTGTGAGATAGGTGCTATTATTATCTCCTGGGCAAACTGAGAGTTTAAGTGTTAACTGCTGTTAACTGAGAATTTAGACAGAAGGTAAGGGAGGGATGGATCTGAACGGACGGAGAAGTCTGTGTTCCGATAAAGTCTTGTATCTTTAAAATGTCCCACCACTGACTCCTAGTGAACTCAGAGGCTGCCAAAACACCCAGGAATTTTTCATGTGAACAGTCATTAACTATGTTGCATTGGACAAGTGGATGATAGGCCTCATGTTCGTCATTGAAAAGAGAGTTTGGGACTAGATGACCAAAAAGTCATGACCAATCCATCCCTCGACAGAAGTCTGCTCAGAATCACAGAATTTCAGACTTGGTAGTATCTCCAGTACCATCAAATCCAACCTATACTTGAAAAGGAACCTCTACTGCAATATACCTGACAAATGATCACACAGCTTCTGCTTGAAAATGTCTAGTGATAATAATGATGATAATGATGATGATGACCAAAAAGACCAAGAGGAAAACCTCACTACACGTTGTTGCAGTTTTGTGAGACAAAGTTGCCTAAAGGGTAACTAGAATGAAACACAGCCCAGTAGTAGAGATGAACTCTGAAGGAAGGGCAACAAACAGCAGGGTTTAAGTGATTTGCCTGTGGTCAAAGAGCTCCTAAGTATCTGTGGCCAATTTGAACTCCAGTATTTTCGTGACTTCACCCTATCTACCATGCTATCTAGCTACATCATCAAAAGCTCTTTCCCACAGTCCCACCATGCCTCTTAGGCATCGATTGACCCATATAGAATATATAAGAGATAGCAACGAGTACATACATTTTTATTTGTTTCATCTGGAGAATGTGGGACTGCTTGAAATAGTCACTGCTCTTAAGAAAGGGCAAACATATTAAAGGAGCAGCTAGGAGGTGCAGTGGACAGAGCACTGGGCCTACAAACAAGAAGAACTGAGTTCAGATTCAGTCTCAGATACTTCCTAACTGTGTGACCCTGGGCAAGTCACTTACCCTTTGTTTGCCTCCGTTTCCTCATGTGTAAAATGGAGATAATAGTAGTATCTCCCTCCCAGGGCTTTTGTGAGGACTGAATGAATGAGCTAATATTTATAGTGTCTGGGACGTGGTAAGTACTATATACACGTTGTTGCTGTTGTTGCTACGGTTATCGTCTGTACAATGGGCATCTGTACATGCTATATATTACAGCATATGTAACATATGCATTGTTGTTGTAATTGTTATTATTGTAGCATCTGTAATCAGTGGTAGCAAAATAAAGTTGTCCTTAAGATCTCAAAATGCTGATATTCTAAACTGAATTGTCATTATACGTGTCCCAAAAGTCTTAGTGCTGATGCAATGTTTAGTAGCTTAAATAACTTAAAAAGTTTAAATAACCTTAAATACTAATAGCTTAAAAGTGCCTTGAGAACCCTGGGATACCCTATATCTGGATAGCAATTTTACTCTTCGAGTATGGGTGGGTTTTTTTTTTTGCTTAGAAGTATCATTTTGTAACATAACCATTTGATCCCCAAGGTTGAAAACAAGAGCCCAAAGTAAATAATGTATCTATTGGGAGGGGAAAAGGAAAATCTCAGGACACATTGTTGCAGTTTTTGAGACAAAGTTGCCTAAAGGGTAACTGGAAGCAGCAGAGATGAACTCTGAAGGAAGCTTAAGCATCCAGATAGTAGAACAGAACATTCAAGTAGCCACAGAGAACTTGAGAATCACAGAATGTTGGAGCTTCCAGATCGTGTGGTCAAAGCTTTGGTCCCTGAAGTGATAAACAGAACAAACAAATGCATAAATATCAAACACTAGTGTTGGGGTGTAAGAGGAACAGGCATCATGGCTAAAATTAACAGGGACTCACATGTCCATGCATATGGGAACTTTCTAATGGTAGGAAATACTGACTTAGTGCTAAACCTCCGCATACAGCTATGAACTTTTCTGGGAATAGGAGATACAGACCTACGAAGAGTCCTTAATGGAGAGAACATAACCCTAAACCACTGAACAGGAACAGCATCAGGTCCATCAGTTTGGAATGCAGCAATCAGAGTTCGTATTCAGCAGCCTCCTGAGGCTAGCTGTGAATCTAAAATGGTGCCAGGATCCATAAAGGGTCCCTGGAGTAGAAAGGATGATCTTTATGTATTTCTTGAATGGAGGTAACAGTAAGAGCTCACATTTTCCATAGCACTTAGGAGTTTACAACACACCCAGCCCTGCCCACATATAAACATTGCAACATTTATTGTAAGAGAGAAAGTAAAAATAGCCTTATTCCCATTTTAGGAAAGAGGATCTGAGGCTCAGAGAGGTTAACGCACAAGGACTCACTACTCTTTCTACCACTCTACCATGGCTGCAAGAACATAGCTGTTCTTAATCTGGAATTGGGCTTTACCTCAATTAATCCCTAATAGAGGCTTCTTTGTTGTTAGGTAATCCTCTATGCAGATGGAGGAATAGATACTCTATGTCTACAACACCTCCCCTTCCCCCCCTCCCCAATTTCATTGACTGTAAAAGCAGGAAGCTTCCATGCAGATGTCTAAAATAACTATCCATTAGTCAGAATAATGACAGCTCCCATTTCTGCAGAACTTTTGGAGAGCTCTTTTGTTAACTGCCCTACAACCCGCCTCCCCCCTTCCCACCTGAAAGTACTTAGCGAATGGCTTATTATCCCCTTTGTGCAGATGGAGAAACCGAAATTCTCAATTAAGTAATTTGCTCATGATCCCACAGCTGTTGGAGCCAGGATTTGAACCTACTTCTCTTGGTGCCAAGCGCAGGATTTTTTTTTCCCCTACTCTACTTGTCTGTGCATCTGGTACAAAAAGGCGATGAGCCCTATGAGGTTGTTTTTTTTTTTATTTTTTTGAAACTGAACACTATCAAATTGTTCCTTTTTTTCTTTTAAATTACAATTACTAACTTTGAAAACCAGATGAGGTCACGTTTGCTTTAATGTATGAAGGGGCTTTAGTGCTACAGAATAAACAATAGTACTTTACTAATTATTATATGTTTAATGTGTGTATGTATATAGACACATATTCATTATAGAGTCTGTAGTGACATGTGTCCATGTAAGGTTCTTCAGTTCAGTCATTGTTCCATTTTTGTTTTGAAGTCTGTTCAGTTAGCACAGTACCTGACACAGGGTAGGTACTTAAGAAAGGCTTACTGATTGATTGGAAGGGTAGCTAGGTGGCACAGTGGATAGAGTGCCAGGCATGGAGTCAGGAAGACTCATTTTCCTGAGTTCAGATCCAACTTCAGACAGTTATTAGCTGTGTGATCCTAGGCAAATCATATAATTCTGTTTGCCTCAGTTTCTTCATCTGTAAAATGAGAAGGAAATGGCAAATCACTCCAGTATCTTTGCCAAGGAAACCCCAAATGGGGACACAGAGAGTTGCACATGACTGAAAGTGACTGAGCAACTATTGATTGACACTATATAATAGCATATCATGTTATATCGTTGCATCATATCGACCTGGTATTAACTAACCTGTCTCCAACCCAGTTTTTTACATTTCTTGGATGGGAGTGGTCCCCTGAAAGACAAGCTAAGGACAGAAGTAATGGTTACATGTAACCTTACACATCGTAGGCTGATGTAAGACCATTTGAAAAGCTTCCTGCTGCTGTTGCAAAGCTAGCCACATTCTCAGTTCTGCATCAGAGATGGCTTTTCAGCATCTTAGAGCAATCATTTTCTGTCATAAACCTTGGTCTTACACTTAGGCCAACTTTAACATTTAGAGACTTTAAGTTCCAGAGTGGTCAAAGGAAATTCCATTCCTGTTCCAAAGATATAGCTCTGTAGGCAGTATGGGCATCCTTGAGTTCACCAGTATCACATCGGTCATGACTTTGCCTGATGTCATTGAAAAGCATTGTTGGAAACTATTTTGCCTTTTTCTATGAGTTCCTCATATTCAAGCTGGAGGTTAGCTCAGGATCTCTTCTGCTCACAGGGCCCAAAGCAATGTGATACTTCCTTAAAATGCAAGCAACATAAGATTAAGGTTGAACAGGTGCCAAAATTCCAGTGCCCAACATTCAGTCCTGATTACCAAGTGGTACTTGGGTGGAAGGAAGAAGAGCTGATGAAGCAGCATCTCTCTTGGACCTGAGCTTTGGGATCCAGCTTGGGCATTTTGATGGATGCTTGCCATCACAATGCAATAAAGCTCAGGGAATAAATTTGAGATAGCTAATGATCGTTCTGGCTGACACTTCTCTGGAGTTTTACAGCTTTTGTAGACATTCTTCCACTAATGTCCTCCTCCCATGCCTCAGTAGTGTGGGGAGCTGACCTTGATATCTAAAGGTCTGTGCAAAGTGGGCATAAATTTGGCCTGTTCAGCCCAGCTATGGACCAGAGTTTGTCTATTATAGAGTTTTAACACTAAAAGCTCACCCACCGGGAGATGAATTCTTTTGGCCACAGTAACTCATGAAGGTGATCTATCCAGGCATGGATTGGTTGTAATGTATAGGAGTGGAGAAAGTCACTACAATGATGATATCAGAGTTTCCTTCAAAACATAGCTCAGGTGCCAGCTTCTAGGGACACCTTTTGTGATTCTTGTTCAGTCAGCCAATAAACACCATATGCCTGCTATGTCCCACCATTGTGCTAATTGCTGAGGATGCAAATATGAAAGAGAAAGACAGCCCCCATCTTCAAAAAGCATACAACCTAATAGAGGAAGACACAAACCTAAACTGAAAAGGGAAGGTGAGAGGATACCCAGTGTGCGTATGTATGTGTGAAGATCGATGGGATCTATTGCAAAGAGTGAAAGCTATAGGGAAATGAGGAGATAGCTAGCCTGAAAGACCTCTTTTGTTGTTGTTGTTGTTGAGTCATTCTTCAGTTGTGTCTGACTCTCTGTTACCCCATTTGGGGTTTTCTTGGCAAAGATACTGGAATGGTTTGCCATTTTCTTCCCGAGCTCATTTTGTAGATGGAGAATTGAGGCATACAGGTTAAGTGATATGCCCAGGGTCACAAACCTAGTAAGTATCTGAAGCCTGCTTTGAACTTAACAACAACAAATAGTTTGTATTTGTATGACTGTGCATGTTGGTTCTTCCCAGGGGAATTTAATATCTTTGGATATAGATTCTGATTCATTTTTGTTTTGGCATCCCTAGTAGTATGTAAAATGTTTTGCATATTGGAGATATTTGCTTAATAAATACTTTCTGAATTAAGTTGAACTGAATAGTAGAATATGGGCTTCTTCATCAGAATATGAACTCCTTGACATCATATCTTTCCCCTTTTCTTTCTTTGCGTCTCTAGTGCTTAGTATACAGAAAGGACTTAATAAGTGCTTGGAGACTGGTGGAATAGCTGAAATATTATATTTAATATATTTTTACCACTGAATTTAAAAATAGACCAAGGGTTTTACTGGGCAAAATCCTTCTCCAAAGCAATCAAGTTTTGTTGCTGACAGATATGCATAATAAAGCCACAACTAGAAGAGGGAAGAATATCTGGTTTCTTTAGCTTCCCTTTTGTTTTGGCTCATGTTCCTTTGTATACTAAGCCAGCAAGTATTTGGGGGTTTGGAAAATTTTCTAACTCTTGACTAGACAGTTATCAATTACAGAGGAATTTGATCTCCATGGAGAAATGGGGGTCAAAAATGAAAGCCCTCATCTTAGCCTGGGGACAATGTGCTATGCTTTTGTTAGCTGGGCATGGTGTCTTGGACAGAAGAGCTCTGAGCCCTGCTTATTTGGGATAGGTTTTAGAGCCTCAGTCAAGGAAGGGTGAAGCTGCAAAGATAATCATAAGGAGCAATTTTCATTTTAATAAGGACTATTGCCTTTCACATATACACAGAATGTACATATTTTGCTAGCATGGACAACTTCAAGGACAATGATTATTTTCACCAATACAGGTTATTGGTCTCAAACCATGTGCAATTGAGGAATTAGAGCCTAGAGGTTTTTCCATTCACATAAAGGACAAATTACTTGTCTCTGGTCACAGAACTGATAAGTGACTTAGGGTGGGTTTGAAGCCAGACCTTTTGATTTCAAGCCCAATTACTCTATTTATTAGAACACACTGACATAATTCATTAGTATTAGATTGCAAGTAAGCTCCTCCCCTACCTCCAGTAGTGCTCTTTGACTTATTCATTATTAATATCTCCAATACTGATCTCTCACTTATGAAGAAGAAAAACAAAGCGATATTGTGTTCAGTCTTGGAACTCTGTGCTTTACAGACACACAGTATATGATGGATCCATGATTACATTTATTCTAACATAGCCCTAAAACTCTTAACTGTAAGCCTCTTGAAGGCAATGGCAGTATCATACTCTGTATTCCTTACAATGCTAATCCTAGAGCACAAATATTGAATGCATTAGTGGGTAGAGGAGTCAATAGATGGATGAATAAGATAATGTTGGATGGGAAGGATGGATAGACTAATGGGCAAATGAATGAATAGGTGGGTGAGTAGGTGGAGGGATGGCCTAATGAATGAGTAGGTGGGTATATAGTTGACTGGATAGATGGCTGAGTGCCTGGATGGCTGGGTAACTGGATAAAAGGGTGATTCAATAGGTAGACAGTGGAAAGATAGACTAGTTCCCTTATTTGATAAACTCATATTCTTTGAGTTTTCACAAAGCACAGTGGGATCCATTGAGCGCAGTTTTCTAGGATACATTAGGAAATGGTACTACTAAAACCAACAAAGTACAGCAGGTTAAAAAATTACTATGATCACTTAATATTTTGTTCAGAGAACTGACAAACCTCTAACCCAAGTCAATCACTTTTTAATCAGTTATACAAGATGAAGGATGACTATCTATAATTGGTAATATTTTGTCCCAAGTCTTATTAATCAATGAATCAACAAGTGTTATATACTTACCTTGTGCCAGGCATCATACTCAGCACCAAGTATATAAAAAAAGGTAAAAAAATTCATTTACTCAAAAAGCTTACATTCTAATAGGGGACACACCATGTAAAGAGATGGATATGTACAAGACACCTAATGAGTAGATAATGGTGATCCCATATCTATAAGGGAAGAATGTAGTAGCTGGGAGGAGTACTGGAAAAGGCCTCTTGGATGAGGTAGTATTTGAGTTGAACATTGGAGGAAAAGAAAGTTTCTAAAGGTAGGTGGAGGTAAGGATGGTATTTCAGGTATGGGGAACAGCCAGTGCAAAGGAATGAAGAAGATAAGTGAACTGTCCTGTTCAAGAAACTCCAAGTCAGGTTGACATATAGATGTGGGAATCATTTATACAGAGATAACTGAACTCATCCAGGGGAGTTGATGCAATTACCAAGGAGAACAGTATTGATAAAAGAATAAAGCCTAAGACAGAGCCCGGGAGGATACCTAGGCTTAGTAGGCATGTCACAGATGATACTCTAGAAAAAGTAAACAGAGAAGGAGCAATCAGGCAGATAGGAGAACCAGGAGAGTGAAGGGTTGGGAAAACCTCGAGAAGAGGTAGATTTGATATAACATTTGACATATTAGACGTGGAATTTGACACATGGCATTGTGATATAGTGGTGTAACATAATATATAGATAGATGTTAAGGATGAGGATTGAGAAAAGATCATTAGATATAGCAATTAAGAAGTGACTGGAAACTTTAGGGAGAGTAATTAAAGTTGAATGATGAAGCTAGAAGCCATGGTCTTTCAAAGAGGCTCAAAGACCAATCTTGAAAATAGGTCATTTTCTCAGGTTTATACATGCAAAACTAAAAAGATACAACTCCGAGGAAGGATTTGATGTATGACTTCTGAATCAAAGGCAGCTTTCTTTTTATATAATAATAATCATAAGTGATCACAATCAATATATGTTTTTTTCATTAACTTTAGAATCTACCAAAGCGTTCAGGAGACAAAAAACACTGAGTCCCTCTGATGGTGCCACAGAAACAAGCAGGAGAATGGGGTCAGCAAGACCAATAGCTTAAAAGCCATGAAATACCAATTAAAGCAGTTTCTAACTCCTGAAAAGCATTAGTTGTAATAGTTCATTTTCAAGTGAGGTCGGAAGATGTTTCTTCTTGCCTCCATGGAAACAAGGCTCTAAATGGTGGTACAGTAACCTAATCAGTCTATAAAAGCCTGTCCCCTGCATAAGAGAATGCAGACTGAAATTTAGAGTTAGAATAGACTTAAGTTTGCAACCATTTCAATACTTATTTGTGGTATGACCCTAGTCAAATCACCTAACCTTGCTGAGCCTCAGTTTCTTCACCTATAAAATGAAGATAATAATGTTTATTACATTACAAGGATCTTCTGAGGAACAAAGGAAAAACTATGTTGAGAGCTTTGCAAACCTGAAAGCACTGTGCAAATGGTGGCTGCGATATTTACATTGGAAAGGCATAGAAAACACTACTGTGGTAAAGAACCGATCATTAAGCAGTGATGGAGCAGTGAACAGGTGCCAGGCACTGTGCTGAATGCAGGGGATGAAAAGGAAGATAAACAGCAATAATTATAAAACAGATTAACAAAACAAAATAATAATAATGGTTACTGCTCTCAAAGAGCTCACATTCTAATGGGTGTGACAATTCTCAAATATATGTATGTACATGTATACACACATATACATGCACACACATATGTATACACCTATGTATACACATATACATGCACACATAAATACATATACATATGTATGTACACACAACACACACACACACACACATATATATATATATATATAAACACAGATTCCTACACACACATATGATATGTACATGTATACAGGATAAATGGGAGCTAATCTCAATGGGAAGATATTAGCCATGGTGGGCAGGAAAGGCAGGGGGATGACAGAAAAGGCCTCCTTTGTCTCATCTCAATAACTCTTGATCCCTTTCTCTATGATGCAGGTTCATCTCTATCTCTCTGAAGGTCATGAACCTTGGAATTTCCTTGTTTGAGGTTGATAGGGAGGGAGAGTGGAGATGAATGGGGACAAGGGAGGGACCTCTTCTCAAAGCCATTTCCCAGAAAGTGGGTGAAAACACAATCCTCCTCAGTGTTTGCTGGGAACATTAAATAAGTGGATCCTCCCCTCCCCTTCCTCTTGCTCCCTACCCCCTTCTCCATCTCCATCCTCCCTTTCGCCCCTTCCTCCTTTTCTCCCTCCCTCCCTTCGTTCCTTCCTTCCTGGAAGCAAGGAATATTGGAATATATTATGGAGAAGCTATAGGTGGAGAGGAGGCAGAAGGTGGTGTGGGGAAATGAAGGGGAAGCAGGCCATCTCAGACTTAGTGCTTCACTGATTTCCAGCTCCGCAGGAAACCCATCCCAAAGGACACTCCAAGTGCAGAGAGACTGTCCCATCCTAGTCTCCATCCTCCTCACCCCAGTCCCTCCCCTGGAACATTACTTTCCATCCATTCCCTACATAGTTTCTATGTGTAGTTGTTTGCACATGGTCTTCCCAAATGGGCTGTGAGCACCTTCAGGGCAGAGGCCTGTTTTTTTTTTTTATCCTCAGTACTTATCACAGTGGGTCAGTCACTTATCAAAATCTGTCAACTAACTGACTGTCCAAACCTTTATATCTGAGTCAGGAATTTAGAATAACTTAAGTCCTAAACTACTTTGGGGGGATGGGGATTATACTCAGGAATTTCTGAGCTTATTTTTAGTTACTTACCATTGCCTTGTTGGATGATTAAAAAAAAAAACTGTTTTAAGGCTGCCCCTTCCTTGAGTCAGTTAGCATGGTGAACAGCTGAATGCCTAGGTCTAAGCTAACCTTCAATATTCCCAGGTCCTTAACTGGAAGGAGGCAGTGAGCGAGATTGGGAAATGCTATCAACAGTCCCATCTAAGAGAATCCAGAACTGTTGTTCACTCATTATTTAGTCATGTCTAACTCTTCATGAACCCATTTGGAGTTATCTTGGCGAAGATACTAGAGTGTTTTGCCATTTCCTTCTCCAACTTATCTTACCAATGAGGAAACTGAGGCAAACAGGGTTAAGTAACTCTCCCAGAGTTACACAGCTAGTAAGTATCTGAGGTCTGATTTTAATTCAGGAAGATGAGCTTTCTTGACTTCAGGTCCAGCACTCTACCAACTGTGCCACCTAGCTGCCCTCCAGAATTGTTAGCATCCATAAGCTTTAGTCACTTAGTCTGAATGGGCCCAAATGCCTCTAAGTTAGGTCTCTCCTCATTTCTGGCAAAAGGTAAGATCTAAAGCTGCAAGCTATTTGTTACTGTCCATGTCACCTACTGGTACAACTGGAAATGTGGCATTTTGAATTTCTCCAAAGGTCTAGGTCATGGTATTAGGAAAATATGTTCTATGGTAGAAATTCAAATGTAATATTTTAATTTTTTTACTTCATATCATACCATCAGCCCCATTTGCCCACATTTCTCTTGGCTTGCTTTTATAATTCCTTCTTATCATTTAGAATTCTTAAAAATATTAGAGAGAAAGAGAAAAGGTCCTCCAAAAACTCATCCATCCCAAATTTATTTTTGATTATTTTTTTAGTTTATACCCTGATACTTTCATGCAATATCAAAAAGTAATTTTATCCACCAACATAATAGACAACTGAATATTAAACATAAAAACATAGTATGATAGTGACTTGTTATTAGACTCTTTATGCTTGAAAACTTTATAATTTATCAGATAGCATTTTCCATTTAAAATATTTCCATAGACTCTTAAAGAGCCAAACAGCCTAAGAATGAAACTGTTTCATGACCCAGCAGCACAAACAAAAAACATCCATCAGCATTGTGCATCATGGAACAGTTCAGCTTCCAAGACAGCCAGACAGCAACCAAAATCCATTGTTTCTCTTTTCCTGATTTGAATTATTTAAAATACTGTAACTATAGACAGAGGAGATGGTACCTGAAAGTCTTAGTCATTTTCAAGTTCGTAAAAAGAACTGTTGAAAACAACGAGAGTAGGAGAAGAGGAAGAATGAGGGCAGTGACAGGGAAAGAAATACCACACACTGGTGATTTACACTTGAAAACTTGAAGGTACAAAATATAAATGGAAACAGAAACATGAGTCCTCATGATACCCCCCAGATCTGGTTAAGAATAGAAATGTCTTAACAATAATTTGAATATTTCTGTTCATACATCATTATTTTAATAGAAATATTTGAAAAATGAGACTTTGGCAGTAACTATAAATGCCAAAACATTGAGCCTTGGATTAAAATAGGATAGATTGAAAAATACAGAAGGAAGAAAAAAAAGAGGGAGATAAAAAGGAAATAAGGCAAGTAGGAAGAAAACAATGAAAGAAGGAAGGAAGGAAGGAAGGAAGAAAAGAAGGGAAGAAGGGAGGAAGGAAGGAAAATAGAAAGGAAGGGAAGAATGGAGAGAGGAAGGAAGGAAGGGAGGAAGGAAGGAAGGAAGATGTACTTTTTTGTTCTTTAAGTTTTTTATACATTTTTCAGATTTTGAAAATATTGGTATTCTGCAAGTACAAAAAGGGATGTTTCATTCTATCAGTGTTACAGAGACATTTGAAAGTTTAAGGTTATGCTAAATTCATACAGAAAATAGTTTAATACTGTGGTTTTAAAATAAGTAAATGAACAAGGGCTGGCTGAGATCATATAGGACTCGGACAACACAGAGGATCTGTGGCTTACACATACATTTGGTGACTTACCAGCTTAGTGAGAACCAGAAGAACTTGGACTCTGCTAGTTTTGCTTTCAAGGACCCATGGTCAGCTCTGTAGCAGGATGGGATAATGGAGGAACAAATGAACAATGAATGGAGGCTTTCCTAGAATACCATTGCATAACCATCTAGGGTCCCAATGACTTTGTGAAGGCATATAAACGATGGGTTTTCTACCCCTTTCCCCACTGACCCACTTTATCCTTGATTCTCCTTCCTTTACCATGATACTAACTATTCTAGAGAGAATCACAACTTTTCAGATTTAGGATCCTCTTGCCAGAGAAGCCGCTGTACAGCTGGATTCAATTCAATAAACATTTATCAAATACTCACAGAGATGCTATCATCCCCTGGATACTATCATCAGCCCCTGGAGAATTGGTATAACACACACATGTACGTATATGTATGTATGTATACATACATACACATCTATCTCAAAGACCAAAAAAATGCACCTTCCTTCTTTCATTCCTTTGTTTCTTCCTTTCTTTTCCTCTTATTTTCTTGTGTTCTTTCGAACTTGTCCTGTTTCAATCTAAGGCTCAATATTTTGGCATTCATAGTTACTGCCACATACACACACACTTTACATATATACATGTACATACACATAAATATATGTACACATGTATACATACAGGTATGTAATGTAAAAATAAATGATAAATACAAATATGATATAATTATGCTATATGTGTGTAAATACATGCATATGTATACACATATATACAAACACATTATATATGTGCATATAGACATATGTGTGTACACACATACATATGTACATACATATGTAAAATTTTGTTTTTATTATTGAACAGCAAATATATGGGGTGGGGAATGCCTTCGGTTTTGAGCTTCCTGTTATGTCAGCACCATTTGCTGTGTTCAGTAGATGAGTTTGTGCCCGCAGCAGCTTGGAGCAACACCCACTGTCTGGCATGATTAAGGCTGAGGTAGTGAGGCCCTCCAGTTTGGGACTGAAGCAGTGAGGCAGCAAAACTGGGCCCATTTCTTCCTAGCTTGAGGTAAAAGGACTAGGTCTCCTTCCTTGAATGGCTCTGACTAAAGTAAAGCTCTTTTGGCTCAGAGTTAAGAAGTAAGGAGGAGCTATTGTTGCTTCTGGCTATCTCTCACAGCACAGGAAAACATTAAGGATGAATTTTCTTTTTCTACACCAGCAATGCCTGTGATTCCCTGTGAAGAGTGTTTTACTTGAACAGAAGCAGATGAGCCCTCTGCTGCAGTGCACGGAGCAAAGGATCTCCAAATACAACTTCCTGATTCTATTGATTCTAATGTGGCTACCTTTCTGCTGAGAAGGGAATGAGGCTGATGTTTCTGGGGAGGTCAGAGGAAGTGAACATTACTTCTAATTGCTTAGCTTTGTTATCCCACTGTAAATCTGCCTGACTGGACCTGTAAGACATCAGCTTCTTCTAAGAATCCATTGTGATGCCAGTATTTTTAGCCATGTGTTTTGCTAAGGCTAGAGAGAAACAAACATTTGCCAGAATGAAATTTGTAAGATCCCAAGATCATGGTTCTCATCAGAGGAATCATGCCATTGGGTGCTATTCATAGGTTATCCAGTCTAGCCCACCCTTACCCACTCTACTTTTTTCATTTTACCTTTGAGAACACTAAGACCTACAGATATTGAACAACTAGGTGGCAGAGTGGATTAAATGCTGGGCCTGGAGCCAAGATGACTTATCTTCCTGAGTTCAAATCTGGTCTCAGACATTACCTGTGTGACTCTGGGCAAGTCACTTAACTCTGTCTGCCTCAGTTTCCTCATTTGTAAAATGAGGCGGAGGAGGAAATGGCAAACGGCTCCAGCATCTTTGCCAAGAAAACCCCAAATAGAGTCATGGAGAATCAGATACAAAAGTGACAATAACAAAAACAACCAGCATCATAGCAGGCAGCAAGTGGCATATATGAGATTTGATCCTGAATGCTCTGACTCCAGAGTCAGCACTCTCTATTGTGCCACGTTATTTCTCTCTCTCAATCCACCCCTTCCCCTCCACAACACACTTTTGTAAATATCCTTCATAAAAGCTTTGTTCATATCCTTTGACTACTTCATTCTTGAGGAAATTGTTCTTGGTCTTACACGAATGAGTCAGGTTTTTACAAAAGATATTTGATGCAAAGATTTTTTCCCAATTATTAGCTTTTCTTATCATAGTTCAATTTATTTTTCACTTTAAAAACTCTAAAAATATTTTGTAATCAAATTGTATATTTTATCTCTCTTAGTTAAACATTCTTCCTATGACCATAGATCTTAAAGGTATTTCCTTCTATTCTCCTCTTTTTTATTTATGTGATGTCACTTGTATTTAGGTCCTATATCCATTTGGAATTTATTGTGCTATATAGTATAAGAAAGCAAACAAAAACACTTTCAATGAAACTGCTTGACAGTTTTATAGAGTAGTTATTCCATCCTCCCATCTCCCAGTGACATATACTTGGTTTTAGTAAACTCTTGACTAGATAGTTTAGACTCTCACTGATACACTTAAGAAAAGAGTACTAAGTAATTTTGACAGTTTTAAGGAGCAATTTTAATGACCAATAACTCTATGAAAGATTTGGAGAAGTATAAACACAAACAATTCTGAGGTTTCAACTCATACACAACAAAATGATAAAGCTGATGAATTATGAAGATAGCCAACAATGCAGGGGATGTGGAAGATGGGTACAGTAACACCCTTTTGGACCAACTGTGAATTGGTCCAACCATGCTGGAATACAATCTGGAATTATATGAGAAAAGACACCAAACTGTTCATGTCCATATTGAAGAAGAAAACTCACAACTGAGCACATACCCCAAGGTGGTCACAGTGATAGAGGCAAAGGTCAGAAATATACTAGAATAATCACAACAGTACTCTTTGTGGTAGAAAGAGATGTTATGCCTGACTGAACATATGGTGGCATATTCATATATGTGCTATTACAATATTCTTTAAAATGATGAATCTGAAAAGGGGAAGAGAATAAATACCTACTTTGAGTCAAGCACTATGCTAAGGACTTTAAAATATTATCTCCTTTGAAAATTCTGTGAGGAAGATGCTATTTTTATCCCCACTTCACAAATGAGGGAACTGAAATTAAGTGACTTGCCCTGAGTCACAGAGGTAGCAAGGGTCCGAGGTGGGATTCCTGTTCCAGTGCTTTACCTCTTGTATCACATATCTGTTTAATATGAAGGACATGGAGAGATACAGGATTTGCATTTGCTGTTGCAAAACAGAGAAGGCAAAACTAAAGGAATAATATGACTTTTATTGTTGTTCAGTCTTCAATCGTATCTGACTCTCTGTGACCCCATTTGGGATTTTCTTGGCAAAGATAGTAGAGCAGTTTGCCATTTCCTTCCCCAGCTCATTTTACAGATGAGGCAAACAGGGATAAATGATTTTCCCAGGGTCACACAGCTAGTCAGTGTCTGAAGCCGGATTGGAACTCACAAAGATGAGTCTTCTTGACTTCAGGCCTGGAACTCTATCTACTTCACCCCCTAGGTGCCCAAATAAGATGACTATTCTGTAAGTGCAAACACTAGTGAACAGCTGAACTTACACTGTTTGCAGTGACGTAATTGTCCTGGAGAAAAGAGGATGTAACATCTAATACTTCTCTCGAAAATAGTTGAGTACAGCAGTTTGCATGTGCTCTCCGATTTGGTTTTTCTGTCAATTGCTTTTGCTTAACTATTCTTCTTTCTTATGTGGAAGGAATTGATGATAAAGGCAAACCTATTGAGAAATAACTCTGGCGCTGCTTCTCCTACCCATCCCTCTTTCTCCTCTTGTGAGGCCACTACACTAGCTTAGAAAACCCCATTACTTACATCTCATCTATTCTACTGCCAAAGCCTCTTACTTCTCCCTGCCTCCAGTCTTTCTTTACTTCATTCATCTTGCTTGTAGTTTCCAAATGGATATTCTTGATAATGAATGTCACTTCTGCAATCAAGTACTCCCTATAGCCTCTAGGATAAGGTACACCCTTGTCTCCCTGCCATTTATAGTTATTTCCATCTTCTCATTCTACAATGACTTCTTCTTACTCTGTTTTGCATCCTAAGTTCCATCCAATCTGGCTGACTCTTGTTCCCCATGAATAACATTCTTGTTTTCATCTCTGTGTCTGGAATGCTCTTCCTCCTAATTGCCTCCTCTTGGAATCCCTAGTTCTCTTCAAGGTTTAGCCTAAATGTCACCTCCTATAGGAAGTCTTTCTTAATCTCCTGGTTAGTAGTAATGATTCTGCCAACTGTAAAATTTCTTTGTATTTTCTTTGTTTTTGTCCCTCTGTGAACATCCTGGTTTCCCATGATAGAATACAAACTCCCTGAGTGTAGGAATGGTTTTCATTTTGTTTCTATCTTTCCAGCACCAACCACAGTGCTTCGCACATAGCAGACACCTAATTAACTTCTTAATAAAAGTAATAAAATGGAAAAAAGAGCAAAACTACAAACTTTTTTTAAAGAAAGTAAAGATAAAGAAATTGAACCCTGGACAGTTTTAAAAAACCAAAAACTTGGCCAGGATCAAATTTCTGAGGATCTGGACTGAGACCTTAGCTTATACTTAAAGCAGCTTTTAAGTATATGCCAAGATCTCAATCCAGATCCTCTGTCTCCCAATATAGCACTGCTTTTATTATACTAAAACATGAAAAATACAGTGCACCCTATCCATAAAGAGCTTCTTGTTGTTCAGACATTTCACTTGTAGCCAACTCTTTGTGACCCCATTTGGGGTTTCCTTAGCAAAGAGTGTTTTGATATTTCCTTCTCCAGCTCAATTTATGGATGAGGAAACTGAGGTAAACAAGTTTAAGTGAGTTGCTCAGGGTCACATAGTATCTATCTCCAGATCTGAATTCAGGACAATGAATCTTCCTGACTCTATGCCCAGTACTCTATTCTAAAGAGCTTACAGTGCTATAGTACTGAGGACCTAAAAAGATAGACTAGATTCCATTAAGCTTTCTTGGCTACAAAGGCCTGAAATTCTGCAAGAATTCATTGCTGATTGGACTTGTGGTTTTCACTAAATATAGTCCATACAAAAACAACCATCATAATGTTATGCTGTTCTTTTTTGTGTCTCCAGAACTTAGCACAGTGGCAGCACATAGTAGGTGCTTAATAAATGCTTATTGATTGACTGCTCTCTAGTCCTCTATATGAATTGTGCTTTGCTGCTAATGGAATTGCAGGAGGGTGAGGGCAGCTGGGGGTAACATTTGGCTGGCCAGGCCACAGGAAGTTTGCATGCATTTGTGACCGGATTCTTACTCTTGGTTCTGCAAACTTTTTGTTGTTTTTAATATTTTGAGAAATTCACTTTAATATAACTGGTTTCTGTTGTATTTCTGCTTCATGCATTTGAAAACATTTCGGGAAGGGTTCCATGGGTTTCACCAAAGGAGACTCAGAAAGGAAAGGCATGAACGTTTCAACTAATCACCTTGGTACTGCAGCAGGTGTGTGTGTGTGTGCATGTGTGTGTGTGTGTGTGTGTGTGTGTGTGTGTGTGTGTTTATATGCCATGCTTTTCACTGTGATGGAACATGACTCAAAGGAATGCCCAAACTAGAGAATGACACTTTTTTTTGTTTCATTTTTAAGTAATTGTATTCAAAAGCTATTTCATCAAACTTTAACTTGAATGATCAAAAGTTATCAAGTGTTTCCTCAACAATTCATGGACTCCTAACTCTGCTCCCCAGCTCCCATCAGTTTACAAATAGCAAGGCTTTAGAAAACGTTATTTCTACAAACTGCAATTTCATGAAGTTCATTTGGGGATCATTTTTACAGCAACAAGTAACAGAAATGGAGGATTTCTCATTACAGACTGTCCCCATGTGTTATTTTGCTGCAGTGAAATTTAAAGAACAAGGAATGCGTTTGGTACCTTTTAGGGATTTTGCCTGGGATGGATTGGGTCAATTAGAATTGCAACCATAGGAACTTAGGAACAAGGCTTAAGACAGGCTGGTAAATTGGAAAGAGTATTAGATTTGAAGTCAGAGGACCTGGGTTCAAATCTTTACTCAGCCACTTAATAGCCATGTGACCTTGAAAAAAAAGTCACTTTTCATTTCTTTGAACCTCAGTTTTCTCGACTGTGAAATGAAAGTGAGATCAGATTAAGAGCCTCTGAGGGTCTCTCTAGCCCTAAATGTAAAACTGGGGTGGGGGGAGAGACATCAAAACTTCTTCTAATGAGATTAAAGAATTTATGTTCAAGTCACAGGCTTTGGATGAAAGAGAGACAAAGGTGGTCATAGAGTTCAATTCTAGAAGGGAATTTAGATTCAGCTTGGATTGCTATAGAAATATTGTCCCTGGAGAGAAGCAGATGACAGCTAGGTCTGAGGAAAAGGAAATGTTCAGAGTCAAGGGAAAAGGGAATCCCTAACAAACTTTGATTTCCATTCTATTCAAGAGACTCACCTTGGGAGTTGGAGGGTAGGAATGGCAGCCTATTTCAATTATCATGTCTTTATTCCTGCAACAGGGATTTGGGGAGTTAAGGCTAGCCTGAGTTATTTGAGTTAAAGCAAAATAATAAAGAACAGAATAAAGAAGAGTAAGGCTAATTTCTCCTCTATTTCCATCCATACTATTTTCTTTTCCCTTTTCCCCCTAACTTTAGGATCTATTAATGAAAATTATGTAATATTTCTGGGAAGGATTTGGGGGCAAAGACATGAAAAATTCATGTACTGTATCTTGTTTCATATTGAAGATAAAAATGATATATATGTACCTTACAGAAGATGGACAGTTTTAGACTCATAACTGGGTTTTGTGGCATGCCTCAGTGTTTCTTAGAATGGAAACATGAAATTAAATTTTAAAAAGAAAAATAGTCTCCCATGGTAACAAAGTGAATCCTAGAAAAGGTCCCTAAAATCACCCAAATGACTCTATAAAAGGCAAAGAAAAGTGGGGTTTTCCTAAGGACAATCTCCTTTGAATTTAAAAAATGTTATATTCCCTGAGAGAATGTAAGCTCCTTAAGGGAAGGGATGATATCAATGTATCTTTATATTCTTTCCAATACCCAGCAAAATGCCTGCTTCATAGCAAAAATTTAAACATATTTGTTGAGACTGAACTAGGAAGAGGCCTCTGTTTCCTCTGAAATACTGTTTACCTGTGAGGAAAGGATTAATAAAATACTTTCTCTATAAGAAACCCTTTTAGAGTTTCCATAGTTAGCCAAAGTGACCTTTAAGGCTCAGCTGGATTAATTTACTCATTTACATATATGGAAATCAAGACAATGAAATACTAAATGACTTGTCCAATTAACTAGGAAGATTATATGGTCCATCTTACAGATGAGGAAACTGGGACCCAGAGGATATAGGTCAATCATTCAATTGACAAGAATTTATTCAGTACTTACTTTGTATTAAGCATTATATTAAGTTCTTACTTTGTACTAAACTCTTAGAAAAAGCAAAATGGTCTCTGCCTTCAAGGAGTTTCTATTCTAATGGAAGAGACAAAATGTGCAATGACACATCAGGGTTTTGAACCCAGGTCATCTGACTTCAGATCCACTGTGCTTTTCAAAGATATTAGAACCCACATTTAACTCACACTCCCAGGCTCTCTCCTCTCCCCTAACCTTTACTGTGGTACAACTAGGTTCTAATCCCCTTTCTGCTACCAATTAACTGACTGCCTGCGAGATCTTGGGCATGTCATCCCATCTGGGACTCAGTTTCTAGAATGTAAAACATAGGAGTTGAACTAGACAGTCTCTAAGAGACCATTTAGTTCTAAATGTGGGATCCTATCATCCCATGAATGGAATCTGTAGTCTCAGACAGGTCCAGAAAGATGGAGTATTTTGAGAAACTGGCCATTTCTTCCTAGCAAAATGACCTCATGTCTAGGCATTCTAGGCAGGGCTATGCACCAACAATTACTCAGACCCTCACTGTTAAAATCTAATTCTATTTCCCCTCAGCTTGTACATTTATTGTTTTGCTAAAGCTGCCTTTATTAAACAAAACAAAACAAAGCAAAAAAAAAAAACCAAAAAGGAAAGGATATGTATCAGGGAGTCTAAGGACACTCCAAAACTACATCTCCTAGATATCATCATGGAAACACCAAGGAAGACCAGCATTTACATAATTGTTCATTACTTTTTCTGAGCATTTTTTTCTGAGCCATTATTTGCTTTAAATTAAAAAAATACCACATGTATCCCCACAGGAAAAAAAAAGTTGTTCTAGGGGCCATTTAAAGACAGTCTGTCTTTAGATATGAGTGAATCATAGATGTGGATCAGAAAGGAATACGACATTTCTGGTACTCTGGAAAAAGCAAGTAAATTATTTTTTCCCTCCCAACACTATTCATAAAAATGAAGCAAAATCTCAGTCTAAAAGTACTGTATTTAAGTTAAACAAGACTGAGCTTTTGAGACAAAATGTAAAATGTACTGGGAGTGTTGGTTTTATAAGTGGGAATATAGCTATAGCCATATGGTTGTGTGTGTGTGTGTGTGTGTGTGTTTTATCTAGTGCTAAGACATCTGAAAGATCTCAACTCTCTGGTAACTCCCAGAGAGCAGAAACTTCCTGAGTGGTGGTGTGGCAGATACCCAATATATCTCTACCCCTTCACCAGTGAGATCCATTCATGGAAATGAAAGATACCAAGTAAAAGGCTGATAGGTGAATAAATGCCAAGAATATAATTAAGAAAATGCAGGCCATATAATTATCTTAAAACTATTTTTATCTAAAATGCTTTTTTTTTTTGCATTTTGTGAAGATGCTGATGCACATGAACCTTAGCAACTTTATGTCTAGTGTCTCTATTGTCACTATATCTATTTTAACAAAAGAGTAATGATGTTGGTTAATAAAGACATTTGGGCAACCTGTCATTGACAGGCAGGGGAGAAAAAAAATCTAAAACCCATTAAAGCAGGATCCTTAACAGTCTTGCAAATCAAATGCCTGGATGAAAGAATGCAGTGATTGAGTGACATTTGAAGTCATGTTTCCTTTCCTCAGCATTGCAGGGGCTGAAGATAAATTACTGTGCTATGCATGACAGAGAAAACAGAAGGCAAAAACTTGAGGGAGCCCTGGCTGAAGTTCTCAGATGCATTTTGCAGAGATATATTGCTCAGAGTATGGAACACAGGTCAGATTGGAGTATCAAGTCTTGGTCTCAGACTGAATAAACTTTTCTGAAAGAGCTGATGAGTTCTTAGCTCTGAAGATACACTCTCTCACAGATACTTTCTAAGATCGCATGTACCCTGAAATCATAAGATGTCTTCAGTGACTCCCACCTTCCTGGCTAAACCCACTTTAACACCAGGTTCTAGCAAATACCACTCAGGTCCCTCATCCAACAGCACCAGAACCGACTGGACATGCCAAGCTATGCCATACATCCTTTGTGGTTTACTGCAGTGCATTCATAGTCAGTGGAAACGGCACTTGGAAATCAGGATACTGTGACAGGAGATCACTTAACCTTAGGCACAGTGAGGAATCTCAGGAAATCATCCTTAGCTACTGATGCGGCAATAAGAGATACTTAATTCAAAGACCCAGAGTTGCTTAGTATCAGCTTCGAGGAGCCAAGTGGGGAGCTCTGAAGGAATTCTCCTATCAGACTGCAAGGGCATGCAGACCTAATAAAACAACCCAGGGGAGGGAGGTAGAGGGAGAGGAGTGGAGACTGAGGTTCTCACTAACCTTTCTGCTGCTTAAAGGATTGGATCGACCCTGAGTGGTGAACCATTTTCGTTCAGCAGAGCTCCGGGGAACTCACGCCAGTGCTGCAGGGAGAGAGCACTCCGGAGCTCCTCAAGATCGGGAGCTTCTGGAGCTGTGGGCAACCCAACACCTGCTTTAGCAGGCGCTCTGCTGGAGAGGCTCTCCTCCTCACCGTTGTCATAGAAACGAAAAGGGAGGTCCAGCGTCCCGACTCCCCTTAGTGGATACTTTGGGAACAACCCCCAACATCAGTAGCACGCAGACAGAGCCAGGAAAGGATGCTTTGCATGGTGTAGGCTTTCACATCCTAGGAGAAACATGCGTAGTGCTCAGCCTTGGGTTATAAATAAAATAAAGGCAGCCAAGCAGGATGGAAAACCTCCTGCAAAAAAAGTCCTAAAAGTTGATTTGCTTCACCCAGGGAGGACTCAGAGCGAGCCCAGTTATAATTAGCTCAGATCTGCAAGAAAGCCAAAGTTGCAGGTTTGTAGGGGGCATACCTTGGAAGCAGGAAAAAAAGGTATAGATGAATCTCTTTACTTTCCTGATAAAGAAATTGAACCCTGGGGATGGAAAAGGACTTGACTGTTATCACACAGGATGAAAGTAACAAAGCCAGGATCTGAAACCAGATTCCCGGAAACTAATATTCTTTCCCCCGAGCTATCTGGTCTCCCCCTAGATTGAAAGGTAGAAGGGAAGTGGGGTCATTTAGTACCACTTTGCTCCTACACCTCCACCTTACAGATGGGGAAACTGAGGTCTAAAGAGAGGCAGTGATTTGACCAATGTCTGCTCAGTAACAAATGGTAGAGCTGTGTATGTCTTCTGACTCCAAATCCCATGCTCGCACTGCTGCACCTTGTTGGTATTGCAGCCGTGCCTGGATATCATGTAACATACTAAATATAAATGAATCTTTGAAAACTTCAGACAATGAGCTGGACTAACAACAGCAGCAACAGCAGCATACAGGTACACACACACACACACACACACACACACACACACACACTAGAAGCTGCACATGTTAGTGTTTGCCTGGCCTTTAGGAGTTTAACTACGTGGTTCAATACACTTAATTTATAGCTGAGGGCATTTGACTTTCCACAAATCAAATGTCCCCTTTGGTCTCAGTTTCCTTAGCCATAAAATGTGCAGGGGGATGGACTAAATATATGATTTCTAAGGTCTTTGCCAGCTCTCAGGCCCCGAGGCCCCCAGGCCAAGGTTCTTCCTAGTATACCATGATGGTCCAGCTCCTACTCTCTTTTCACCCTTTGTCATCAGTATTGGTATCACTTAATAGCTAAGAGAAAAACAACAGTGTGTTAGTTAGTAAGACCAACAGAGAGGTCACATGGAGCCCCAAACAAAAGGCAAGGAAATACAGGCAGGATGTGCAATTTCCAAATTGGGTCCATCATATTAGGTTACTGTTGTTCGTTCTTTGAGGACGGCTAGGCTGCAGCACCAAGGGACTGCAGAGCAATGAAAGGATTCACAAAGATGGTCACTGAACACTCCGAGAAAAGAGGCATTAAGCATACAGCAGTATTGAAGTGTAGATAAGTATACAGTATATACACTATATACAGTATATAGATGTAAAAGGATTTGTTCTGTAGAACTTGGACTCAGTCAAAAGGTTGCACCCAAAGACCTCAAAGGCCACACGTGGCCTCTAGGCCACAGGTTCCCCACCCCGATCTTCATTGTCTACATGCTATGACTACGAAGCAGCTATATATGGCAACCTCTTCATAGTCATAGCATGTAGACAACATAGATCGATGGATCTATAAGCCTTAAGTAAGTGCCTATTCTATGGCAGCCAGATGGCACAGTGGATAGAGCTCTAAGTCTGGAGTCAGAAAGACTCATCTTCCTGAGTTCAAATCTGGCCTCAGACATTTCCTAGTTGTATGACTCTGGACAAGTCACTTCACCCTGTTTGCCTCATCCATAAAATCCACCCAGTTTCCTTATCCAAAAAAATGAGCTGGAGAAGGAAATGGCAAACTACTACAGTAGCTTTGCCAAGAAAACCCCAAATGGGGCCATGAAGAAGGGAACATAACTGAAATGAGCGAACATGTGCCAAACATGGCACTCTCTTCATGTGTGTATATGTCTATGTATATATATATATATATATGTGTGTGTGTGTGTGTGTGTACACATATAGACATATGCATATGTACATACATATATACATTACTATTTACTTATGATGTACCCTATAAACTCTTAATACAAAACAAAAGTATATGAAGATCTAAAGTTTTCAAAAATGTTCTCTCCTTTCCCTGAGATAGCACCATATCAGAAATTTCCACACAGAATTACTTGCTTCAATTAAGACAGTGTCTCTGAAAGGTCCCTTTTAGTCATTCCATTAAAACCCTACTCCCAAACCAAATTCTGACATGGTGGTGAATCTGTTTGAATAACTCACCCAGTGATAGTCTACGGTAGTAGGCCCAACCTATCAGCCAATTGACATACATTTATAAGTTTCTGCACGGTGGTGGGCACAGAGCTAGGCTCTGACAATACAAATACAAAGCATGAAATAATCTCTGTTTGTAAAGCACTTACATTTGAATGGGAAAGACAGGAAGAATGTGCTCAAATATAGACAGAATCAATATGAGTCAACTAAACAGAAAACAGCTAAATACAAGACAATATGGAATGGTGGGTTTAGGGGATGTTTTATAAATGCAGCAGTTCTTGACATATACCTTACAAGAGAGTGACTCAGACAGGTAAGTGGCACAGGGGGTAGAATATCAACCTCAGTATTTAAGACCTGAGTTCAAATTTGGCCTCAGACAGTTACTATCTGTGTGATCCTAGGCAAGTCACTTAACCCCAAATACCTCCAAAAAAGAGAGTGGTGTGATGGAGTGAAGCTGAGGAGATAATGTTTTCCCGCTGGGGGGAATGTCTAAGGCAAAAGCACAAAGACTGGAGATGGATTGTCATTTCTGAGAAACCCAGAGAAGGCCTGTTTGGGTAGATAAAAATATATTATTGTTACTGTGGTTGTAAGTGTTGTAGCTAGCATTTACTTCATTTTATCCCTGAAACAACTCTGGGAGGTAGGAGCTATTGCTATCTCCATTTTATGGGTGAGTTAACTGAAATAAATAAAGGTGAAATGACTTGCACAGGGTCACATAGCTAGTAGGTGTCTTTGGTTGGCTTTGAATTCAGATCTTCCTGACTTTAGGCCAAGCACTGTATCTTTAGTGCTCCCCAGATGGATATGAGGGAGAATCATCTTTAGTATGGCTAGAAAGACAGTTTTGCCTGGGTGGTTAGGACTTCAAAAGTCAAACCAAGGTGAGAGATTGACTGTAACGAGTGTGAAAACAGGAAGCAGAATCAATCCATGTGGAATATAGAATTCATGAAGGGGAATAATAGGTAATGAGATTGGAAAGGAAAGTAGGAACAAGATTACAGAGGGCCTTGAATGCCAAGCTGGGGCTTTAATGTTATATCTTATAAAATTATCTATAAAGGCATGGTAGTATATATGACACGTATATATATGCATATATATATTTATATATATATACATATATGTATAAAGGCATGGCATTATTGATGAACATTTATAGTGTTGGAATAATTTGAAATACAGGAGACATTTCTCAGCATCATCCTGGATTTTTTTCATACTTGTATATGATACTTACGTTGTAGCATAGCGGAGAAAGCACGCTGAGCTGGAGTCAGGAAGAACTGAGTTCAAGTCCTCCCTCAGACACTTACTAGCCATGCGACCCTGGATAAGTCACTGAACCTCTACTTGCCTCAGTTTCCTCATTTGTAAATTGGGGATGATAATAGCATCTACCTCGTAGTTTTGTTATGAGAATCAAAGGAGGTAATATTTGTAAATTGCTTTGTAAGTTATCAAGCACTATATAAATGTCTGCTGTCATCATTACCATCATCTCAGTGGCTTTCCCACTACATTCCACTGTTTCCATAATCTCCATAAGCTTGTCAGCTGCCCTCATTCTGGTCACCCCTAGTTTAAGACAAAATGTCTATCACTGACATTCAGTGCTCCAAAGAATTCAGGAGATCTGTGATATTTCAGGTGCGGACATGCCCTCTGGGGATGCAGATCACATAACCTATCTGTGCCCACTTGGCCTATGCACCTAGGGTACCCACTGCCTCCATTCAGAATCAACCATCAGAATTGACTAAGATAATAAAAACCAGGAGATGGCTTTTACTCCCTTACTCTTTTGACTGCTTCTTCTCATTGGCATGTGAAGTACAAATGCAATTTCAGAAAGATTTCTAACCCAATTTTCTTTTCTATGATCAACAGGGTCATTTAGACCAGTGCCTCAGGGCATACCACTCTCAATAGTACAGTTGACTATTCCAAGTGCTAGAAATCAGCAGGCTCTATTGATTTGAACAGCTTTGCCATAGAGGTCCTTTCTGACTAAGGGGGCTGGGGAAGTAATTGTGAGCTTGTAACATTGCCTAGGTCTGGGCTGGGAACCTCATATCTGACTTTATTTTTAAATTTTATTTTAGATTCAAACATCACATATCTGACTTTAAATGAAAGATTTCAATCATCTAAGTCGGCTATTGATTGTTACCCCACCCCTCCACCCCCCACCCCCCTCCCACACACACATAGCCTTAGATATGCAACTTGGCTTCGCTTTCCAGAAAATGAATAATGATTATCCCTTCCAAGGAAACACACTAGGCAAGGTAGTGGTTTCTTAGGATCCAATCCCAGGTTCTGCTGCTGAAAATTCAAAACAAATCTGTGGGTGTTTTTGAAGCATTCCTTAAGGGAAGGCTGCTGAGGGAACCAGTTTTGGGCTAGAGCAAGATTTCTACCACCATCTGCTTTACAGAAAACCCAGGGTTCAGAGATAGGAAATGCTGAGGATGAGATTAGGAGGAGAGCAGGGAGAAGCAAGTGGGAACATGTATGGATGGAATTCTCAGGTCACATTTGAAAGAGAGGCGTCTTGCAGAAGTGACCTTCAAAAGGCATCTTCTTCATCGTTGTAGCAGGCAGCCAATGTAAATAGATCAATAAGCATTAACTGCCTATTATGTGCCAAGCACTGCTCTAAATGCTGCAAATACAAAAGTAAACATGAAATATACCCTGCCCTCAAGAAGTTTACATTTCATCTTCTGAAATAGTGTGGACACATAAAAGCATGTACCAAAAAAAAGCTCAATGACTGGGGAAGGTCTCCATTGTAGGAGGCAGCCTTTGAATGTGGCTAGAGATTTGAAGAGGTCAAGTTATGGAAGGAAAGTATTCTGAAATCCCATCTTTCACAAGAAGCCTTTTCCAAACCCCTATAGTATTCCTGCTTTCCTTCTGAGATTGTCTCCAATTTATCACACACACATACACACACACACACACACAAACACACACATGCACACATATACACAGATATAGAGCTAGTATAGAGTTGCTTACAGATTGCGAGCTCCTTGAAGGCAGGGACTGCTTTTGTGTTTTATTGCAACCTCAGCACGTAGCACTGTGCCGGACACATAAAGGGCACTCAACAAATGCCTAGTGACTTCTGAATACAGATGTGAGAAATGGAATGAATACTCATTAGCTTCACTGGGGAAAGTGTTAAAATGTTTGTTCATTCATTAATTAATTCCTTCTTTTTTAACTGTTATTTTCTCTCTCCCCATTGCTTCTACCTCTTTTTCATTCTCCTCCTGAGCTTTCTTTGGTTTCCTGTATCTCTAAACAGGCCAGCATTGACTGTCTTCCTTCTGTGTGGAAGTCAAATATATTGCTCTTTCTACTGTGAAAACTCAGCCCAGTGACCTTTCCCTGCAACCACTGGTAGACCTGTTGCCCTATGGAGTAGTTCTAATACTTGGAAAATAGAAGAAAGAGTTTACAGTCTCATTTTCATGGTAGCTTAACTCCCTGACATAATCAGGGCTCCAATCCTGCTCCCCACCCTCCATTCTCACCATGCATTCTTTGTTTCCTGCTATTTAGCCTAGATGAACCAAAGGAAGTCAGCAGAAGCAGTGAGGTATATAGTGCATTAATCTCCAAAGTAGGATTTATCATGGATCATATGGTACCCTCCACACAATACTAATTATAGTGCTTGTGTCTAACTCAATCATGCCACCCTCTTCAGCTATTTTGGCTTCAAAACCCCCAATTCTTATCCTTCTTACTGCTGATCACCCATAGCTATGGAATAGTGGTGATGCCAGGAGACTCCTGGGTTTGAATCCTACTTCCACAGCTTACTATGAGTGTAACCTAGGTAGATTACTTATCCCTTTTATCTTCAGTTTCCTTCTCTTTTAGAAAATAGCAGCAATAAGAGCCCTAATGCTGTTGTGAAACTCAGACAAGATGTGGATTTCAGTTCCTCTGGGAACTTAAAGTGTCGCTCCAGTGCCAGTTCTTATTATCCCTCCTTTCCCATAATCCCCCCATTCCACTTCAAATCTATGTGTACACATGAATATGGGAAAAGAAACTAAAACAATTTCAGTGACGCAGCATTGTAAGAGATTAAGAAATACAGTCACTTCCGAGGCGCAATCCTTTAAAAAGAGCCTAGGATATTGTTCTAGGAATGGGATCTTAGATCTGCAGCTGGAAGGGAGGTCAGAGATCATCTGGTCCATTGTTTTCAGTTGAAGAGAAATGAGAACCAGGGCGGGTGACTTGTCCAGTTTGAGACAGAGGTAAGATTTTGAACCTGGATCCTCTGACTATAAATCCTATATACTTTCTACTGTACCAGGCTGCTTTTTTGTACATAGTTATTCTCCTACCTCCAAACATTTGCACAAGCTGTCTCCCTTGCTTGCAATCACTACCTTTCAGAATCCTAATCTTTAGAGTTTCACTTGTCACCTACCTGAATCCAGTTATTAGTACCCTCTCCTCCTCAAATGAGCATTTACTTATATACGCCTGCATTTGTTGTACCCTGCAAGTAGACTTAACCTTCTTGGTGTACAGACCTGTTTTTTCTAAGCCAAGGTATAATACAGTTGCCTGCACACAGTAGGCATTTAATGGTTGAACTGAGGTGTCTGGTAGTTGCTATAGAGAATTTTTAAAAGACACAAATATTGGACTGAGGTGTCTGGTAGTTGCTATGGAGAATTTTTAAAAGACACAAATAAACCCTATCTTTTGAAAATATGCATGCTTGGCTTGGAAAACAAGCCTTTTCCTATTATCATTCTGACCATCAAGTATTTGGGGATGGGTAGAGTTAATGATCTTTGTCATTGAAATAAAATGGCTGAGTGCCACAAGTGTTGAAACATTTAGGAGGTAAGTCTTCCACCTGACTCATATTTCAACCATTTGCACACAGTGGCAGCTGGTGCCCTTGGGTCCTGATGAATGCAAGAGACAAAGGGAGAAACCAGAAGGATAAACCTGTATTCACTCTTTGCCTACTTTAATATCATATGTCACATCATGTCATATGCCTTGCCATGGGAAGGGGAAGCAAAGAAAAATCACAACTTTATAAAGTAGAAGGAGAAGGCAGCTAGGTGACCTACTCAAGAGAGTGCTAGACTTGGAGTCAGGAAGACCTGAGTTCAAATCTTGTCTCAGACTCTCCTGAGCTGTGTGACCCTACATGAGTGACTTAACTTTTGTCAGCCTCACTTTCATGATCTGTAAAATGAAGACAAGAAGAACATCTATCTTGCTAGGTTGTTGTGAGAATCAATCAAGTGGTAGATGTGTAAGATCCTTTGGAAACCTTAAAGTACCAAATAAATGTTAGCTATTATTACTATTAAAACTAGATACTATGGAAATGTTAGCTATTAACATAGATTAAAATGCTATATTATCATTGTTCCATTGTTTTAGTCACTTCTGACTCTTCCTGACCCCATTTGGGGTTTTCTTGGCAAAGATATTAGAGTGGTTGGCCATTTCCTTCTCTAGTTCATTTCACGGATGAGGAAACTGAGGCAGACAGGATTAAATGACTTATCCAAGGCACACAGCTAGGAAATGTCTGAGGCCCAATTTGAACTCAGGACTTCCTGACTCCCGGTCTGGGCACTCTATCCACTGTGTCACCTAGCTGCCCACAAAAATGCTATATAAATATTTGCTATTATTTTCATCATAATTTCATTCACAATGATGCTGAATGCACCAGAGGACAGACCATTTGGTCCATTTCTTAATGTTTTAACTCTTCATTTCAGTCAGAGGGCCTGGACTATTTTTAAAAAAATGCAATTTTAGAAGTTTAAAGGCTGAAAACATCTTCAAACATATGAGAATAAGTTTGAGGGTTTGAATTCAGATCCATTATGGTATGCTGGAGAGAGAACCATCCTCAGACCCAGGAGGACATGGGTTTAAGTCCCATTTCTGACTCAGACTAACCACGACCTTGGCAAATTACTTCACCTGTTATCACTCAAGGCAATTCTAGAACCCTCTAAATTGTAGAGAATGTGCCAAGACATGGTGATAGAATGAGTTCCTCATCTAGGAATTCTCTAGGATAATGAAAACATGAGTTTTATAATTATTTCCTGTTAATGTAACTGTTATTTGTATTTGTCTATTAAATCAATTAACACATAATGATATCTAATAACTCTCTTTTATGTAGAAAACTGAGAAGCACAAACATGTTCCATCTCCTGGACAGCTGTTTTTTTTTTTTTGAAATTGCATTTTTTAATAAGCCCAAGCCTCTCCTGGAGACCTAGGCCTAGCTTTTTAATACTGATTGTTTATTGGATTTGTTTCAGGGATACTACTCATGGAACACTATGGTCCTATAAAACCGAAAAAGGGAATTGCCAAGAGGGCAATGGAGAGGCACAAGATGGATGTGAACAAGATAACAAATACCACAAACAAAAAGTTAGAAAAAACTCAAGTTAAAAAGTGCTTAAAGAAATAGAGGAGTGGAAAAAAGACCATGAATTAGACATGTGACAAGAGTAAAGGCTAAATGATGGATAGGCTTGTTATTTCTTAGATCCTTGCTACTGGATGTAAAGAGTAAATGGGGATGCTGGGAATGTCCCTCCCCTAGTGTAAATTTCCCCATGGATAGGTTTGAGACATAGAATCACAGATTTAGAACTCTAAGGTCCTTTGCTTCAACCATGCTTTTGTTATTTATTTATTCATTTTTTGGAGTCACCTTTAGTTTTATTGATGTGTTTTGTTTTTACATTATTTTTGTTGGCCAGTTTTTTTCCATCATGTCTGACTCTTCATGACTCCATTTGGGGCTTCCTTATCAAAGATACTGGAGTGGTTTGCATTTCCTTCTCCAGCCCATTTTACAGATGAGGAAACGGAGGCAAACAGGGTTAAATGACTTGCCCCTCAGGTCTGAAGCCAGATTTGAATTTGGAAGGTGAGTCTTCCTGACTCCAGGCCCAGCCTTCTATCCACCATGGCACCTAGCTGTCCTTTTATAATATACTTTAACAGGTTATTCCTACTATATGAGAATTTTCTTGTAACAAGGTAAAATAGCTAAGTAGAACAAATAATACAATGACCCTATCTGAAAATGGAAGTAACACTTCATGCCTGTTACACCTCTTCCTATTAAAAGAAAAACAAATCTATTTTCTTTCCCTCCCACCCTTTGTTTGTTTGTTTGTTATTTGGTAATTTTTCAGTTATATCCCATTCTTCATGACTCCTTTTGGGGTTTTCTTGGCAAAGATATTGGAATGGTTTGCCATTTCCTTCACCAGCGCATTGTATAGATAAGGAAACTGAGACAAATGAGGTTAAGTGACTTGCCCAGGGTCACACAGCTAATAAGCATCTGAGGTGAGACTTGAACTCAGGAAGATGTATCTTTCTGACTTCAGGCCAGGAACTCTATTCACTGTGCCATCTAGCTCCACCCCACCCTCCACAGTACTTTCACCTCACTGATTAAAAAAAAAAGAAAAGAAAAAAAATAGAAAAGTCATTGAAACCCTGAGAAGCTTTAGTGATTTGCCCAAGGTAACCAGCTAATAAGTAGCCAGGTCTGGATCTGAAATTTGGTCCTGCAAGTTACCATCCAGCCTGTTTTCCACTTTATCACACTGCCTCCCATAAGAAGGATGGGCATGGATGGATTACTATATCATGTGTTAGAATACTCACATTACTGAGATCACAGACCCATTTTACTTTTTATATAATTTCTGGGAGAAAAGAGGGCAACAAAGATCTGAGAGAAGGGACGTTTTGAAGCTACATACTTTCCTGTAATCTATCACGTAGACATCCAATTAAAGTTTTGTGATGTTTTGTTTTTTAGTGTGTTTGTTGTTTTGGTAGAGTTTTATGGGGGAGAGAGGAGTAAAGGAGGAGGAATGATATGGATGGAGCTGAGGTGAAACTGACTATCATATTTGGTTTGTTTTGATGGATGTCTGCTTTCATCTGAATCTAGCAGTGTGGAAGTTCATTCTATCAGTGAGGATTCCAAGCTCTTCTTTACATTTTTTCCTTGCATTCTGATTTTTCAGGTTCTTATTCTAAAGAACAAACCATACCATGGCAAACCTCTGTTAAAGAAGCTTCATGATATTCCTGTTGCTTCTATAAAATATAACCCCTCCCTGCCCTCCCCCTCCCAATCTTGGCATTTAAAGCTCTTCAGGAACAATTGTCCATGGACTCTGTGTTCCAGCCAAACTGGCTTATTTGCAATTTCTTGAACTTGATAATTCCACTTCCTGCATCTCAGTCTTTGCATTAGCTGCCCTCCATGTCTGGAGGATAGCTCTCTCACCTCTACTCCTACCTCTTAGAATAAGGCTCAGTTCATATTCCATCCCCTACAAGAAAAGCTTTCCTGACCCCCTTGACTATATATTCTCTTCTCCAAATTACTGTGAACATACTTTATTTGTGACAAATTGTATCCTCTTGAAATATGTGTTGGACTCCATCTTCCCACCTGACCCCCCCCCCCACCTACCACTCTTGGGAGAATGTAAACTCTTAGAGGACAGAGATTGTTGACCTGTTTTTTTTTTTTCCCAGTGCTCATTCTAGTGCCTTGCATGCAGTGGACACTTAATAAATACTTGTTGGATGGGACTGAGATTTATTCCTATAAATTTTCTGTAGAGGAGGTACTCAACATGGTAGATATCTCCTTTTTCCTGAGGATAACAGAGTGTGACTGAGGCTAGCTATCTGCTAATTCTCATTATTACCATATGATCAATTCTCCTCATTCCCACAAGTTGTTTTATGCCATATTTCACTTGCATGTCATGATATTCTCTCTCCTCTCCTTCTTTTCCCTCCCCTCCCCCCTCTCTTCCTCTTTTCCTCTCATCTCCTCTCCCTTCTCCTGTCTTCTCAAGGGCCCCACATGTATCTTCTTTTCCTCTTTAAATTATCTGGTATTTTGATTCTCCTGAGATCATGCTGTTAAATGATTTGCAATCATGTAATGGCACTGAGAGAATAACAGTGTGAATGATATATGTTTTCATGGCACCACATTATTTAGGATAATAGAGAATATTGTTCTGATTCCCAAAAGCAATCTTGTTTTCTCTTCTGGTATTCAATTATGCATCTAGATCCCCATATAATGCAGTGTTTATTTCAGATAAATAGATGATCACATCAAATATTTTGGGCTGAAAGCAATGTAGAAGTCAACTAGTTAAATACCCTTAATTTTAGTTAAGTGACTTAGCCAGAATCATGTAGGCACTAGATGGCTGAGCCAAGGTCTGAGCCAATGGCTCCAAATCTAATATACCTAGGTACCTAGGTGGTAGAGTGGAAAGAGTTGTAAGACCTATGCTCAGGAAGACCTGAGTTCAAATCCAGCCTCAGACACCTGTGAGCTCTGTGACCCTGGACAAAGCAATTAACCTTTCTGTGCCTCATTTTCCTCATCTGTAAAATGGCAGTTAATAATAGCTCTGACCTATCTTTGTAGACCAATTTCACATTACTTCTCATGCAATTTATGCTCCAGTCAAACTGGTCTACTTGCTTTTCTCTATAAATTGCCTTAGATCTCCCACCTCCATGTTCTTCCTCAGGGTGTTTCCCATACCTGAAATGTAGTCTTTCTTTACCTTGGGTCTTACATTGGTTCCTTTCTAAACTCAGTAGGAGTGATACCCTAGGGCTAGTTACTTTCTGATCCCCTCCAGGAATCAATATACCTCTCCCCCACCCCGCTCTTACCTGAAATGAGTTTGTATTCCTCGCACAGGACACTAAATATTGAAGCAACTGTGTCTAAACGTGGGGGTTATACTGTTTCCATCGATGAGAATATATTACTACCAAATATTGGCAGATCTATTGAATTTTACATTTGTTGCTCATATTTCTATTCCATCTACAAATGTTGATTATTGAATGTTCAGGCTTTGCTGGTTTTGTGCCAAAATCTCTGAAGGTGCATTTCCCTCCCCCCCCAAACCGATTTTGGTTATTTTGTGAAGTGAACAGCAGCAGCAGCAACAGCAGTAACGACTAGCATTTATGTGGTTTTGTAAGGTTTGCAAAGCACTGTAATACATTATCTCATTTAATTCTTGTGAGGTAAGTACTACTGCTGCTCCCACTTTACAGATGAGAAAACTAAGTCTATAAGAGGTTAAAAGACTTGTCCAGGGTTACATAGCCAGTAAGTAGAGTTAGGATCTGAATTCAGGTCTTCGTGACATCAAGCCCAGTGCTCCGGACCAACACCTCATGATGTCCTAATCTTTCAATATCTTCTACCATAGTATTTTGCCAATGAAATCGTTGCCCTTATCTGCCATTTGGAAAAGAATCACAAATTTTTGAAACTGTAAGAGACCTTAGAAATTATCTTGCCCAATCCTCTCCTTTTGCAGATAAGGGAAAAAAGGCCCAGAGAAGTTATACTCACTTAAGAAAACATAACTACTAAATGACTGAGTCAGGGTACAATATTCTTTCCTTTATACAACGCTGCTACAACATGCCCAAAGTAAAAAAAAAACCCAAATACATTTATTACTTTAAATACCATCTCCCCTCATTGGGAAAAGACTCAACCTCCCACAAAACATGTAAATAGTTCATTATTTCCAGTTTTACTGAGTAGAGTACTAGCTTTATCATTTTTTTTTCCCTTCCCCACATGGCATGCCAATATTTAGAGCAGCAACAGCAGTGTACCTTTTTGGAGGACCAATTCGCTAAACTTAGCCATCCTAAAATGATAACTATGTCAAGTGTGGCTTGGTTGATATTTTGATGCTTGGCTAGTAAATTCTTCATATTATTACTGAGTTTTTCTTATGCCTCTTTGCTTGTACTTAACCCAGGAGTGCTCAATTCAAATTCAATACGAATCCAAGATCTGGAAGCATTTTAGAAATTTACATCACCTGCCCTAATCTTCCTGTGATTGACTCTGAAATATGATATTGATGCTATTTAAAATATCCATTGTTTGGATGACAAAATATTGAGATATGATGACAAGGTCAAAGCCATAGTATAAACTGACTGCAGGGCTAGCATTGGCACATTTCCCTGTCCATCTTCTGGGACCCAATTTCTCTGAATTTTGTGATTTTGGATTAGACAAGGGATGTCTAAGGTTGTAAGTAGATGAAGGTTACTGTATCCCCCATACTCTTAGTGGAGAGTCAACCCTTTATCAGTATTTGCTCTCTTCCCATTATCAAGTGGGCTCTCACTATTACTACCCCCCCTCCAATGGCACAAAGCCAAAGAATGGGGGACTCTTTTCAACATTTTGCTTCCAGTCTCTGAGATTCCCTTTTCTCTACCTCTCTCTTTTCCACTGCCCCAAATACCAGAGACTTATATCATTCTAGCTGCTGTTTCTTTGCTCTTTCCCTTTCATTTTCCATTGCCTCTTTTATAGGAAATGGTGATTATCAC
This sequence comes from Trichosurus vulpecula, assembly GCF_011100635.1. Lineage (NCBI taxonomy): Eukaryota > Metazoa > Chordata > Mammalia > Diprotodontia > Phalangeridae > Trichosurus > Trichosurus vulpecula. The sequence continues at coordinate 237,736,710 of NC_050578.1, read as the reverse complement.
AATCTTCATCTGAACTTTTTTTCCATCTTTTATTTAAACAGTTTAGGTGGGAGTTGTTGCAACTGCACAAAGTACTGTGTTCTTTTTGTTGCCCTTCTCATCTTTTTATGTATTTGTTCCTGCTGGTTGAGCTGACTACAGACAAACGGCCAATTACGAAGATCAAGTCTACATCTCTAACTGGCCTCTTACTATCTCTTAAGGCATATTCAATTTCTTCTTTTGGGATGTCTTTGGGTGCTTCCTTAATGATTGACTCTAAGACAGAAGTTCTTAACCTGGACTCCCAAATAGGTCCAAGGAGATAGATTCTAGGTGGTCCATGAAATTGGATAAGAGAAAATAATTTTTCTTTTCACTAATATTTGGTTTCTTTCATAATCTATTTTATAGCATTGAAAATATTATCCTGAGAAGGAATCCATAGGCTTAGTCAGACTGCCAAAGAAGTCCATCACACAATTACAATTAAGAAGTTCAGCTCTAAAAGAAAACATTCTTGACATACAGGTGTGAGAGTATATCAGTCTTTGACTTCTTTCATACTTTGCTCCAAAGCCATCATTATTAGCCAAAGAGTTTTCTTCTCCTTCTCTGAGTCCACTTTTGAATTGAAACAAAATATCACAGAATTTCCTCCAGAATCACAGAATCTAAAAATTAGAAAGGGGGTCAAAGAAAATCTCTAGTCTATATGGTATCTGACAAAGAATGCTCTTCAACATAGTTGGCAAGTGTTTGGTTATCCAGCCTTTGTGTGAAGACCTCAATAAAGAACTCATTGTGGGTCATGGCAGCCAATTTCACCTTTGGATGACTCTAATTATTAGAATTTTTCTTATATCAAGCCTAAATTTAGAAGATCAGGTAAAACTCTTCAAAGACCTTACTCACTTCTTTCACCCCCTTGCAATGGGCAATGACTGTTCTATTAATTTCCATGACCTTCCTAGTGAGCTGTTTACTTATGTCTTTTCAAGTAGTAAGAAGACCCATGAAATAGGTTTCTCATTGTCTTTGGCTGTATAAAACAAGTCCCCCGATTCTGTATTTCCCTATCTAAGAGAATCTTGGAGTATTCCTTCTACTAGTTATGACTTTCTTGCATCTTCCAGTCTCACTTATAATAAGTATAGCAATAAAGCAGTAGTTCAGTTCCTCCAGCAGTTATTGGACAAAGGTCACATAGTGATTACAGTGACAGTTGAGTTAATAATTGCTCCATAGTAATGGTTACAGGACAACTCAACCCTGCAACTTGCAAAGGAAAAGTCAGAAATACACACACACACACACACACACACACACACACACACATTTAATGAATGCTACCCCAATTTTACACTTATCTGGCAAATATATGATAATAGTTAATATAGGTTATGAGGGACAAGCCAAGGAGATGCTAGAATTACTCAAAAATACATGGAAAACAAATTAATGGATTCTCATTATCCTCGATTACTGTTTTTATCAATAAAGATTACAGTATTTCATGAATTATCTTTGGTTTAAAAATAGTTATCTGGATACTAACCTGATGGTGAGACCCTCCACATTTAGCTATGCTGGTCCTTGTCTAAGAAGCACATAGCCTCAGGTTGGACAATTACTTAAAATACTTCCACCTCAGTAAGATCTGCAAGCATGGCCATGGGGTGTTTAGTGTCACTTCCACATGGCAAGAAAGCATCGGATTTTACTAAAGAGATGGTTCTAATGTTAATATTAAAGGGGGGTGCTAAATCAGAGTCGTAGCATAAACACAATTGCAAAGGAACTAGTTTGTCTTCATGGGAAAGTCTGTTTACTGGTACCTGGTATAATGTGGGCACATCATACTAATGTTCATATAACTGAAGATTGAAATAAGGTTTAAAATCATTTAAAGAGCAAGCTAGTAACTTCTATGCCAATGATTAATACACTAATTAAATAAAATTCTTATCTGCTCATTAAAAGAGACTAAATGGGCTTTCACTCAGCAATACTGCCAAATATTAGTCATTTGTATACATAGCACCCCTCCCTTCCACATATAAACACATACACATATTCACAACCATTGTTATATTGTAAGATCTCTGAGAGCGTGGTCTGTTTTTTTTTTTAAATTTGATGTCTTTATCTCCAGTGTCTTGAACAGAGTGGGTGCTCAATGACTGAATTGAATGGTATTATTCATATAGAAAATAATACACATCTCTTAAAATGTTCAGTAATTTAGACTCAGATTCCACCCTACTTATTTTGAATTAGAAGGGTCTGGTTGTGACTCCAATAAGAATTAGAGAGACCACTGGTATTTCTGAACATCTAACAAATATGTACTAGAATCTGCTTGCCAGATTCAACCAGGCTGTATATTTTTAGTCTGTGAAATCTTTCTACCATCAAAAGCAAAAGTACATCTTCATAATTATTCTCAGAATAGATAACAAATGGTTACATAAGTCTCCAAACATTATAAGCACCAAGTCTTCCAAGTTTGTGGGGTTCTATTACACAACAATGCCTGGTAAATAAAGAAATATGTACAAGCACTGCTCTTTACACACACAATAAAAACAAGCATTTGCATATGGTCCCTGCTCAGGGCTGACCTAGGTAGTCTCTGTTCCCCTCATTCCCAAATCCCCTTTGTTTTGGTGTTACCCTTTCCAAGTTCCCCCTCTCTCCATCTTCTCTCCTTCCTCCCTATCAAGCTACCTAATACTTTCCACTTTGGCCTTCTCCTCAGCTGGCATACTTCTGATTTTCCCCATTCACTTTTCCCCTTTTATGAAAACTTTGTAGAGGCAGCATGGAGTCATGGAAAGAATACTGGACTTGGAATCAAGAAAACCTTGGTTCATATCATACCTCTGACACACTGGTAAGTTGTGAGACCTGGACAAGTCACTTAGCCTCTGTGCCTCAGTTTCCTCATTTGTAAAATGAAAGGGTTAGACATGATAACCTCTAAGGTTTTTGCCTTTAAACCTATGATGCTATGACTTCTACACTCTATGTTTCATTCTGTAAGGGCTCTACTGGTGACGGAAGTTTAGCTCATCAGCTGTTATCATTCTTTGTCTTTTATTCTTGAAGAGGGACAAAGACATCACAAGAGTGATGACTTGACTTGTGAGCAAATTGGATTGAAGTGAGGCAGAGCTGCACAAAGTCATTAGCCTCACTCTCTTCTACACTGTGATCAGAGTCCAGTGGCAATGCAAGAGTCAAGATGAATGGCAATGGCCCAGTTTCATCAGCTGGTTCTCAGAGAAAGATATTAAGGCAGTGATCTATTCTTTAAGATATGAGTATTACGAAGCTTTAATATTTAAAAAGAAACACAACAACAACCAAGAACAAAACCTAGGCCTGTGAATTCCTCAGCATAGGGAGCTCTTAATAAAGGACTTATGAATTCACAGGATCATAGATTTAGGTCTAGAAGGGACCTGCAAGGCTTAGTCCAGTCATTTAAATTTCTAAATCAGGAACTGAGGTCCTAAGGATCACACAGCAGGTAGGGTGCTCAGATGGGATTTATCCCCAGGACTTGCTGACTTGAAAGCCTTTGCTCTCCCCATCATACTATTATTCCCTCTGCCAATGAAAATTGATACCTGCTCTGCAATTTATAGTTTTTCAAAGGTGACTGGGCCATTAAAGGCTATAATGTTAATGGAATGGGAAGATCTTTCCTGCCAATTAATAGGCCCTATGTGACCTGCTTTGAGCTCGGACCCAGCTGACTGTTGTGATGGAGCCTGAGTCACATGGAGCCCACAGTGGGAGGAGCTTGCCAAATGGGTGGAGTGGGAACAGGTGGAGCAGGAATGGGTGGAGCAGGAAGTGAGAAAGTAAGGCAGAGCTGAGGCAGAGAAGCTAGCATGAGTGAGAAAGGGAGGAATTTTACCTAGGGGAGCTTGTTTGTGAGGAGGCCTAAGGGAGGGAAGGCTTGGGAGTGTCAGTGCTCCCTGGATTGTTGATGTGTATAAACTTTGTCTTAGGAAGTATGCTTAAGATGTTGGTACTCCCTGGATTGGTGATGTGTATAAACTTCTTTGTCTTAGAAAGAAAACTTGGAGTGTTGATGCTCCCTGGATTGGTGATGTGTATAAACTTTGTCTTAGGAAGAATGCTTAAGATGTTGTACTCCCTGGATTGGTGATGTGTATAAACTTCCTTGTTACCATGGTGGATTTGACTTTCTTGTATCTGAATTAATATCTTGGTTTCATCTTTGAGGAAAAAAACATTTGTTATATTTTGCAATTCAACTCTGGAAATACATGTGCATATTCATAGCAGCTGCTGTGGGTATTGCATTGGTGACATATTTGGTGATGAGGATGGGATCACAAAGTATAATGCCTCTATTTGCTCCAGGATCCATGGCCATAACAATCTCTTGTTGTGATTATAGAGGCCATGATCCTGGAGGGGTGGAATGTAATGGCAAAGTGGGATTTTTTGCTGTTTTTCTGTGTATGTTATTCAGTTTTCCTGCTTCAGTCTTACATGCCTCTGCACTGAGCCAATCAGGCACGTGCAAGTGGGCTTTAATCAATCAGATAAGTGCATGTGGGCTCTAGCCAATCACACATGCACATGTGGGATCTAGCCAATCAGATACTGAGTAGAACTGTACATAAAGAGAGACAGTGTTGAGGAAGCAGAGATTAAGAGAGCCAGCATTGAAGGGGCAAGCCAGCATTGAAAAGAAGAGAATGCAGGGAGGAGACCTCTGAGAACTGAGAGAAGACCTCTTAGCACAGATTAGAGACCTCTGGGAGTGAACAGGAGACCTCTGAGAGTGGAGAAGAGACCTCTGATGGCAGAGACCTGCTGAAGGAGCCTGTGAACTTTGAAAGCAAATAGAGCTGTAGGGCAGAAACCTGCCCATGGGAAGGAGGCTTAGCTTAAGCCCCTTTCAAGAGCTGTTAAAGTGAGCTGTTATCACAGAGCCTCTGGACTTTGAAAGTGAATTGAGATGATGGTGCTGAGATGATGTGTGTCAATGTTGTTACCCTGTTAAGCTTTGTTTTTCCAGAGTCAGAAGCTGCAGGGAGGAGCCCCTGGAACCTGCTGTAGGGCAGAAGCATGAAGAACTGGAGTGGAGCAGTCCCTATGAGCTGAGACGTGGAGCAGGAGCAGAGAGCTGCCTACATGTGAATCCAGGTGAGAATCAGGAGCGGTCAGCTCACAGAGGGAGAACCATGGGACTTAGAAGTCAACCTCAAGTTAAGATGAAAGAGGACTTTACTTGGACACTTGGTATTGATTAAGGAGATTGACCTAGGGGTGGATGGTATGGTATTTTCTGCTACCCCTTAAGGATGCATTGTGCTAGAGAAGACTCTAGCTTGGGACCCCCTGATTTTGGGGATGCAATGATATATGCTTTGTAGTGTGTTATTCTTACTGTGACCTAGGGGTGGACAGTGTGGAATTTTCTGCTACCCCTTAAGGATGTGATACACTAGGGAAGACCCTGCCCTTGGACCCCCTCATTTTGGGGATGCAATGATATATGCTGTGTAATGTGTTATGCTGGGAAGACCCTATCCTGGGACCCTGTGATTGTGTAAACAAGTATTTTGGGGGATGCTACTGAATACAATGATGTGCCATATGACATACTGAGCATTATGATATATATATATATATAATATGTATATATATATATATAATATGTATATATATATATAATATGTATATATATATATACATATGAGGTATGTTTTGTTTAAGGATGTTGTTATGAATGCTATGCTTTATTTTATTGAACAATGTTTAGTTTTGGTGTTACATTACAAAGGCTTAAATGACTTGCCAGGTCATGCAGCCATTTTGTGAAAGAGATAGAATTTGAAAACAAATCTTCCTGATTTTGAGGACAACTGTCTACTGAGTCACACAATGCTTAAAAAATGTTTATTGATGGAAGTTCAGTGACCATATATCATGTCAATGAAGAAGCCATTTGTCACCATACCCTGTAGCCAGGGACCCACGTGTACATCCAGTGATAGTGCTCCCTTTCCCATTGTGGTATGGTGACTTGGTTATTTGTGAATTATTACCCCATATATACAGAGGGAATCTTCCTTGTCATTCATTTTGCTATACTATTCAACTCCAGAGACTTCTGGGTGGAAATCCATAGCCACTCCAAATGGTTTGGTTTAACACTCCACATAAGAAAAATCAAGGGGATGAATAATATCTATTTCTAGACTGCAATGAGTTAGATGGATAACCTATAGAGCTCCTCCATAAATAGTATATATCTTGGATGGAGAGCAATTAGACAATACACTGAACCCACAGTTGGAAAAGAATGACAAGTGATTTGTATTGATTCTGGGAAACTATGAAGGTTTTTTGATTTGTTTAGGATCCTTAAGTTTTCCCCTGAAACACACATTTTTAAATGCCAATATTCTGCCAGGGTTGAATGCTACAGTCTCAAATGAGTATCGGTAAGAGGGCAATGAAAAGAAGCATCGTTGGTGTGAGTATGCTATAATTCTTAAAAAATATAATTATGAAAGAAGTACTGAATAAAGGATATTTTTTAAAAGAAATGGATAAATAATAAATAAAGATGAACTGGTGGCAGAGGCAAGGAATAACAGAAAGAAAGACTTTGTGGCCTGCTGGTAATCTCATGGTATCAAGACAAACTATGGAAGGAGATCTAGCATGTGGGCAAGCTAATGGGAGAACATGGATCAAAGTTGTATAGGAAAGTCATATGGGCAGGAATAGATGGATTGTATATGCACTGAATCTTCATAATGAGATCAGAGAGGTAGTTATAATATTTGAGTTACTAAATGAGAGATTAAATTATTAAATAAATGTTAAATATGAGATATTTTGCTTTGAAATATTTTGTTCTCTGGTTGGTCTGATTAAAACTACATTGAGGGAAGACTGTGGGTTTCTCTTTTGAATGTGCACTCTTTGGGGGTAGGGATGATAGTTTTGCTATTCTTTGCTATTCATTGACCCTGATACATAGTAAATGCTTAATAATTGCTTATTGGTGATGAACAGATGTTTATGCAAAGTATTTCTTGAACTTGGGGCATCTTTCCATCCCACAATTGATGGGGTACTTTCCCTCCCCTACTCAATACTATTCAGTGGCTTCTAATTGACTCTAGGATAAATTTGTGAAAAACAAAAAAAATAGTCTTTCACAACATGACTATTATAGAAGTGTTTTGTATAATAATAATGTATAGTGTATACTGAATTGCTTGCCCTCTCAAGGAAGGTGGGTGGGGAGGGAAGAAGGGAGAGAATTTGGAAATCAAAGTTCTATAAACAAATGTTGAAAAGATGTTTTTACATGCAACTGGGAAATAAGATATACAGGCAATGGGGTAAAGAAATCTATCTTGCCCTACAAGAAAGTAAGGGGAAAAGGGATGGGGGGGTGAAGTGGAGTAATAGAAGGGAGGGCAGACTGGGGAAAGGGGTGGGGTGACATCTTGGGATGGAGGAGAGGGTAGAGATGGGGAGAAAATTTGTAACTCAAAATCTTGTGGAAATGAATGTTGAATATAAAAATAAATTTAAAAAAGAGAAAAACAAAACCAAGAAAAAACTCTTGCCCTAGTATTTAAAGTCTTCAATAACATGGTTCTAACCAATCTTTCCAGTATTTTTCACATTTCTCCCCTTTATGAGTCTCTTTTCCAGTCAATCAGGCTTCTTATCTGTTCCCCACATGTAACAGGACATCTCCTTTCTCTATATTTTTCTACATCTGATCTCCCACATCTAGATTACATTTCTTCCTCTTTCCTCTCTAGCCTCATTCAAAGAATAGCTTAGGTAGTATCTCCTATAGAAGGTCCTTTGTGGCCATCATAGCCACTACTACTACCAATTAAGACTGGTGAGCACTGATGGTCAGGTAAGCCAAAGAACTCTGAGGATAGCACTGTTCTCCTACACCACCCCTGCTTTCCACCCATTATTGAGAACAGAATTTCCTGTGACTGTTTGGCTCAATATCCCCATTGCCACTACCACCATCTGCCAAATTACTGCCATCAACAGGGCAATTATATTTAAAACTGACAATTATATGTGACATTGGCCATTGATTTATTCAAGGCCTTTCCTGTTGCACACAGTTGTTATTATTCTCATGTCTTTTTACTTCCTTATTTGTGTATGTATCATATTCCTTAGTAAATTGAATGAGAGAAGAGACATTTTGCCTTTGTCTTCAAGTCCACTCAGTCAACAAGCACATATTGAGTGCCTACTCACTATTCACCAGGTATTAAGTTAAAAACTGAGAACACAAAGATAAAAAGATAAATAGTTATTGTCTTTTAGGACTTTCTATCCGGTCAATGAAACTAACATGGATGCATTAAAGTACAGGGTGTTCCTAAAGTCTGGACACGTAGGCAAAAATGTATATTTTGAAGAAATGAAATGATTGAAAGTTTCAACAACATTTTATTTAATTGGAATATTAACAAATAACATCTTCAATATGATTTCCATCACTTGTGATGCAAATGTTGACATACTTTGCAAGATTCCCTTGAACTCGATACAATAACTCAGTAATTCCACATTGCCATCAATTTTAGCACATTCACTCTTGGAATATGAATATGAAATCATATGATGTCATTTGAAGTTGAAGATGTGATTTGTTAGTATTCCAATTAAATAAAATGTTGTTGAAAATTTCAATCATTTTATTTCTTGAAAATATGCATTTTTGCCTATGTGTCCAGGCTTTAGAACACCCTGTAGATTCAAAATTTAGGCAAAGTAAATATCAGGTAGTTTGGGGTGATGGGAAATATTAACAGCAGGGGAGACTAGAAAAGTCCTCATATAGTCACTTAGTCAATATTGAATAAGCATTTATTAAATGCCTGCCATGCGCCAAGCATTGTTCTCAGTGCTGGAGAGACAATAAGAGGCAAAAGACATTCCTTGCTCTCAAGGAGCTTACAGTTTAATGGGGGAAGTAATGGGTACAACTAGGTACAAGATAAGTTGGAGATAATAGAAGGAAGTCACCTGCTAAAAGGGGGATCAGGGAAGCTTTCTTGTATAAGATGGAATTTTTATCTGTAACCTGAGAAAGCCAGAGGAACCAGAAGGCAGCAATGAGGTTGGAGACTATTTCAGGTATGCAAAATAGCTAGAGAAAATGCCTGCAGTCTAGAGATGGCATGTTATATGTAAGTAGCAGCAAGGAGACCATTGCCAATGGATCACAGAGTATTTGTATGTAGACGGGAGGGATAAGATAAAAGAAGACTGAAAATGGTGAAGGCCAGGTTTTTAATAGCTTTAAAAGCCAAATTGAGTAATTAACATCAGATCCTGGTGGTGACAGGTGTGACTGTTTGGTGAAGTTTACTGAATATGTGGGTGATCCATAGGAGCCAAAGTTGTAGTGCCTTGCATAATCCAAGTCTAAGTCCTAATAAATGCACGTTGAATTGCTGAAATGGAATTGAATCAGTGTCTAGAGAGATGTTCCCCCAGTCATGTGAACTGAAAAGGAATAAAGGCAAATATTCCTATCACAAACTTTCTAGAACCTAACTCTGGCACTACATTAAAGTTAGAATTGTATGACATTAATGCATGGTTCTTAAATATGAATAAGGGTTTCCGTTGTTTGGTTCCTGATTATATTATAAAAATAGGAACTCATTCTGATACTAAACATTAAAATAAGATCACAAACCAACTTGACTTGATCTAAATAAAAAGTCTTTATAAATTACAGGGGTATTAAGATGTTAACCAAGAACATATATATACAAGTGATCCCACTTAAAATGAATCATACAGTTTTACTTGATTCATTCTAGGGAAAAAATAGCCATTTAAAACTACACACACACACACACACACACACACACACACACACACACACACACCCTTGTGGAACAGAGATTAGGCTTTCTTACTTTACTTGGCCCCCAGAGGGCAGAATTTAGTACAATGAGTGGAAGTTATAAAGGAACAAATTAGTTCTTGATATAAGGAAAAGTTTCCTCGTAATCAGAACCACCCCAAACCAGAATGGACTGCTAAAGCTAGTCAAGTCAGCATCACTGGAGGTCTTCAAGTAGAATGTAGATGACCAATTCTCTGGGGAGGTGCAGAGAACCTCCATGTTTCATAAGGTGTTTAACCTGTGAGACTGATTCAAAGGCTCCAAAATCCTACACATGATTTAGAAACTTTAGAATTTCATCTAGACCATGGTGGTCTAAAGAATCTAGACTAAGGAAGGGCAGCACATTACAACTAAGATTCCTTTCCTCTATGGCATCCCTTCCAGCCTCTCTTCCCCCACCGAGTCCAGTGTATTAGTCATTCAAGTCAACCATTGCCTCTTGGCATAAAGTAACCATATGTGATGGAGATATTTATAGTCGGCAAGACTTAGGGATGAAACATTTGGAGCAACAATTTATATGCTTGAGACCTGTTTTGATTTCTCCAGCTCTCAAGCTATTACCATTTGTCAAACAGGAACTGAGACATGTAATTGATGGAGAGAAACCATTGCATACTACATAAGATTTGAGTAAGATTTTTTTGGTAATGCTATAACAAGGATGAAAGGTATTCACAGGTGTCTGTAAAGCAATTAAGCATTAAAAAAAACTGAATTGTTTTCACTATGTGATTGACATCCTACTTTATTTTCTAACCAAAGGGACCCTGGTGCCCATTTGTTTTCTTCCCAAATAAACTAGTATCTTAGAAAATGGTTTGCACTTCTGTGTTTGAGATAAAATGTTCAGATAGCTCATCTTCCTCAGCCACCTTCATTTTCACTGATTTCCACTGTACAACACTCAAATTCTTTCAAAGGAACTCACAGAAATAATTTACTGCTCTATTTTGCCACTGGGAAGCAAGGTCACTCTGAAATCATTGTAAGCAAACTTTCTGGAGAAACCTTAAAGAACCTGATGGCTGAGTCTGTATCTAAAAGTCTTCTGAAAAAGTTCTCTTCTGAAAATCTGAATTTAAGTGTTCACTTGTTGTGTGATTTTTGGACAAGTCACTCACATCTCTGGATCATCATTCCCCAAATTATTAAATGAGGATTTTTGAGAAGGAGCTCTCTAAAGGTCACTTCTAGACATTTGTACATGATGAAAAGAGCAGTTGGAGTCTTGCTCTCTGTGTTACCTTGGCTAAGTCCCTTGACTTTATTAGGCCTTAGTGTCCTCCTCTGTAAAATGGAGGTGGGGGAGAGGGTTGGACTTTATTCTTTTCAAGATATGTGGGGGGTGAAGGGGAGGAGTTAGAATCTGTATATAAAGAAGGAAAAAAACAAAATATATACAAGGTCATTCTTTTTCGGGGTGGACACTAACAATTCAGTTCCCCATTTTAAAATGAGAGGGTTGATACTGTTACCTCTAATATCCATTCCAGATCTCACTCCATGAACCTATGAACTGGTTAGGAAGGGGAAAAGAATTAGGAAAGACCTCATATAAAAGAAGATACCTGAACTGACCTTCCAAAAGTATGAGGGATCCCAAGAAGCAAAATTGAGGACAGAGAATATTATAGGCATGCAAGACAACTTGTACAAAGACACAGAGGTGGGAGATTAAGTGTCATGAATATGGAGCAGCTGACATGCCTTTCAGCTCTAAATCTGGTAGGTAAGAAATACTCTATTAATCTAGTAATACTTTGTGGCCCAGGATTTTGTTTTTTTGTTCTTAAGGCTTTAAATTGGAATATAGATTTCCTTTTTCTTATACATAATGGCCCTTGTCTTTCCTTCCATTCCCACTTTGGAATATCCAAGAGCCTAGTCCAAGTCCTTATCACCACATGCCAGGATAACTCTCATTGTTTTCTAGCTTGTCCCTGCTTTTAGTCTGAGAGCAATACACAATAGGAGTGGAAGGGGAGAAAGGCTAATCTTTTTAAAACACTATTTATATCATGTCATTCCTTTGCTCAAGAATCTATAATGGCTTCCTAGTACCTGTTTAAAAAAAATCTTACATCTGCCTATTGACAACATGAGGAACCTACCCTGCCCCCCCCCCAAATTGTGGCTGAACTATAGCAGCAAGGTAAGGGTTATAATCAGCATAAGGAAAGTACCATCTAGTAGCTAACAGCAGGATTAACCTGTAGGCAGTTACACGTAAGTACAGACAGTTTTTGCTCTAAGTGGAGCATTCGTAGGCCTCTATGTGAAGTAATTTTTATATAACACCAATTTGCCCCTACCTACCCACTTCACTTAGCTTATATAAGAAAGACATACACAAAATAATTCCTTTATGCAAGTTATAAAATGTACTATAATGCAGACATATTAAATACTATGCCATAATAATAAACAGAATATAAAATGAAAGGTAACGTGTATGATAAAATATTCATAGTGCTGTATCGTAAAGTTACCATGGGTGTGCAGACTTCTTTCAAAATTCTTTAGGTAAAGTTGAATTTGCATAATTCAAATTTATGTCAAGTGAGAACTGCCTGTATATGAAAGGAGAGTTTTCAATGCAGGTGTTTGTCTGTATGGAACAGAGTAGTCTCTGGAGAAGGAAGACATCAGGAAAGAAGTGGGATCTCATCAAAAGGGAGAAATGTGGCTATCAGGATCAGATCCATTAAGAGGTGGTATAATGCAGTAAAAAGAATGCCAGTCTTGGATTCAGGGAGACCTGGAGTCACAACCTCACCTAAGACAGTTATTAGCTGTCTCATGGAGTTCCTTCCACTCTCTTAGTTTCCATTTTCTTATCTATAAGATGTGAGGAGGTTGGACCCGATGCTATCCAAGTCCCTCATAGCTTTAAAACAATGATCTTATGAACCTATAAAAATGATCCAGCTTACAATTCTATAAGAAACTGACCTCATCAGTGCTTCAAAATCCCATTTCTTTAGCGGCTCATTCTTTCTCACAGTTACCTTCTAACTTTAATGGGGTTCTGCCCCCAGCGACCTTCCTATCTTAGTGTTTTCCTTTCTGATGTCCACTGAGTTCCACTTGCAGGAAGTAAGACATACTACTCCTCCACATTAAATTCAATTCAACATATATCTAAGTATTTATTATGTCAGTTAATCAATAAATAAATATTTGTTAGATGCCTCCTGTGTCCCAGTGTTTCAACAATTTGGCTAGTAGCTGTTGTGGGGGTGAAAGACCAACACAAGTCCAACAACAAGAATGCTGCCAAAGCCCAGGTTCTTTTGATCTTCTTTACTAAGGAAAGGAACGTTAAGGGGTTAACAAGTTTACTTTAATTCAACATACAAATACCATTCACTTGGTTCAGGAGAAAAAGCCAGTACCCTGAACTTTGGAGCAAATACAAACAAATTACAAACATTGACAGACAGACCAAATACAATTTATAGTTACCGACATCTAAGTTCAGCCCAGGAGCTCATAACAAGGGCTGGTCCAGAGTCATGTGTGCCACCACGGCTATGGGTAAGAGCTCCCAAAAAAGAGAAAACCAACCCCTGTTTTTATATCTTTTTCAGCATCAAGGGTGAGTCACAAATGTGACTCAACCAAGTGACCCCAAATCGTCACAAAGATGCGACTTAAATGCGCGTGGTCTAAAAGCCTCTGAGGTCCCAAATATACCACTCAAACCCATGTAAACTAGGCACTCCCCTGAGGCAAGGAAGTCACCAAGGACTCCCAATCTAACCAAGGAAACAAAGGCCAAACTCTTCAAGGGCACTTGATTTAACTGAGTGCTAAGAGCCCATTTTGATTGCCGACGCAGCCAGGCACATGATGAGGGGTAGCAGTGCATGGTAGTTAGAGTTTTGGAGACAAGAACACCTGTATTTAAGTCCTGTGTTTGATATATAATAGCTATATGACTACTCAAGTATTTCCCAGACACGTCTCTAAGAATGTAACACAGATGGAGTGACAATTTCCAATAATAGTCGGAGGTTTCACACTGAGAGTTCCCTAAACTAAAGAAATCCAAGACCACGTTTCCTCCCCCCAACTCTCCATGCCCCCTACAATTGTACAGGACACTATACTAAACTCTAGGAATAAAAAGGGGAACTGTGGATACAAAGAGGCATCTCTGTCTAGGAAATTTGGCTCTCATGCTCGAAGGTTCAGCACTATCCTAGCAATCATTCAACTTTCCTCAAATGAGACACCCAGATCTCTTACGCAGAATGGCTCACGTTGATTCTTGTTCAACCTGGACTTGGCTGGCCCTCTACTGGCTTCAATAGTGATTGCAAACCAGATTAAACCCTCCCCTCCCAATTCCCTTCAGTCAGATGCTTAAATATAAAACAATTTGATCTGCTTTACTGGTATTGGTATCAATAAACTGGGAACATATACTTTAAAAAGTAATGGATGCAGTTAGTTTGGAAATTTGTCACTTTTATGGCATCACTGGCCATATTTGCTCTACAATATTATAATAGAGCAGGGGTTCTTAACCTCAGATTTGTGAAACATTTATTTGTAATATTTTGATAACTGTATTTCAATATGATTGATTTCTCTTGTAATGGTATTTTATTTTAGGTACTTAAAATGTTATTCTGAGGAGGAGGTCCAAAGACTTCAGCAGATTGTCCAAGTGATCTGTGATCCAAAAAGGCCAAGAACCTCTGTGATAATATAAAAACAAGTAGCTACAGAGAAAAAATGAATTAATTTCAGAAATAGGGAAATGGAGGCTTTCAGTATCTAGAACAATTATTACCTTTGAAATGATGTATTTTTCTGGATACTCCTATTTAAAATTATATTGGTCTGGTGAGAGACTGGGAATAGCAATCACACAGATTACTAAACAGGAGTTAAGAGCACTCAGAGTTTACCTTGACAATCGACAAAGGAAAAACTCAGTGGATGAAGAATTCTGGTTGCCCAGAGTATGAAATGTAGTTGGATGGCCAGCCCACTGAGCTTATCCAGACACTGTAGATGGATAATCGGGTGATCCCAGTGTTAAATGAAAAAGATAGAGCCGACTGGAATGCATTTTAAAAAATGAGCCGTTTTCTGGAACTCCAGGCTTCACTCTAAAACCAAAATTCATCTTTTTCCTTTGATACCATATGGTTGAGGACCACAACCAATAAAGATAAAATCTGTGGGTCACCCAAAAGCAGGGGTGTGCTGCAGCTGACTATACTAGTTCCTAGGAGCTGTGTATGAACATTTATGCTTTGAAATTGGCAGGCTACAGATCAGGGCTTGTGACTGTCTACCTTTAAAAAGTGATGGAGAAAATGCCAAGAATTCTGACTAAACTTTAAAAATGGGTTCTGTGTGCATTCATCTACACCCCCCTCCCAAGAAAGCAGCTTGTTATACATTTACCAGCACACCTCTGTCCAAAGGGAAATGGGGAGTCATAGTATGGCCATAAATGGATATGCATTGCTATGATTATCACTAGACTAGGAACATATACTTAAATAAATATATCTATCATAACCAACTGCAAATTGCATACCAGAAAAGGCATAAATGTGATGATGAAAGGACCAGGAAAGGAGGCAAGCTTGTCATAGATTAAAATAAAAAACACATACAGACATTGATAATAGAGTGCAGACTTGCATGCTGGGCTGCTGAGGCTCTAACACATGGGATAGATTATCTGTGAAAGATCTATAACAGAACATGGATAAGAGTCACAAAGGAAAACATGCTCTAGATGGGTTTTGATCAAATTCATGAGTAGGGTGGAGGTCCACTGATATATTTAAGTAATAGGGAAAAGTTATTTCATTGGTTGGTATTCACAGAATTTCAGGGTTTTTGATTTGTCTATAGCATAATCAAATCAGATTAAAATGCTAGGATTTTCTAGATTTCCCCCCTAGGAATTCAATATAAACACAAATGCAAACATCATCAATTGGAAGAAATGAAATTTAATTGAAATCTTCTAAAGGATTTGGAACTAAATTAATATTAGATTGTGGAATAAATAGCTATGTAAAAAAAAGAAAGAAAAGAGGCAAGTAATTGTTAGAGCAGACAGTTTCAAGACATGATGGATACTGAAACAATTTCTGAGAATTATTCATGCATGTCTGCTCACAGATACCAATCTGGCCTCAATTTGAATGTTATGATTTTCTAGTTACTGAAATGGAAGATCAATTAGTTTTTAGATTCAAACAAAGAACATGTGAACACAGAAAGATCAGGGATTTGGTTAATAATCCAAAGCACTCATGGCAAGTCAATTCTCTCATAAAACAGGAATTTAGCAAACTATCCCAGGGAAATGAACATTTGGTTTTTCTAATACAGTATGACCCTGTATTACTATCACATTCATTCATTCTTAAATATAGTGCTGCAGAATTTCTTCGAAAGTTCTCAAAATCATGTGTAAAAGACTTTGGTATGATGCTGGAAGAAAACATTATGAGATGGGATTTCCTCCCTATAAGAAACTAGCCCTACCTTTCCTCTTAATTGCTTGGTGGCATAGTGGATAGAGGGCTAGCCCTTGACTCAGGAAGATTTCAGAAACTTAATAGCTTCATGATTCTGGATACGTCATTTAACCTGTCTGCCTCAATTTTTCATCTATAAAATAGATGTGCCTTCCAGGGTTGTTGCGAGATTAAAATTAGATAGTGTTTGTAAAGTATTTTGCAAATCTTAAAGTGATTTTAATCTTAAATCTAGTCTTAAAATCTTAAAGCTAATTTTGGTCAGTTAACTAAAGCTATAGACATGCTATTGAAAGAATGATTTTCAGAAAGTTGAGGGGAGGTAGTTATATTTCTTCAATTCCATATGTACAATGTCACATCTCTCCGCCTCTCAACTAACTAATCAACTGTGTGACACTGAGCAGGTCAGTCAGCCAAAGCATCAGTTTTCTCATCTAAGAAAAAATGTAGTTATACGCAGACTAAGGACCGTTGGTACTAGTACAACTTTTTTATTTTACAGGTAAGGACATAGGACTTTGGGGGAATATTTAAAATCATTTTGAGTTGCAAAAGTCCATTATTTCTTGATTCACATAGTATGCTTGGATCAGAGATTTAGCCCTTGAAAATAAATACAACTCTCACATAACCAATTACAAATTGCTTATGAGAAAAGGGATAAAAGTGGTTATGAAAGAAACAAGAAGAAAAGGTGAGCCTATCACAGACTTGCAAAAAAAGAAGGGGCAGCTAGGTGGCACAGTGTGTAGAGCACCAGCCCTGGAGGCAGGAGGACCTGAGTTCAAATCTGGCCTCAGACACTTGACACGCTTGCTAGCTGTGTGACCTTGTGCAAGTCACTTAACCCCAATTGCTCTGCCTTCCCCCCTCCAAAAAAAAAAAAAGAATGAAAAAAAGAATGAAAAAAAGAAGAAGCTCAGTGATAATAGAGTACAAACCTGCATGCTGGCCTATTAAGCGTCCAACACATGGCGTGGGTTGTCTATGAAATATTTCCATCAGAGCATGGATGAGTCAGAAAGGAAAAGAAGCTCTAAATGGGTTTGGTTCCGGACTTTGATTAATGGCATTAGATCCATCCTCCTAATTTCACAGATGAAGCGACTGTACCTTAGAGAGGGTAGGTGATTGTTCAGGGTCACACAGCTATGTCTCATAGATTTGCACACAGGTCTTCTTGACTCCAAGTCTAGTGTTTTGTCCATCATACCACTCTGCCTATCAGATAGCAGATGTATTTACTCAGTTGTGGGAGATAATTAAAGTTCCTCAAATGACTTTTTAATTTAGCAAATACATTTTCTTAGATATTTTACTGTCATCAGAGAAAAGAAAGAGAAAGCTTTGTGCTATGAAGTTGTTTTATTTTATGCAATGATGTGGTTATTATTATATTTTTCTTTACAGAATAATTTACCTCTTACATTTGTAGTATTTTATGGATTACATGGCACTTTCATTGAAACAATCTTACATGGAGGAATAGTATAAATATTTTCCCCCATTTTACAGATGATTAAACTGAGGTTTTGAGAACAAAATGATGTGCCCACATAGTAAGTGCCATAGGAATGACAACCACAACCACAACAACAACCACAACCACATCAACAACAACAAAAACCAGGTCTTTTAACTCTAAATTTAATGCTTTTCCTACTACACCAAACAACCTCTCATTTGTGAGGCAGTTTTGTCATATGCACAGAGTGGGAAGAGACCTCTGAAATCTACCCTGTGCCTGAACAAAAGTTGTCACCTCTACAGCTTACTCTAAATAGTCATGAAGGCTTTGGTTGAAGATCTCCAGGGACTGGGAACTCCCCATCTGTTGAGGTAGTTAATTCTACTTTTAAATGGCTCTAGTTGTTAGGAAATCCTTTCTGATATCAAACTTAAATTTACCTTTTTGTAGCTTCTACTCTTTGCACTTCTGATGCCAAGCAGAGTAAACCTGATGTAATCCCTCTTCCACGGGACATCCCTCTCATTCTACATCAGAGGTGAGGCCCCTGTGGCCCCCAACACTTCCAAGTGCTGTCTGGATTGGATCAAAAGGTAACTGGGAAACAGTCAACAAAATAAATAAAGTAGAACACTGAAAACATTAATATATAATTTTTCTAAGTCAGTATGCAGTCCACAGGGATCTGTTTCTGTTTGAATGTGACAGCACTGCTCTACAGAATTTGAAGTAGTATGTGTATTTGGGCAATAATTAATCATTTATTATGCACTTAGTACAATGTGCCAGGCCCTATTCTAGGCAGTGGTACTCCAAAGTAAACCTGGTCTAACTAGTGTTTTGTAACCAAGTCTCAATTAGTGTCAGCTCTGAGAGCTGAAGGCCCACACTTGAATAGCTTAGGACCATTTCTTCCATGACCCTGAACATCAAAGCTGGTGAATGGCTGAAATACCATCCTCAAAATTGCCTCTTCCCTGTACTTGGCTGTTTCAGCCCACACACTGTTCTGAAAGCCTGATGAGATGAGTACATCGCTTACAAGTCCCTTAAGAGGAAACAAAAGAACGAGTTTAACAAATTGCTCAGAAGCTCAGTGGACCAGAAAAAAAGAGTGGAAAATTATCCAAAAAGAACAATCTTTCATGGTGACTTACAGCTGAGTTGGCACTACTGTTCTGTGCCAGCCAAATAAGCTCTGAATAGGTATGTATGTAGGAAGGGAAAGTATTCACCAAATTACGTTAGGAATGGAGGAGAAAAGTAACCTTTATTCGGGCTTAATGAATTAGATCTATCTGTAGTTATTACAAGGGATTAGGGTGACCAGACTTGCCAGGTACCATTTATTCATAGAAGGTAACCAGAAATTATTTGCTTAACAATATCAGTGAACAGTAAAAGAACATTAGTGGTACATTGCCTCCATGGTACTATACTTGGAAAGGAAGATGGGGCCAGGGAGATAAAGGAGGAACCTTTTCACACTTTGAAATGAGTTTGTAATACTGCAATAATGTTTAAAGATTATTAAATTGAGTAGGTTGGCACCATGGCGTCATAAAGGACATTATCGGCCACGCTGGGTGTCGTGCCATATTGGTAAGTGTGAACTTATGGCTAAGTAAGCCTATACATAACGAATATGGTAGAATTTTCTCAGTCTTAAAATTAATTTTTAATGAGGAAAGCAATGTAAAGTGTTCAAGACCTCAGAATCATCAGTGAGTCTTTTTCAGATCACTCCTTGTTTCAGCTCTCCCTCTTCCTTGACCCTTAGCTATTTAGTCACTGGATGGCATTCATTCTACTCCACATCTTCCTTCCATCTCTTCTCGTATATACCAAGCTGCCATTTTCCTTCCAGCCCTTGTTCCCTCACACCTGCTTTATTACAATCATCTTCTATCTTGTCTCTCAGACTTTTGTCTCCTCTTCCCTCCAGTCATCCAAGAAATAATTACCTGATTAAGCACCTTGTAATTCTGCAAGCGTTCTTAGGATCCCAAGATTAGAGTTTAAATCTAGTAGGGACCTCTAATGCTACCTAGTCCTAACCCCTCATGGGAAGGAAGAGAAAACTGAATCACCAAAGTTGGATTACTTGCCCAAGGTAACAAAGGGAGTAAGCATTAGAGGTAAGATTTTAGCCTTCATTCCTCTGACCCCAGTCTTTTTTATATTTCTTATACATTTACTTACTCCAATTCAGCTCAAAACATTTCTTAAGTACCTACTATGTGAAGATACTTTGGTAAACTCTGGGGATATAAGTACAAAAATGAAACTTTATGTGTTATAAATTATGATATTTACATAATATGTTATGCACAATAGCTATATAGCATGTTATATATCTTGGATTATAGGTTACATATTATACAATTTACTTATCAAGGTGTATGTGTGCATATATATATACATATATATATATATATACACATATGCACATGTATACCATACCGGTGTATACACACATATATGTCCATGTCTATGTCTATATCTATATCTATATCTATCTCACAAATCACATCTCTCCAATAGATGGTAGGCTCCTCAAGCATAATATTATGTTCATGAATACTGACACATCCATGTATACTTATTTGTATAAGTATAAATACATATATGTATATGTATGAATGTATATACACATAATGTTATCCTCAAAAAGCCTCTCTTTTATAGGAGGAATGTGATATATATACAGATAAGTAATTCAAAAAGATTTGGGGAGAGAAAGCACTATCATTTGGGCAAATGAGAGAATGTTTATCATATGAGATAGTAACTGAGCTTAGCCAAGAAGAAAGGCAAGGAGTCTAAGAGGCAGCAGAGTAGAGAAAGTATATTTTAGGCATCAGGGATGGACTTTGGAAAGGCATGGAGACAGGAGATAGAATGTTAAGGCCAGGGGATGTTACAGGAAATTTTGACTAGACCATTGACTTCATGATGGGGAGTACTAAGAAATAAGTATGAAAAGAGAGGTTGGAGCAAGAAGGTAAAGGCATTTGTATTGTATCATGGAGGCAATAGTGAGTCACTGAAAAGTGATGTGGGCAGACTTGTGCCTAATGAAATTTATTTTGTTAAGGGTATGGATGATGGAATAGAAAGGGGGCAAGAATGAATACAGGGAGATAATTAGACAGATACTACAATAGTACAGTTTGGAGATGATAAAGTCTGATCTATAGTAATAGCTGTGAAAATGAAGATAAGTATAAGATATAATGTGGAGATAGAATGGGTAAAGGTTGGCATCCGACTCCACATGGGGAATGATGGAGAAGGACATGTGAAAGGTGGCTTTGATGTTGAACTTGGATTATTGGAATGCTGCTGGTAGAGAGTTATTGTTAGTATTTATTATTACATCCTTCAAGATTATTGGCTAGGTGGCACAGTAGATAGGATGCTAAAGCTGGGAAGGCCTGACTTCAAATCAATCTCAGACACCTACTAATTGTGTGACCCGGGGCAGGTCATTTATCCACTATCTCCCTCAGTTTCCTCCCTTGAAAAATTGTGATAATAATAGGACCTCCTTCTCTGGGGTAAAATGAAACTATATTTAGAAAGCACTTTGTAAACCTCACATAGATATTATTATTATTATTATTATTATTATTATTATTACATCTCTTTACTACTCCCACATTTGGTGGCTCTTGCCTAGCCTTTATTTTGTTTGGCATCTTTGATGTTTTGGTTACTCTGAAGTATCCTCCCTTTCTGGATATCCCCTCCTCTTTTTGCTTTTATGGCACTGCTCTCTCTTGATTTTTTTTGATTGTTTGGTTACTGTACAGCATTAGCATTGGAAACCAGAATGTAATGGCTTAAAAATTGAAAGAGAAAAAGTACAGGCAATGAGAAAGTACAGCTTGGTGGCCTCTCTCCCCTCCCCCACCTTGTGCCTCCCCAGCCCAGGAGTTTGACTTTTAAAGACAGAAGGGCTATTGAAGGATGACTGGAAGGGAAGGGAGGAGCAAGGGAATTATTTTTAAAGATAGGGGAGAAAGACTTCTGGAAAAGACTTCTGGATGGACCCAAGGGCAAACTGATTCTGGGCAGCCTCTGCAAAGAAATGAACAAATCCATTTCCTTCTCAGAGTGTTCAGAGACTGGAGCAAATGTAGAGAAAATAGAGTTATTTACAACTATTTTCAGATATGAAATGAGAAAAGGATGCCATATGTGAAAATGGCCTAGATTTCTCAGTTAAATATAATGTTGAACCGCTGTGGAGGAAGGGGACATAATATCAGTATTATAATTATTATTAAACACCTAAAATTTATATAGTGCCTTAAGATTTGCAAAGATTATGTATGGTATATGTACACATATATGTATATATACATACATACATATATATATACATATAGATATGTATATCACATTTGATCCTGACACCGACCCTGTGAGATAGGCATTATTATTATCCAGCTATCACATGCTATTGTTGTTCTGCTATGCTTTGTTATTCATCTTTAGAGGACTAATGGCATCATAATGTTGGGGACAAAATACATTGTCTCTGCTGTGGCTGATCTGTGCAGAGTATGAGCTCAGGAGGCTCTACCATAGGTTGGGCACAAAGAGCCCATATGAATATTTGGGATGGAGATGTCTCTAGATATGCATCTCATGTTTCCTTTGTGTTACTGTGATTCTGGTTTTGCTCATGGAGCATAGCACCTTCTTTGATGGGGGCACACTACACTACATGGTCTGATGACAGTGTCTCCCATGTCTCACAATCGACACTAAAGTTCTTCAGAGAGACCTTGAGAGTGTCCTTGCATCACTTCTTCTGACCTCTATGTGAGCTTCTGCCTCATAAGAGTTTTTTATAGAATAGTCTTTTAGGCAAACTCTCAGCCAGCATTCAAACAACATGGCCAGCCCATCGGAGTTGCACTCTCTGCAGTAGAGTTTGAATGCTTGGCAGTTCAGCTTAAGAGAGGATCATAGTGTCCAATACCTTATCTTGCCAAGGAAGCCTCAGAATCTTCCTAAGACAATTCAAATGGAAGCAGCTCAATTTTCTGGTCTGGTGATGGTAGACTGTCCAGGTTTTATTGGCATGTGACAAGGAAGCCAACACAACAGCTCTATAGAACTTCAGTTTGGTATGCAGTCTGGTGTGTTAATATGCTAGTACACATTTTATAGATGAGGGCACTGCGGCTGAGGTTAATTTACATGCCAATAGTCACACAACTAGAAAGCATCTGAGGCAGGAGTTATTAGAGGGTTGATGTTGGTATAATTGCTTTGAAGGGAGAGAAGACCTAAAGAGTGTCATAGAATGAATTACACAGAAATAAAAAAAAAATCATGAAACAGCAGTGATGGCTCAATTTAGATTAGCAACCTGTACTCAGCTTATGTGATACAATATGAATTTGTGAACCTGCCACAACTCCCCTACAAAGGAAGGAAACTGAGAAAAACCACCATAGTTCTATCATTGGAGTATTCTCACTGCTACTGAGTGTTCAGGGAAACTTTTTCAATTTTTGATTATCAGTTTCGAAATGTCAGTTATATCTCAGAGTAGACATGTTGTCTAATGTTTCTAACTTTAGTAGATAAAATGGGCAGTGTGGCTAGCAAAGAACTTTTAAAGATAAGAAACTACATCATAGCTGGCCACCACAAAAGTGGAAATGGGATATGCCATCAAAAACTCTGCATCTAAATCAAGGGTTTGCCAGTTCTTCTCACTGAATTATAGCAATCAAAGTTATTTGCTAAAGGTTTGCTAAAACCTCTCAGCTCAGTGAAACTACTAGCTTTCATGACTAAGGCAGAAATGATCTTTGTGGTCTGACTCATCAGACCTGCCCACACCAGTCTGGTATTAAGAGTGGTTAACAATGTTGAAAACTTTCTTCTCTGAGTCATCAGTGTTATCTGAAAGGTCCAACAGTGGAGGATAGCCACTGGACCTGTGATTTCATTGGTCTGAGGGACTTGTTCCCTTCTCCTAAAGTAGGTGAACATCACCCCTTTAATCTACGGTCTTAGAGAGCTGTCTAGAGCAACTCTTACTAAGAGGCTAAGTAATTTGACTAGGGTCTTAGTCAGTATGTGTCTGAAGTAGGACTCATATTCGAGACTTCCTGGCTTTAGAGTCAGCTTTCTACATAACTTGTCATGCTTCAAGCACATAAATCTTTTCAAAGTGACTGTAACTAGGGACTTGAACCAATTAGTGGTCCCAAAACCAGAATGAAGACCAATATGGCAAACCCCTCAAATAAACTGCATTCCTTTTATATTCTGCAGAATCAGAAAAAATTATATTTACAGATATGTTTTAAAATTACTAAGTCACTTCTTACTAGATCTATATGGCCACTGGTTTTCTCTCCAACCTTGGCTAAGCTATTTTACCACTCTGTTTACCATACCTGTGCTGCGATTTAGGATGGTGGAGGAGGTAAATGGCCTAGATTGTCTTTTACAATTACAAAAATCAATGATTTTATTTATATTTTCCAAACACTGAATCAAAGAAAAGTCATATCATAAAAATACTCTCTGGGTAAAACCTGAAGCAAGATGATATTTCATTTGGATTAGATGCCTGGCTGAGAAACTCTTGTGGGAGATACTATATCGTTAAGTGAATCAGATAAATACTTGATGAGTCTTCTGAAGAAAGACCTAGGCAAGGATTTAGGAGGAGGCATCTGAATTAGGCCTTGAAGAAAGCCAATGATTCTAAGAAGTGGAAGGGAAAAGTAAGAGTATTTCAGACATGGGAGACAATGCATACAAATGCAGAGGCAGGAGACAAAAAGTGCTGAATTTAGGGAACATCTAGAAGGCTAGTTTTGCTGAAATTGGAGGGCATGGAGGGGACAAATGGAAGATAAGATAGTAAAGGTTGATATCTCATATTGAACAGGACATTAAATCCTGTTTTGAGGCACAGAAGATATGATTTTTGGGTGTACAGATATCCACAGTAGAAGGTAGCGGTTTTCTCCTCGTCTAGGTACTGCAGATACCCACCTGTCAGTGATGTGGTAGAAAAGAGTCCAGTTCATGCATATGTTGGAATAATTGGCTTATGGGATCCCTTCCAACTATAGGATTCTCTAATTTAGTTACCAGAGAGACAGCAAGGTATAACCCCAAAAATAGCCCCTGGATTTGGAGCCTGAATTCAAATTCCATCTCCTCTTATTACTCCCTGTGCGACAAAACCATTTCCCCCCTTGAGATCTGTTTCCTTATCTCTAAAATAAAAGTGTTGGACTCGTAAACTCTATCTTGTGTTCCTATGTCCTGGTTACCACTTTCTGGATGCTTACTATTTAATGAGCTTTACCTTTGCAAATGGCAGATGTGTGATTAGAAGATCATTAGTATGTTAGAGGAAGGTGAGGAAAAAGAAGCCTAGAAAGGTGATGCAATTTGCCAGTGGTCCCATGGCTAGTAAGTCAATCAATCAATCACCATTTATTAAGGACTCACTGTGGGCCAGCCACTGTACTAAAGGCAGTAAGCAGCTGAGTTTGGACTCAAATCCAGTTTTTTTGAATTATAGTCCTGTGCTTGATCAATTTCACCAAATATAAAATTAAAGACTCTGTATAAAGATATTGAAAAGATAATGTAAGATTTTAAAAGACAAATTGTAGAGGGGGCGGAGCCAAGACGGCACTATGAAAGGAAGGAACTACCAGGGCTATCTCACAGATTCTGTCAGATACATCTAAAAAAGTGAATCTGAGCAGATTTGAGAGCATTAGAAGCCACTAGTAGACTGAGAGGGGTAGGAGCGCCAGACACACGGATCATCACCAGACCAAACCAACCGGGAACAGCAGAGGAATCCAGTCAGCCTGCGGCTCTGGGAGAGTGCTGGATGAGCAAACGCTGGAGCAGGAACAGGCCCAGGGTGGAAGTCCTGACTACAGCCACAATAGAGCCCCAGGCCTCTCAGCCCAGGACAGGTGTCTGTCAGAGCACAGAGCCTGCTGCCTCAGGAGCAACTAGCCCGGAGGCCTCCAACCCCAGGCAAATGCAAGGGCACCAGACCAAACCAGCCGTGAACAGCAAAGAAATTCAGCTAGCATGCCAGTCTGGGAGGTTGCTGGGAGAGTAAAACCAAGCAGGAACAGGTCCAGGGTGGAAGCACTGGATAAGGCCGCAATGGAGCCCCAGGCCTCTCAGCCCAGCATGGGAGTCTGTTGGAGCACAGAGCCTGAGACCAGTGGAGCAGCAAGCCCGGAGGCCTCCAACCCACAGTCTAAAGGTTTGAAACTCGCCTTCTTGAACTTCCGGAGCCATGATGTGCAGGCAAAATGGCTCATATCCCTCCCTTAAATAAACCCAGAGGATAAAACCTCAGGAGAAACAGAGGAGCCAGAAGGGGGTTTCAGTAGTGAGAGAAGTGGGGGACAGGGGTCTTCCTGTGGTGGCAGAAGGAGACTAGTGCAGGAAGAGAGGTGTCCAAGCAGGCTCCACATCAGCAGAACAATGAGAGTAACTGAGCCCCAGGGGGTGGAGCTAATTGATGTCAACACCAGGACCCCAGATTTGGCTTTGCACAGGCAGGGAAAGTGGCAGACACCAGGACAGACAAGAGATGAGACCCCCCCCCCCCCACATTCTATAGAACAATCCTGGGGAAGAGGAGACCCCCCCCCCAGCAGTCAGACCACCTCTCCCCCACACCTCATGGAACCAGAGGCCATAGCACATAAAGCTAGATCCCAACACAAGAAACTTGGGACAGAGCCCCCTGAGCCCCAGAAGCAGAGATCCACTTCAGAAACCAGGAGGAAAAAAAGACCATGAAAAAGAATAGCAAGAATCTTTCAAAGACAATAGATTCATATTATGGAGACAGGGATGATCAAAATACCAATTCAGAAGAGGACAGCATGGACACTACACCCACATCTGAAACCTCAAAAGGGAAAGTGAACTGGTCTCCAGAACTAAAAGCATTACTGGAAGAACTCAAGGAGGACTTTAAAAACCAAATTGGGGAGGTAAAAGAAAAAATGGAAAAAAATCAATGAGAAAAATAAATCTTTAAAAGGTAAAATCAGGGAATTGGTTAAGGAAAATCAGAATATAGTTGGAGAAAATATCTTACTGAAAAGTAAAATCAACCAAATGGAAAAGGATATAGAGAAGATAAAGAAAGAAAACAAAACATTAAAAATTAGAATTGGGCAAGTAGAAGCTAATGACTCTATGAGACAACAAGAATCAGTCAAACAAAATCCAAAAAATGAAAAAAATAGAAGAAAATGTGAAATATCTGATTGGAAAAACAACCGACCCGGAAAATAGATCCAGGAGAGACAATCTAAGAATTATTGCTCTACCTGAAAGCTATGATGAAAAAAAGAGCCTGGACAGTGTCTTCCATGAAATCCTTAAGGAAAATTGCCCAGAGGTCCTAGAACAAGAGGTTAAAATTGTCATCAAAAGAATCCATCCATCACCCCCTGAAAAGAATCCCAAATTGAAAACTCCAAGAAATATTATAGCCAAATTCCAGAACTACCAGGTCATGGAGAAAATCCTGCAAGCAGCTAGAAAACAATTCAAATAACACAGAACTACAGTCAGGATCATGCCGGATTTTTCAACTTCTACATTAAAAGATAGAAATTAGAATATGATATGCTGAAAGGCAAAGGAGCTTGGACTACAACCAAGGATCAACTACCCAACAAAACTGAGCATAATTTTCCAGGCAAGGAGATGGACATTCAATGAAATAAGGGAATTCCAGAACTTTCTGATGAAAAGGCCAGAGCTCAACGGAAAATTTGATCTCGAAATACAAAATTCAAGAGAGACATAAAAAGGTAAAAGTCGGGGGGGGGCGATCCCTAGTTATTCAATAAGGATAATTAATTACATCATTATATAGGACTATTTTGTCTTATATAGGTTACATATATATGTATATATATATATATATATATATTTATATATGTCAATCTTGAGAACAGTACACTCATTATGACAATTGAAAGGGATATTGATAGGCTGTGGATATCAGTAAAAAATAACCGATATTATGATAAAATATAATTAAGAGATATAAAGGGATGATTCTGGGAGAAGAGGTAAGGAGGTAGTAGAAAAGGGTAAATAATATCATGTGAAGAGGCACAAAAACATATTGTAGTAGAGGGAAAGAAGAGAGGGAGAAGAGCAGCATTTGAGCTTTACTTTCATCGGATTTGGTTTAAGAAGGGAATAACATACCCTGATAAGTATAGAAATCTAACTTGTCCTACAGGCAGTAGGAGGGGAAAGGAGAAAAAAGGGAGGGGGGTGGTCAGAAGGGTGGGAAGAAGTAGCAAGTGGAAAACACTAAAATAAGGGAGGGGAATCAAGAGGGAGGATAAACTGAGGAAGGCAGTGGTCAAAAGCAAAACTCTGTTGAGGAGTGGGAGAGTAAAGGGAGAAATAAAAACATAAACGGGGGGAAATAGGATGGAGAAAAAGACACAGACAGTAATCATAACTGTGAATGTGAATGGGATGAAATCTCCCATAAAACGGAAGCAAGTAGCCAAATGGATTAAAAACCATAATCCTACAATATGTCGTTTACAAGAAACATATCTGAAATAGGGGGTACACACAGGGTAAAGGTAAAAGGCTGGAGTAAAATATATTGTGCTTCAGCTAAAGTAAAAAAAAAACAGGCCTAGCAATCCTAACCTCAGACAAAGCAAAAGTAAAGATAGAGCTAATTAAAAGAGATAAGGAAGGACACTACATCCCGCTAAAAGGCACCATAAACAATGAAGCAATATCATTGTTTAACATGCATGCACCAAGTGGTGTGGCATGCAAATTCTTAGAGGGGAGGTTAAGGGAGTTACAGGAAGAAATAGACAGCAAAACCATAATGATGGGAGACCTCAACCTCCCCCTCTCTGAACTTGATAAATCTAACCTCAAAATAAACAGTTAAGGAGGTGAATAGAATTTTAGAAAAGGCAGATCTGATAGACCTCTGGAGAAAACTGAATGGGGATAAAAAGCAATATACTTTTTTCTCAGTGGTACATAGCATATACTCAAAAATTGACCATGTACTAGGACATAAAAACCTCACAATCCAGTGCAGAAAGGCAGAAGTAGTCAAAGCATCCTTTTGAGATCACAATGTAATAAAAATTATTTGTCATAAAGAACCATGGAAAAATAAGCTAAAATTAATTGGAAACTAAATAATCTAATTCTAAAGAACGAATGGGCCAAAGAACAAATCATAGAAACAATTAATAACTTTATTCAAGAGAATGACAATAATGAGACATCATACCAAAACTTATGGGATGTAGCCAAAGCAGTTCTTAGGGGAAGTTTTATATCTCTAAATGGTTACATGAATAAAATAGAGAAAAAAGGAGATCAATGAATTGAGCATGCAACTGAAAAGGCTAGAAAAAAAAAACAAATTGAAAATCCCCAATTAAATAACAAATTAGAAATACTGAAAATCAAAGGAGAGATTAATAAAATTGAAATCAAGAAAACTATTGAATTAATAAAAAAACCAAGAGTTTGTTTTATGAAAAAACCAATAAAATTGATAAAACTTTGGTCAATTTTGATTTTAAAAAAAGAAAGAAGAAAATCAAATTACCAGTATCAAAAATGAAAAGGGTGAACTCACCTCCAATGAAGAGGAAATTAAAACAATAATTAGGAATTATTTTGCCCAATTCTATGCCCATAAATTTGACAACCTTAGGGATATCGATGAATATCTACAAAAATATAAATTGCCCAGGTTAACAGAAGAGGAATTAAAATTCCTAAATAACCCCATCTCAGAAAAAGAAATTGTGCAAGCCATCAGTGAACTCCCTAGGAAAAAATCTCCAGGGCCACGTGGTTTTGCGCGTGAATTTTATCAAACATTTAAAGAACAAATAATTCCTATACTTTATAGACTATTTGGGAAAATAGATGAAGAAGGAGTCGTACCAAATTCTTTTTATGACACAAATGTGGTGCTAATACCGAAACCAGGAAGAGCCAAAACAGAGAAAGAAAATTATAGACCAATTTCCCTAAGGAATAGTGATGCAAAAAATTTAAATAAAATATTAGCCGAAAGATTGCAGCAACTTATCACAAAAACAATACATTATGACCAGGTAGTGTTTATTCCAGGAATACAAGGCTGGTTCAATATTAGGAAAACTATCAGCATAATTGAACATATCAACAGCAAAACTAGCAGAAACCATATGATCATCTCAATAGATGCAGAAAAAGCCTTTGACAAAATACAACACCCATTGCTATTAAAAACACTAGAAAGCATAGGAACAAATGTAGCCTTCCTCAAAATTACAAATAGCATCTACTTAAAACCATCAACAAGCATTATTTGTAATGGGGATAAGCTAGATGCATTCCCAATAAGATTGGGGTGAAACAAGAATGTCCACTATCACCCCTACTATTCAATTTGGTACTAGAAATGTTAGCTGTAGCAATAAGAGAAGAAAAAGAAATTGAAGGAATTAGAATAGGCAAAGAAGAAGATAAATTATCACTTTTTGCAGATGATATGGTGATTTACCTAGAGAATCCTAGAGAATCAAGTAAAAAACTACTTGAAATAATAAACAACTTTAGCAAAGTTACAGGATATAAAATAAACCCACATAAATCCTCGGCATTCCTATACATTACTAACAAAGCGCAACAGCAAGAGATAGAAAGAGAAATTCCATTCAAAGTTACTGTAGACACTATAAAATATTTGGGAGTCTATCTGCCACGACAGATCCAGGGCCTATATGAATATAATTACGAAACACTCTTCAGGCAAATAAAGTCAGATCTAAATAAATGGCAAAATATCAGCTGCTCATGGTTAGGCTGAGCTAATATAATAAAAATGACAATTTTACCTAAATTAATTTATTTATTCAGTGCCATACCAATTGAACTACCAAAAATGATTTTACAGAGCTGGATAAAGTAATAACAATATTCATCTGCAAGAACAAGAGGTCTAAAATATCTAGGGAATTAATGAAAAGAAATGCTAGGGAAGGTGGCCTAGCCATACCAGATATTAAACTGTACTATAAAGCAGCAGTCATCAAAACTACCTGTTACTGGATAAGAAACAGTCATGGATTGGTGGAATAGCATAGGTACACAAGACACAGTAGTCAATGACTATAACAATCTACTCTCTGATAAAACCAAATGATCCAGCTTCTGGCCTAACAATTCACTGTTTTTTTTTAAAAAAAAAAACTGTTGGGAAAATTGGAAAATGACAGGGCAGAAACTGGGCATAGACCAATATCTTACACCATACACCAAAATAAAGTCAAGATGGGTTCATGATTTAGGAATAAATGCTGACACTATAAGCAATTTGGGAAAACAAGGAGTAGTTTACCTATCAGAATTATGGAAAAGAAAAGAATTCATGATCCAACAAGAGATAGAGAGCATTACAAAATGCAAAATGGATAATTTTGATTATGTTAAATTGAAATGTTTTTGTATAAAAAAAAGCCAATGCAACAAAGATTAGGAGGGAAGCAGAAAATTGGGAGAAAATCTTTACAACTAGTGTGTCTGATAAAGGCCTCATCTCTAAAATATACAAGGAACTGAGCCAAATTTATAGGAATACAAGTCATTCCCCAATGGAGAAATGGTCAAAGGATATGAACAGGCAGTTTTCAGAGGCAGAAATTGAAGATATCTATAGGCATATGAAAAAATGTTTGAAATCACTACTGATTAGAGAAATGCAAATCACAACTCCTAGGTACCACATCTCTCTTGTCAGATTGATTAAAATGACAAAACCAGAAAGTGATAAGAGCTGGAGAGGATGTGGGGAAATTGGAACATTGTTACATTGCTAGTGGACTTGTGAACTGATCCAGCCATTCTGAAGAGCAATTTGGAACTATGACCAAAGGGCTATAAAAATGTTCATACCCTTTGATCCAGCAATACCACTTCTAGGGTTGTATCCCAAAAATATCACACAAGTGGGAAAAGGACCCGTATGTACAAAAGTATTTATAACAGCTCTTTTTGTAGTTGCAAAGAATTGCAAATCAAGGGGATGCCCATCAATTGGGAAATGGCTGAACAAGTTGTGGTATATGAAGGGAATGGAATACTATTGTGCTATAAGAAATGGGAAAGATACAGACTTCATAATAACCTGGAAAAATCTACACGATATAATGCTGAGTGAGTGGAGCAGAACCAGGAGAACATTATACACAACCACAGATATATGGATTCTGTGATGACTCACCCTGATAGGCTTCACTCTTCTCAGCAATACAAGGTTCAAAGACAACTCCAAAGGACTCATGATGGAGAATGCTATCTAGAGAAAGAATTATGAAGTCTGAATGGAGATTGAGCCACACTGTATGCTCTCCATTTTTTCCCTTGATTTTTCTTCTTTTTTTTTTTTGGTTCTATTTCTTCTTTCTCATGATTCATTCCATTGGTCATAATTCTTCTTTACAACTTGACTATTGTGTAAATAAGTTCAATGTGAAGTTATATGTAGAAGATATATTGGATTCCATGCCATTTTGGGGAGGGAGGGGGAGAGGGAGGAGGAAGAAAATCTGGAACTCAAAATTATGTGGAACTGAGTGTTGTAAACTAAAAATAAAAAAAAATCTTAATTATAAAAAAAAGAAAGAAAAGATAATGTAAGAGAACAGAAGACCAGAAGAGAAAAATAAATTCCTGTGGCAACCAGAAATCCCTCTGTTTATCCTGGAGTATTTATATGGCTGGCTTACCATGGAAAACTTTTCTTCTGTAGTTGCTGTATGGGTTATGAGACATAATTGAAAACCTAGACCCACTGGGTTATTTATCTAGAAAAGCAAATAAGGAGAATTTTGAAAGGTAACCACAATTAAATGATGCTGGTTGTGATAAATGATTTGTCTAATCTTCCTCACTCTGTAATCACTCCTAAATTAATACACGAAAATTCATTATAGAAATTGGATGACAATGTCACAGACACCACAGACGGACAGATAATCGGTAGATAGATAGACAGATAGATAGATGGATAGATAATAGAACATTTATTGGGTATTTATTATATAAGTTAGGTACTCTGCTAAATTCTGGGAACACAAATGCAAACAAAAAGACAGCTAATCTCTATCTTTTAAAAACTTACATTTTAATGGAGGAAGTTAATGCATAAAAATAAGTTGAGAGAGGAGGGAAAGGGAAAAGTTAGACGGACAAATGCAGAGGGTCACAGTTTCCATGGAGAAAAACAAAAAAAAAAAACCTGCTGAAAAGCTACAGAAAGAAAGCACTAGTCATACATATTTCAAGTCACCAGTTAGGCATTGTTCTCCCTATTTTCTTTGAACAGCTCTCTCTTTCAAAAACTGTTTTTATTACTCTGAAATGCAGAGAGCTGGCATGATCCACCCAGTTGGGTTCTACTATTTCGAATCCATCTCACCCCCTCAGCATCTAACGTAGCCTCCCAAAGATAGTGGCTGAGTTATAGAATGGCCTCACTTTCCTCTCTTCTCCAGAGACTCATCCTTCTTTCCCCTCAGGGTCACATGCTTGTGCATGATGAGACATAGGGGTGTTCTCTGGATTGACTCAGGGAGAAAGCCCTCCACTAGGTACAACGCTCTGGTTGCTAGACCCTAGTTGCAGCTCTCCTAAAGACCTGAAGAGAGGGTAGAGATGATTTTATATTAGATCCTCTATAGAAAAATATACTTGCTGGCTATTTAACCATTCTTTAACAGGTAAACTGTCCACAGAGAGATATGGCAAAAGCAAATATCCAGCATTTGCATACTTTTAGTTTGTGTGTGTGTGTGTGTGTTCATGTGTTGTTTCTTCAAGGCAGATTCAAGAGCCTGTTAGAACACATGAAACACATTTGTTACATTCTAAAAAACAGAAATGAAATTCAATACGTACACCTGTTAAATTCTACTCTCAGTTCAGCTGATATATTTTGTGTAGAAGCGTTATGGAACTCTAACTTGACTAGTCACAAAATAATCCAAGAACTGGACGGTCATCTAGTCCAAATGCTTCCATTTTATAAAGAGGGCATTTAGCAGAAGAGAAACAGTAAGGTTTAATAACTCACTTAAGAGTCCTATATTTTGTTAATGATAGAACCAAGGACAGAACCTAGACTCCCAGTCTAGGGCATTGACACTATTCCATAGAGTCTCCTTATTGGAAGATGGCAATCTGTTTCTTCAGGACTCATCTCTGACCCAGATCTGGCTCTGCCGTGAAAATTATAAAATAAATAAGATATCAAATATATAACTCATGAAATTATACAAGTGGTTATTAAGACCTCAACCTACACGTTTCCAGTCATTGTCCAGTTTCTTTGAGGCATGGAGCTCTTACCCTAATCACCCCTATAACCATTCTCAACTCAAAAAGCATCACACATTATCGTAAGGCAATATGGAGCTAGGAGGCAGATAGACTGGACACAGCCTACCATAAGAAAAGGTGCTTGGGTAGGTCTCATCAAAAGGATGAAAGGTAACAGATGGACTATCCAGGGTATAGACTCAGTCCTATGAGACTGTAAACAGTGAATGGGGAGACTGAG
This sequence comes from Trichosurus vulpecula, assembly GCF_011100635.1. Classification (NCBI taxonomy): domain Eukaryota; kingdom Metazoa; phylum Chordata; class Mammalia; order Diprotodontia; family Phalangeridae; genus Trichosurus; species Trichosurus vulpecula. Next base: position 237,702,097 of record NC_050578.1, on the reverse strand, counting down.
AAGCTTGTGGTATGTCAGTGGCTTGGCTGCTCTGATACAGAAGGAAAAGCTGAATGTAAGATTATAATTTCTGAGTTTGGTGAATCTCAGTTCCCAAATTGAATTTCTTAGCATGGCTTCTCCTGGCTATTAGCCCAGCAGGCTAATTCACCTGAGTGGTGAGTGGGGAGAGGAGAAAGTCTAAAGAATTTTAAAAAAAAGGATACCAAGTGTAATGAAAATCTTTTTCTTCTTCATTTCAGGTAGAAACAGGGAGCCATATGAAGAGGTCAGGGAGCTATATGTTTTTAGGGGTGCTCAAGATACCAAAATACCAACACTCCTGGTCCTGCTTGAAAGAATTCAACTCAAGTCTTCTTATAGCCAAAGAGAAACAAAGTTATTAACAGATTCTCCATATTGGGTTGTCTTAAGAAATCTCACCCTTTGTGATGCTTATTTGTCCTACAAACCCAGGGGTGCCCAGCCACCTCCATTTTGATAAAAGAGACATCAAGAGGATTCTCTGCCTTCTCCCGTACATTATACAGTGCTCCTGACCAGGACTTAGATCCGCGAATTTCAAGCTAGAAGGACCCCTGGACATTGTCTAGTCCACACCACCTCACTTTACATATGAGGCAATGGAAAGCAAGGAAGATAAAGTGACCTTTCACTGTCACACAACAGAAGAAAGGGTTCTAGCTTTCTAGTTTTTGAAGGGCTCTCCCATGTTGGGGTTAGACTTGTTTAGGCTGAGTTCAAAGGAAAGAATTAGAAGCAATGAGCGTGAGTTACAGAGAGGCAGAGAACTTGGGAATGATTAATTTTATCCAAAAGTGAAATGGGCTGCCTGCAAAGGCAATACTGACATTAATAATTGGCATTTACATAGTACTGTAGGGTGTTCAGTGCATTTTGTAGATTATTCTTGGTATTAATTCTTGATCTCCTAGAAGTTATCAGGATTCTCTCTCCTCTCAGAGTATCTTGTATTTACTTAAATGTTTATTGTTTCCTCCACTGGAATGTCAGCTTCTTGAAAGCATGGACCATCTTTTGTTCTTTGATTGAATGCCCAGCTCAGTACAAGGCCTCATACATGGAAAACTCTTAATAAATAATACTCCTCCACTCAGCTGCCAAGCTAAAGTTCTTAAGGCATAATTTGGACCATGTCACTCTCTTCTTCAAGAAGCCCTGGGGTCTCCTTGCTGCTTCTTGGGTAAAACACAACCACTTCGAATTGACTTCTAAACACTCTTCACACCTGGGCTCCCTTGTGGCTTTCCAGGCTTAGTTTTACAATATCTCTCTTCACATACTCTGTGTTAAGCTGGAGCAGCTTACTTCTTTTTCCTATACAGGACATTTCTTTCTCCAACCTCCATGCTTTTATACAGCCTGCTGCAGATGCTACATTCCTGGAATATACTCCTTCCTCACCTCCAACTCATACTGTCTCTGACTTCCTTTAAAGTTCAGCTCAGGCTTCCAGCTCCTACAGCAAGTCTAGCCCAATTCCCCTGAGCTGTTAGCACCTTTTCCCCAGAAATTACTTTGCATATACTTTGAATGCATTTTAAGTTTTAGTTTTCTGTCTCAGCTTCTGTCTCACCTTGGAACTTCCCTTAGTACCTAGGACCTCCTTCCCATAGAATATACATCCACTCCTGTGGCCTTCTCATACTGGAACATCCACCTCCAATGCCAGACCCAATATTCCAATGGTTAGTTCCACCTGGGGCTTTCAGTTTGGGGAAGGGCTCAGGGTGGCCAATCTTTATCACCCTCCCCGCTCTGCTTTTGATCTTTAGTATTTCACTACCATCCCCTCCCTGGGGTATTGTGTTTTCCCCTACATTTTCATTTCACATCCCTTTTGTTGTCTTTTCTCATAAGAACATAAGCTTCCTGAGGGCAAGGACAATCTTTTTTGGTTTGTGTTTGTATTCCCACTACCTGGTAGAGTGTTGAGCATATATCAAGCACTAAATAAATACCTGCTATCTTATACTAAATGTCAATCTCTCAAGTCCCTTCCAGTTATAAACATCCATGACCCCTGAGGAATAGTAACCTTTGGACATGAATAGGAAATGGTTTAGGCTTAAGCAAAGAGCATTCTGCTCCACTCAATTTCATGGCATTATCTCTGTATGCATGTCAATTTATTGATCGTGCTTTCTAAGGCCTCTTAACAGCTCTTGGAAAGCTTACTTTATGAGCAGGAAATTAGGTAAGTAAAGGGGTAACCAGGCAACAGCAAATGTTGTTATCATAACAGCTTTATGTAACATGAGGGATGCTGTATGGGGATGGGCTGCATTGGCTTCTACAGAGAAATTGCAAGTCACAGGATGGGTAGGTTAAATTGTGTCTCCATTGGAATGGTCTACCCTCCAGGAGCAGTTCAAGCTCATTGTCTATGCATCTGCTTTGAGAATGGTCAATCAATGAAAACTAGAGATTTTTAATACTCAGGGTCTTGCTCTTTTCTATAGGGCAGACACAATCTGAGTCTGGGGAAGATCCTTTACATTACAGGACATCTTGAACAAAATCTCACATCTGGGTCTACCATTAATTAGATTTCAGCCTTAGGCAAGGCACTTCCCATTTCTGTACTTCCTAGGACCATAGGCACATAACTTATCAGCTGTAAGGACATTTAAGAGTCCTTGGAGATGAGGAAAATGGAGTTCAAAGAAATTAAGTGACTTGTCTGGGGTCATAAATCTAGTAAGTATCTGAGGCCAGATTTGAACCCCAGACTTTCTGACCATCAAGTGTGGCACTCTACTCACTGTACAATTATCCCTTCCCCTTTGTAAATTTTCCCATCACAGTTTTGATATATTGTGAGTTGGAATGAGAAATTAAATAGGAATTTTGGGAGAATTTTGTGGAAAGACCAACAGATGACACAGAGACTATGACCAAATATTGAACCCAAATTTGTCAATAAGGTACTGTAAGCACCCCATAAAAGAAAAAAAAATCAGACTTCTTCTCTGGTATAAAGGGAGGGCCAAAAATTTTTACACAGATTTTCCAAATTGCAGGAGCACTGCACACGATGTAGAAGGAATAAATTGTACCATGATGCCTTTATCAGTAAAATGTGGGTATTAGACTATAGACTGTAAGCCCTTTGAAGACAAGGGCTATGTTTTATTCATCTATACACTGTCCTTAACTTTTAGCTCATAATCTTGTACTCAATGAGTGGACTGAGCTGAATTGATCTCTATGTCATCTTGTGTCCATTCTAACTCTATATCCTGAAAAGATCTCTGGCTTTAGGGTCAGGAGATTTGGATTCAAATCTTGCCTTCTGACACTATCAGAGTGACTTTGGGCAAGTGGTTCAGCTAGACAGTGCTAGATGGGGAGATACCTTTAAATCAGACAGAATATCTTCCCTTTTGTATCTCATAATCAACTAAGGCGAGGGGGTGTGATATAATTATAACTTAATACAAATAATTCATGAGAAGGACATTAGAGAAGTAGAAGGTGGAAGAGGAAATGGTCTTCATTCTTGCCTAGGGTATGAGACTGAAAGTTATCAAAGGATACGAACTATGCCTTATCCACTGAATTGAGGTAGATGAGAGACAAAAAGGAAGTGATTCTTGCCAAACTATGGATACAGACCTGAAAGTTCATGCAATTATGTTTTTAGGAGGAAAGCCTTCATGATAATAGTTCACATTTATTAAGGCTTTAATATTTACAAAAGAGCTTTTCTCATAGTCCTGGGAAGTTTACAAATAGTGCTGGTATTATTATCCCCACCACAAACCCACCTGAAATGGGGTCTGATTGAAAACCCCCTACTGAAAAGGAATCCTTTACCTCCCAGGGTAGTCTTTCTGTTCCAGTTTTGGATATCTCTCTGGTTGTTGACCAATAACTGCATTCAAATTGATGGCAGTTGTATTTAGTGAATACCTTTAATTCTAACCAGAATTTTTTTTGGAGGGGTGGGTGGGGCTTTTCTTATCTGTATTTCTATTCAACAAACTAATGATCATTGTAAGCTATGTTATCAATGCACATATTCAGGGAGTTTTACTTTAGATTAAGCTGCCAGCCTCTCCAACTTCATCTATCACTCTTAGTTATGTCCTGAGGCTATGGAGAAAGACTTGAATCCCTTTCTCTAGTAACAGCCTTTTATTTCAAATAATTGAGAAACATTTACTGTGTCTCTCTTAAGTCTTCTCATCTCCAAACTAAATATCTCCTTGAACTAGGCTGTTCTCCAGTTTATTTGCCCTCTTGATCTCCCTTTGTGGGATGATGGAATAGATTTGATTTAAAACAAAACAAAACAGAAGAGAAACAAACACCTACCATTTCAATACCCAGAAGGAAACCTTATGAACCCTGTAAAAAAGGGATTTTGGGTCAACGATGGAACTAAAGTGTTTTGATGTTTACAGAATGAATCCTCCCATTTTAAGAGCAGTCCAATTTCTTTCTGGGCTCAAAAGGACAACCTGACAAAGGAGCTTTGCCCTCTTCTGTAGCTTGCTGGGGTGGGAATAGGGGCAGCAGGGAGATATAACTATTGTATCAGCAATAAGAAAAATAAGGAAATCTGCCTTGAATAGGACCTTGCAAGGAATTTCTGGATTGAATAGATGGACACATGGGCAAAAGTATGAAGATTTTGCGATGAGCAAGGGCAAAGTCAGGAGAGATCATTTAGTATACCTTCTTTGTTATACAGAGAAGAAAATGAAGACTGAAGGGAAAGACATCTGACCAAGATCATGCAGAGCTTTCCACATAGTAGAAGGGCTATGATTTGAAACTAATCTTCCGCTGAGAAAACTGGGCCTGTTCATTCTATAGCACCTTAGTTTCATCTTATTTGTCTCTTAAATGATTTAATCCTGGCTTACTCTTGTTTATGTGAACTTTACACAGTTTGTAGGACATACTCCTTTAATATCTCCATATCTCTGCTTCTGATTATGCTAGGTTTCCTTCAAAGATCAGTTCTACCACCTAACAAAGGAAAATTTTCCAAATCCTTTTATTTGTTAATTATCTCTCCCAAAATTATTTTCCCCAATAAAAGGTCGGCTTCTGGAGGGCAGGGGCTGTTTGTCATTTTTTCATTATATTAGCTTTTTGATCAGATTAGGTACTAAAAAATGATTATTGGATCACATTGCTTTATAGTGTCCTAATCTTATATATTAAATCAAGGATGCTCTTTACCAGTAGGTGAATCCAATTGATGCCAGTTGTATTTAACGAATATCCTTAATTCTTGAACCGAATTTTCTAGGAGGGGTGAAGAGGTTTAAGGTTGAGGGGTGATCGACACCCCGAAATATTGACGCACCGGGTCCTGCCGAAAGAATTCGACTCAAGCCTTCTCAGCCAAGGGAAAAGACAAAGTTTATTAGGGATTCACCATAATGGGCTGTCTTAAGAAATCCTCCCACCTTGTGACGCCTGTTTCCACAAGCGGGCCAGATTCAACCTACTGAATTAGATTGAATCTGAGCACCTTCATGGAGGCAAGATGGAGATTATATACACAAAGATTGTAGGAGGGATTGAGGGGTGGTCTGGGGTGACTAGAGGAGGGGTTTAGGGGAGGGTCTTGAGGGGAAATCCAAGGAGGGCAAGGTGAGGTAATGGGATTAAGGGTGGGAAGTAGCCGAAGGCATGGATACCGATATATCAAGGGTGGGGAAGTGGCTGCACAACAAAGGGCGAGGCTAGGTAGAGATTTGGGCCTAATGATAATGCGAGGCTTGTGGCCTTAGGGGAAGGCCAGATCCAGTTGGAAGATTCAAGGACAGTTCAAGGGGGCTCCCAGAGACTGTATTCCAGATTCAAGGGGGTTCCCAGAGACTGGGCCCTCATCATTCCCCCCTCAAACAAATAGGACCCAAATTCTTTTGGGGTCAGGGACGAAGATCTCAGCTTCTGAAACTGCTTCCTGCTGGCAAGGGACGTAGAGCTGACTTGATGGGTCCAGTTCAAGGAGTCTCGATGGGTCCAGTTCAAGGGGTACACAGTCATCTGGAAGTTGATGGCTTGGAGTCTGGAGGAGACAAACTTGGCAAAGAGGTTAAGCAAACAAGCAGCAAACAGACAGTACAGGAGTACAGAGAAAGGACAATATCCCTGGTGGGAATTAAAGATGACTATTTCATACCTAGCTCCCCTAATCACTTGTTCTGTGTACCACACTGCTTCGGGGTTCATGAGTGTGTAGCACATCCAAATTAGGTTGGGGGTATCTAAGAGCAAGGTTTGATATGTGGTGAGCCTGTGGTTAGCCAGCCACTGCTGGCCATCTGCTGCTAGGATGCTCTGAACTTGATGGGGAGTCAGAGCTCCTAAGGGCTGGTCTGCTAGAGGTTTAGAGGCTTCCTCAATTGGAATGGCTGTAGCAGCCAGAGAATCTAATTGTTTTGAAAAACAGGGCTTTTGGTCAGGTCTTAAGGACTGGGTTAGGATTTCCAAAGCCTGTCCTCTCCTTTCATCAGCAGATTGAGTGAAAGGTTTTTCTAGATTAGGTAAAGCTAATGCTGGAGTGGTGGTCAGTTTAGTTTTCAAAGTCCCAAAAGCTTGTGCTGGGTAGGGGCCCCACTTTAGAGGGAGTGAGTCGGGACCTTGAGTGCCAATTAATGGTTGCAGTCCCTCCCAAGCCTTGGGCTTAATTGGATATTGAAGGCTATGGAGGGGAACTATGGCTGGGGTGGCAGAAGTAGCTTGCCCAGGAATTCCCTGATCCCAAACAATTGGCTCAACCTTCTCCCATGCCTCTGGGGGAACATGGGGAGGTCTGGGAAACAGAGGGAAAAGGGAGTTATGAGGTTTAACTATAGAAAATTGGCTTCCCAATTTCACCATCAGGTCCCTTCCCAAGGGGGCAGGGCCAGAGGAGGAGTGTTCAGACAACAGATCCTTGATGCCCATGACCCGATGGGTCGAGGGGCATGTGGGGACAGAGCAATTAGTTAAAACAAGAGAACATAGCCGTGATAAAGTGGGTAACCTTACCTTCTGCCTCGATTTTGCCCAGGGCTCCTCGAGAGAGGTGGAGAAAGTGGGAGCACTGCCAAGCCCCAGGCTTTCCCCTCCTTCCCAGCCTTGAGAAGACTGGAGGACAGGGTACTGGGAGGAGGCTCTACCTGGAGGCGTGGATCCTAGAGGCTTCTTCCAGGGGGGCACCCTAGAGGGGCACTCCTTAGACCAGTGACCCTCCTTGTGGCATCGAAGGCAGGTTTCCCCACTGCCCAAGCCAATGGGCTTCCAAGGGGGCTCCCTAGAGGGGTGCTCCTTGGGTCTCTTCCTGGCCATGGCAGCAGCCAAGAATTGAGCGTGTTCTCTGTCTCTAGCTCTTTCCCTGCGTTTTCTTTCCTCTGCTGCAACTAGGTCTCTGTTGTTGAAGACTCCAAAGGCCGTCTCCAGCAACTGGACCTGAGGTGTTTGGGGTCCCATTGCCAATTTCTGCAGTTTCCTCCTAATATCTGGGGCAGACTGATTAATGAAATACATGTTAAGTATTGCCGCCCCTTCAACAGAATCAGGATCCAAATTTGTATACTTCTTAATAGCTTCTACTAGCCGGGCCTGGAAAAGAGCAGGGTTTTCCTTTTCTCCCTGAGTAACTTCCCTGATTTTTTGAAAATTTATTTGCTTTTGAAATGCAGTTCTTAGGCCTTCTAACAGGCAAATTACCATATGGTCTCTCTTTTCTCTGTCCTCACTCCTTTGATAATTCCATCCTGGGTCACTAGTTGGAATGGCAGCTGTACCTGGGGGATATTTTATGGGATTATTGCTAGCCAAACAATCCCCAAATTTTTGAGCATGTTCCCAGATTCTCCTCTTCTCCTCAGTGGTACAACAGGTAGAGAAGAGGATATGCAAATCACACCAAGAAAGTTCAAATTGCAGCGACAGATCCCTAAAACCCTCAGTAAACTTAGTGGGATCTTCTGAGTATCTCCCCAGTTTTTCTTTAATTTGGATGAGATCTGAAATGGAGAATGGAACATGCACTCTCCTTGTCCCAGCAGGGAAGGCAGGCATTTCTCTCAGGGGAAAAAGCCTTGAAGGCGTTGTGGGACCTGGAGCTTGCGGAGCGATATAAGAAGTCCCGCTTCTGGTGAGGGAGGGGTTGGGAGCTGCCGGCTGAGGTAGATTAGACTGCAAGGCCAGGGCATCTGCCTGGCAAGGGAGATCAGCTAGTACCTGAGGAGGGGTAGGGGTCAGAGAAGGAGATACCAAAGAGACCTGAGTGGGAGCCACCTCAGAGAGAGGGGCCAGGGGAGAACGTACTGCCTTGGGGGCAGGGCCCGAGACTGTAATCTGAGTAGGGGTTGCCTCAGGGGTAGGGCCCATGGTGGTAGATACTGCAGGGCCTGAAATAGGGGCAGGCCGTGAGGCCAGAACCTGAGTAGGGGTCCCTTCAGGGGAAGGCGCCATAGAGGGAGGCACCGCAACAAGACCCTTGGCTGGGACCTGAGCAGGGGTCACCAAGGGGGTAGGGGCCATGGGAGGAGATGCAGGGTAGGAGACTTGGACCGTGAAGGAGGCAGGAAAAGAGGAGGGTTGCACTACAGGAAACCAAGAGAAAGAGGGGATGGCCACGGAAGGGGGAGCACAGGAAACATAGGTGCTCCGAGGAGGTTGGGGAGCAGGAGAAGGGGCTGGGGCTGAAGCCCTGGGGACCATAAGGAAGGGGTTATCCAAAATGTCCTGTTGACCCCCATTGCCCCTTTGTGGGGGTGCTCTAGCTATGAGCATCTTACAATCTTTTCTGAGAACGGGGTTCCGAGAGAGCTCCACGAAGGTCATTATGTAAGGAATTTCTGTCCATTTTCTTTCTCGCTGACAATATAATTCTAACTGTAAAAGAGTATTATATTGTAAAGTCCCAAAATAAGGCCACTCTTCATGGTCTTCTAGGCGATATTGTGGCCAAGTGGTATTGCAAAGGTATATCAGCTTTTTCTTTTTAAGTTCTTTAGAGAACTTAAACTTTTTCCAATTTTGTAAAAGACAACCTAAGGGTGAATTTTTGGGAATCGAGGAGGTTTGACCCATTGTGAGCCCAGGGGGCTGGAAGTCCCTTCCTCTGCAAGGAGGATCTGGGAGTAAGCCTCAAAAAGGAACAAAGCAAGACAGAAAAAACAAACACAAAAAGGTACCTGAGATTTTCCCATTCCCTAGCGCTGAGAGAATTGGGAAAATTGGGGGCGCACTTCCGGATAGGGCGTCTGTCCTTGTCCTCTATGCTTCAGAAGGTGCGCCCAGGTCCATGGCCTTGAACATAAACCACTGGACCGAGTACCTGAGAGCATCAGGCCGAGTCCAAGACAGCGAGCAGCTGTCTGACCTACTGGGACCTGGGAAGTCAGGCCCGAAAAGCACTTCCAAAATGCTTGGAGAGCGAGAAAGGGTTTGGGTTAGGGAGAGGCTTACCTTCCAGTCCTGGCTGGAGAAGAACTTGAGATTAGCAGTCGTTCCCGGCCAACGCACCATAAAAATGAAGAGGTTTAAGGTTGAGGGGTGATCGACACCCCGAAATATTGACGCACCGGGTCCTGCCGAAAGAATTCGACTCAAGCCTTCTCAGCCAAGGGAAAAGACAAAGTTTATTAGGGATTCACCATAATGGGCTGTCTTAAGAAATCCTCCCACCTTGTGACGCCTGTTTCCACAAGCGGGCCAGATTCAACCTACTGAATTAGATTGAATCTGAGCACCTTCATGGAGGCAAGATGGAGATTATATACACAAAGATTGTAGGAGGGATTGAGGGGTGGTCTGGGGTGACTAGAGGAGGGGTTTAGGGGAGGGTCTTGAGGGGAAATCCAAGGAGGGCAAGGTGAGGTAATGGGATTAAGGGTGGGAAGTAGCCGAAGGCATGGATACCGATATATCAAGGGTGGGGAAGTGGCTGCACAACAAAGGGCGAGGCTAGGTAGAGATTTGGGCCTAATGATAATGCGAGGCTTGTGGCCTTAGGGGAAGGCCAGATCCAGTTGGAAGATTCAAGGACAGTTCAAGGGGGCTCCCAGAGACTGTATTCCAGATTCAAGGGGGTTCCCAGAGACTGGGCCCTCATCAGGGGGAGTTTCTTATTTATATTTCTGTTCAACAAACTAATGACCATGGTAAGTTATGTTACCAATGCGCATAATCAGTTTTTAGCACCATCCAATATGCGTACAGATTGTATTGTACATCCCTGAGTTGACATGGAATATTAGCAGTAGTTCAGTCTAATGCCCTGACCAATGGAGGAATATGTGTGTATGTAATATAGCAACTGACATTTATATAATTATTTTCAAGTTTTCAAAACACTACATACATTATCTCATTTGATCCTTGCAACAACCTTACCTGTAGGATTATTCCCACTTTAGAGATGAGGAAATTGAGGCAAAGACAGGTTATCTGACATTTTCACAGACAGTTCATGTTGGGAGCAGTATTTAACACAGTTCTCCCTGGTCTCCACATTCACCAGGCTTTCATAGTACAGCATGCTGCCTTCATTTCTCCTGGATTATATTTCCCAGTGACATAGATTTAGAGCTGGAAGGGACCTGTCTCATTCAATGCCATGATTTTTATATATGAGGAAACTGAGGCCCAGTTGCTAAGTGACTTCTCCATAGTTTTAAAAGCAGAAGGCACCAGAAGTGGGTTTTAAAGCCAGGTTCCTCAACTCTTAGTCCTCTTGCCATCATACCAGTTAGGGAGGGACATGCTGGCAAATTTTTAACAACCAGCTCCCTCCAAAAATTTATGTGACAAACTTATAAGTTTAATCTGCAATACTAACATTTCCTCTAATACTTTCTTATGTCTAAAGTAGACAATTGATAAAACAACAAATCAAGCCCTGATCTGTAGCATTTGGTGATTTCAGTAGTGTAAATTTGGGCAGCTAGGTGGCACAGTGGATAGAGTGCTGGGCCTGGAATCAAAGAAAACTTGAGTTCAAATTTGGCCTCAGACACTCATGAGCTATGTGACACTGGGATAGTCACTTAACCCTGTTTGCCTCAGTTTCTTCCTCTGTAAAATGAGCTGGAGAAGGAAATGGCAAACTGTTCCAGTATCTTTACCAAGAAAATCCCAAATAGAGTCAGAGAGTCAAACATGATCGAAACAACTGAACCACAAATATTGCTAATGCTCACAATGAAAATTACAATTAGCTCTTGAGAGCCAGTTCAGGCTGGCTCCAGGATACTCCTGCATTCAGCTCATCATGAATCCAAGGACAGCACTCTAATACCTGTAGTGATCACCAGATTATTGTGATGTTTACTTAAGAAAATGGGCTTAGAACACTTTGAAAACTGCAAAACCCTCACACTCACACACACACTTTATTGATTGGATCCATGACCTCATTTGGGTGAGTATTCTCCCCACATATGCAAATCTCTAGATCAAGGTTGTAACTGATCTTGGAGTTGGCCTAAGCAAAGATTCCTGCCCTGACTTCCCAGTCAAAGTATGCATTTTCTTGTCATGGTAAGATGTACTTTTTGAATTATCCTCCCCCAATTTTATTTTATTTTTTTTGGCCACTATTCAATTCCCTAGTTCGGTCATTTCCAGCCCAACATCCTTCAGAATGATGGCAGGTAAATCGAAACTTGAGAAAATAAAGTCTGGTGTTCTTTATAACAGATGACCCCAATTTTAACAGGCTGTAAACACTGATCAATTTCAATTATGGATTGTAAACATGACTGATGACTAACATGGTTAGTGCCTGCTCTCCCAGTCTTCTCGACTCTACACAACAGCTCTCACTGAAATAGAGACAAAATACCAATTGTATTATGTAACAATAAAACAAGATTTAGTGTAGCATTGGAGAAAGTCCATTGACCAGGGAGTTCATGAGACTCTAGTCTTGGATTCATCACTAACTAACCCCAATTTCTCCACATTTTCCACTCCTGTAAGTTTAGGAGAATGGACTATATCTCTTATATTGCTAACATTAAATAACTTAGAATAATTATAGTTCATGAAAATAAAAAATATCACTTGAAAAATTACAAATGAAAGGAAAATGGAGATATTTATTTACTGACCAGCACTAAAACTAAATATGTATTTTATCTATATATTCCATGGAATCTGACGGAGATGGAAAGAGATGCCCCTTAACTGACATGATCCACAGCTCCAGAAGCAGATGGCTACTAGTTCTCACTTTTAAAAAAGTATTAATATAAGGCATTTAAATTTGATGAATGTCCTATGGTTGCAAGTCTATGTAATTACAGTGACACTCACTGGTTGCTATTGATAATGGTGTTCTTGTGACTGCTGTATTGACCTAATATGTAATGTAGTGTAATGTAATACACATAGCATATGTATATATATACATACATGAAACATATGTATGACATACACATATTTATGCACACATGTATGTATGTACTTGTATGTAATAAATTAATTAGATAATTTACAAATGAGAAATTTGAAGCATTTTGAAGTTAGGGCTTTCCTCTGCCACAGAGTATACCGTGGTAGATCAAGAATTAGAATCCAACTTTAGATACTTCGTTCATAGTAGTAACATCTGATGTATATGTATATGCATAAATGTGCACACGTATGTATACATGCATGTGTATATAAAGCATACATGAATACACACACACACACATATATATATATGTAGATAGATAGGTAGAAATATAGAAATAGGTGCTACATATGCAATAGTGAAGATTGGTGGATAGATTCTTGGTTAAAATGAGCCATCCATATAAATTCATGAATGCATCTTGCAAATTCATGATTAGAATCCAGTTGCTTTGAGCCAAACAAAGGTAATTGGTTCTCTTCCTCATGTCTCAATTTTAAGCATTTTTCATCAAAAGATACTTGAAAATCCTCATGATACGGCTGATGGATCACAGACTCACAGATTTAGAAGTAGAATGCAACTATGATTTAGTCCCACCCCCTCATTTTAAGGAGACAGAAAATGAGACTCAGGGAGAATGCTTAAAATGCATGACTTAGGCATCTGTATTTTATCCATTTTTCCTTATGCACAAAGGTCTCTTTTATTTAAGCCACGCAGTATATTTTTATATGGATATTAAATTGCAGGTACCAATTCCCAACTTGAGTAAACACATGCATGCACACCTTTGTACGACACTAGAACCCAGGTAGTTAAATAAATTTATGTTCGGTCCTCTATAAAAAAAAAAAATCACCCAGACTCGACAGGTAAAAGAGCAACCAATATGCTTAAGTTAAGTCTGTCCACGGTGCCCTTTGATTTGTTAAACCTTAGCATTTGTTTGTTACATAGGGCTCCAAGCAGGGCAATACAGAAGGAGGAAGTTAGCTGTTAGATAAACAGCCCCCTAACTATAAAGCATCCAAAGAGAAAATCCCATTTAGCACCAGTCAGGGAGGGAACATGGCAAATTAAAATAATAAATCAAAGATATCTGTAGACTATATATTTCAGAGTCTCAAATATAAGCATTTACAAACACAGAAAACAACAGAGAGGAAAAAACACCAGAAAATACCTTTGACAATTTTAAACCAGTCTCGTAGCCAGGAGAAAACCGAAAGCTTCTATTTGCACATCTGGACAATTAAAAAAAACTGGAACTTTTGTTAATTGAAGAAAAAAAAAACTAGACTAAAATAAAAAAGGCATTTATAAAAGCATCAATGGATAGAAAATAAAAACCTAACACCACCTTCTTGTTGGTGAAATCTTAAAATGGTACAAAGGCTCTATCCCTAGCCTACAAGGATCCCGAACTCCTCTTGATTAATTTTCTGACTCAAAGTCAGCTAGCTCATTGTTCCTTAAGGAGAAAAATAAAACCCACAATGTTTTTAATCATCAGTAGGTAATGATTTAGGAAAGTGTTAATGAAATCACAGAAGCAATTGGGTATCCATACCTAATATCTACAGCCAACCCTGGGAAAGCATTTCTAATTCCTGAAGGTGTCCTAGCAGGTTCAGAGCAATGCAGAGGAAAGTGGGTGTAATTGGAAGTTGAATGCCTAGGGTTTAAATTCTGGGTCTGCCACCTACTACCTGAGTGATCTTGGGTAACTCATATGACTTCCCTGGGCTTTGGTTTCCTCCTCATTAAGGAGGTTGGACTGGATATGGCCTAAATTACCATCCAACTATAAACTTCAGATCCTTTTAAACAAATTTCCTGAGACACAATTGAAAATTAAATTATAGTAAATCATAGCTCTTTTTTTCTCCCTACGCAGGATCAAGCCATCATTTATAAAAAATTAAAGCTAAGGATATATTCCATACCTACATGAAACTCCTCTGCAGATCTATCACATGGAGGTTATCCTCAGCTGTCAAAGGTTATGTCAAAGGAAGACTGGTTGTGCTCTAACTTTACTGATTCAGTGATGAGCTGTTTCTTTCCCTCAAAGACCAGTCCACTTAAAGATGGAGAGGCTCATCACTAGAGAGTTGGCCACCAGAAAAGGAAATTTTCTCATCATAGTAACCCCTGCAACATGTACTAATGGGTGTAATCTATAGTGGTGAATGCAGTACCCATGCTGTCATGGTTATAGATACATTAAAATAGCTGAGAATCTGCTCTAAAATTAAACAGACCTGAGATGGTGGAGGCAGGAGGAACTGATAGCCCATGATAGCCTATGCACTGCCAGATGGTAACATCTGCATACTTTTGCTCAGTTTTTCTCTTTGTTAATGGAAAAGATATCTTCAGCAAGTAATAATTTATGAAGTTGTCAATGAAATAGCAGAAGCATCTCAGTATCTATACCTGACATCCAGAACCAGGGAGGGTTAAATCTAGAGGAGAATGGGAAAGTTGAAATGACAGTAACAAAAAGGGAAATCAATGCATTAGTTAACCAGTAAATATTCATTAAGAGCCTCCTATGTGCCAGACAGTGTGCTAGCCATTAAAGGTAGAAAGAGAAAAATGAAACTCCTTTTACTAAAGCAACTTATTGGAGGAGAAATCAGGTACTTATATAAATAAATACAAACTGTATACAAAATAAGTAGAAGGTAATGGAGGGGGGAGCAGGGACCTAGTACTTGGAGAGGAGATCAGGAGAGGTGTTAGGGAGGAGGTGATGTTTGAGCTAAGCTTTGAAAGAAACTAGTGATGCTAAGAGATGGAGGTGAGGAGGAAGTATATTCTAGATGCTGAGGGCAAAAAGTGTTAATGAAATGTTAAAAAATATTTTTAAAAGACCTTCAAGCGCATCTCTCTTCTAGCCTAAGCTTCCTGAGCACTGCCTTCCTTAACATAAGATTGTATTTCACTATTTCTAAGATGCTAATGGTACTTATTTTAATTATTGTGCTATAGTCAGGCCCTCCCCCTTCCCCCACCCACCCGTATCTTGAAGCTGGTTGTTACAATCACAGAAAATCAGAAGTAAGGATTATGGGAGAGGTAAGGAGGTATTATTTTATTAAGGAAGTAAAATACATATTAATGCTCTATAATCACTCTATGAATTGTGAAATAGTTCTCCCTGAAAGAATTAGAAAGAAACCTATCCATTGACTGGGCAAAAGGACATTGGAATTAAGTGAAAAATTACATAAATGAGTTAATATGTACAAATGTAATTTTTCTGTTACCTGATTTTTAAGCTTTATGATAGGTCACAAGCATTTTTAACTGCCTACTAGATACCAGATGTTTACAAATATTACCTCTTGGATCTTCACAAAAACCCTGGGAGGTAGGTGCTGTTATTATCCCCCGTTTACAGGTGAGGAAACTGAAGCCGACAGAAGTGAAGTGACTTTCTCAGGGTCATGAAGCTGGTAAGGGCTAAGGTCAGATTTGAACTCAGACCTTCCTGACTCCAGGGGTGGCACTTCTATATCATGATACCAACGTGCTTTAAAAAGAAATCTTTCGTACCCAACATTGTAAACTCCCTAAGAGTAGAGATGGTTTCATATTTTTTGTGTCCCCAGTTCTTAGCATAGCACTGGCATAGAGCAGGCACTTAATTAGTGCTTGCTAACTTATTGAACACTTGTTATAAACAAATGGATAAAGAATAGGAATGTAGATACAGTAAGAAACAATCCAGTCCCTTTCTAGGTAGGCAGTGTGGTATACTGAAGCAAAACTGGATTGGGAATCAAGCACACTGAATTCTAGACCTGACTCTGTCAACAAATCACCGTGTAACCTAGGGGAAATCACTCCACACTCTGGCTCTGTTCTTTCATGTATTACTTGAGGGATTTGGACTAAACGATCTCAGTGGTCTTTTTTTTTTTTTTGCATTCATGTCTTATATGAAGTAGAAATGTCAACTCTTTTCTAAACTGGCGTGCTTTTCACTGAATTGCACCGTATTCTCAAAAGTTATTTGGGGGCTGGTAGAGAGCCAAATGAAACTTAGCTATGTGTGCTTCATATTATCTTAAAACATATAGAGAGGAGATGGAATATATATGATACATATTATCCATAACATATATAATATATACAGATATATATGTTATATATATTTTATTATGTATTATATATCTATATCTATCTATATAAATATATATTTATAGAGAGAGAGAGAAGAGAAGAAATAGAATTTAAATTCATTTGCAGTCAATTATTTTTGCTTAAAGAATATTCTGAGTTCAAAAATGCTTTTCAATTGTCTATATAGACAAATATTAGACTAACCTATTGGGAATTTTTATTTACTGGTATATTTTAAATAATTTTATTTACTGGCAAAGAAAAAAGTGAAAAGAAAGAAGGCAAGAAAGGAAGAAAGAGGAAAAAAGGGAGCTGAACATCAACAAAACATTTAAAAATATATAAAGAAAAGAATACAATAAGACATTCAGAAGGGCATATAGTCAATCAATAAGCAATTATTATATGCCAGTAATAATAGTATATTTAAAAAAGGATTTCAAATTCATTTTATTTTCCAAAGCTGCCTTTCAATTCTAATAACCTGTGCTATGTGGTAGGTAGTCAACATACTTCTAAAGCTGGAGGTTTAACTTAACTCAAGGTTTTAATCTGCATTTTAATACAGTAGATCAATTACATGATTACCCAATATCAGAAATGGAAAGGATTTCATCTTTTGTTAATTTAGTTCAATCTGTACCATGACCTTCTACAGCACCTTTTACTATACCCCTGAAAGTGGACAACTTATCCGTGTTCAAAGAACGCCAGCATGAGAGAACCCCTAGTCTCATGAAGTAGCTTATTCTACTTTAGCTAGTTTCAGATATTGTTAGGATTGTTGTTTTTGTTGCTCCCCTTGTATCCACGTTGTGTATATCTTTCCAGAATTTTTATTTCTGCCTTTTGCAAGCAGAGTGTGTCTCATTTCTTGTTCACATGACAAAGTTTTAAAATAGCTGAAGACAAATTACACCCTTTCTATCTTCTTTTCTACAGCTCCATTAACTGATCCTCTTGTAGTCTTGCCTAATCTTGATGATGCTCCTCAGGACCATCCTGGCAGATAGTTGGCATAGTGGCTAGAGTACTGAGCCTGGAGTCAGGAGCACCTACATTCAAATCCAGTTTAAGTCACTAAATAGTTGTAAGTCACTTTACCTCTGTCTACTTCAGTGCCTTCAACTATAAATGAGATAATAATAGCACCAGCCACCCAGGGTTAAATGTTTACTGCAATGCTTGGAATCTAATAAGTGCTATATAAATGCTAGTGATGATGAAGATGACAATGATAGAGATGTTGCTGCTGCTGCTGCTGCCAATGTAACATATATATATATATATATATATATATTCAGCACTTTTTGTTGAAGCTAAGAACTGTACACAAAATGGATGTCCATCAGTTGGATAATAACTAAACAAGATATAGTATATTAACGTAATGTCCTAATATTGCACTGTAAGAGAAAACATCAAAAAGATAGATTCAGAGAAACTTGGAAAGACTCATATCAGCTAATGCAGAGTAAAATGAGAAGACCTCTAAGAGTAATTTACATGATGACCACAATAAGGTAGAGGAAAACAACTCTGAAAAACCACTGAATGCTGATCAAAGCAGTGACTGCTCACAACTTCAGAAGATTGATATAGGATACCTTCTATTTCTTGGCAGAGTTCACTGACCAGAGGTACAGAACCAGATGTACATTGTCAGCCACAGCCAATGTGTTGATTTATTTTGTTTGATGACAATGTTCATTTGTTACAAGGGAAGAGTTTCTATTGGATTTACTAAAGTTAGTGGGTAGTGAAAGAAATGAAAGTGGGGAAGAAGAAAGGGAAAGAAAAGGGTAAGTAGAAGGGGAAGGGAAAAGGGGAAGTAAAAGGGAAAGGGAAGGGGAAGGGAAAGGGGAAGGGAGGGGGAAAGGAAGCAGAGAAGGAAATGGAAAGAGAAAGGAAACGTAAAGGAAAGGAAGGAATATGGAAAGAGGAAAGCATTAAACAAACATTTTAAAACATGAAGAAAAGCAAAAGGAATTCAAAAGGCACATAATCAATCAATAAGAAATAATTAAATACTTACTATATGGGAGGCACTGTGTTAGTTACTGGAAAATGAAGACAACAATAAAAGAGCCCTGCCCTCAAAGAGCTTTTATTCTATTGGGCAGAGAAAACATGTACGTAAATAACTATACAGAGATTACATCCAAAAAGATTGCAAGGCAAATTTCAGGGGCCATTGCCAATTGGGATAATCAGCAAAAACTTCATGTAGAAAACAAAGAACACAATTTTTTTAACAACTAGTTAAATCCAATAAGTATTTAAAAAACAAACAAACCCAAAAAACCTGTATGTAACAGAATTTCACAGCTTCTCATGCAATCCTCTTTTTTATTCTATGTCTCCTGAGTTTTTTGTGTTTATTGGTTAATAACTTCATAATTATAAAAATTATTAAAGAAAAAAGATGTTACAAAGTTCTGAAAGGTAAATTTAAGGAAGAAAGGATGAAGTTCTGTTGAGACTGTTTCTTTCCATCTTGCTTCATATCCCACCCAGCACATTTACCCAAACAAAGGGAAGGATTTTTTTAGCCTTGAGAACTCCTCTTTTTGCTTTCTCTCCTTAGTAGCTCCCAATTTATTCTTAGCCAAGTGAGTTTCCCACAGAGCATCACATTATACATATTTGAATGTAATTAGCACATGCTATGCTAATATGCAATGCAATGAAAGCATCTTATTTCTTCCTCACAGGCCAAGAGTTAGACACTATGCTCTTACTTATTACATAATCCTTCCTTTCCTTTCTTTCTATGGGATTTCACTAATATGCAGTAGAGAGAGGACAGGGGTGGGGGTGAACAGAGAACAAGGTGACTCAGACAAAAACAGGGAAAGATCTGAGGCCTCTGGGATCTTCCTGCATGCTGTTATATAATCACCTAGCACAGTGAAAGCTTTAAAGGTCAGGGCATTTATAGAATGAACTAGGAAAAAGGCAGCTGGGAGCAGCAAAGAAAGTGTCTAGTCATACAGTTCCATTAGGGCTGTTCCCTTTTTCAGGGTCAAAGGGAACAGGTTTCTCAGAAAGGATCTGCAAAAAGCTTCTTTTCCAATCAGTGTTAGGTTCCCAATGGGATGTCTTCCTGACCATTGAGGGTTTCAGGTTAAAATCCCATTTTCCCCAGACTAGGTCCATATATACTGAGATTGAAACATACCAGGGAGATCACTAGTTTATTGAGTTTAATGAAGGTGTCAATCTTAATCTTGTTCTTTCCTCCCAGAGGTATGAGATTATATGAACCTGAGTTCAAATCTAGCCTCAGACATCCGCTAGCTGTGTGACCTTGGTCAAGTCAACCCTGTTTGTCTCAATTCCTCCTCTCTAAAATTAGCTGGAGAAGGAAATAGCAAACCACTCCAGAATATTTGCCAAGAAAACCCCAAATGGTGTCACAAAGGTCAGAAATTCAATAACTTTCATTATCTTGTCAATTTGCTGGATGTGTGATGAAACCTCAGGGTTATTTGAATTGGATTTCTGTCATTATTAGTGATTTGGAGGATTCTTTTATTTGGTTTCTAACAATTCACAATTCTTCTTTAGAGAAATTTTGCTTGAAATGCACAATTGTAACCTTTCATCAGTCATTGTTATAGTGCATCATAATTACTGTCACTCCCAGGAGTCTCAGAAGCTGAACCCCACAAGTCTACTTCTACCGCCTAGGAAACTAGGATGGGGCAAGAAAGGTCACAGGGGAAATCACCTGGGGTGCTGCTTTAGTGAAGATGGCAGAGGAGGAGAAAATGGACTATCTGTTAGCTTCCTACTTTTACTAATGATTCTTAACCAGAAGCTAAGCTCAGTTGTTTCTGTGCTGCCAAAGGGCTGCGAATGCCCTTTATGTGCTCTAAACATGGTGCCCCAGGATCAAAGTGCTAGCTGATGTGGTTTTGCCATAGAATTATACATAATTAGAAATTTTCATAGTTATGGTCACCCTGCCACCACCCTGGAAAATGTAGACCATGACCCCAAGGAAATAAAACTTCCTCTTCATTAAGTCCCACACGATAGTGTTATATACTCAGTTAGAGAGAGAATGGATCTTAGAGGCCATTACTCATTTTAGAGGTAAATGAAGTCTGAAGGAGTTACATGACTTGCCCAAAGTCACATATGAAATAGAGAATAAATTTGAATTCAAATCCTCTGACTCCCAATCCAATCTTTTTTTTCTTTTGCTGTATCATGCTGACTCTAATAATTAATTGGACCACTGGGATATGTCTTGGGAATATTCTGTCAAAAAAAGTAATAAATTGAAGCCTGATCCTGGACAGAAAGAAGACCAACTCAGGAGTCATATCACCCATGTACTGCCACTGTGCTCTGGCTGGCTGACGTCTCACATGTTCCAAAGAAGCTGCTCTACAGATATTGTGGTTCAGTTGTTTTTCAGTCATATCTGACTCTTCATGACCCCATTTGGGGTTTTCTTGGCAAAGATACTGGAGTGGTTTGCATTTTCCTTCCATAGCTCATTTTACAGATGAGGAAACTGAGGCAAACAGGATTAAGTAACTTGCACAGGGTAACACAGCTAAAAAGTGTCTGAGGCCACATTTTGAACTCAGGGAGATGAGTCAGAGATATACACACTCTCAAACATCTCATTCCTAGGTCATGTCTCCCTCTTGCCCAAAATTTTAAGAAGAAAACTTAGCAAGACATTTTCCCTGTATTATTTCCCACACTAACTTTTAAATTTCTGATTCAAAACAACACTTGTTCTTGCCAAAAGAGGCTTCCCTAATTTAAATGCACTTTCTAATTTCCAAGGTGTAGTGTAGATAAAATTAAAGTATGAGACAGTTGTTTACTACTGGCTGAGATATGAACAAGAAGGAAGGAAACAAGAATTTATTAAGCACCTAGTATGTTCCAGGTACTTTACGAATATTAATTCATTTTATCCTCACAATAACATTGGTGGTAGGCGCTATTATTATCCCCAGTTTACAGTTGAGGAAACTGAGCCAGGGTCATACAGTTAGTAGTGTCTGAGGCTAGATTTGAATTCAAATCCAATGCCCTAATTCATTACTATGTGTTAATCCAAGGTCCCTTCCAGCTCCAACGTTACAACATGGTCCTATGACTTTTTTTTCTTTTGGGGGGGCGGAGTTAATTTTGCAGAAATTCATGAGATCTTATGTGTTACAAACTGAAGAAATAAGCTGCATTCCAGAGAAGTCTTATTTCAAATAAAATATAATACATTTAATGACCCAATTTTACAGAGCCATATTAGGGAAAAGCTATGCAGCTCAAACCCATTTTATGGCCACCATCACATTTTAAAAGCTGTGTGAAAGAACACCCAGTAAAATGAAAAATGAAATGTAGCTAGCAATCCACGTTTAGCATGCAGTGTTCTGTTTCCCAGTGTGGAATGATGGCCATCACTTGCTTATTGAGGTGCATAAAGAACAGCTGTAGGACAACTTGTGGAAAGCAAGAACAGGACCGGGGTATGTTAGTGACTGTGCTTTTGTTGCTGGTGTCATCTTTTTCTTGGGTGTTGTGCTTTGGATGCAAGTATGAGATAGGACAGAGAGCGGGAGAGAGGGAGGGAGGGAAGGAAGGAAGGAGGGATGGAGAGAGATAGAGACAGAGAGACAGACAGAGACACAATATGGTGTGGTGGATAATGAACTTGTCTTAGACTTAGGAACACTTAGATTTGTGTGTCTCCTCTGATCTGTATTGATTTCGGACTCCTTAATTTCCAAAGCAAGTCTTTAAGGCTAGAAGATACAGAGAAGGTGCTAATCTTCATTAGTAGCAGTGATTTCCTCATCTGACTGTTCTGTTTACCCCCAAAATATCACAATCTCAACAATCTATATGTCTGTCTACCTGTCTACCTGTCATTGTCTGATCTATCTATGTCTGTCTATCTATCTCTCTATCCATCCATCCATTTTTCTGTCTATCATTCTATCATTCTATTTATCTGTCTGTCTATTCATTCTGTAAGTCAATCTTCTTTGCTGTACTTTGCAAGAATCTAGAATCACAAAGTCACTGGGTTTGAAGAGTCTTCAGAGGCACTTCAGTACAAGCTATACTGAACAAACTCAGCTCTGTGTCCTACTTAACAGAAAGCAATCGATCCTTTGCTTCAGTTATCCAGTTACTCAGTTATCATTCTGTCTATCTATATATGTCTCTCTGTCAATAATATCTATTAATATAATTATGATTACACTTATATTCATATATATGATTATGTGTGTGAACTGGTGTGGTGTAGTAGAGGATTGGCTTTGAAATCTACAAGCCACGGTTCTAGTCCTGTTTCTACATGACCCTGGGCAAGGCATCTAACCACTCAGTGTCCTGGTAAATATGAATGGTGAGCATCACTCCTCTGTTCTTAGTCTGTCCTGCTGGTTATGTCCAATTGGCAAGAGTCCTTCAAGGTCAAAAACCAGGGAAACATGTGTAACTCCACGTCATGCCTGTCTACACACGGCAGAGATTTCATACTTGTCAAGTCTTCACAGACTCCAAGGGAGGGTCTGTCTAATCTGTACCTTAGGCAGGGGCACATTACAGAAAGTAGAACACCAGGAAGTACAAGAATAGCAGCGACAACACCACCAATAAACATCAAAAAACCAAAAACCAGCTTTAGACTTGAAGTATGGAAAAGTTCCCAAAGAATAGAGGCATTCAGAGGCAGATTGGGTTGTCTGGGGGAGGTAGTGAATTCTCTGGATAACTGAAGCAAACGATTAATTGCTTTCTGTCAAATAGGACACAGAGCTGAGTTTTGTTCAGTAAAGGTTGTACTGAATTGCCTCTGAAGACTCTTCAAACCTAGTGACTTTGTGATTCTAGATTCTAGCAAAGTACAGCAAAGAGGATTGACTTACATTGTCCCTCACCATTCTGGCCCTCAACATGTTCACTCATTGCCATCAGTCTAGAGAATATGGTAATAGAAACCCATAGATCTCCCAGAAATATAAAATCATGGAGTCAAAAGAAACACAAGTGAAGATTACATAGGCCAATCTTCAGGGTCCAGTTCAAATGTTAGCACTTTTAGTGAGGCCTCATCTGATTTCATAGCAAGATCTGACAATGTGCTTTATGATAGCATCTTGCTTTTCTACTAATCAGTTAAGAAAAGCAGTGAATAGAGAGCTGGCTTTTGAATCTAGTTTCTTGTTTAGCCTCTGATACATACTAACTGTGTGGCCCTGGGTAAGTCATTTAACTTTTTGGTGTCCTAAACAACTTTCTAACATGCTAAGTTGGAGAGAAATTGGCGATCTACATTATTAGGAGAAATTTCCTGGTCTGGGACATCCACATGCCAATGAAATCACAGGTTCATTCCCTCCCTCTCAGGGGCACTTATATTCTTATGTATATTTTGCTTCTCTATGAATTTATCTTTATTTTTTACCTTGATTTATTTTTACATAGAGTACAGCGTTACCCCGTTGGTATGCAGGTTTGTATAGTGGGGTGGGGAGAACTACATTTAATTATCCTTCTATCTCCCTCAATGCTTAACAGAGCAGGCACAGTAGGTACTCCATAACAGTTATTGAATGTGGAGGCAAGTTCAACTTCCTAGTGGAATTTCTTCTTCAGAATCCTAAACATGACCATCTGTTTAAAGACTTCACTACCTTATGTGATGACTATGAAAGAAGTAATAGGGATATTTAGAGGACAATAATGTAGGATCATAATATATTCATTGATCTAGGCATAGGAGGGGCCCAAGGGACCATCTAGTGTAATCTCATCTTAGAAAAGTAGAAAAATTAGGCCAAAAATGTTCAAATGACTTGCCCAAGGCCACATAGGCTGTAAATGACAATCCAGAGATTTGAATCCTCATCCTCTGATATGGACAACTGGGTAGGCCATAGAATGTGTCACATAGGAAATGGCAAAGAGCTTAGTAACGCATGAAGAGAGAGATGCTGAAAGATCATTTTCCCAGGCCATATTCATAAGAGTTATTTGGGAAAGTGACTAGGAAGGATAACCCTAGACAAACACATTTCTTGCATCTAATGAACATATCAGAAAAAACAGTTGAGACAGGAAACTCAGAGATTTTGTTGTTGTGCAAAACTAAAGGCATCTGACTCCTATTAAAAGGATTTAAGCTGGGTAAAAGAATGAGTCCCTTGCTGATATCTGTTTCCTCTTCATGCTGGAGATGGTGAGTTCATAGGAGTGGAAGTTCATTGTATCTGTCAATATTTCAGCTCCTGCAGCCCATGTCCCACTGCTTTACAGGCAACCAAACCAGATGCTCTCAGCAGGTATTAAGAAAACATGATGGAAAAGTTTATAGGCAAGGACTGACCTGGCAAATCATAAAGGACATGTGCAGAAGGAAGGGGTCTGTCAGGGATGTGACAGCTAACATCAGAGGAAGGGCTCTGAGTGACCATCATCACACAAATCCTCATCTAGGTCCAGTTAGGTCTATGAGGAGAGTCAATTATCTATGATTTGAGAACTGAAGAGCCTTGAAAAGCCTTAGCTCTACAGATCTCTCATCATACCATCACAGTGCCTGAAATTACACCATTACTGCCAGTAATATAGGTTAAGCCATGTCCAT
This sequence comes from Trichosurus vulpecula, assembly GCF_011100635.1. Classification (NCBI taxonomy): domain Eukaryota; kingdom Metazoa; phylum Chordata; class Mammalia; order Diprotodontia; family Phalangeridae; genus Trichosurus; species Trichosurus vulpecula. Next base: position 237,676,946 of record NC_050578.1, on the reverse strand, counting down.
TTGAGAAACTCCCAGTTTAAATTTGACATGTTTCTCAGTTGTTAGGCACTTAGACTGAAAACTCCATGGGAAACCATGCCACTGTTAATTTCCCCAAGATCTGGCAGCATGTTGTTCTGCTCATTAGAAGTACTTAATACTTGACTGTTGAATGCAATTAATTTGTTCTTTAAGAGATCAGTTATCTGTCATCTAGCTTCTTCTTGATGGAAAGGGACATAGGCTAGTTAGGTTTGATGGAGGACGGAAATTTAAAAATGCCTACAGCATGGCAATGGGAAGCTAGGTGACATAGTCCATAGAGTGCCAGGCCTGAGGTCAGGAAGACATCTTCCTGAGTTCAAATCTGGCCTCAGACGCTTAACTAGCTGTGTGGCCCTGAGCAAGTTACTTAATCCTGTTTGCCTCAGTTTTCTCATCTGCAAGACAAGCTAGAGAAGGAAATGGAAAACTACTCCAAGATCTTTGCAAAGAAAACCCCAAAAGGGTCACAAAGAGTGGGGCATGGGCCTGAAACAAGAACATGGTATAGGAAATAAATGTTTGAAAGGTTATATAAAGAGAACATAATGGGTCAGAAGCTAGAAGAGGGAAAAATATTTCAAAGAAGTCCAGGAGGATTAGCAGAGATGTAAATAAGAGGTTTTTTTTGGTGACTGAGGAAAATATCATAAACCATGCCAAGAGAAAGTGTCAAAAAAGCAAAATATGGAGCTTCTCATCTTAACTAAAGCTCCTTGAGAACTAAGTGATGATCTCTGAAGTTTCTAGCTGCTAATGGACAATACACACTTCTGCTGTCCTCTACATTCAGGATTGTGGAGACAAAAACCCACTTGTTCAGCCCAAATTATAGATCTGAAGACAAGAACTGGAGAAAAGGGATTTTTTTTACAAGGAAGACATGAGCGACCATTTAGAGAGCAGGTCCAATACAATAATAGAGGCAGAAGCTGATTGCAAGGGACTTAGAAAGGAAAGGTTGAAGAAGTGGAGGAAAAGGGCGAAGAATACTTTTCGAACTAAGTTACTTATAAAAGTGTGGGACTTGGCTAGATGCTCTTGAGTCTTTTTTTAAACAAAAATGTATTTTGCATTTTCTTTGATGTTAATTTTTTAGTATTCATTTTTAAAACATTGAGGTTGAAATTCTTTCCCTCTCTCCCTCCTCATGTTCCTCATTGAGAAGGCAAGAAATTTGATATAGGTTATACATGTGTAGTCATGCAAAACATTTCCATATTAGTCATGTTGTGAAAGAAAACATAGACCAAAAAAAAAAATCTAAAGAAAAATAAAGAAAGTAAAACATATACTTCAATCTGTATTCAGATACCATAGGTTCTTTCTCTGGGGATGGATAGCATTTTTCATCATGAGTCTTTTAGAGTTGTTTTGGGTCATTGTATTGTGGAGAACAGCTAAGTCATTCATAGCTGCTACTTTATACACAGTACATTTCACTTTGCATCAGTTCATATAAGTCTTCCCAGGTTTTTCTGAAAGCACCCTGCTCATCATTTGTTATAGCACAATACTATTCCATCATAATCACATACCACAATTCATTCAGCCATTCCCCAACTAATACACATCCCTTCAATTTCCAATTCTTTGCCACCAGAAAAGAGCTGCTATAAATACTTTTGTACATATAAATCCTTTTCCTTTTTTTTTCTATTTTGGGATACAGACCGAGTAGTTTTATTGCTAGGTCAAAGGGTATGCATGGTTTTATATTCCTTTGGGCATAGTTCCAAAATGCTCTACAGAATGGCTGACTCAATTCACAACTCCACCATTAATGTCTCATTTTTCTCATATCCCTTTAGCCATTTGTCATTTTCCTTTACTGTCCTGTTAGAAAATCTAACAGGATTTGCATTTCTCCAATTAATAGTGAATCAGAACATTTTTATAGGCTATATTTTGTTTTGATTACTTCATCTGAAGTAATCATTTTATCATTTGATCATTTATCAATTGGGGAATGGCTCTTATTTTTATAAATTTGACTCCGTTCTCTATATGTTTGAAGAATGAGGCCTTTATCACAGAATCTTGCTTCAATTATTTTTTCACAGTTACTATTGCTGACTGTATTTCCCTCCATCCTATTCCCCATCTCTATCCCTATTCTATTTTCTCTCTCCTTTTACCTCATCTCTACTCAAAAGTGCTCTGTTTCTGACTACCCCCTCCCTCAACCTGCCCTCCCTTCAATCATCTTCCCCTTCTCTTAGCCCATTCCCTCTTAATATTTTTTGGAGGGGGCAAGGCAGGGCAATTGAGGTTAAGTGACTTCCCCAAGGTCACACAACTAGTGTGTCAAGTGTCTGAGGTCAAATTTGAACTCAGGTCCTCCTGACTCCAGGGTTGGTGCTCTATTCACTGGGCCACCTCACTGCCCCAGCCCCTTCTTTCTTCCTTTCCTGTACATAAGATAGATTTCTATACCCAATTAAATGTGTATATCATTCCCTCTTTGAGCCAATTTTGATGAGAATAAGGTTTACTCACTCCCCTTTGCATCCCCCAACTTCCTGTCCACTGAAAAGGTTTTTTCTTGCCTCTTTTATGTAAGATAATTTACCCCATTCTTTCTCTCCCTTTCCTTTTCTCTCAGTTCATTCCTCTCTCACCCCTTAATTTTACTATTTTTTGATATCATCCCTTCACATTTAACTCACACCTGTACCCTCTGTCTACATATAAACCTTCTAAATGCCCTAATAATGAGAAAATTCTTATGAGCTACAAGTGTCATTTTCCCATGTAGGAATACAAACAATTTAACCTCATTAAGTTCCTTATGATTTCCTTTTCCTGTTTACCTTTCTATGCTTCTCTTGAGTCTTGTATTTGAAATTCAAATTTTTTATTCAGCTTTGGTCTTTTCATCAAGAATGCTTGAAAGCCCTCTATTTCATTGAATGCTCATTCTTTCCTGCCCTGCTCTCCCCACTCCCCCAGGTTTATTTTGTTGAGTAGGTGATTCTTGGTTGTAATCCTAACACTTTTGTCATTCAGAATATAGTATTCTAAGCACTCCAATGATTTAATGTGGAAGCTGCTAAATCTTGTGTTATCATGACTGTGGATCCATAGCATTGAATTGCTTCTTTCTGGCTTCTTGCAATATTTTCTTCTTGACCTGATATCTCTGGAATGTGGCTATGATATTCCTGGAAGTTTTCATTTTGAGATCTCTTTCAGGAGGTGATTTGTGGATTCTTTCAATTTCTGTTTTACTGTCTCATCCTAGAATATCAGTACAGTTTTCCTGGAAAAGTTTTTGAAAGGTGATGTCTAAGCTCTTTTTTTGATCATGGCTTTCAGGAAGTCCAATAACTTTTAAATTATCTCTCTTGGATCTATTTTCCAGGTCAATTGTTTTTCCAATGAGCTATTTCACATTGTCTTTTTTCATTCCTTGGTTTTGTTTTATAGTTTATCTCTTATAAAGTCATTAGGTACCATTTGCTCCATTCTAATTTTTAAAAAAGTTATTTTCTTCAGTGAGCTTTTGTACCTCATTTTCCATTTGATCAACTCTATTTCTTAAGGAATTTTCTTTCTTCAGTGAATTTTTATGCCTCTTTTTCCATTTGAACAATTCTGCTTTTCAAGGCATTCTCTTCCTTTGCTTTTTGTGTCTCTTTTACCATTTGGCCTATTTTGTTTTTTAAGGTATTATTTTCTTCAGTACTTTTATGTCTCCTTTACCAAGTTGCTGACTCTTTTTTTTCATGATTTTCTTGCATCACTATCATTTCTCTTCCTGAATTCCCTCTATGTCTCTTCCTTGATTTTAAAAATCATTTTTGAGGTCTTCCATGGCCTGAGACCAATTCATAATTTTCTTGGAGGCTTTGGATGTAAGAGCTTTGATTTTGTTATCTTCTATGTGTGTTTTGATCTTCCTCATCACCATAGTAACTTTGTATGGTCAGATTTTTTTCCTGTTTTTTGCTTATTTTTCCATCCTTTTGCTTGACTTTTAACTCTTTGTTAAAGTTCTGCTTCTGGGGTGGAGGGCACACTGTTCCAAGCTTCAGAGGTTTGTGCAGCTGTTTTCAGAGATACTTCTATAGACCTGTAAGTTTTCAGTTCTTCCAAGGTAGTATGATCTAAGGAGAGGTGTTTTTACTATTCTCCTAGCCTGTGCTCTGTCTGTGAGTGACCCCAAACACTCTTTTCTTCCCTGGAAGTGTGACGAGGGACCCTGATCCACTGTGGCCACAAGATGGGGTGTGCTAATGCTCCTTGTCACCCTGGGGCTGCCACCCAGGACTCCAACCCAGATATGAGTATGGGCAAAGCAACAGAGTCCTGCCTCAGTGCTAGCAAAGAGATCCCTGTAATCTCCTTCTAACCAGTTGTTTGACCTCCTTACGGTCTAGGCCGAGAGCTCTGCACTCTGCTGCCACTGCTGCCACTACTGATTCAGTGGCTCCCAAGGCCTGCTCCTGGTTTGCTGGTGCTGGGTCTCTGTTGGACCTGCCTGCACTGGACTGTGCTCCACACTTACCAAGGCACAACAGAACTTTTCTGCTGACCTTCTAAATTGTCTTTGGCTGGAAATTCATTTCAGCACATCTTTTAGTGGATTCTGCTGCTCCAGGGATTGCTTTATGGCATTATTTAAAGTTTTTCAGGGTTTTGGGAAGAGCTCAGGTGAATTGTTACCTTTTCTCCACCATCTTGGCTCCACCTACTTCAAGTCCTTTTAAATTATTATATTATGTGATTCTATGACTACATGAAGGCAAAAGAAGAGCAAGGTGTCCTCTCAGAGGCTGATTGCCAAGGGGAGAGGTAATACCACAGTGAACTATTCAGTGAGAAATCTGAAGCTACAGGAGACTCGCCAAGTTTTGCGATCTGGGCAGAAATATAATCCAGCAGCTTTCAGGTCCTCTTGTAGTTTGGGAAAAAAGTGGTTCCAATTTGGTGACACAGTTTCTTGATGATAGGGAGGGCTAGAAAACTGATTTGATGTGTCCAGTGTGTATCAGGATGTGAGATGGTGTCAGGGTTGTCCTGAAAACACCTCTTCTTCTTCAACCATAGGAAAAGGAACACTATTTATTATAACAGACAAGGTTTGGCTCCATATAAAGTAATTCTTGTTTCAGAAATCCAACCTTTAGTGTCTGAAGAATGACTTGACTGTGACTTTTCAAGAGTTTGCCATGTGAGTGGTTGATATACACACAAACACATATGCACACACATCTGTGGCACTGAGGCAGTGCCATCGATAATGTATTGGACCAGGAGTCAGGAAGATCTGATTACAAATCTGGTCTCAGATGCATACTAATTGTGTCACTCAACCTTTGTCTGCCTCAGTTTCCTTATCTATAAAAGGAAGAAAATAATAACACTTGTATCCCAGGATTATTGTGATGATAAAATGAGTTAATATTTGTAAAGTACTCTAAGAACCTTAAAATGGTACATAAATGTTAGCTATACTGATCACAATGATGATGAAACAGTTTGAAAAAGGAGGATCATATGATCACAGAGGGACATCTAATCTCAGCCCCTCTATTTTTTTGAGAGGAGAAGGCAGGGCAATTGGGGTTAAGTGACTTGCCCAAGGTCACACAGCTAGTAACTGTGTCAAATGTCTGAGGTCGTATTTGAACTTAGGTCCTCCTGATTCCAGGGCCAGTGCTCTATTTACTGCACCACCTAGCTGCCCCTCATCCCCTCTTTTTAATGGATACTTGGGGAATGTTGAAATTACTCCAACCTCCTGGCAGAATTTCTTCTCCAACATCCCAGACATCAGTCCCTTTTTTTGATCATGTCTTACTCTTCATGACCCCATCCGAGGTTTTCTTGGCAAAGTTACTGCAGTGGCTTGCCATTTCCTTCTTCAGCTCATTTTACAGATGAGTAAATTGAGGTAAACCGGATCAAGTCACTTGCCCAAGGTCACATAGCTAGAAAGTATCTGAGGCCAGATTTGAACTTAGGAAGATGAGTCCTCCACATCTCATGCTTGGCACTCTATCCAGTGCACCATCTAGATACTCCATCAGTTCTTTGAATATCTCACAATTTCAATAGCAAACAGGAATATGAAGAGGGGAGAAATATTATATCATAAGATCCTATACTTAGACATGGAAAGGACCTTAGAGGTCATGTAGTCCAGTCTTCTCGTTTTAGAGATGAGAAGACTGAGGCTTTGAGAGATTTAGGAACTTCTCCAAAAGAACAAAGACAGTGAAGTGATGGAGACAAGATTTGTGCTCGTGGTTCTAGATTCAACACTCATTCGATTAAATAGCCTGCCTTTCTCAAGGGCTTTATATACAATATTTTTTCAGCTGAGTTTCACAATTATTTGGTGAGGTAGTGAATTAAAGTAGCATTTTTCCCATTATACAGGTAAGAAAACCAGCTCTCAAAAGGGCGTAGCAGCCTAGTACTTGAGTCCAAAGTTGATCAAGTCCAGGATGGATGGCTATTTCTCAAGGATAGGCTACAAGTCTGTTCAGGTTAGACCAGCAGATCTCTGAGTTTCTTTCCGATTCCAAGATGTCCTGGTTCTGGGGTGATTGTCTTTCAAATGAGATGATACATACAAAATTGCTCAGCAAATTATACCTACAAAATTCTGGTGAGAAACCCATGGAATGCTATCATTTTCTTTTTGTTTCAGATGAAGCTGGTGGCTTAATACTTAATGAAGAGCTTGCTATGCTCCAGGTAATAGTACTATGACAACTGAAAAATGGCTCTGTCTGTATTAACACACTAAAACTACAGGCAGGGACAGATTTAAAACCTTTTCCCTGAGTATTTCACCTAGTCTCACACATAAAGAAGTTCTCTTGTGGCAGATTATATGTTGTTTCTAGATTTTAATTCTACTGTAATTAAAGTTTGTCAACCAAACTGCCCCCAAACAGCCTATTTTTTAAAAAAAATATAATTTAATGGCTGAATGTTTTATTTTGTAGCCAAGGGATAAAAGCCCTGGACAAGGCAAGATAACTTAAATATAAATTTGGTTTGAAAGATTTTATTTCCAGCCCTCAAGAAGGTGGTTAATTTTCAATGGAAACTAAAAGTGTAAACAGAAAGTTTAACTGAATATTTGGAGGGATTGGGGTAGTGATGGAAATGTGCATCCTTTGCTTTTAATTGTGTTCTGTTCTCCTTATTCCAAGTCATTTAAGCTTCTGCCCTAGAACAGAAAGGAAGAGGTAAGAAGCAAAATGACTAGGACATAAGAATGTAAGTTCCTTGAGGACAAGGGATCTTTTGCTATTCTTTGTATCTCTGATGCTTAGTATAGTGCCTGCCACGTAGCAAGGAGTTATTAAATGCTTCTTACTGACTCATTGAATAAATAAATAGCTAAAGGTAGAAACAGCTAAAAGAAAAAAAGAAAGAGGTGAAAAATTCAGATGTAGGGAGGTGTTGGTGATCACGAAGGGAACAGGAGCTTCAGTGGCCCTTGGGCCCCTGGCTAGGTGCCTATTCTAGGGTAACTATTGGTTATAAAAGTATAACAAAGTTTTTTTGTAAGTCAGAAGAAACCTAAATTTTACTTTCATGGAAGTTGGAATTTAAATGGAAGGACAAAAATCTTTGATTAACTTCTATATACCTTCTAGTAAGGGGGCACTGCATTGGGATTTGAGAGATCACACAAAATCACTATAGCTTAGCAATATCAGATCTGAAAAGTCATCTGATCTGACTTGTACCTGACTTGTACCTGAACAGGAATCCCATTTACATAGTGGTTATCCAGCCTCCATTTTAATAAGTGTAGTGATAGGAAATCCAGTAAATCCTGATGCACCATCACATTCCAATTTGGGGCAACTCTTTTCTTGTTTGGAAGCATATCTCCTCATAACTGTCTTCAAACTAACTTTCTAAAACTTCTATGCTTTGACACAAGTTCCCTTCATTGTTCTAGTGTAAAACAGAACAGTTCTCACCCCTATTCCATGTGACATCAAACATGTGGAAATAGCTATTATAGCCAACATATCTTCTCTTTTCCAGGCTAAGCAACCTTTGTGTGTCCCAATCCTCCATGACCAATGTCATGGTCTCTAGCATCCTGACCACCATAGTCACATTCCTATGCATCCATTCTAGTTTGCCAATATCCTTCCGAAAAACTGATGCTTAGAATTGAACTCCAGGTATCATCTCACTAAGGTGGTTTACAGGAGGATTATCACCTCTCTCATTCTGGAAACCATTCCCACTAGTCTCAATAATATTATGTTTTTGGTGACTACATCAAACTGTTGACTCACTGGCCACGTAGTCCATGAACTGCAGCTTCATATGAGCGGTCGTCTCTCTCATATGAAAGATTTTAATTTATTTCAGTTAAATCTCATCTTATTATATTCAGCCAATTGCTTTAGACTGGACATCGAGATTTTTTGAGATATTACCTCTGTCAACTAAAGTGTCAGTCTTCCTGGCTTCTTGTAATCTGTAAATTTGTTAAGTGTGACATCTATGCCTGCACCTAAGCCACTGATAAAAATATTAAGCACCATACAATTAAAGTTACAATTCTAGGGCACTCCCTCTAAGCTGTTCCAATGCTTACAGACTATCTTTAGCTTTAAGGTATTCAATAAGATTAAAATTCCCCTTGCTCTATGACTGATTATCCTTTACCCCTTCATCTTTCCCATCATAACAGCACACACAAGTTGTTGTTGTTCAATCACATCAGTCATGTCTGACTCTGTGACTCTGATGTTTTCTTGGAAATATAATGGAATGGTTTGCCATTTCCTTTTCCAGTTCATTTTACAGAAGAGGAAACTGAGGCAAAAAGGTTTAAGTGACTTGCCCAGGATTACACAGCTAATAAATGCCTGAGACTGGATTGGAACTCAGATCTTCCTCACTCCTGGGCTAGTACTCTATCCACTGTGCTTTTGCCCCAAATAGCTCAAAAGTCTTTAAAATTCTTTGCTAAAGTGCGATTATATGATATCTACCACATTCCCCTGATATATCAGTCTAGTAAGGCTTTCGACAAAGAAAATTAGCTTAATACGGCATGACCTGTTAATGGTGATGCCATATTAGCTCTCTGCAATCATTGCTTCCCATTCTAAATATTCACAAAACATTTATTTCTTAGTAAGTTATAAGGTTTTGCAAAGGCATTTGCATCAACCTCATTGCCCGGTATTTTGAAGATTTCACCCTCTTCCCTGTTTTGAAATGTGGTGCATTGGTTCTATCTCTGGGAAAGATAAAGTGCATGCTCACTATTAAGAAGCCCGGCCTCCCAGGGGGTGATTTGTGCATGGTCACATGTCTTCTAAATGGCAGATGTGGGGTTTGAATCAAGGTCTTCTACCTTAAAATTGAGCGCTATTCTACACTTACATATCAACTTCTAGCACCTAGCAGAGGATTGGGCATATGAAAGAGGCTATTTACCAAAGTGAATTGAATGCAAATGCTTACCAGAAAGAACGTCATGGGTTGGGACAACCCAAAGAATTCCTATTGCTGGATTCATATTTATAGCTGATGATTTTATTTCTTACAGTATAAACATAAGTGGCTCCCCTTCACACACTCTTTCTTCAAAAACCCAACAGCTAGCACTTCCCCTAAATTCGGTTCTATCTCCTGCTCTCTTGTTTTCACACAAGTATTATTTCACAACATTAAACATCTTCCCCTCTTATCACTGTTTTGTAGAAGCCAGAGCTTCATCAACTTACATCCTACGCC